>NC_069780.1:123244239-123869239 GCF_027406575.1 Nycticebus coucang | reverse complement strand
AACTCTTTCCTGAAAGCATAAGCCACTGAGAGGGAGAATAACTCTACAGGCTCATTACAGTATCAACCAACACAGTCAAACAGGACATGGCTAGTTCTTACATTACCCACCATTTCAGAGATTAAGCCTGACGTCCCAATCTAACTCACACTTCTGGGAAAAGGTGAAGAAGACAACAGGAAAGAAGTGACCTAAGAAGTCACTTCTTCTTAGAACAGAAACAAAATTTATAAGCATATAGATTTGTTTGTGGTCTTCTTGCACTGCAAATACCTGGTCTGATTAGGGTGCTTCTCAGAGTCTGTGCAGAGAAATTCTGTCAGAGAGCAGGTAGAGCAGAGATCTGGGCTTTTGAAACCCAGGTTTCTGCCACTGTTCCCTCATGATGATTTTGGTGTATAAAACCATATCCACTTGGTACCCAGCCTTCTAGTAGTAGCCTTTACATCAGCTCCACTCTGCTGGGGAGGGATCAGAGGCTCCCCTGTGTTGTGCATTGCAACTGGGAGCTGAGCACATCTCCCCCTTGGCATAGAACTAAACAGAGGAGGAGCCCCAGATACCACTAGACATTACTTTAGAAGCTTGGGGCAACTTCCTCAGTGGTTCTGGGCATAGGGAGAGAATCTTGGCTCATCAGCAGCTTTAGCCTGCCTACATGGACCCTGGGCCACTGAGTCCAACTGCTACCTGCACAACTGGGCATAAGCAGTCCCCAGACTTACGTAACAGCCTTCCATAAGGCTGCCTCTGCCCCCACGTGCCCAAGAGTCAGCGTTGAAGCTTTCACTGTGTCTGAGTTCAAGGCCCTTTCTCTGTACCTCCAGTGTCCCCACCAGGCCTACAACTCCACCCCTGAGAATCCAGAATTGTCCTGGATCCCAAGACACCACCACTGAGTTCCTACTACTATTTATATATTTTATAACTATATTTATATAGTTTTACTATCAAATGAGTCATAGGAAAAAGCCATTTTCTTTGAGAACATCAATAGAAAAATAAGTAACTTCTCATTGTGGAAGAGTTTCAGAACTCTTACCACAAAGGGAATTTTCTGATTTGCTGCCAAGAACAACATCCCCAATTTACTAATATCCAATGAATGCAGGTAATAGTTGCAGATATTTCCATTTTTATTACTTCTAATTTTTGATAGCATCAAGAGTCTACAGTGTTTCTGTCTTTTAGATGATTGCACTGTTGCGGTGATGGAGATCACCTGCATGGCGGCCTTCACTCTTGTAAATATTCCATGGAGTCAGAGAAATGTGCTCGCAGTGGATGTCTTATTGCTCAATTAGAAGCACAGAAATTGCTCCTTCATGTGCATTACACCAACAAAATGGCCTCAAGCATAATAAATCAGAAAGCAGGCCCGACTGGTGGTGGTAGAACTCACTCACATGCAACAAAAAAATTACAGATTTTCCAGAGAATCTGAACTTTTCATTAATTAACTCCAAAAACGAGAAAACCTAAACTGGTATTGAAATTGGTATTGAGGAGGTGTGTTACTTGGCAAAATAAAGTTTAAATTAAGAGCTATGTTCACTAAAAAATTACACTGCAAGAGAGATGAGAGAGAAGAAAGATGATTTTTTAAAAAGATGAATTACATCTCACTTTACGTATAATAAACTACATCACAAGGATAGCCAGATTCTCATATCAGAGCAATAATCTTCTGAATTCTGAAATTCTGCTTTGCAAAACTACCTGGGAGAATAGTCTTGGAGTGGAATATAGTCATCTTTCAATAAGTTCTTTCCACGGACTCACATAAAGTCTTATTTATTACCTTATTATTGCCTGTTTGGCCTGAAGCAACCTCCAAGAGAACAATTTCAGCTGATTTTTTTTTCTTTCATGCTAAAAGAGATAATGAAAGTCTCTTTTCAGTCATGCAAATTACCACAGACTTGCAGGTTTCTCGGCCTGAACAAAATTAGACCAGGTCTAAAATGAAGCATAAGCTAGAAAAATTACCACTATAAGTGATACCATGACTCAGGAATCTTTATTCAAATTATCTGTTTCTTTGCTGACATATCCTTCATTATTCTAGTATTGAAGTTCATTTAACTATATTGATAATCAGTTTTCCAGCCATTGTCAGGATCATGTTTGTTTTTATTGATAATCAGTTTTCCAGCCATTGTCAGGATCATGTTTGTTTTTTATCTCTTTATTTGTTTATTGCCTGTCCCCTCCAATAAAATCTTTCATAGCAAAATCACAGTCCCAGCTGTGACATATCAAAAAAGGGTGTAAACAAGGAAACTTGTATCCTGCCACCACAATAATACTTTTCTTGCTTTCATTATACAAACATACATAGGTATCTTTCTCTTTGAAAGATGAATCCATAGCTTATATTTAATTTTTATTTGGCACTATTTTTAGATGCTGTGTGTGTGGAGGGGTTTTGTCTGAATATTTACAATTGGACTGTTTCAAAGCCCAGGTATTTTACAAGTAGAAAGTCACTCTGACTCTGCATGATTATAGGTTACAATGGAGATCACAGTTTGTTCCTACTTAGTAAGACAAGATGCTATCTCCTTTTTACACTGCAGAAAGTAGGTAAAATATTAGACATTTTTGTATTTCTTATGTGAGAGTTTGGGAGAATGGGGACATGGTGATTTTGTTTTATTGATACAATGAAGATTTTTATGTTTCACAAGAAGAGGCGTAAGTGACATTAATCAAGGATAAATAACAGTATATCCAACCACTGGGAGGCTCTACATTGGAGAGTTTGCTCTGATTCTGGTGCTATATCAACCACTAAAATTGTTCATTTATTTCATTTGATAATCTCAACTTTATCCTTGGATCTGTCTAGACCATTAAAGAGCTTTGGTTTGGGATTGCACCATATGTACATTTTGTCTAATTGCTTTTATTGAACTGAGTTTCAGTTTTAGGCTAACAGCCAATACACAAGAACATGAAAGATAATAAAAAAATATAAACTTGTAATTAGGTCTACGGTGATATTGTTGAGAACATCCTGCTGTGAATCATAGGATATCATTTTTGTGAAGACCCATGATAGAAATTCCCTTCAGATATTTTAGAGAAATCTCATTCTTAACAGCCATCTTCTTTGATGTAAAATCTTGCAAATGGTTGCCTCTCCTTCTCAGTTGTTTTAATTTAAGAAACACTTTTTGTCATGGATAGTGAGAATCACTATTGTCTGATTATCTGTCTTTCTTTTTCCTTTTTATTTTTTTTTTCCTAGACGGGGTCTCATGGTTTGGAACAGAGTCTAGAGTATGGTAGCATCATTGTAGATCACAGTCCCACCCCCCACCCCCAACTCCTGGCTCAAGCAATCCTCCTGCCTCAGCCTCTCAAAATGTTGGGATTACAGGTATTAGTCGCTGCACCTGCTCCTGCCTTTCTTTTTATACTTTGTACTCAATAAGTTTAGAATCAAATTTGACACTCCTTTCTAGTAACTGAGTATAGGAAATACATTTTACATCTGTATTTGGCAGTTCTCGGCTTCATGATATTACAGGCACCCCCCTGATTCCCTCAACTATTCATTTCATTCTTTCTTACCATCTTGATATTTTTAATTTTTAATTTTTTTATGCCAAATTAATATAAGGGTACAAATTTTTAAATTATATAGTTCTCACTTCCAGGGTAAAATTCCAGTTGTAAAAGAGCCTGTCACCCAGGGGGCATGTTATATATCCTTACAAAGTGCACCATAGATGAGATCCTGGCACATGCCCTCCCTTCTTCTGTAAATCATCCTCCCCCCCTCTCCTTCCTACCTTCCACAGCCCCTGTACTAGACTATATTTGTGTTTTATTTATATGAACATGTAATTGTTTGCGTATTTATTTCATATTAGTAGAGTACATTGGATATTTGTTTTTCCATGTTTGCGATACTTTACAAAGAGAAATGTGTTTTAGCTCCATCAAGGTAAGTGTAAAAGTTGTGAAGTCTCCATCTTTTTTAATGGCTGAATAGTAGTCCATGGTATAAATATACACTTTGTTGATCCATTCATGGTTTGAGCATTTGGGCACCTGGGAATATATCTAATAAAAGACATGAAAGATATCTATAAGGAGAACTGTGAAAACCTGAGAAAGGAAATAGTAGAAGATGTCAACAAATTGAAGAACATACCATGCTCGTAGCTGAGAAGAATCAACATTGTTAAAATATCCATACTACCCAAAGCAATCTATAGATTTAATGCAATCCCCATTAAAGCACCAATGTCACTCTGTAAAGAACTTCGAAAAATAGTACTTCAATTCATACAAAACCAAAAAATACCCTAAATAGCAAATACAGTTCTTAGAAATAAAAACAGATCTGGAGGCATCACATTGCCAGATTTCAGGTTATACTACAAGTCTATAGTGATCAAAACAGCATGGTATAGGCACAAAAATAGAGATGTACATCTATGGAATAGAATAGAGACTATAGAGATGAACCCAGCCACATATCATCATCTGATCTTAGACAAGCCTAACAAAAATATGCCCTGAGTCAAAAAATCCTTATTTAACAAATGATGCTGGAGAAGTGATTATCCACATGCAGAAGACAGAAACAGGACCCACACTTCTCACTGTTAACAAAAATCGATTCTCTTTGGATAAAAGACCTAAATTTAAGGAACAAAACAAAATAAAAATTCTGAAAGAGCATAGGTGGAAAATGCTTGAAGATATTGGCCTGGGAAAAAACTTTATGAAGAGGACCCCTGGCAATTGTAGCAACACCACAAATAAATAATTGGAATTTGATCACTCTAAAAAGCTTTTGCACAGCTAAGGGTACCACAAACAAAGCAAACATCTTGATTTTTCTGAGCCATCTTAAATACTTTGCTGCCAAAGAACTGTATAATTCTATTTATGACATATTCTTTTTTTTATTTTTACATATCTCTTTACTTATGAGATCGTTTTTAAAATTTTTACATATCTCTTTACTTATGAGATCTTTTTAGTTATCTCTTCACTTATGAGATAACTTCACAGCACACATGTTTAAGATGCTCCATAGATTTGCTGCCTGAGTTGTATCCCTTATGTAAAAAACTTCCACTCTATGTCACACTCTTTTCCGTCTCAGTACTGTCAGTCCTACATCAATCCATTTGGAAGTCCTCCAGAAAATCATGTCGTTCCATGCTTCAACATGGGTCATCATGAAAGTTTTGAGATACACAAAAATCCAGAAACAAAATCTATTTTGTTTGGACAGAAACAAATGAAGTTTTCCCAGCAACACCAATAAGCCCAGCAGGTTGAAACTTGCACAAGGAATCAAAAAGGATGTTGTCGACTCTGTTCTTTAGAAGTGAAATAATGGACTATAACACAATCTGTCTCAAAATTTTCAGAATAACCTCCAAATATTAACTGGGAGGCTATTGCCATTCTCCTTCGATCTTCTTAACTTCAAAGCCCTATAAGAAGCACCAACACCTTCTCCTTAGTTTTCCTTATTCTATCCTGTGTAAATCTCTATCTTCTGTTTAACACAGACACTTTGATAGCGCCTTCCCAATCTCACTCAATAGAGTAAAAGTTATTGAAGGTAGAAGTTACATTTTTTTATTTGTGTTTTAAAAGTAAGAGACTGATTATTTCCTGCCATATTATATTTGTCATATGAATGCTAAAGTGAATTATAGATGTACAAACATATTATTGAACACTATAGAGTCTATGGGACTTACCACAGTTTTATCAAAATTATGTCAAAGATTGCTTGTGTTCTGCTAACTCTCAATGAGTGGAGCTATAATGTATGAAAATAATAAGGACTACACAATGTTGCCTAAATATATGAGACTCATATGTCCCAAAAAGGAACATATTTGAACATTTGAACATAATGTCCAAATTTTAAAAACAAAGTAAAAATACAGATACTGTATTTGTGAATATAGTATGGCGTGCTTAGTCTTTATAAAGATGAAGAAATGTACATGGATGTAGGCAGAATGTATTTGTTGCTAAGGCTTCTTTGAATGTCTGCAAGCTCACCATCTTCATACACTTTAAGTTGGAAATTAAAATAAGTCAGTAAGAATGGGGCTTTCACCCATATGTTACTGGATAAAGATAAGGGCTTTGAAAGCTAAACTAAATATTTTGCATTAAGTCAATGTTTTGCTAGAAAGAGATGACTCATGTAAAATAGAGCTGATGTTTTCATTCTGTATCCAATTATTCTAATTTTCCAAAGATTGCCAGCACTTCTATTTTCAGATATGAATGAGGAGATGAGACCATCGATAAGAATTTTTTCAGGAAATTTTTATTTCAAAAGCATTAAAGAAAAATATTGGACTGTAGTTTAATACAATTGCTTAAAAAATATAAACAGTTACTTTTTATAATTTTAGTTCATATTTTTGTTCTATTAAAAATAATCCTTAAAATTTCAATATAATTAGCTTGACAGAGCCTCTCATGTAGCCAAGACTCCATAGATGACAGCTCTTCAATCATGGGCTGTTACCTTGCATAACATTATATATCATCTATTTTGAAGGAATTTCATGGATTGCCCTAGTCCAACCCCTTTTAGTAACAGCGAATTAAATTAGGCCAAGAAATGTAAAGTGAAGTTCAATAAAATTAGGTATGCATATAATTTAAACAACTGGCCAAATCTTTCACAGTCTTTGTGGTTTTGAAAAAAGAAAGTAAATCTTCAGCTATGTATAAAGACATTATTCTCTTCATATGATAGTATGTTAATCATTTTTTGTTCAAGTGGTAGTATATTAGTAAAATTCTGCCACATGGATAAATCACAGACATGAATGTATAATTTCGACCATAGGAAAGATGATAGAGTACTGATCTCACTGATGCAGAATTTACAACGTGGGAATAGATAGGCTGAGACCCCATGGGACCTTCAAAAGCCAGACTAAAGCCCCCTGATGGGCCACCCCTCTATTCCTAATTGAGAAGAAAGGAGTCTGAAAGTGCCCCGTCAGGGGAATGTGTACGTGACTATCGCTGCATGGGGAAATCAGCAGTGCAGGCAGCTGAAACCATCAATTAGTAGTTTAGTCTAGAGAAGCTGAGATGTCTATCTGAAGAGATGAGACTTGTTCTCCTCTTTCTCTCTCTTTCCCTCTTGTACTGTTATCTGGTCACCTCCGATGTCCCATTATCCTATGTCCTTGCTTACCCTTTACTCCACCTGCCTGGGTTCTATAATCTTGCCTCTCTCATACCCAACCTTAATAGCTGATACTTACTGCTGTGCATCCTTGCATGTATACCCTATTAGGTACCCAATACAAAGTCTCCAGGGAACAGGACAGGTGCTGCATTGTTCTCATGCTGCCACCAGGCACATGAAGCAGTGTGTGCCCTTATAGGCTTCCAGTTTTATGCACTAAGTTTGGTGTAAGTTTCATGATTTCCCCAGCACTGTCTCCCTTGCTGACTACTGTCTCAGATTTGGGTCTACTAGACACCCAACGTAGAAGTAGAAATTAACATTAATGCATGAAGGTGTACACACAGGGTTGTCTTCATTTTGTCAAGATTAATGCTCTCCAAGGTTTCTTTTAACTTGCTACTTGAATATTCAAAAATCCAGACTATGTGATTGCAAATTTCAGTAAATATCAGATACATACATATTAAAACATTACTTTGGGTAATAGATTAAGAAATTACAGAAAGTATAATTAAAGAAGTTAATAGATTAGAGGATTAAGGTCCATGTAAAGTATTTGAAACTAGAAACTAATTACATAGACTAGACTCCCAGTATTAGTGATGGTCTTATATTTTCAAGTGCATTTACATCTGATTCCTAGAACTACTAGGGCCATTGCAATGATGGTACAGAAAGCAATGTATGAAGTCCATATAGTTTTAGATTTGTGTTAAAAATGTCATTTATAGGAAGAAGTAAAATTACCTGTGTTCACTGATAACATGATCTCATATGCAGAAATCTCTAAAAATGTTACAGAAAAGCATTAGATCAAAGTCATAGGATATCAAATACACACCCTATACTAAGAGTGAGCATCAGAAGAGAAACTTTCTTACTGTAAGATTAATATTTTAAATAATTTCATCTTTCCCTTGGTAATTGAAAATTTGTTATCCAAAATTTCAGACAGATTTTTTAAAACAAGTATATATATGAATGTTGCTTTTGAGAAGAATTTTTTTTTTCAGCAGGATACTCTGAAAACAATATAGACAATTAAAGAACATTTAAAATAAACTGTTCTTTGCTGAAAGCATTGGCATTTGAAACCATTTTCTTTGACCTCTTTCCTTTCTAATGCTTACTGGCAAAAAATCAAAGCTCATTTAATAGTATTTAAAACCTCCTCCCATATTGTACTTCTTGGCCATTTTTTTTTCTTTTTCTTTTTGCAAATGATTTAGTGTGCTGTTAAAACAAGTATTAATAAAGTAAAACCCCAATAGTTGACAATGGAGGTCATTGTCAACTCTTTTCTATGAAAATCTTTCACATTTTTGATCTTCCAATGTGAGTGCCCGGGTAGATGACTTAACTAGTAGTAATATTTACCGATAAATTGAATTATGCTTAAATGAATCCAGGTTTGTTTTATTTTGGTACCCTTATCTAAGCATTTTCTACAGAATAAAGATAAACTTTTCTTTTAAACTCAAAAGCTGTACACACAAAATTTTTGGTTATTTTTATTTTCTACTTTTAAAGTAAAATGTATTCTCAGAGCTCGGATACTTCAGAAGTTATGTAGGAAATGGAAGCGGCACTGTCATAAAGGAAGTAGCACTGAAATAAAGCTGGACATCTGGATGGAGGTTGCAAAAGAGCTTGCGCTTTCTAGAGCTCTTTTCTTTCCAGATTCTCAAAATAGCAGATATGAGGACTGCAAACTCTGTTTCCTGATTAATCATTCTCTCAAGAAATATTTAAAGTCATCTTTCACCACCATTCCTAAGTCATTAGAGAGAACTTAAAATTCTCAAATCTTCAGCTAATAAGCTAAAGACCACTTGAAGGTACAAGGGAGAGTAAAAATTTGGCATTAGTATACTTGGTCACAGATGGTGAACGGAATTTCTACTGTCTGCTGCATCCCAGGTAACAGAGACAAAATCTCCCTCTCTCACATTCCTCTCCACATCTTTTAAGCTATTTTTGGTCTCTATGAAGTTTATTTTCTTCTGCAGCAGTTTTAAATTTGAGCTTCTAAAGAGATTGATACTTTCTCATTTTCTTGGGAGGAAAAGTGATAGATTGCCTTTGTAAATGAAGACTCATGCTGTTATTGTCTACAGTTTGGAATAATCATGTTAGATTAAACAGCATTCTGTTGTGGGCCCCTTATTAATTATGATGCCGCCCACCGTCGCGCTGATTCTTTTTTTCTGAAGGCTCCACCCTGGAGAAGCACAGCTTCTTTGAAAGAAGCCCATCACAATGCGAGCAGCTCATTAACTTCAGCCTTCCTCCAAGTTTCCTCTGACAGGCTGACGAACCTTCCCTGACTAACTTTAGAGATAGATGATAAAGTTTTATTTCCCTTTCACAGAAATTCAAGGGCAGTTCATCATATTCTGTTATTCCAGACAGAATTTTGAACAGAACTAAAAGAACTCAAAACTTTTTTTTTCTTTAATGTTCTGGATGTCACTAAATTGGAAATTAATGTAAATGGGCAATAACTCCTTCCATTTGGTAGTCTTCATCTGGTAGTCTTCAATTGGTAGTCTTCATATTTTATTTTTAAAAATGTGCTCCTGCCTATCTATGTATTTGGTTCATACATGAGATGAAGTGAAATCCTCATGGCTTTCTTCCCAAATTCAAGTTCTATAACTTTGGGGTTCCCCCCCTTTTTTTTTCTATCTGATATTATTAATATTTATTATTATATCTCTAACAAGAAGCAGAGTATTTTTCTTTTCTGTTTTTCCTTTTTTTTTTGAGACAGAGTCTCACTTTGAAACCCTCAGTAGAGTGCTGTGGCATCACAGTTCACAGAAACCTCCAGCTCTTGGCCTTAGGCAATTCTCTTGCCTCAGCCTCCTGAGTAGCTAGGACTACAGGCGCCTGCCACAAGGCCTGGCTATTTTTTTGTTGCAGTTTGGCCCAGGCCGGGTTCAAACCCACCACCCTTGGTATATGGGGCCAGCACCCTACTCACTAAGCCACAGGCGCTGCCTGAAGTAGAGTATTTTCTTAATGTGGAAGCCTTCAAATGTCAATACTCCTTACATCTCTCTAATTTAAACATTTGTATTTTTTCCTTTGGATGGCCTTTCCAAAAATTTTTTAAAACTAAATACCTTTGGAAAGGGGGTACCTATCTGGAGAAAGTTAGTAAATGGATTTGATTCAGTGTGAACAGGCTATGTGTTGCTACCGTAACAGATACCCTATAAGATTTCAGTATCCAGACACCAAGAAATAAGTGTTTTTATGGTATACATCCAATGTGGGTTGGCAGAAGGCATTTCCCATGATCGTCCTCAGGAACAAAAGCTAATGGAAACTCCAGCTCCTTACATGTCTTCACGACTGCTGGGCCTGTAAATGGATTCTTCCTGGAAGCACGTGCTATTGCTAGGTGGCTCAGGTAAGATGAATCCCATGGCCATGCCTAAGTCAAGAGGGTGGCAAGGTGCTATCCTACCTACAAAGAAAAGAAAAGAATATTGTAAACAGCCCCGGTGACCAGCGTCACACAATTTAAAACCAGATTGTTATGCCATGTTCTGGCAGATAACCAGCTGGGATGAGGCTTGGAAATTCATAGGTAAGTTGTTAGAAGGAAAAGGCACTTTTGGAGCTTAACAAACAAGCCCAGAAGACACAGAGGAAAGAGGAGCCTGGGCACCTGTCTCAGGGACAGGAAGGGCTACGTAGAAGCAATGTCCCAGCTCACCAGCACTTGGTGTTCTTCACTAGAAATAGTACATAATTTTCTGAAAAATAAAATGGAACGCGCTATATCAATAAAATATAAGAAATATTCTATGCCATTTATAAGGTGTTATTTTTAAGCCATGAATTTCTGGAGAAATTACATTGTTGGTGATGATGCAATGATGTAAGTACGGTGTAAGATTTAGTTTCTGAAGAGGAAGGGCTGTGTTTTACTTCTCTCTGGGTCTTCAGTTACTCAGTTACAGCTGACCATATGCCCTGAAGGACATAAAAAGCATAGTGTAGGAACAAAGTGGTCTGAGTTTGAGTCTTTGCCTGATCACCTATTTGCCACACAACTGTAAGCAAGGAGCTGTTGTTTTTGCCTAGTTATCATTCATTTCTCCTTCTTCTGGTGATAGTTTCATAATCTCCCACCTCTTGAATAACTCCTAACATTTGCTAAGTCCATGTGGTTAGACTAGTTTTTTTATTTTTTTTTTTTTCTTACTGCCTTCCAGGATTGCACCCATATCTTCTTCATGGTCACATGGTTCATTCATAGAGCACTACATGTTCAACACTTTCCATGGGTTGACAAAGTTTTTTCATTAGGAAAATTTTTTTAACCAACAGAGGAAAAAAATGTTTTACATTAATCTAGTGGGTGCTGAGTGGATATAATGTCTGTCTGGAGAGACTGGCTGCCATATTCCCCAGAACAGGGAAACATCTGCTATAGAATAGTGGAAAGGTAGAGACAATATGAAAAGCTGATACATTAAAGTTAATTGTTTTAGCCTCACTTGATATAACTTTTAGCTTGGATCCCTCAATTATAGGACATGATTCATGTCCTTTTCGTTAAATCTACTTTGAAGTGGAGTTTCTGAAAAACAAAACATCCTGAAACATTCCTGAGCCTTTCTCTCCATGTACAAAAAAAAAGTATCACCATAATATGCAAATCTCCCTAAAATAATTATAAATCTTTTAAAAGGCCATAGCAGTAGGTTTGTAAAAGATGGCAAATCCAGTTGTAGAAGTGTCGGGTTTGAGATGTCTGTAGTCTGCTTTAGCAGAAACATTTAAGTTGGCTGTACCTGTCTGGACTCCGTGAAATATATCCTGAAGGGAGACATAGATTTGGGAGTCATCACTTTATTGATGATAATCAAATCCCAAATGATAAATAAAAGTGTCCTGTTGGAGTGTGTGTATAATAACAGAAGAAGAAGGGAATACTTTATATTTTAAATTTGATACAGCATAAACCACAACGGAGCCCAGGCAGAGGTATATTTTGATCTAGGGTTGGTGAGGGAGCACAGTGGCCAGTTTGTGTAGAACCTAAACCAGAAGTGAGTTGCTAAGAAATGTGTGTATCATTTATCACTCAGGCAAATAAATGAAAGTGGATGAGGGTTTTAAACAAGAGACAGAATAACATTTCAACTGTTATTACCATCAGTCTTGTGGAAGAAGAGATGATGGATTGTATGTGGCAGTGAATGATGTGGAGAGCCTGTCTATTCCAATTCTTTCAAATGAAGATAACAAGGACCTAAATTAAAAGAATGGAAGTAAGAATTAAGAGAAGCATAAGTTTCTAAAAAGATTTAGAAGACAGAATCTTATACAATTTAAGATATTTGAGGGCTGAGGGAAAGTATTTCAATATAAGCATTTTTTTTTCCAGTATAATTGGAGAAAAGTGACAATGCAATCAAGAAAGGCAATATAAAATGAATAAGAATTTGGAGGCAAATCTCAGTTGTGACCTGGATGATATTAAGATCCCAAACCAAAAGAAGTGGTGATTGTATGGGGGGAGGGAGATTTGCCCATAAATAATTGTTGAAACCTGCAACATAGGCCAAAAGTTTATGAGATCTTATAAAATGAGAAAAATTTAAACACTAAGGTTGAAGCTCTAGCAAAAGCCCAGTCTCAGTGAAATTTAACAATGAAAGGACAGAAAAGTAGAAGGAAAAAAAACTGAAAATGTTTGAAGGTAGGAGAGTATCAAATATAACGCTGTGACTAGATGGTTTCTGAGTAAGATAAAAATTAAGAAGAATATTTGAGGAAACAAGCATTGACTAATGACATAATCAAAGTCTTCAGAATAATAAAATGATTCTCAAGTAAAATTTATTCTCTGCTTATATAAACGTCTATGCAATTATTGTTAATTTTGCCTGCCAATAAGAAAACTCTAAAAATAAATTCTTAAAATTTTTTTTAACAGTTTAGAGTACAAATCATCTGTCTGAGCCTACTGTTTATTTTCTGAGTAGATTAGTTATTTTCAATATTTTATTAGTTTTGAATAATTAATCAAGAAATTTTCATTTTGTCTAAATTTTCAAATGTCATGACATGAAGTTTTTCATAAGACTCTGGTATTAACTTTTTACTCCCTTCTAATTCTGTAATCACTTATACACTTCTGATGTTAATTAGCAGTGCTGTTTTTTTTTCTCACATGAATCTTGCCAGAGGCTTCCTTGCCCCTTCAAGGTAAAAACAGTAACTCTTATTTGTTTTTTAAATAAGGCATTTTTGATGTTGCCAAAAAAAGGAAGGGCTGTGTTTTTATAAATTATAAGGATTTATATTTAATTCTTTAAGATGTTGATCAAAATTTTAAATCCTCTTGAAATTGCCTTATCTTACTTCTTCCCACCAGATAATAAATTTTCCGGGTTCTTATAATTCTGTGATCACTTTCTTCTTCATACTTATAACGTCCGTTTTAATGATCAATTACTTTCTTTTGCTTTACTCACAGACTGTGAGTTTTTTGAGGTAGGATCTATTTTCTTTCTCCATGTATTCATAACACAAAGCTACTGGAACTGGCTCAGAAGAAAATTTATTGAATTGAATTACTCTAATTTCTACCACTCTCTTTTTTAAGTGTAATTTCCACTTACCTATGTCAAATAAAAGGTTCATTTTTCTTGCTACTTTTATATATTTTACCTCTGATGCATTCCATATCAAAAACTGTTCCCATCACTGATAGCCACTATTCTTCATGTTGTAAAACACTAAATAAGACAACACCTCTTCCCTTCTCCCACTGAGCTTTGAAGCAAATTTGATGGAGCAGAACCAAGCCATTTTATTATGTCAACTTTCACAAAACTGCAATTGAAATATAAAATTAATTTATAAAAAGTAAGGTGAATCATAAAGGAGAACTACAATATAGGAGGAACTAGGTGGAAATTCTGGTTCACTTTTCCTAATAACACATAAGGACAGAAGATTTAAGACAAAGGCTTTCACCGGAAGAATGAATCTTGTGAATGTTCCTTCCCTTAGGTCAGCATGCACCTGTCAATGCTCCCATCTCTTTAAATTTCTTTGTGCAGTAGAACCCATTCTCTTCCACTGGAAAAATATCTACCTAGTACTCAAGTAAGGAGCTTCATTTTCATTTCTGGACAACACCTGAAATTCAGCTATATTCATCTCATCAATTGCAGGGAGATTCCAGACTCTGAGCTAAGTGGGATCTCAGATACTAGTCCAATTTTGTCATCAGCAAGAATCATGGGTCACTGATTTCTTTAACTGGTAAATAATTAGTTTCTCCAAAATGTATTGTATTGTTTTTCTCCGAGATATCACTACCTGACAGTTTTAAGACTATTTTCCCCATTAACAGTCTGTGAACATGCTATTACAGAACAAAGAATATGAGCAGAGTTTTGCCTTCTCTACCTCAGACTTCACTAACATTTAATGTTCACTCTATTTATTCGGTAACTTATCATCAAAATTCAGTCTGATTAAATCACCATATTTTGCTGTAAAAGTTGTACTCTCCTGTATAATGTGCACCCATGTTTTCGTCCCAAACTTTCAAGAAAGTGGCCAGCTCATGGCTGGGAGGGACACATCTGGAGAGAGCTAATGCTCCCCTGGTAAAGTTGCAGATTGCGCTGTCCTCCTGCAGCCACCCACTTTGTGAAGGCTGCCCTTTCCATCTCTCCCGAGAGCCCTTCCCTCTCTGCCACACAGAGAGCTGTGGCTGATGGAGCAGGAGCTTCTGAAGTCACTAGGCCCAGCATCAGCCAGGTAAGTCCCCAGGGCCTGAATGAGGTTCCTGGTCGCTCCATACAGCCAAGCCTCAGGCCTTGGACCTCGTCCTACTTGCTCACAGCTCACCTTCCGAGCCGGGCCACTGCCCCCTCTCCTGATGGTGGCACTCAGTGGAGGCTGATCTGACCTGGTCCCACCGGATCTCAGATTTTTCTGGACTGGCCCCAAGCGTGCCCTGCAGGCCCAGATGGGAGGGTGCAGTGGCCGCAGGAGGCCCAGTGGGCTCCCCTGCTCCCACACTGTGTTAACCACATGTAATGTGAGTCTTTATTTTCCCTCAAAACTATGGGCAAAAAAGTGCACATTATGCATGGCAAAAACGGCATCTTAATTCAGAATCTCGTTATGAGATAGAGGAAGTTTGGTACTTTTGTTTACAGGTAATGAATGAATAAATTAATGAATGAGTGGATCTTGTTTATATTAGATACATCTCATCACACTAAATAATTCTTACACAATACTTACATCTATTGTTTCAGGGTTTTTTTCTTTTTCTTTTTTTCACCAGTTGCATACAATAGTGGCACATCTATAACTTATTTAACTTTCAGTGGTCTGCCTCTAAGAAAACTGGGCTTGGTTCCTTATAGACAATGATTTCATGCGAGAGGGTACTTATTACATAGGTAAACATACTTGCATCCTGAGATTAAATATTTAAAAAGATGAGGCAGCTGGGCGGCGCCTGTGGCTCAGTCGGTAAGGTGCCGGCCCCATATACCAAGGGTGACGGGTTCAAACCCGGCCCCGGCCAAACTGCAACCAAAAAATAGCCGGGCGTTGTGGCTGGCGCCTGTGGTCCCAGCTACTCGGGAGGCTGAGGCAAGAGAATCGCTTAAGCCCAGGAGTTGGAGGTTGCTGTGAGCTGTGTGAGGCCATAGCACTCTACTGAGGGCCATAAAGTGAGGCTCTGTCTCTCCAAAAAAAAAAAAAAAAAAAGATGAGGCAGCTGTAATTGTCTGCGTGCTAATTTACCATGAAGTGTTTTCTGAGCCCTCGGGACACAAAAGCTTTCTGTTTAATGTTTTAGTCCAGTGTAACAAATACTTTCAAAAATCATTATGACTAAAACTATTATTTTCTTTCTTTCTTTCTTTTCTCCCCCTCTCCTCCTTTGATGATTTCTCTGTATTTATTACTGACATCACCACACCAACTCTTACATCAAGACAAAAACTTCACATCTATCCTCGCACTTTGCTTTCCTTTCCACCCATGTTCATAATTAGGTCCTGTTTATTTTACTTTCTAAACATTTCTAGAATCAGTAGCTTTCTTCATCATTGCTGGCACTACTTAACTCCACGTTCTTATTAATTGTACCTGGATTATTATGACACACTATGAACTGGCTGCCTTTATAATGATCTTAAACATTTCAATTCAGTTTTCGTACTATACAACATGCCATCACTCCTACGTAAATCTTTTGATGGCTTACTATCGCCTATGAATATAATCTACATACTTTTATTATTTGGTTCCTTTCCAATTCTCCAGACTCATCTGTAGCATCTCTTTACTCCCCAACTTTGTATTCTACAGCAACATTTAACTATTTGTAGCTTTTGTACTGGAGAGCATGTTTTAACATACCTGCATCTTTGAGAGACAAATATTACTGTCTCTACTTGACTCAGGTTTCTCTCTCCTCTATCCTTGATTATTTTTCAGTCTTTTAAGACTGTAATGTCATTGCCATTGAGATCTCCTCTGACCTCCTAACATAATGCATTGACTGGCCTGTGTCTTAATCCTTTCATTGATGTGGTAGTTACCTCTTTTTCTCATCAGACTATTTCTAATACAGGTGCTGTGTCTTATTTCACTGTATAAAATAAGTGACTATAAATATTTATTTTCTGTATTAGCTTCTCTGTATTAGCAGAGCAGTACTCAAAAATACTAAGACATGTATCGTGGATGATGTTTTCCATTTCTGTGCGATCAGTTGTATTGCCACGTTTTTCATTTCTGATTGACCTGATTTATGTCCTTTCTCTTCTACTCTTGGTTCACCTACCAAAAGGTCTCTTGAATTTTGGTTATTTTCTCCCAGAACTTTTTTCCCATTGATCCCTGTTTTTGCTTTCCAGTTCATTTAGTTCTGCTCTGATCTTTCTTATCTCCTTTCTTCTGCTAGCACTGAGTCTGATTCATTCTTCCTTTTCTAGTTCCTGGAGGTATCACATCAGGTTGTTAATTTGTTAACTGTGTTTTTGATGTAGGCTTTCAATGAGATGGATTTTCCCCTTAGGATTGCTTTGCTGAATTCTACAGATTTTGATAACGTGTGTCCTCTTCTTATCCAATTCAAATATTTCCTCTTTCCATATAATTGCATTCTTCTTGATACTGTAATCATTCAGCAGAAGCTTCTTTAATTTCTATGACTTGATGTAGGTTTAAATGTTTTTCTTGGCGGTTCTATGGTGTAATGGTTAGCACTCTGGACTCTGAATGTTTTTCTTGTGGTTGATTTCTAGTTTTAATCCACTATGGTCTGAGAAGGTACATGTTATGAATTCAATTTTCTTGAATTGGGGGAGACCTTATTTGTAGCATAAGATATGATCACTCTTGGAGAATGTCTTATGTGCTGTTCAGAAGAATGTATATTCTATAGTTTAGGGGTAGAATGTTCTGTAATGATCTGTCAGGGCCATTTGATTTAGAATTAAGTGGAAGGCCATTGTTTATTTATTTTCTGATCCAATCATTTCCCAAGGTTTGACAGTGGGGTGTTCATGAATATTACTAGAACTAAGCAAAGAAGTAAAGAGTGAGGTATTCATGTCACCAGCAATTATGATGGTGCTCTTTACTTCTTTGCTTAGCTCTGGTAAAACTCACTCTATGTAACTGGAAGGTCCTGTATTGGTCACATATATATTTAGCTTTTTGCTGGATAGCTCCCTTTATCATTAGATAATGTACCTCCTTCTCTTTCTTTACCTTTGTTGGCTTAAAGTAAATTTTATCTGATATGGGAATGGCTATACCTGCTCACTTTTGATTTCCAGTTGTGTGGAATACTTTTTCTCCATCCTTTTACATTGAGTTCGTGTGCAATCTTGTGATTTGAATGTGTTTCCTGGAGACAGAAGGTACTTAGTTTGTGTTTTTCTATCCATTCAACCATCCTACGTCTTTTGAGAGGAGCATTCGATCCATTAGCATTAATTGGTAGTACTGGTATGTGGGATGTTGGCCTTTTCATCCTGCTGGACAGTAACTTGTTGCTTTATTTTTCCACTTGTTCTATAGGAATTGTGAGCTTTTGGGGTGGGGTTAGATAATTTTACACTAGTTGTATCTGTTATGGGGATTTGTGCATAATGTAGTTCTGAGGGCTGGTCATGGCAATACCCTTAGTGTTTGCTTGTCTGGAAAAGACTTAATTTCTCTGTCAATTATGAAACTTAGTTTTGAAAGATACAACATTCTTGGTTGGCGTTTTTTCTGTTTAAATCAGTTGAAGATGGGGCCCTCTCACTGGTAAGATTTCTGCTGAGAAGTTTGCAGTTAGCCTGATGGGTTTTCCTCTGTAGATCGATGCTTTCATCCTGCTGCTTGCAGAATTTTCTCCTTCATTTTAACTTTGACCAAGTTGATTATCATATGTCTCCAGGATGAACTATTTTGCTATGAATCTTGTTATCAATGTTCACCTTGTATCCTGTGTGGGAGTCTGGGTCCCCTTTGCACAGATCTGCACTGAGGGTAGTTGACATGAGAAAAAACACAGACTCAGTTATCTCAGATGAAATAACTGATGGGAGCCTGTGAGAAGTGCACACTAAGCCAGCAGCATCACAAATGCAGCCAGCAAGTTCAGCACTGGGCCGTTCTCCTATAGGTCTCTTTATTCAATCAAAAATCATAAAACAAGTTGACAGTATAATGCACAAACTTAATTTGAGTTATTCAAAGCAAGGTGCCTTAAGTAATCATTAACAATCACAAGAAGAGAAACAAAGGAAGGGAAAATTATACAGTCACACCATATTATTACACCTTATGCTTTATAAATTGGGATAAACTTTCCTAACTTGCTTTAGTGATGTTTCTATCTATGCCTGGGCAGGACTCAGACAGTAGTAATCTTTGGTTTCTGGGCATTCTGTTCTCAGCCACCAGGTAACAATAGGGCTGTTTGTGGCCCAGGAAAAAGTGGGCACAGGATCTTGGACTGTGGTCAGCAAGACTCCCAGAATCCTAGCCCTGAGCCTGCCAGGTGCAGACATCCTGTGTAGACCACCAGGACATTGCTAGCCTGGAGGGTTTGAGGAACTTGGACTCCAGTTTTCCCTACTGCAGCTTTATTGTGTTCCCTTGGGAGTGTTGCACTATTTAGTTTTTTAGTAACATTGAGCAAAGAAGGAAGTCTCCTTGATTATTTGCTTGTTTCTGGAATTGGAAACTGGAAAATAAGACTCCTCTAAGAAATAAAATCCCATTTAAATCCTACTTTTATTTGTCCTTGAGCTGCAAAAGTTCATATTTGTTGTCACTGTATTAAGTAAAATAAATAAATGAAATCTTATTTCACCCTGCTGTGTGTAGTCATTACCAGCAGGCATAGTGTTGGGCAGAAATTTGGAGCTGTGTATTGTTTCTTGAACATGAAATGACTCAAACATGAATGCTGTGAGAATACTGAAAGGATTTAAAGAAATATTCTAAGATAATTGCAGTGTAGTTAAAAAGATAATACCAGGAAAGAAAATCAGGGCAATCTTACATATTTTAAATTAATGGCCTGGTTGCTGTGAAAGATGACAGTTGTGCAGAGGATAAGTCCTTTTTCAGAATCAGCGACATACAAGATCAAGCAAGCAAATTACTATCACAACATGATAGAGTTGGCCCTGATCACACCTCTCCTAAGTCCTGGGGAGACTTGGAGCCCTAAGAATCGCTCAGCCTTTCCATGAATGGCTGGTGGTAATATTCTTCTTGACATAAACACAGAAAGTCATATAGAATGGCTCTCAAAGATCATCAAAATTATAATCCTCACATACGTAATGAAGGTATAAATATTAACCTTTAACATTTGCAAAATCTTGGGCTAAAGAGTAAGTAGAGGCTCGTATGTATTTACATCTTTAACTTTTTAAGTAAAACATGTTCTATTTTCCTTCCTTGACAGTTAACCTATTAATGCCAAAATAATATTTGAAAACCTATCAGTTTAATATGAATTAAACTTGGTAAAATATTCTAAAGAACTGAATTTAATGATTAGTGCACCAGCCTGAGTATTTCGGTTGTGTCTGGATCAGCAATAAAATAAAGATGTGGAATTCATATTTTTGTTTGATATTGTCCATGAAATGTAAGTGTCAAAGAGTGTACACAGTTTTGGTTATGCAGCATGTAAGTTCAGCATGAGAACTGTAGCTAACAATGCTGTACTGTATATTTGAAATTTGCTAATGGGTAGCTCTTAACTCTTCTCACCTTATACACACAGAAACTATGGAGAGGATGAATATGTGAACTAGCTGGATTGTGGTGATCATTTCACAATATCAAATACCAACTAAGTATGTGCAATTTCTGTTTGTCAATTATGAACCCTGAAAGCTGAAAAATTTAGTATTTTTGCCTTAATTTCAGAAAAATCAAAATTTCTTTCTAAAATTTTCACATAACTTGTTCTTTGTGATAAGTAATGCCCAATTAGAAAACTTCTTTTGAGTAATTTAAGTTCTTAGCTCTTTAATATTTATTTCATCATGGCAAAACTTCACTCTGTAGAGGCAGTGACAATGGGAATGTCATCAAACTGCCTAATCAGACTTAGATTTGGAAATAAGCCAATTGTGTACAAACATCATAATGAGCTTCTACGTGGTAAATTTATTCCCCCAAAACATAAAAAAAATTTAATTTATTCATATAATTTTCATGTCACTTTAAGAATCATACACTATTTCTGCAGTTGTTTCATATTTTTAATGCTGAGATATTATAAAGAAAATTAAAAATGTATGTTGATCTCTTTGGTCAAATTTCTCTTCAATTGGAAATATACTTTGATGTCTATAATGGCAAAAATAAGTGCATATGTAATAGTTTTAGCACTATTAACCTGAGAATTTTCTCTATCATAATCACAGAAGTGTTTTCGTTTCATTTTTACTTTTCTTTGTATTTGAAGATTAATATTTCTCTATTTTTCTCTATTAATATTTCTCTATTTTTCTTAAAGTAATCTATTTTCTCTATGTTTAAACAATTACTTTTAAGTACAATTAATAAACATTCATCTGTTCTTCTAAGTTTTTACTGATGTTAATAGCAAGCAAAATGACCATGTAATGAACAAATAAAAAATGAGTATAATTTATAGTATACAGAAACTATAATTTTCTCTTGATTTAGGAATCATCTGTCACTTCAGTAACTTTTCTTATACATCTTTACAAACTTAATCAAATTGCTTTAACAGTATTTAGTTGCCATCTATATTTCATGTCTGAGAGTGCCTGTGAGGTCAAATTTCATATGGATTTCATTCATCAAAATATTTTATTTTGAGGATGATTCAGAATATATTGTATTTGAAATATAAATTATTCCAAAACAATCAACATTATAGGCACAACTTAAAGAAAATTCAGACTAAGTCCTGTTCGTGATACTGTACCCTCACACACATCATTGTGTTTATTACACATGCACTCATACACACCAAATAGGCTTCTCCATTCGGGGTGAAAAAATGTCGACCAAGTCAATGTCATTGTCATAAGCTTTCTGTTAATAATATTTCAAATTATTTTAAATAATTTTAAGTTACTTTAACTTATTTTATAAAATACAGAATTAAAATTATTTTCATTTCTAATGTCCTATAAAGTCATCAAGGTAGCAATTTAAAGATTAGTATCATTCTTCACACATATTACATCTAGATCTACACATACACAAGGTTAAGAGAAATATAAATTAATAAGAATAAACATTCTTTCATCATCATGTGTTGCCACTGAAAATGTGTGTTAATTTGTTCTACTTCCAGAATTGTAAGAAAGAGGCAAGATAAGCGGACACTTGGCACTGCTGGAAAATGACACTTCTTTCTGGAAAAGACCATTCCATTCATCGTTTCTGAGAGGAGGAATTTGACAAGTTAATTTCTCTGTTCTTCTGCCCTTCCACTGTGAAGTCCTCCCCACAGTCTGAATCATGTTCATCTCCCACATTGTCAGTGGGACAACTTGCACATTCTGTCCTGTTTAGATCCTGTTGCCTTGTATCCAGCACACAGAGGCGTGCCAAAACGATGCTTGGGCTTCTTTGAGGTATTTAACATCCTCTGATGCTGGTGGCCTGGGACAAGGTCAGGGAACCAGAGTGCCTAGGAAAGGTGATGTAATTGCTCAAGTTCTCTCACAGCCAGTTAGTAATAAAGCTAAGTGTCCAACTGTGGGTTCCTGACTCCTGTGTGAAGCTTTTCTTTAAACCATGCCTTTCACTTCCTGTACAAAGCCTGTCTAGAGATATTTTAGTAAACCTCTCTAATTTTATTACCACTGAAAGCAAGCATGAGAGTTATGATCAATTATACAGAGACTTTGTCTAAACAAAGTACAGCTGTACAGTAAACTGCATGCTATGACTCTGAAAAAACAAAATATGACATTAAAATGGTGTTTGTTATTTTAGTGGTGTTGTATACACTATTAACTAGATCAAACTAAAAATAATATATGGAAATTTGACAGACCAGTGAACTAACTGTTGAGAAGTTTTGATCTTAATCTCAGCTCTGTAACTAGATAAATATCCTAACTTCTCCTGTGCAAAACAAATAAATAAGAAAAGATGAAATACACAACTTTTTTAGCTCTCTGAGTCTATGAATATTGATAATTTTTGAATAATAAGTTTAACAAGTAAATATAAGGAAGAACTGTTATTTTGTGATATGCTGGTGCAGATTTTTCTCTTCAAAGAAGAGAAAGGCTTTGCTTCTTCTTCTAGAGCTGTGGTTTTCAATATTAGGCACCTGATAAAGCATCCTTTACACACCTGACAACTAGTGAGAAAAGTAAATTCTCAGGGGCTGGACTGAATCAGAAATAAGCTGGGCACTCAAATGCTTTAGTATTATCTCCACGTGATGTCCACGTGATGCTCAAGTTTAGGGACCGTTGCTCTAGAATATCCGTTCAGACCCAGAAAATACTCAAATAGAAAGTGATGATAAAATTTGATGTGAATTAATAGAAACATTTGGCAAATGTTGAAGATTGACCCTATGGGTTAAATTTGTATAAATAACCGTCATAGGCCTGACTCCAGCCCTCAGTCACTTCTAGCTCATAGTATGTCAAGGTTAATCATTTAGAAGGAAGGTAACATTTAGCATCCCCAAAGTTATGGAGTACTATGGAAGGAAAGAGGTGTCATTGAAATGAATATCTATGGGTTATGAGAAAGTAGAAGTATGTATCTACTGTCTTGTATTAAAACTTACCTAGTTCCTTTCTAATGCCTCTTGGTGTCATTAATAAGAGAATATTTTCCTCATTACTTATGCCTGTAATCCTGGTATTCTGGGAGGCCAAGGTGGGTGGATTGCTTGAGCTTACAAGTTTGAGATCAGCCTGAGCAAAAGTGAGACCTTGTCTCTACTAAAAATAGAAAAACTGAGGCAAGAGGATCACTTTCAAGCCAGAGTTGGAGGTTGCTGTGAGCTATGATGCCACAGCACTCTACTCAGGGCAACAGCTAGAAACTGTCCAAAAAAAAAAGATATTTAACTGTGACCTTTACTATAGGGAAAAGAGATAATTAAATGCTCAAGACCATTACCTAGTGCTTCTCCAAAAATGGCTAATCATTTGAGGCACTAAGTGCATTTCTACTAGTGGAAACAGCGGGCACTTTAGGTAATTCAAAAGGGATTTATATTTTCTCAATTGTCACCAAAATATAATGGAACAGATGCAGAAAGGAAGTATAGATAGCCAGAGAACCTGTATTTAAGTATACAAAGGAACCAGGACTCTTCAACTGGCAAAGCCAGCAGCTAAAATTGGAAATGTTTTATTTTATTTATTTATTTATTTATTTATTTTTTGTAGAGACAGAGTCTCACTTTACCACCCTTGGTAGAGTGCCATGATGTCACAGGACTCACAGCAACCTCCAGCTCTTGGGCTTTCGCGATTCTCCTGCCTCAGCCTCCCAAGCAGCTGGGACTACAGGTGCCTGCCACAACGCCCGGCTATTTTTTGGTTGCAGTTCAGCCAGGGCTGGGTTTGAACCCACCACCCTCCGTATATGGGGCTGGCGCCCTACTCACTGAGCCACAGGTGCCCCTGGAAACATTTTATTTTTAAAAGAAAACAATGTTGTATAAGATACTAGTTTTCAAACAATTCAGTCTTCAAAAATGAAACTGTGAAACAGCTTTGGAAAACACCCAAGAGCTAAGTGACAAAGGTTATGAGGAAGAACCAGATATCTCAGGGTGTAGAAAGACACTTTCGTTGATCCCAAGAACCTATTATCTTTCTTGAATCCGCTAGTTTGTTTAATCATAAGTTCAGTCAGGAATACTCATGCACTGTTGGTGCAACCTCAGGCTAATGTCCTTATTTGCTTTAATAGAGTAACCAGTAATAGGCAAACTAAGTACAGCCTCTGTGGAAAGAAGTTTGGAGACGCTTCAAAAAACGAATAACAGACTTATCATTTGATCTTGCAGTCCCATTACTAGATACTTACCAGATAGAAAAAAAAAAGACATTTTGCCTGAGGATATTTTCACAGAATGTTTATAGCTGCACAATTCACAATCACAAAGATGTGGAAATCATTCAAGTGCCCTTCAACACTCTAGATTAACAAATTGTGGTATATATACCATGGAATACCATTCAGCCATAAAAAGATAGAGATTTTGTATCTTTTCTAACAACCTGAAAAGATATGGAGAACATGCTCCTAAGCAAAGTAGAAGTATCCCAAGAATGGAAAAACAAGCATCACGTGTACTCAGTAATACATTGAAACTAGTAGATTAATAAGTACATGAGCACATGAGAGAAAAACTCAATTAAACTCCAGCAGGGGAGGCAGTGAAGGGGTTAAGTTCCCACCCAACAGTTACATTACCTGAGTACACCGTACACTTCCTGAGTGTGCAGCACACTTCCTGGGTACACTGCACACTTCCTGGGTACACAGCACACTTCCTGGGTGAGGGACACACTGCAACTTAGATTTTAACCTTACAGAAGCAAACTGTGTAACCAAATCAGACATACTCTCATATTAATCTGAAATTTTTTAAAAAAGGATACTCTACTGAAATTGAAACTCATTGTCATGGTACAGAAGGTCTTGGGAACTCATTTTACTGCATGTTTCCAGTGATTTGGTGACGGTTAGAGGCCATTTAAATAAAGTCCTGAGAACCAGAAACCCCCTCTAGGTATGATTAGACATAGAGATGCGAAGTGGGTAGATTCTACCTGGCTATTTCAATTCACAGCAAGTGTAAATAGAATAGTTGTAACAAGGCTCTTTTATTTCTGTGCATAATACATGTTACATTAGCGTGATAGAAAAGGGAGTGAATAAGTAAGCAAATATGTTTATGCATTGAAGAGCTAAAAATCAGCAGAAGATTTTAAAATACTGGAAGGATTATATTTGAAAATGTAAGGAGGTTTAAAACTTATAGCAATATATTGATGCACTATTTATATAATATCAATAATAACTATTTATTCTAAACCTTAGTTAAGTTATTAAAAGCTAAGTAAAGTTAAAAGTATTTAGAAAAACAAATAAAAAAGCAGGAAATGTAGTATGAAAATGTTAAAAAGAAAAACATAAAACAAATGCATAATTTAGTTTTCAACAAAAATATTAGCAAAGTTAATTCATAGAAAGAACAGTTTCCTTTTGGACACAGACCAAAAAAGTAAAAGAAGTTGAAATTGTCCTACAAGATTTTTGTTATTAGTATCAAAAGCCCTATCAAACTAGTCTCCTTAAAATTAAACTCAAGATTTTTCCAGACCTGAATTACAAGGTAAAAGTATTTAACTATTTGTTGATGTTGGAGTACCTCTGGAACAAATTTATTATGCACTGTTTGAAGGCCAATTACAAATCAGCGCAATATTCAATAAAATCCAGAGTCCACATGTTAATTTGAATTAAGGTTGTTAAAAGAACAACTTTCAATAAAATAAATTTAATAAAATTTGAGAAATAAATGATTCATGAATCAGATAGCACTCAAAATTGGAAGAGGTTCAGAAATCTTTGCTCTAACAACATGAGCCGCAAAGATTTTAAGAGTGAAAACTGGACGTAAAGAAACTGTTTAATTGCCTATAGCGAGGTGTTTGCCTTCTTTAAGTACCAATTGAGGGGAGGTGCCTGGTAACATGAGCAATTGATTGGCTGTCTGTTTTTGCTTGCCGGAGGAACTCTCTCTTCTTTCTTGTTTTTAAAAGTTAGTTGTAAGAAATGCCTCCTAAGTTAAATTTCATTTGGCTTAGGTAAATGCTCTGGGTATAGAGACAACCTCAAACTAATGGCCTTTTTTATTTTAATAGAGTAACTCATATTATCAGTAATGGTATTTTCTACCTAACTAAAATACTCTTATACTGCTGTAAATTCATTTATTTCATAAAATCTCAGGATTCACCATAAAAATTAAAACAAAATTAGATTTAGTATAAAATTTATCAGCCTTGCTACTATCATAATTAAAGTTATAAAGAGGAATGAATTCAAGTAATTTCTCTTAAAGTATTGTTGTCATTGCAATTGTGTTAAAATTTAGATGGATGGGGAAAAATTTCAAAATGGTCATTGTAATAAAAAATAAATTACTTACCTCTAAGAAAATGAAAATATGTTTCAAACCTAACCCAAACCTATAAAAATGTGGAAAACTGTTCATTTTAACTTCAGAAAGAAAAAAAAGCAATGTAATTTAAATTCAATAGTGCAGCAGAGAACCAAGCATTGAAAATAAGCCATTTAGAGGGAAGTTGAACTGTGATGCAAAACAATAAAAAACATTTCACTACTAAAACCTGAAATATATTTATTTGACATCAAAAATTGGTTGGGCTGTGATGTTGCTTTATTTTATTCAAATAGAGCCCATGGATCCTTCTTCTCCACTTGGAAATGATGGTGACCTTAAAGCACATGAAGACTTGCGATTTGAAACTCGCAAGTTTTGTCCCTCTACAGCAGACAGCGAATCGTTTGGGTGTTTTCAAATTCTTCCAAATTTTTTGGCAGTTACATATTTTCTATAATATATCTATAATATTTTTATATGGAAGAATATGAACAGATTCTAATTTCTATTTCACATAATTGTTTGTAGAAGTTCTTCAGTTTCTTTTACTAAATATAATTTATAATTAACATCATTATTACATGAAATATTTATATTTACTGCTATTTTATCTAGCCAGCCCATCTCTCATGTAATGGGCATTCCTATTAAAGAGAAAATACAAGAGCCATATTGTGTGAACTTTATATAATTTAAGATGAAACTTAGTAGGTTGCATAAGAAAGACAGTAGCTGGGGAGGTAAGAGATGGTTAAGTTTGGTAGCAGCGTAAGGAAGGGACCAACTACTGATCTGTAAACTCTAGAGCAGGTCACAGCAATGGCCAAGAATGTCAAAGAAAAACTGTGCACCTGCTTTTTATTTTGTGTATTCAGAAATATAATTGATTTGGAGAGAAGTCTATATGTAAATATGTTTATAAGTTTAAAGCCAGAATTTTTATCTCCTTCACTGGGTTACTTAATATTTTCTTTGTTGTGGCAGGAATCATTTGTTTTAAGTTATAAAAATGCTCATGAAATTAAGAATTAGAAGCCTGGATTATAAACAAGTAAGCAGTTAGGATCATTGAGTAACCTGTGTTCTCATTAATTCTATCAATAATTAGAAAACCAGGTCTAGATTTTGCTTCAGGGCATACATTGACTTCTGATTTCTCTTATTAGTGACTCAAGAAAGATAGTGGTGTTATATCCGTTTATTTCATTGTGAGATTTTATTTTTATCAAGATAGGAAAAAATATTTATTATGTTTCAGTGTCAGAAAGAGAAATACAGACAACATTGATGCTAAAACAATATCAGTAAGCTCAATCAATCTTTTCTTCAAGGAGGGTTAAAAATTTTATATTCCCTTAGAAATATTCTCAGTTTCACAAAAATGCTTAGCGTCTAATTCCTTTTGCTGGCACCATAAAAAGTTTCTGTCCTGAGAAAGTTAAAGACTCTCAGGCAGAGCTCAATATGCTTTTTTCACCTGGGTGTAAGTGTGGTTTATGAATTGATATAAAATTTTGTCCTTTCAAAGACAACTAGATACAAACTGTTTTTTTTTTTTTTATTGAAAGAGAAAAGCTGAACTACTTAAATTTCCATCAAGACTAATTAATGCTTAGTTTTGTGGTCTGACTTTTTGAAATGTTAATAATATGACACAACATAGGTAAGTAAATAAAAAATATTTTAATAATCTATACAGTTTTAATTCTAAAATTTATTTAATAGTAGATACAAAAGCATGGACACATTTTTTATGAAAACAACAACAAGCTATGAAGTCTGATATTCCAGATAAACAGATGCATTTTTCCTTTTGAATAGAAAAATCAGTCTTACTTTAGTGACAGGAAAATAAACTATGGAAGACCCAAAGGACGCAAGAGGTCTGGAGCAACCATGAAACATCATAAAGCGAAGGGTTTCTAGGCTATTCTGTGCTGGGTAATTTATAAAAAGCAGAAATTTGTATAGTTTTGAAGGCTGGACATTTTAAAATGAAAGCACCAGCTGTTTCAGTGTCTGGTAAGAACTGCACACTGCTTCCACAATTATACCTTGCACTGCATTTTCTGGAGGGCAAGAGCACTATGTCTTTATAGGGCAGAAGGCAGAGGACAAATGGAGACAAACTCCCTCCATCGAGCCACTTTATAAGGACATCTAATTCTGTTATGAAGGTGGAGCCCTCATAACTCAGTTATCTCCCCAAAACCACATGTCCTGATACTCTCTGTTGAGATTAAGTCTTGACATAAATTTTTGGAGGGTAAAAAAACATTTAAAGTATGCAAGAAGGTGCACATTGAATGAAACAAGATGGGTTCTTAAAGTACTTCTGTTATCCAGAGCACCAGCATCATGCAGATTGTAATAGCCTCTTCTGCTGTGGCTGACATAGTGATCTGTTTGGGAGCTGCTTAGATAAATATTTTAGAATGTAAACAAATAATTCAATAAATGAATATTGATGTATTTCTTTGTTTATTCAGCCTATTTGTAGGGAGGTCCTCTCCTTTATTTTTTTTCCTTTTGAATAGATATATGTTGACAATGGATGCTCATGATATATAAATATGTCATTGATCCATAGATGCAGAAATCTATGCTTAGTGATACACATTGTTAAATTATACACCCTAAGTCACACCAGAATGTAAGTGATAATCTGAAAACTATTGGTTACCCAACTATTATCTATCAATCCTATAGAGACTTTCAACCTTAATTTAACCTGGATGGAAGTGGAAGACATTATTCTTAGTAAAGCATCACAACAATGGAGAAGCTTGAATCCTATGTACTCAATTTTGATATGAGGACAATTAATGACAATTAAGGTCATGGGGGGGAAGGAAAAGCAGAGAGAGGGAAGGAGGGAGGGGGTGGGGCCTTGGTGCATGCCACACCTTCTGGGGGCAAGACATGATTGCAAGAGGGACTTTACCTAACAAATGCAATCAGTGTAACCTGGCTTATTGTACCCTCAATGAATCCCCAACAATAAAAAAAAAAAAAAAAAATGGGGAAAAAAAAAGAAAAGAAAAAAATGTGATTTTTTTTAAAGATTAGGCTCAAATATTTCGTCTGGGTTTCTCAGTGCCTCGGTCCATCTGAATGTCTCAGTGAGAATAGTAGATGCAAACACACATTTTTCAGGGATAGATGAAAGAAGGAATTATTTTGGGTGCCTATTCTGTTCATACAGAGACAGAAATTGCAGAAGATTTTCCCTGAAAAATATTTAGTAGCTTAGGATTCTTCCTAAGTCATTATAGTATGTTCATGAGGAAAGTTATTGAAGTAGAAGTTGGAAAGGCACTCAATATAGAGAAAGGCTGACATTTTAACCAGGTGACAGTTCCGATTTATAGAATGATAGGCCACAGTGATTAATGGATAAAACTACCTAGAAAGACCGACCTGCGGGGAGTGATTGCTAACGTTCGGTAACTAGAAAGGTGATGCACAGATCTCTCAGATTAAGGTTCCCTTCTCTGAGCAAAATTGTAGGATTCAGAACCCTATCTGAACAACTTCTCAGTACTGTGAAACTTCCTCATGAGTAACAACATTGTAAATTTTTTATTCCCATGTCAAATTAATCTGCATTTAAATGCATGTACACGTCCACAGAGCAAAACACGCAGTGAAAAGGGAGCTTATTGGAAAGATTATCAGGATTACGTCGACCTATGCGGCACCCTGGCAGAATTTTCGCGTCTGGGCTTATTCTGATTTAAGTTCCCTTTCACAGGTAAGGATCTTGCAAATGGGGTTTCTATTTCTCCGTGGAACAGCCTCTGTAAATTTCCTGGGAACTCCAGCAAGTTAATCTCTGCTGCTGCTGTTTTGTGGTAGGCCTCTCAAGTCCTAGATAGGTAATCAAGGGTGATTCATTCTCCTATAGCTCTCACACATTCTGCTGTGATGAATGTTCAAGGAACGCATTGATGTTCTGCCGTGATAATAAAGTTTTCGGACTGCTTTTGCAAATCTTTTACTTTAACCGAGAAAATAACATAATACTCGAGTGCCAGAGAGCATCACAGTCAAATTAGATTGAGGCTGCAGGGCGATTTTTGCTGGTAAGATACAGGCTGACAGAAATGAGGGGAGAGACAAATGAAGATATGCATGTTTTGTGTTCGAGGTGCATATTCACAGTTTTGATGTAGTGTTTTCTTTGCACAGCTTTAAAAATTGACTTTTTTATGGTTTTAATCTAAGTTAAGGTGGGGAGGGCCTAAGATAGATAAAAACAAAACATTTGAGTAATTGAGTAATATTCAGACAAGCCCAAGCTATGAATAAAGTAGTGAAAACCAGTCAGAGTTACGGGGAAGTGGAATAAATCTTCAGGGCTTTTCTTATAAATATTCATGTACACAGACAACACCAAGTGCTGTGTGTGTTCATGTGTTTGCCCATCTATCAAATGCCGCAAGTCCACCAGTGAAATTCCGTAAAACGTAAGCCATCAGTTAATGCCTGCATCTTAACTTTAAGTTTTGTTTCTTGATTTTTAGATAGTCATTCCTGTTAGCCCCCACAACGTGTGTTGTGATCTTGGAAATGTTAGGGTCGTATTGATGTTCCTTTTCTTGTTTTCAAGGTTTACTTCTTTGGGAAACATTTATGAAATTACTGATATGCAAGCACTGAAGGACAAAGATGACTGAATTGGAAATGGACCCACATATGAAGGCTATGGTCAGAAAGGGGATGTAAAACAAGTAACAGAAAAATAGCAATGCAAGATAGAAATTAAAAAGAAAGTATAGCGAGCTACCCCCACAAAAGTACTATGCGATTTCATAGGAAGGAGGGATTTTTGGTTTTTGAGAAGAATTTCATTTGTCACCCTTGGTAGAGTGCTATGGCGTCATAGCTCACAGCAACACCAAACTCCTGGGCTTAAGTGATTCTATTTCCTCAGCCTCCCATGTAGCTGGGATTACAGGAGCTGCCACTACTACCTGCTGAGTTTTAGAGACAAGATCTTGCTCTGGCTCAGGCTGGTCTCAAACCTGAGAGATCAGGCAATCCACCCACCTCAGCCTCCCAAGGGCTGGGATTACAGGTGTGAGCTACTGCACCCTGGCCTGGAAGGTGGGAATATTTATACTAAGGGAATTAAAATAAATTTAAACCATTTAAAAATTATTTGAAGGTGTTAATACATTCTAATGATTTAAAAGACAGAGAAATTGACATCTGTACAATATGTTTAAAGGAGCATGCTATAAATATCTGTTGATATATGTCAACTGATGTGTTAAATTTTAGATTGTGTTTCAATTTTAGTTTAGAAGGAAGAAGACCATGTGAAAGGATTGAACCCCCATTAGTTTGGGTAAAACCCTTAGGGAAGATTCCATTCCATCTCTCTTTATATGTAGATTTCCTCCTTAAATGCTAATAACTCAATATTTGAACAATAAAGTACAGGATTTGCTGTATCTTAGGCCATCTTATCTCAGAACTTTGTAGTTTTTGTTAATAACTCCATATTTCTGTCAAGACATCGTTTGCAAATAATGTAAAAATTAATTCAAAAGATAACCTGCTGCTATATTTATTTTCTTCTCTGAAGCAAAATTGTTTCTTCCATGTGAAAGGGTAATTCCTACAAAGAGTCATATATCATATATTGCTCAGTTATGAAAAGTTGTGAGAAAAGTGTTTTATTCTGGAGGTTGGCAATGTGTCAGTATATAACATTAAAGGGAGGGGCTTTAAATTATTATTTTTATAATATCTTAATGATTGCAAAATATTTTCAATAGATAATACTTTTTAATATGATTATTTAAAGCAGATGAGTGTTATTTAGATTTAATTACAGACAAAAAAGTCTTGATTTTATTAAAAAAGTTAATGACCATTCTAGATACAACAAAATTCATTTCAAAAAATAATATAGATAAAAAACAAAGCAAAGGGGGCTTCCCTTCAGGTTTACGGAGTAGCCCCGATGTTTCTTGCTCCTATATTTAGCTACTAAGTTTTAATCTGATCAGTGATTGACCCCACTGTAAAAGTCTTCAGTGCATGTCTGCATATGTATTTGAAAAAAATGTGTCTATTAACTCCTTTTATTTGTTAAGCTCAGCTCATTCTATTATATTAATTGGAGTTTTTGATACATATTTTCATCTAGACTACCATATCATCATCACCCCACAGACTCAGAGATAAAAATTGGTTCTTTGATTCAACATAGGTTTTCATGTATACATTTATGTGGATAGTTTATATTTATGTAATTACAAATGTGCTCACAAGTATATTTTTGTTTTCTCAAAAATTATCTACATGTATAAAATCAGCTCTTTTCTTTTACAGTATCCCATCACTCCCTCATAGACTTCTCAACAAGATTAAATATGGCTTTATTTTCAAAGGGCATAGTAATGTATCAGACTAACAGAAAAAGAGGTAAAGTCTCACTTAATCTAATTTGTCATTCCAGCAAACCTTGGATTCTCCAAGGATTATGCCTAAATGCCCCATTCAAGGTATAGACTATTTGCATCACCACGGAAAGTACTCTTTTTCAGTGAATTCCCCAGCCCCAATCCCTAGATAATCCCTGTTATATTTTCTATCTGCGTTGATTAATTTTGCTTCTTCTATAAATTCATATAACTAGAACTACAGTTCGTGTGTGTCTGTATCTCGCTTATTTTTCCAACAAGATGCTTTTAATATCCATCCTATTGTACCTATCAGTTGTTTATTTTGCTGTTATTGTTGTTATTCCTAAACAGTATTCAAAGATACGACAACACTTTTGAATTGTTTGCTATTTGGGGCTGTTATTACTAAAGCTGCTATGGAAATTTATGAATGGATTTTTTAAAATTTTTAATGGATAGTGAGTGCAACTGTTAGGTCATCTGCATATGATTCTATTTATAAAACTTCATGAAAACATGTTGGAAAGTTGTATATTATGCTCTTAAGTTCTATTTTCTTGACAACTCATGATGCTGAGAACCTTTTCCGTGTTTTTGGCCATTTGTATGTATGTTTTTTTTTTTTGTTTGTCTGTTTTTCCAAGTATCTATTTAAAATTTTTGCCCATTTCATTAGGTTATTGTTATTTTTATTAATGATTTATACTTTTTCAATATATCCTGATTCAACTAATAAAATGTCAGACATAGGTACTTTGGTTATTTTGTTCTGTCTATAGATTACATTTTCTTTTCCTCGATGGAGTCTTTTGACAAAAATTTCTTTTTTATTTTAATAAAGTACATGTACAAATAATTATTTGTTTCTTATATGTTTCCTCTCCTTAAAAAATCTTTCCTGATGCTACAGATGTGAAGATAATTTTTATGTTTCTTTCAGAACCTTTACAGTGACAGCCCTCACATTTCTATGATCCATCACAAATTAAAGTGTATGATGTGAGGTAGGGGTTAAAGTTTAAGTCTTTCTTTAGGGATATCTAATCCTTAAGTGTTGGGAGGGATGTCTTTAATCCTTAAATTATATTTGCATCGATGTCAAAAATCAATTTACTGAATATGTGTTAGTCTATTTTCACACCATCTATTTTGTTACCTTGATATTATTGTCTATTCTTATTTTGTAACTTTACAATAGGCCTTAAAATCAGACACTATGTCTTCCAACTAATAAATGTACATGTCCCAAGTCTATTGGCTTCAAATCCATTGATACCACGTATAGACCACAATATCCTTAGAACATCATTGAAGTTATTTTTAAGGAGCTGACTATAAGAAATTGTTTTGAAATTTAAGGAGAATAAAATATCAAAGACATCAATTCAGATATAGATAAGCACAGTGAGTACATGTATGTATGGCTAAATTACAGACAAAAGTTCCAGCAACATAGTGGATCCAAACTTATGCGCCTTCATCAGGGAATCATACAAAAACAATTGTAAAGTTAATTTAAAAAAAACAACACATTTTTTATGTCTCGTTTTGTTTCTTAAATCTCCTGTGCAAGGAAACATCCATATTCTGTGTTCTAAAATGATTCCCTCCCCCGGACCCTACTCCTTCACTCACACATATTTCATTTCTCCAAATCTCAATGTGTTTAGTTTTCTCCTTCCCACAAGTATATCTTAAACTTCCCACTTCAACATCTGTTTTTTATCTCTTTGTATGGAAATATGATCAAATTATGCATGCTTAGAAACAAAACAAAAACAAAGAATTAACCTCTCTGTATTTTAATAAAAGTCTCACTTACATCCTCAGTGGACTGCTTTGCTTCCTCCCTTTCTGCAATTGTTTCTTAGAGTATCAATATATAGCCATTCACATTATTCCTGTAATCACTTCTCTTTTTACCCTTTTCAGAGACATTTGGCAATGTTTCTCCTCTTCTAGATGATTCTCATTTCTTTGGGCTTCTCTCTTTTTCTTTCTATTCCTCCTTAGGAATAGAAGACATTTTTAATTTTCAATTTACTCCATTTTCTATTCAACTAAGTGCTTTGGAAATAAACTCAAAATATATATTTGCTCCTAAATAAATGCTCAATAATTTAGGAAACTGCATGCCTGAATTTAAAGTAGTAGATGGAGACTTTTCAGATATAACATATGAATTTTGCTGACAATTGCAAATAAAAAATTAATAAAATACTATCTTCCTTTTAAGACGTTCACACTCTAATGGAGAAGGAAGTAATTTACATATTGAATATTTGATATTACATATTAAATTTACATAATTTAAATTATGACACTGTCCTCATAAATGCCACAACAGATGTGGAGCACATTGGAGGTCAACTTAATTTGTCAATTGCAAATGGAGGACAATAATGTCTAAATAGAAAATAAATATATTTGATCAAATTCTTGAAATGTAATTAGTTTTTTTCTTCCCCTGCTTATTAAAAGGTCACTCAGTTGTCAAAGCAGAGGACACAGACATCTACATGCATGTGTATGCATAGAAAGACAAAGGTTCAGGGTCATAACAATATCTAATAACTTTTGAGGATGTACTAGAGTTTGGTTGATGATCAATTCTAAACACAGATGTTTATATGTGTGCATGCACCTAGAAGAGAAAGAAGATGAAGTCAGGGGTGTAAATCAAATTTAAACTGTGAAAAGGCTTACGTAAATTATAGGAATTAAAAAATATACCCTCTTATTTATAGTAGTGTTTAAGCAGGGAAAAAATGAGAAAAGTACAGGATTAGGTTTTCTGGTGGAAAGAAGGGTTGTAGATCTGGCTGATAGGCATGAAAATGACTAGAGTTCTAGGAATCAGGTAGAACATTGATAACTAATTTTTTTTCTTTTCTTTTTTTTATTAAATCATAGCTGTGTACATTAATGCGATCATGGGACACCATACACTGGTTTTATAGACCGTTTGACACATTTTTATCACACTGGTTAATATAGCCTTCCTGACATTTTCTTAGTTATTGTGTTAAAACATTTATATTCTACATTTACTAAGTTTCACATGCACCCTTGCAAGATGCACTGCAGGTGTAATCCCACCAATCACCCTCCCTCCACTCATACTCTCCCCTCTCTTCCCTCCATCTCCCCCTTCCCCCTATTCTTAGGTTATAAGTCGGTAACAGATTTCATATGAAAGCCATAAATTAGTTTCATAGTAGGACTGAGTACATTGGATACTTTTTCTTCCATTCTTGAGATACTTTACTAAGAAGAATATGTTCCAGCTCCATCCATGTAAACATGAAAGAGGTAAAGTCTCCATCTTTCTTTAAGGCTGCATAATATTCCATGGTGTACATATACCACAATTTATTAATCCATTTGTGGATTGATGGGCACTTGGGCTTTTTCCATGACTTAGTAGTTATGAATTGGGCTACAATAAACATTCTGGTACAAATATCTTTGTTATAATGTGATTTTTGGTCTTCTGGGTATATACCTAGTAGAGGAATTATAGGATTGAATGGCAGATCTATTTTTAGATCTCTAAGTGTTCTTCAAACATCTTTCCAAAAGGAATGTATTAATTTGCATTCCTACCAGCAGTGTAGAAGTGTTCCCTTTTCTCCACATCCATGCCAACATCTCTGGTCTTAGGATTTTGTGATATGGGCTAATCTTACTGGAGTTAGATGATACCTGAAAGTAGTTTTGATTTGCATTTCTCTGATGATTAAAGATGAGCATTTTTTCATATGTCTGTAGGCCATGCGCCTGTCTTCTTCAGAGAAGTTTCTCTTCAAGTCCCTTGTCCAGGCTGCGATGGTATCACTTGTTCTTTTCTTGCTTATATGTTGAGTTCTCTGTGGATTCTGGTTATTAAACCTTTGACGGAGCTATAACCTGCAAATATCTTCTCCCACTCTGAGGGCTGTCTGCTTGCTTTACTTACTGTGTTCTTGGCTGGCAGAAGCTTTTTAGTTTGATCAGGTCCCTGTAGTGTATTTTTGAAGCTGCTTCAATTGCCGGGTGGGGTCCTGCTCATAAAATACTCGCCCAAACCGATTTCTTCAAGGGTTTTCCCTGCACTCTAGTCTAGTATTTTTATAGTTTCATGTCTTAAGTTTAAATCTTTAATCTAGTGAGAGTCTATCTTAGTTAATGGTGAATGGTGTGGGTCCAGTTTCAGTCTTGATAACTAATTTCTAAATAAGTCTGATCACAAAAATCAACCAAGGCACTTTTTAAAAACTGTCTTCTGAGGACCCTGCATTTATATTTCTGACTCACTGGTGTGTGCATGGAGTCATAGGATTGGAAGTTTAACATTTTTTCCCCATGGTCATACAAATTTGAAAAACACTGAACTAGGAAGTATTTTTCATAGCGAGGGTTAGAAAATGAGGGAGTTAAACGAAAATGGTGAATATGGACATCTTAAGGGGAATATTGTCACACGTTGATTCTGAGATACAATTTTAGAATTGATGTTCCACTACAGAGAATCGATTTTAGATTTTGGTAATGAGGAAAGCAGAGATAGGAATTCTTCCAAAATTCTAAGTCTAGTGTTCTTGGTGGGATCCCATTTCTTAACCATCTCCCCCAAAACTTCGCGTTGTTTCTCATTGTTTCTCATACTCTCATCTCAAGATCTCTATACTCCTTGTTGCCTGAAATTCTCCTCTAAGTCCTTCACGTGGCTGACTCCTCAATATCACTCAAATCTCTGCGTGTACTACAGATGTCACCTCATCTGAGAGCTCTGTGACAATTCCACATGAAGTAGCAAATCCATGTCTCTCCTTCTATGCTTTGCCTTAATTTTCTGCATTTCACTTTTCTTCGCCCCCACCCCCAACATTACAATGTAAGCTCTGTGAGATCTGAGCACTTGGTAAAGTCTGGCACAAAGTTGATGTTCAATAATTTGCTTAACTGTTAAATAAATTCGAAGAGAAACCGCATAAAAGTAACAATTGATACTGTCTTTAAGACTTGAGGGAATGAACCTTAAATGTTGGCATTTGATTTGCAAGGAAGATAATTTTGAGCAATGGGGTTTTGTCAGAAACAACATGTAGGGACAGCCACATAGTACAATGTCCCACTCAAACTATCTGAGACAGAAATGACCTGCAAATCTCAACGATCTTTGAAAAATCGAGATTACTTGTAAAAGCAAGTCTCAATGTTCACTCCCAGTGTTATTTTCAGTGTAAACACTGTAACATAAAATGGCACTTCTGAATCTCCCAAGGAGGTAAAATTTCAGTTTCTATCTGGGTCTCTCTTAACTTAGTTATATTTTTTCAAGAAATGTTCTTAAATTAAAATGACTTCTAGAAATTTTCTGTGAAATGGAACAGATTTCATATCACTTTTTAGAGAACTCTGAGACTTTAATTAGTTTTGTAAGTATATTTGGTTTGTGCAAAATCATAGACTTCAACTGTGCAGAAATCAAATCATGGTGATTTATTCTGAGGGGCAATGAGCCAGCATTCTGCAATTTCACATTAGACGGTAGGCTGCAACTTTAAACCTCTTTTAAGAAATGAAATAAATAGAATGGGTGGAAAATTTTTGTGAAGGAAATCACCCACAACAGATAGGGACACTACCTGTAAAATCTGTGCTCTGTATTTTGATACACATCATTTATAGTGCAGCAGGTTTCTGCAGAACCTGAATCCTTTTGTAAACCTAGGTACTCTTTATGTATATTTTCAAATAAAGCAATCCAGTAGATTTGAACATACATTAAAAAATCTACTTTCTAGAAAGTCTCTGAATATGCAAATGTTTTATAAATATAGCCCTCAAAGTCAATCTCAGTTTTAAAACATAAAAATAAAATTTCATGAAAAACTATTGCTATAACGGTATATATTTGAGTAGTGTTGAAAAAAGAAAAAAAAATGCGTGGGGCAAATCTCCAGCCATAAAAAAAGCAAGTTTTAGTAACTCATTCTAATTATTACCAGTTATTTGCTTTCCTTACTAAGCAAGAATCTGATGAGAAGTTTTTAAATAAAAAGAGCTTATATATTTTTCACTGAAGGAAAGTTTGAAATGAGACAATTTAGAAGTAAACATGACAGCATATACTTTTTATTTGCTTGAGATGTAATGAACGCAGTCATGAAACAACGACTAGTAATTAGCCAAATGGAGAGGGTAGAAAATCAAATAATTTATGAATGAATTCTAGATCATTCATTTGTTCACTCACTTATTAAATATTTAGCAAACCATCTATAGTATAATGATTTTATTGTAGTTTCACAATCCTGCCAAATGCATTTCCTACTTTCTTACAAGGACACTTAGAAGGAAAGATAGATGCATTTGCATACTTTCTTCATGGAAAGATTTCCTCTTCCTACCATGATGAAGTAAGAAGACTTAGATTTTCCCTCCCATGATAAACAATTACAAAACTGAACAGAATGTATTAGCTAACTATTTTCAGGCTTCACATAACAGGAAATGGAAGACTGAGATTGATGAGTGGAAGGAAACAAATGAGATGAGCCTGTGTTCATTTTCAATCTCTATCTGGTGACAGTTTCCTGATGGTGAAGTTGGGAGGATCACACTGAGCTGTGGAGGCAGAGGCTGGAGCCCAGGAGTGCTGAAGCAGTTGGTACTTGGGGCAGAGTGTGGAAAGGAGGCAGCCAAGTCTACAAGGAGCACAACAGTTTGTTGGATGGTTCCCCAGGCTCATGGAATGGGTTGATGAGTTGGGGCTGGACAATATTAGCTCAGGATGAGACTCTTCTGATCTCAGAAAAGTGGAATTGCTTTTCCACTGAGAACAAATGGAAATGCTAGAGGCTATATGGTACTAGGAAACTTTGGAGTTCTCCTCCAGCCAATGTGGAGAAACCTTGTCCGCCATTTAGCTAAGACACTGGAAAAAATGGTCATAACTTAGAAATGGTAACTATACCCTCTAGTAAGGGTTACTCTAGATGTTGCTTTGAAAAATTTAAACCAATAATTGACTCAATTACTTATTTCTCATACAAATATTCAAATTTCTTTAAAAGAAGATCACATCTTATACCATGTCATATGTAAATGATAGCATGCAATGAGACATCCAAAAAGGCGACAAAATCTGCTTTATAAAGAAAATAATCTGCTTTATAAATAAAATAATTATATTTTATTTTCTTTATAAAGAATACATAATACAGAAATACATCCCAATACCCTAGAAATCCAAGGAATCAGAAATGGTAGAAAAGGCTTTAAGAATTAAGTATTCTTAAATATATTCAGTGACTTAAAATGCCGATTCAGAATTTATAACTAATATACATATTGTTTCAAAAATAAGAAAGAAATATAAATATGTTTATATAAACAAAAGCTGAGAGGCTATCTTGTCAGTTGACCTATAAAATGAGAAATATGGAAAGAAGACTGTCAGGCTGACAGAATAGGACACTACATGGAAACTGGTGTCCACAACAGGAAATAAAGATGGAGACACGGTAAATAAAGGACTCTACGTGGAGACTGGTGTTCACAACACGAAATAGAGTTGGAGACACGGTAAATAAAGGACACTACGTGGAGACTGGTGTCCACAACAGGAAATAAAGACTGAGACATGATAAATATACAGGTAAGTATAAAGACTAACTTTTCTCTTTTCTTAGTTTCCTAAAAGACAAATGACTATTTAGATATTATAATTATGAGGTCTGGTTTATATGTAGTAGTAAAATGTAAAATACCAACAGCCAAAAAGACAGAGGGTCATAAATGGATATATATTGTTCATGGGTCTGAATGGCAAGGAGAAAAATGTGAAATGATATGATATTAATTTTAAATAAACTATAATAATTTAAAGATGATTACTATAATTTTAGAGCAACCACTAAAATAAAATAAAAAGAGTTATAGCTAAAAATTTAACAAAGGGTGTTGATAAGTAGAATGAGCACATGGTGAATGGAACAGGTGTAGTAGATAAAAGTTTACATATATAAATTGACAAAGTTGCCATGATACCCATCTATTCAATGAGAAAATGAAAATCTTTGCATCAAATGGTGTTGAATTAATTGGATATACATATAAGAGAAAAATAAACCTTTACCCCTACATCACCACACCAAAAATGTTAATTCAAAAATTGTCCCAAATCTAATCATAAAAACTAGAATTATAATAATAAAACATATAAGAAAATATTTATAATACTAAGATAAGACAAGATTTCTTGAGGCATCAAAATAATAAAGAAAATCATGACAAATTGATCTTCATCAAGATGAAAAACACCTGGTCTTTAAAAGATACTGTTAAGTAAATGATAAGTAAAGACATAAATGAAGAGAAAATATTTGCAATACATGTTTCTGACAAAAAAAATGAGAAATATGTATAAAAAATACGAAAAATATATTTAAAATCCTTCCAACTCTTAAATAAGAAAAGAAGAAACACAAAAGCTTTTATTGGCAAATCACAAAAGTAGATATAAAATAGATTAGGAAAAACTTGAAAAGGTAGTCATGCATTATTCCAAAATACAAACTCAAACCCCAATAAAATTTTGCTTTCAAATTTAGGCTAAAACTAAAGATTGAACATACTATGGATCTGTAAATCACACTGGGTGGTATGTGCGTAGCCATCTTAACCATGTTGATTCTGGTGATCCACAAGCTGATCTGTTTTTCCACCTGTTTACATTCTCTGCAATTTCTTCCATTGGTGTTTCACAGTTCTCCCTATAGAAGTCTTTCACCTCCTTTGTTAAGTTTATCCCTAGGACTTTTATTTTCTTTGTTGCTACCGTGAAAGGTATTGCATCTTTGATTTAATTCTCAGCTTGACTGTTACCGGTTTGACTGTTGAAAGCTACCGATAGTACATTGATTTTGTAGCCTGAGACTTTGCTGAATTTATTTATTGATTCCAGGAATCTTCTGGTTGAATCTATAACTGGTTGAATCAGATATAAGTTCACATTGTCAACAAAGAGTGATCATTTGACCTCTTCTTCTCCCATTTGGATGCTGCTGGATTCCTTTTGTTGTCTGACTATTCTGGTTAGGACTTCCAGCACTATGGTGAAGAGAAGTGGTAATAGTGGGCAACCTTGTCTGATTCCAATTCTGACATGTCTAATCATCAGAGAAATGCAAATCTGATTCCAGTTCTGATGTGTCTAATCATCAGAGAAATGCAAATCAAGGCTATGTTAAGCAGTTTGATGAAAGTATGTCAAATTGTATATAAAAGCAGCACATTGTACCCATAACTGCATTGATGTACACAGCTATTATTTAATTAAAATAAATCTCAATGAGATAGCACCTACCCCCAGTGAGGATGGCTCTTTTCAAAAGTTCTGAACACAACAAGGGCTGGCATGGATGCAGGGAGAAAGCTAGTACAACCTCCATGGAAAGTAGTATGGACGTATCTCAAAGAACTAGAAGTAGACCTACTACTTGATCCAGCAATTTCTCTACTACGTATTTATCCAGAGGAAAAAAGAGACTCACACTCAAATATTTACAGCAGCCCAATTCACAGTCACAATGTTGTGGAAACGTTGGCTGCTGTAAATATTTGAGTGCAAGTTCATTGATATATGAGTGGATTAATAAAATGTGGCATATGTATATCATGGAGCCATAAAAAATGATGACTTAATATCTTTTGTAACAACCTAGATGGAACTGGAGACCATTCTTCTCAACAAAGTGTTGCAAGAATGGAAAAATAACCACCACATATATTTAATACTAAGTGGGAACTAGTCATTCAACATTATCTTCACATATGGAAGTAAAACTCAACAAGAATCAAGTGGGTATGGGGAGAAAGTGGTTGAGTTAATTCACACCTAATGTTCTAGCTCCATCCATCTTACAAGGGTACATGTGAAACTTAGTAAATGTAGAATATTAATGTCTTAACACAATAACTAAGAAAATGCCAGGAAGGCTATGTTAACCAGTGTGATGAAAATGTGTCAAACGGTCTATAATACCAGTGTATGGTGCCCCATGATTGCATTAATGTACACAGCTATGATTTAATAATAAAAAAAATAATTCACACCTAATGGGTATGATGAACACATCCTATGTGAAGGGTACATTTATAACTTTGACCTGAAATGTACAAAAGCAAATTCTATAACCAAAACAAGTGCACCCTTGTAATATTCTGAAAGGAATAATTTCAAAAATTAAAAACTAAAAGACAATAAGACAAATCACATAGATGAAGTAATAAATAATGTGTTATGTAACACACACACACACACACACACACACACACACACACACTAGTATACTATTCAGGTGTTTTTTTGTTTTTGTTTTTTTTTTTTTGCAGTTTTTGGCCGGGACTGGGTTTGAACCCACCCACTCTGGCATATGGGGCTGGCACCCTAGTCCTTTGAGCCATAGGTACTGCCCAAATACTACCCAGTTTTAAAAAATAAGTAACTCCTTTCATTTGCAACAATCTAGGTAAACCTAAAAGATGTTAGTTAAAGGATATAAAATTTCAATTTGATAGAAGTAAATTCAAGAGACCTATTGAACAAAATGGTAACCATAGTTAATAACAATAAATTGTATTCTTAAGAAAACATTGAAAATACCAATCATTGACAATGATGTGCTATGATTGAATGAATCCTTGCAAAGTGCTGTTAAGAGGGAGGGCGATTGGTGGGATCACACCTATCGTGCCTCTTACAAGGGTACATGTGAAACTTACTGGATGTAGAGTGTAAATATCTCAACACAATAACTAAGAAAATCCCAGGAAGGCTATATTAACCAGTATGATGAAAATATGTCAAATGGTATATAAAAGCAGTGTATGGTGCCCCATGATTGTATTAATGTACACAACTATGATTTGATAATAAAAAAGAATGTAAAATTATAAAATTACTTTAAAAATGCTGAAGTTTCTTACAAAGTTACATATACATCTAGTTTATTACCAAAATTTTTCATTCTTATTTAACACCCAAATTGTGAATAACCCATATGTCCACCCGCAGATGAGTGCACAAACACAATTATAGTGTATCCATACAATTGAGTAATATTAAAACTAAACAATAATGTTTAATAATTTGCTGATATACACAAAATTATGGATGAGCTTCAAAAACACACTGAGTGTAAGAAGCTAGACAAAAAAGAGTATGTGTTACATGATTTCATTTATATGATGTTGTACAGTTGGTAAAACTAATGTAATGTGTCAGAAATATCAGTGATTTGTGGAATTAGGGGTTGGTGAAAACATCCTAAAAAAGCACCAGGGGCATTCTGTGATGACATAAATGCTTTCTATCCTATAAGTGTCCTCCACCACATCTTAGAACCTGTGGCTGTGTTATCTTACGTGGCAGAAAGAACTTTGCAGATACAATGAGATTAAGGATCTTGAGACTGGGAAATTACCCTGGATTATCTCGGCGGGCTTAATGTAGTCACAAGGCTACTTAGAAGAGGAGGAAAGTGGGTCAAAATAAGAAGAGTAGCTATGATGAAGCAGCGGAGATTGAAATGTTCCGACACGGAAACAGAGGTTGGGGCCATGCAGCAGTGAATGCAGACAACCTCTAGGAGCTGGAAAGGCAAGGAAACTGATGCTCCTCAGGACTTTCCAGAGGGAATCAAACTTACCCAAAACTTGAGTTAGCACCGTAAGACTCATTTCAAGATTCTGAATTCCACAACTAGAGTTTAATAAATGTATGTTCTTTTAAGCTATTAAGAGTGGTAACTTGTTACAACAACAATAGGGAACTCTATAATAAGGTTGTTGGTGCATGAGTGTACAAATTTACCCAAACACTGAAATGTACAATTAAAATCTGTGTATTACATCAAGTATACCTGTGAGTTATACCTCAACAAATTTAATTTTAAATGCACTGAAAGAAGTCCTCATGGAAAATATATTCTACATGGACCATCTTCTCTACGCCTAGAGTGTCTGATACAGGACACCACAGACACCAAGCAGGAACTTGTCTCACGTGCCACTTGAATGAAAGCTAATCCGAAATTGTCAAGTCCTAAGCACACGCCGGCTTTTTAAAACCTGGTACAAAAGTTAAATGCCTCATAATTAATATCTGTAATGATTACATGTCGAAATTATCTTTTGTATATATTGGATTAAGTAAAACAAACTATTAAATCATTTTTATTTGTTGACCCTTTGTAAAGTGGCTTCAACAAAATTAAAAATAGCATACAGGGTTCACATTATATTTCCAATCTAAGAAAAAGGTTCAATTTACATCTGGTTAGAATGAGATTCTAGACAAAAATTCTTTGAAAAATTTTCAGGATAAGAAGTAAAGAAAATAATATGGTATTCCAGGAAGCAGAAAACGCAAGATCGGAAATTATAAGGTAATTAATGCATGTTTAAAGAATATCAGATAACAGAGGTTGGTTAGGGCATACAGCTAATGATGAGAAATAATTGGAGGTTGACCAACTATCATCATTATTTTGTTAGAAGTAATGTGAATTCCCAGAATATTAGATAAGTCTATCTCCAAATGTAAACATAAATACTTTGCAATGCCAAATTTAAAGGATGTTGGCATGATTATGGCTAATATTTTAAGTCATTTGTGACACTGTTCCATTAGTACAGATAGATTACAATGATAATATCTTCCATTAACAAAAAGAGAGTCAATTGTTTATGAAATTGATTTTTTCCCTCCAGTTTCATGCTTAGTCTACTCATGAAAGACAGTAGAGTAAATTGCTTACCAGGTCGCTTTCTAACTCTATTGTAAATAGCAAGCTTTAAATTCATGGAATAAACAAAATATGTGGTTATAGTATATGCAAATTTAATGGAACAATAGAAAGAGTGTGGTTGAAATTTTGGTCTATAAAATGTCAAGCATTGACCTATATGAGTTGCAAAAGAAAGGATGAAATCTACTAGATTGCTACATGGACAAAACTATATTTGCATCCACTTATAAATTCATATTTGTGTATTACAAGAAATAGTTTGCATGAAAAAATGTTATGGAATAATGGTGATTACTATACAAGTGTGGCTGTACTCACCAAGCCCACCCATACACAAATGGATGAAGTATATAATGAAGTGCTGTGAGGAGCTTTTCCTCTCTCTGGTGATCGGAAAGATAGAGCGCCCACACTGGGAGAACAACATATATATTTTAAGTTTTATTCATAATTATAATAAATGAATATTTTCAATTTCTATAAAATCAAGAAAAAGCCTAGAACCATTTGTATTTTGCTATAATAAAACCAAATTTAACACTATCAATATAATAAAATAACAATGAAAACACTTATTAAAGTATTTTTATAGCAGTTACCACTACAATTAATGTCAGTTCCTATAGTCAAGGAATTAGATACCATCCAGAGTGAAGAGTAATAATAGAAAGCATAGGAATCTTGTCTTTGGAAAGGTTTCATGTTAAGGAAAATCTCCAGCCTGTGTCAAATGTAAACATTTTTTCTTAATCAGTATTGTCAAGGCAATATTAATTAATTACTTAATAGTTTGAAGACTATGTCTTAAAAGTTCTAGAGCAAATGGTAGAAAGTGTATTTTTAAAAACTGACTATTACAGAGTACTTACTAAAGAACTTAAAAAAAAACAAACCTAAAAATATCAAATTAGTAGAATAACATTTTGCAAAAGAACTTCTGGCTTAGAAATAAAAATACATAGAATAGATCTCAAAAAACGCAATTCAATTTATTTTAGGCTTACATTATTAACATGATAAAATATTGCTTCAAAGAAAAGTAAGACTGTTACAAAGTGATGTTCCAACAAAAAGCATTTCAATTGATGTTCCATGTAAATTAGTAATACGGTGATAGATGTTCTCTGCTTTCATTTAAGACAACTTCCTGTTGAAGGTGACTTTGACATTATAAAATGATACATAAACTTCTTGTGTGTGTTTTGCATTTTGAAAACAGAAACCTATAGCATTTAACAGTATTTAGGAGAAGGCATTTTGTCAAGTTTAGAGTTTGTTTTTTTTTTTGTAGAGACAGAGTTTCATTGTACTGCCCTCAGGTAGAGTGCCGTGGCGTCACACGGCTCACAGCAACCTCTAACTCCTGGGCTTAAGCGATTCTCTTGCCTCAGCCTCCGGAGCAGCTGGGACTACAGGCGCCCGCCACAACGCCCGGCTATTTTTTTGTTGCAGTTTGGCCGGGGCTGGGTTTGAACCCGCCACCCTCGGCATATGGGGCCGGCGCCCTACTCACTGAGCCACAGGCGCCGCCCAAGTTTTTTTTTTTTTTTTTTTTTTTGAGACAGAGTCTTACTTATTAATCCTCGGTAGAGTGCGGTTATGTCACACCTCACAGCAACTTCCAAATCCTTGGGCTTAGGCGATTCTCTTGCCTCAGCCTCGCGAGTAGCTGGGATTACAGGTGTTCACCACAACACCCAGCTTTTTTGTTGTTGCTGTTGCAGTTTGCCTGGGGCTGGATTTGAACCCACCACCCTTGGTATACGAGGCCAGCGCCCTACCCACTGAGCCACAGGAGCCGCCCAAGTTTAGAGTTTTGAATAACCAAGAAAACAGAAACAAGATAAGATTGACAAACTATAGTTAGCATATGGCCCACCTAACAAGAGATTTGAATGGGAAAATGCTATGGAATTTGATGATTTATAGACAAGTGCAAGTATACCCCCCATTTTAAAAAGGGGGAGATACAAGATCTTTGGATGAATGAGAAATTGGAAGGGAATTTATAACTACCACTACAGATGAAGAGAAATGACTTAAAATGCAGACTGGATCATGATTGGGGAGTGAACGAAGGAAGCCAGCATAGAGGTGCTGGCCACCATAGGTCATTGGTCTGGGTCAAGTTTCAGCAGGTCCTAGAAACAAATGGTGGGGTGGAGGGATAAAAGTAGCCTTGCCTTTGACTCACTGGAAAATTGGGTATTTTGATAACTTCCATGATAGTGGAGGGGATATATTCAGTTTAATTGGAGAGAGACATTCTCTCGATCATTTCTCTAGTCACAATCCATCACATAGTACCCATGTACCACTTTAAATGTGTGACCATCTTTAAGTGTTGTTCTGAGGATGAAATAAAATGAGGCTATGAAGTGTACTCTAATGCACTATACAAATGAAAGGAATAAATAAGATAAACCTTCCTGTGTGTTACCATTTCTCATATAAGTAAATATAACACCAGGTATGGCTAAAGGAATACTGTGGAATATCTAATTTGCATTCCTCTAATAATAAAAGCCCATAAAAAGTAAAGAAAACTACATTTCAGCATAGGAATTTTAAAAAGTTATTTAGTTTGGATTGAAAAAATGTGGCAAATGTTCTCTACCTTTTCATACAAGTTCTAGTAGATGGTTCTCAGTGACATAACCTATAGAAAAAAAGACAGGTAAAAATCTTTTTCTAAGATTGATAGCATAATCTAACACTGAATTTTAAATTATTCATGTTGTCCTTTGGTATGGTAGCATAAAATATATAATAAGAATGACTCTATGGATAATGGGATATGCAAAGTTACTCTGCTTAGTAAGGTTCTTGATAACTTTCATGGCTAATTTACCTTATGAGCTTCTTCAGGGAATCTCTACTAATTACATGGAATGAGAGTGCCTGTGCGTATGAGAATTTACTTGCTTATAATGTCTTTAGTGAATGGAAACATTGCAAATTTTGTTGAGGGTTAATTTCTATCTATTCTGTATAAAATCTTTCTGATAGAAATTTGTTTATTTCATCAGTTTCTAAAAAAAAATCTACTTTTGGTTTTGTTAATATTTTGTATTAGTTCTATCTTCTATTTTCCTATTTTATTTTTAAATATTTTGCTTGATGTTATTTTAGACTAGGTTATGCATGAACACTGTGTAAAATTTAAGAGGTGCATGTTGGTACTCAGCAAAATGTATGCCCTTTTCCTGACCTGTCCCCAGCTGCCGAATTCCCCTCTTTAAAAGAAATCACTACACATTTTCTTGTTTGTCTTTATAGTTATTTAATACGTATGAAAGAATATGCATGGTACTTTTATATAAATGACATCATATTTATATACGTGATTTTGTACCTTGATTTTCCTTTTACCATTTAATTCTAACAGAGGTTGGCAAACTGCAGTCCACAGATCAACTCTAGCCCATCTCTTATATTATGGGGATAAGGCCACCCTCATTTATTGTTGCCTTGTTTATGGGCACTTTCATTCTACAACAGAAGAGTGAAATAGTTGCTGCAGAGACCTTATGGCTCCCAAAGACTGAAATATTTATTTTCCTCCCTTTACAGAAAAAAAAAAAATATTTGCTGATCCTTGATCTAGAAGGCCTTTCTTTACATGTCTATATAGAGGCAGATAATTCTTCTTAACAACTTTGTAATAGGCCACTCATAAAGTGGGCATGGTGATTTTGAAACTAACTTTACAGCTATAATATGCGATAAGACCATTTATAATATATTTTTGGACTGTATCTGTTAACTGTTATTTATGAATAATAATTAAAATACTGCACTCCTTCCTGCCTCCACTTCTTAAGTCTCTTTTCTTCATCACATTTTCTCCCTTTTAGTTAACATAATATGGTAACATCTGATCCCCAACGTATAAATTATACATCTATCACTATGTTAAACTAACTTCTGCCTTCTCTCTTCAATCTCTGCTTATAGTTTCTACTGAAATGATGGACATATTACCTAGATTTGTAACATTCACATTCATTTTTGGAATCACAAGGCTCCATTGTTTTCTAAATCTCGACTTACATCAAATGAGAACCAGTGCTTACTTGGTATGTTTGCTATGGATTTTCTTCCTCTGGAGAAAAAAAAAAAAAAAAGGAGATGAATTATATTCTCTAAAATCTTCAGTATTTAATGAAAAAAGGAAAATCATTTCATATCAATTGAGATGATTTTTTCTTTTTCATTCTATTAAGATGCTATAACACACTGAGTAAATTTCCTTGTATGCTGAGCTTGTTAAGATCTCCAATAAGATTTCCTATGTGGAATCATGAGCATTATTAGGACAAACCCTCACTTATTTGTGGTATATAATCCTTTTAATGCTGCTGGTTTCAATTTTTTATAATTTTGTCAAAGATTTATGCATATATTCATAAGTAGCATTGGTATGTAGTTTTCTTGCAGTATCTTTGTCTGGTTTGACTATTAAATTAACACTGGCTTCATAAAATTGTTTAGGAAGTGTTCACTCCCATTTTGCTGGAGAGTTGCTTTTAATCATTGTTTAAGTCTTTGGTAGAATTTGCTAGTGAACCAATTTGGTCCGGGCTCTTCTTTGTTAGAAGAGTTTTGATTACTGATTCAAGATCTTTATCTCTTATAAGTACATACAGTTTTGTATTGTTCTTGAGTTATTTGTATAGTCTCTGTGTTTCCAGAATTTTTTTTTTCTATTTCATCTAGGCTGCTCAATTTTTTGGTACAAATTTATGCATATTATTATTCTCTTATCCTTTTTATTTCTGTGATGTAATACCTCACATTTATTCCTTAGTAATTTTATTTAGTAATGTGATTCATCTTCCTTTTTTCTTGTTCAGATCATCAGGTAAAGTTTTGTTAAATTTTTTATTTTTATTTTCACAAAGAGCTAACTTTTCGTTTTGAGTCTTTTTCTATTTATTATTTGATCTTTTTCTATTTATTCTAATTGTTTTTATTTTCCTTTATTATACTGGATTTGGTTTTGTTGGTCCTTTTTCTAGTTATTTGAAGTGTAAAGTTAGATTGCTGATTTGAGACCTTTCTTCTTTTCAATGTGGACATTCATAGCTACCAGTATCTGCTGTCTGTCTGAATGATTGTATTTACTTCCAATTTCACATGTTGAAAGCAAATTATCCAATTGATAATGTTAGCAGATGAGGTCTTTGGAAGGTAGTTAGGTAATGAGGGGAGAGCCTTCACAGATACTGTTAGCACCTTTATAAATCAGCTTCCTCAGAGCTGCCTTGCCCATTTCTAGTAGGCGAGCAGGTATCTATGAAATTAGAATTTTCAGAAAATAATTCTTACATTTTATACTGGACACCATTTTGAGTACTGTGATAAAATCTCACTCCCTTGTTCTCTGTCTTGCCCAGGATGTGAATCCTCCCTTTGGCTAACATATCCACAGGATACGTGTTATCTGCCTGTGAGTAACTTGGCAACTGTACTTGTCAGACCAACTTCCACAGTATCACAGTGTTTGTGTTCAAGCAATCCTTATTTTACTTAAAAATGGCCCCCAAGCACAAGAGATGTGTGAATTCAATTATGCAAAAGAGAAGTTATTAAGTGCTTTCTTTCAGTAAAAAAGTAAAAGTTTTCAACTTAATAAGGAAAGAAAAAGACATATATGTCGGGATTGCTGATATCTCCAGTAAGAATGAATCTTCTATCCATAACGTTGTGAAGGAAAATGTATTTATGCAGAGTGGATATAGGGTCTGGTACACTCTGCAGTTTAAGACATCCATGGGGATTTTAGAACATACCCCTTGGGTGATAAAAAGGGAAAAAGGACTAATGTAACATTGTTCAGAGTTCGTTATAGCAAATTTTGTCTTAAAATATATTTTATCTGATATTAATTAGCACACCCAGCTTTTTTTTTTGGTTACTCTTAGCATGGAATATGGTTTTCCTCCTTTTAGTGTCAATTTATTTGTGTCCTCAAATCTAAAGTGATTGTCTCATAGACAACATATAGTTTAGTGTGTAATATATAGTGAATATACTTAAATACATGTTTAAAAAATCTTTATCAAAATATCTAAGATATCAATTTCATCTGAATAAATTAAACTATTAAACATTGGTTTCATTTCTGGTGTCTCATCTTCTTGGTTTGAATTTTTGTTTTCAGGGTTCTTTCTCTTGCTCTCATTCTGTTAACTTTTGGAGTCTTCACCTGTTCTTTGTAGTCTCCAAACTATTAGAAGACTTTAACATCTGGCTAGTGTGCTGTTCAAGTTCCTCATCATGAGACTTTGCCTTTCCTCCTTCTTCCATAAGCCAGCAGGCTCATAGAAGATTAGCCTCAGCAAAGGTTTATAGTAGATGTCTTGAACCCTATTTTCTGAACCCTTGAGTGCCAGACATTTGTTTCAAGCATCAATATAACTTTGAATCCTTGCCTCACACTGAGCGATTTTTGCCTGTATTACTCTGAGAAAATTCATGCTGGGTCTGTTCATCTGCTTCTAGACAACATAGAGGCTGTCATGCTTATAGTTCAGCCCACCTAACTTACCACTTAGTGTTTCATTTCCATTTGGTTCACAAAGAGATGACTATTTTAAAATCCTGGTTATGTTTCTCTTCCCACCCCTTTAAAAAAATCTGTTACTGGAGTGAGAGCAAGATGGCAGCTGAGTAACAGCTTCCCTGCAACTGGGCACCATGAGTCTGGGGAGATAAGACTCCAGGTATCTCTGGCTTGTGGGATCTGCCTATAGTCATCCCTTTGAGGATACAGGGAGTCAGAAAGAGACTTCTGGACCCCCAGAGGAGGGCAAAAACAGTGGAAAACTGGCAAGTGGTTCATGTATTGGATCAGTCTAATCCCGCTGGGAGCTGTAAGTACAGCAGCAGTGAGGCTGCAAACCGGAAAGGCCTTACCTGTGAACTGTTTTGGTGGTGTTGGACTTGGCACTCAGTTGAACTGCCTTGGGGAGAGCTTGAGCAGGAGTGAAGAGAACTTTGGGTGTTGTCTAGGGCTCCAGACTGAGCCACTGAGCTAGACGGAGCTAATAGTGTTCGGGTCTGGGCCGTAGGGAGCCATTGTGAGAGAACTGCCCTGGCAAGCTCTGCCCTCAGGGTCGCAGAGTAAGGATCCAGCAGGAGCTAGTAACCTAGTGACTGAGCAGCCTAAAGGCGGGGACTGAGCAGCCTTATAGCCTTAACCCTCAGGGGCAGAGTGAGGCCCATTTTGCCACACTGGGTAAGTGGATAGCCACTTCAGCAGTGATCCCAGCAACAAGCACTTTCCTGGGAAAGCTTCTGCTTAGCCACCTTTAGAAGTTTAAAGTGTCTTTTAAGAGGGCTGAAGAGAGATGTAGGGTCTCCACCCTGTGGGGGTTGAGAAATCAGCAGAGGCCTCCAGTCGTATCACCATTGTGATTAACATCTCATACCCCAGAAGACCAGCTTTTGCCCAGGCAATATTCAACAAGCTATATATACTCCTTTGTTTTTGGTTGTTTTTTTTGTTGTTGTTAGTTTGTTTTATTTTTTGTTTATTTTGCCATTGTTGTTTTCTTTTTAATTTCAACCTTTTCCATATAGATTTTTTCTTTTCTTTTTCTTTCTTTTCTTTCTCCATTTTTCTATTTTAAGTACAATTTCCCATTGCTGCCTTTTTCAATAATTAGAACTTCATTTTTGCTAGTGTTTCTACCCCTATTATTTGGTTTTTCACCCAATTTTATCCCATAAAGTTTTCTGTTTGCTTGTTTTGGTTTGATTTGTAGCATTTTTGTCTTTCCTCTCTACTTGGTGGAGGTGGGGGTACTGTGTCCAATCAGGTTAGCAAAGAGCTGCTGACCTCAAGGGAACCACCAAACTGGGCACTCCCAGAGGCTAGGGTTGTTTTAAGTTTGTGTCAAAGTACCCTACCGTACACCTATATTGCTCTGTCTCCCTCTTTTTGTGCCTCTCTTCTTTTTGTCAATATTCCCTTTTACCCACCCCCTCTCCTTTCTCTATTTTCTTTTCTTTCTTTTATCCATTCTTGCTCTTCAACCTTCTCATCCTTCTGGTCCTGTACCAAAAGGCCATATTGAAACCTTAGTCCACAGGCACGGGAACTTAAAGAGAAAGAGGAAGTGAAAGGAAAATTAGGGCAAGGAAAGAGATAAAAGAAATCACTCATGAGGAAGAATCATCAGAAAACTCCTGGCAACATGAAGAACCAGTCCAGAGCAACCCCTCCAAGGGACCATGAGGTAGCTACTGCAGAGGATTCCCCCTATAAAGAAATGTTAGGAATGACAGAAAGGGAATTTAGAATACACATGATGAAAACAATGAAGGAAATGTTGGAACCAATGAAGGAAACAGCTAATAAAGTGGAAAATAACCAAAAGGAAATCCAAAACAGAATCAAATAAGAGATGAACGATATGAACAACCTTCTGTTGAATGAAAGATGGGTGCAGGAAGAAATAAAACAGGAAACCATTAACTTCCTTGAGCATAACAACAATGAAGACACAAGCTACCAAAACCTGTGAGATACTACAAAAGCAGTTTTGAGAGGAAAATTTATCGTTTTAGATGCCTACATTTGAAAAACAGAAAGAGAGGGCATTAATAAACTCACAAGCCATCTTATGAAATTGGAAAAAGAAGAACAATCTAAGCCTAAACCCAGTAAAAGAAAAGAAATCTCCGAAATCAAATCAGAGATCAATGAAATTGAAAACAAAAGAATCATTCAGAAAATTAATGAAACAAGGGGTTAGTTTTTTGAAAAAATAAATAAAATAGATAAAACTTTGGCCGGACTGACTAGAAATAGAAAAGTAAAGTCTCTAATAATCTCAATCAGAAATGATAAAGGGGAAATAACAACTGATGCCATAGAGATACAAAAGATTATCACTGAATACTACAAGAAAATCTATGCCCAGAAATTTGACAATGTGAAGGAAATGGATCAATATTTGGAATAACACCCTCTCCCTAGACTTAGCCGGGAAGAAATAGAGCTCCTGAACAGACCAATTTCAAGCCCTGAGATTAAAGAAACAATAAAAAAATCTTCCAACAAAAAATTTCCCTGGTCCAGATGGCTTCACACCAGAATTCTATCAAACCTTCAAGGAAGAGCTTATTCCCATACTGCAGAAATTATGCCAAGAAATTGAGGAGGAAGGAATCTTCCCCAACATGTTCTATGAAGCAAACATCACCCTGATACCAAAACCAGGAAAAGACCCAACCAAAAAGGAGAATTTCAGACGAATATCACTCATGAATATAGATGCAAAAATTCTCAACAAAATCCAAGCCAATAGATTATAGCTTATCATCAAAAAAGTCATACATCATGATCAAGTAGGTTTCATCCCAGGGATGCAAGGCTGGTTTAACATACATAAGTCCATAAACGTTACCCACTGTATAACAGAGGCAAAAGTAAAGATCATATGATCCTCTCAAAAGATGTAGAAAAAGCTTTTGATAAAATTCAGCATCCTTTTCTTATTAAAACACTGAAGAGTATAGGCATGGGCAGCACATTTATAAAACTGATTGAAGCTATCTATGATAGCCCCACAGCTAATATTTTACTGAATGGAGTAAAACTGAGAACTTTTCCTCTTAGAACTGGAACCAGACAAGGTTGTCCTCTGTCACCTTTACTATTCAACATAGTGCTAGAAGTTCTAGCCAATACAATTAGGCAAGACAAGGAAATAAAGGGAATCCAAATGGGAGCAGAGGAGGTCAAACTCTCCCTCTTGGCTGACAACATGATCTTATACTTAGAGAATCCCGAAGACTCAACCACAAGTCTCCTAGAAGTCATCAAAAAATACAGTAATGTTTCAGGATATAAAATCAATGTTCACAAGTCAGTAGCCTTTGTATATGCCAATAACAGTCAAGATGAGAAGCTAATTAAGGACACAACTCCCTTCACCATAGTTTCAAAGAAAATGAAATACCTAGGAATATACCTAATGAAGGAGGTGAAGGACCTCTATAAAGAAAATTATGAAATCCTCAGAAAGGAAATAGCAGAGGATATTAACAAATGGAAAAACATACCATGCTCATGGATGGGAAGAATCAACATTGTTAAGATGTCTATACTTCCTAAAGCAATCTACCTATTCAATGCCATTCCTATTAAAATACCAACATCGTACTTTCAAGATTTGGAAAAAATGATTCTGCGTTTTGTATGGAACCAGAAAAAAAAAAAAAAAACCAACGTATAGCTAAGGCAGTTCTTAGTAATAAAAATAAAGCTGGGGGCATCACCATACCAAATTTTAGGCTGTACTACAAAGCCATAGTGCTCAAGACAGCATGGTACTGGCACAAAAAATAGAGACATAGACACTTGGAATCGAATAGAAAATCAGGAAATGAAACTAACATCTTACAACCACCTATCTTTGATAAACCCAACAAGAACATACCTTGGGCGAAAGAGTCCCTATTCAATAAATGGTGTGGGGAGAACTGGATATCCACATGTAAAAGACTGAAACTGGACCCACACCTTTCCCCACTCACAAAAATTGATTCAAGATGGATAAAGGAATTAAATTTAAGGCATGAAACAATAAAAATCCTCAAAGAAAGCATAGGAAAAACACTGGAAGATATTGGCCTGGGGAAAGACTTCATGAAGAAGACTGCCATGGCAATTGCAACAACAACAAAAATAAACAAATGGGACTTCATTAAACTGAAAAGCTTCTGTACAGCTAAGGAGACAATAACCAAAGCAAAGAGACAACCTACACAATGGGAAAGGATATTTGCATATTTTGAATCAGACAAAAGCTTGATAACTAAGACCTACAGAGAACTCAAATTAATCCACATGAAAAAAGCCAACAATCCCACGTGTCAATGGGCAAGAGACAAGAATAGAGCCTTCTCTAAAGAAGACAGATGAATGGCTAACAAATATATGAAAAAATGTTCATCATCCCTATCTATTAGAGAAATGCAAATCAAAACCACCCTGAGATACCAAGAATGGCCCACATCACAAAATCTCGAAACTGCAGATGCTGGCGTGGATGTGGAGAGAAGGGAACACTTTTACACTGCTGGTGGGACTGCAAACTAGTACAACCTTTCTGGAAGGAAGTATGGAGAAACCTCAAAGCACTCAAGCTAGACCTCCCATTTGATCCTGCAATCCCATTACTGGGCATCTACCCAGAAGGAAAAAAATCCTTTTATCATAAGGACACTTGTACTAGACTATTCATTGCAGTTCAATTTACAATCGCCAAAATGTGGAAAGAGCCTAAATGCCCACCAACCCAGGAATGGATTAAGAAGCTGTGGTATATGAACACTCTGGAATACTATTCAGCCATTAAAAAAAAATTACATCCTTCGTATTAACCTGGATGGAACTGGAACTGGAACTGGATGCTTAGTAAAGCATCACAAGAATGGAGAAGCATGAGTCCTATGTACTCAATTTTGTTATGAGGACAATTAATGACAATTAAGGTCAAGATGGGGGTGGGGGTAGGGCAGAGCAGAGAGTGAAAGAAGGAGGGAGGGGTGGGGAAAGGAAGAGCAGAGAGAGGGAAGGAGGGAGGGAGTTGGGGCCTTGGTGTGTACCACACCTTTTGGGGGCAAGACACGATTGCAAGAGGGACTTTACCTAACAAATGCAATTGGTATAACCTGGCTTATTGTACCCTCAATGAATCCCCAACAATAAAAAAAAAAAAGAAACTATTCCTAAACCACTGAGGGACTTGGAAACTAGAAAAAAACAAAACAAAACTATTACTGTTATGTGTCTGGGATCAGAAGAAATGTGTACACGCAAGACCTTGCAGAAGCAAGCCTAGATCTGTAATAAAGTTTAACAGTGAGAAATGGAATCATAGAAGTTATCATATGTTTAGAATTGTTTTTGTGTGTACAGAAGAATACCAAGGCTACGTAGGTCATGCGTGCAGTCCCTGAACCACTCTATCATCTGTCTCTCTCATCAATGCAATACATCAATAATTGATTCTAGTACTTGCTTTCTGTTCTATGTGAATATGGCATTAGGTATTTCTTAAAGCAGCAAATAAAAATCAAGGTTGATATAAGAAATATACTAGTCATTCTGCATGAAATTTTAATATTTTCATGTAATTCATAACTCTAATATTTTACTAATTTATTTTTTAAAATTCCACTTTATTCTGGCCTCATGTATTCTTTTTGCCTGATGATCAGGCGTGGCCTCATCTGAGACAGCCTTCCCCAGTAATGTTTCTCACCATGACTTCCCCTTTCATATATTATCCACTTTGACTTACTTTTTATCCTATTTTCCTGAAATTTGGCTTTACCATCTTTCTGTTTGAAAAAGTAACCTATTAACAAAAGAGATGATGTAGGGTAATGTTTCATCCTTTAAGGATAACATGTTTATGTAATGAGTATCTTTGGAAATGATACTCTGAACTACATAGATAAATGAGGGCCCATTATTTTGAAAGTTTCTTTTTTGTTGTCGCCAATATTATAATTTTTATATAATTGTTTCATTTTGAATATTCAAAATGTTAAACCTATTCCTAAGCAAATATTCAATTCATATTATGTGGTGTTGCTCCCTACATCCAAGGCAAAACAAAACTTTTTTTAAAAAATAATTATGAAAAAAAAATAAATAATAATTATGACTTCTAGTATCATATTTTACAATGTATAAGCGCATACTCCATATTTGAAGGAAAAATAAGGACGTGCATTATACAGGTGTAGCACATCTCTGGAACAGGAGAGCTCAGAGGATTTCCTGGGACTGCTTTTTCCTCCCCCAGGGTCCACTGGGTGCATGGGGTTCCAGTCCAGAATTTGAGATCTGGTGGGAGTGGGTGGAGTGGTCTCCACTGAGCCTCACAATCAGGGAAAGGAGGGTGGTGACTGGACTGAAAAGGGCAGGCCCAAGGCCCAGCCATGTGGAATAGACCGGGAAACCTGTGCGGGCCCCAGGGGTCCTCCTGCCTCCCTGTTAGCCAAGCAGCCTCAGAAGCTCCCATCCCGCCAACACGTGTGTGTCCATCTTCTCATAAGACCCTGAAGTGGTGGGACAGAAGGGCTCACAGGAAAAAGGAAAGGGGCAGGCTTCACAGAGCAGGCGGCTATGGGAGGTAGTGTGTTCTGCACATTTACCAGGAGAGCGTTAACCCTCCCAACCAAGAGCTGGCCACTTTCTTGAGGCACATCTGGCTGTGCATTGTACATGGGTGCACACTTTACATGACAAAATATGGTAATTCTGGAGAAGTTGGATTATTTAATTTTTAATATTTCACCACTTACTGCTAATATTAAATGAGTGACACAGATACTAGTATATACTAGTAGAAAACAAAAGAAAATGTACTTTACTATCTATTTAATGTATTCAGTGTTGCTCATATATCTTTAGTGAAGTGTGATTCTAGACGATTAGACATTTTAATAAGATATTGAAAAATCTTACAAAATAATTTTCCTCAGTTTATATATGCTTCCTCACCAAAATAAATAAGTGAAAACATTAACTTCCTGGATAGCTACCATTTCTCAGGCCAGCCGAGTTTGGGGATAAGAAGTTGAGCAATAGCACCACCCACAGCTCTAAGTTTTCCAGCTCTGTCCTCCCAAATCCTTTGGAGACTCGAATCTTCTGCCAAGTTCTTCCAGATGGTTCTGAAAATCATCTTTGAGCAATTCTCTGAGAAACATTATGAGAACTCAATCTCTAATGCATAAAGATGTAATTCTCCAATTCCTTTTTTGCTAACTTAGTACTACCTTGAAATGTTGCTGATCCCTGAAGTGGCAAACGTGTTCCTACTTTTTCTGATATCAAGCAGGAGACTCTGGCTGGTGCTTTTGATGTCTCCAGAATCGAGAGCCCCAGACACTGCAGTAGAATCCCATAATCTACTGGGCTGTGGCCATGTTCATCATCAGCAGAATAATTGATACCTCGAAGTTTTAACCCCTCTTTAAAGGACAGTCAGTAATTCACAGAAATTTAGAGAGATACATTTTAGTTTGTAGAGCCCTGACTGCTGGGTTGGACTTGATTCTCTAGGACCCATATAGGGGCAATGGTGAGGGACAGATAATTAACCTTCTTTCCTGATGTTTGCCTCCCTAGCTTAAAAAACTCAGTAAGCTTCTAGGTCCTGAATCTATAGAGACCCTTTCTTACTTCTTCCCACTGGTTCATTAGATATGTTCACCAATATATGTAAATTTTAGCCTGGGACCTCTCCTAAACTGGCTACGTCACCCTGTAAATTTAAGAGAGGTTATTTGAAGAAAATTTCATACACAGAGCAAAAATGTTTCTGTGACAAAATGCATTTTGACATTCCATGTTAAAATTCAAAATATAATCAAGTGTCTAGAATATGATTATAAAGTTAATGTTTTTTCCAAATTTTATTTGGTAACTTTTTTCTTTAAATGACTAAAAAGGGGATCATAGTATAAATAGGTAATCTGTGGCTATAAAAACATAAATAATATTACATAATGTCTGTCTACCCAAAGAATGTGAATGCTGGGTAGGAGTAATTCCCTTTTGCAGTAACTTATAATGATATTCAGTTAATTTCTTTCCCATTTTTGTATCTGTTTGGGACCAAAGTGCTTTACTGGGAAAGCTTCATTGATAACTGCAGCTGCTACATAGAAAATTATTCATGCAACCCCTTAATGATATCTGCTTTTCAGTCTCTGAAAATAAATGCCTTGAATATAAAATGAGAGGTACACTGTTTAATTAGAAATTATTGACATCCCTCCCAGAAGTACTTGCTTCTCCCCAGTGACAAGGGACATGGCAGAATATAAACTAGGTATTTTACAGTGCTCCTGGGTAGATAACCTAGTCCTGCTTTTCTAAATAATCTCAAAGAGCTCATTAAACAGCAAGCATTATGCTCTGCATAACATGTGAAATGTTGGAGAATTTAATCCCAGCGGTCCACTGCTTGTCCACTTCATTTGATATCATGATTTTGGCTTGGAATAGCTGATATAAGTCAGTACCTTGACAGATAAATGGCATTTGTTTAATTTAAATGACACTCGTCATGCTGCCTTTTGTTCTAAAGCACTATGAGGTTAATTGAGCAGATATGAAAAATTAGCCAGGCTAAAATTGCCTCTGCTCTAAGTCAGAGTTATTAATCCACTGGCTTTAATTTAGAGCTTCTCCATTTTCTCTGATAGACTGAAATGTGTAGACTGTTTAAAGGAAAAATACAAATGATAATAATCTGATTTAAAAAAAAATCATGTGACTCCAAATTTCAGCATAGTAAAATTTAAATATTTCATATGTTAACCACGGAAATGTAGCTTTTATATCCAACCTATTTACACTGTTACATAGAAAGAAAAAGATGAAAAGTAGGTCTTATCGGTAACTTCTGATCTGCAAGTTTCTCATGACCTTCAGCCATTTCACGCTAAACACAATCTTAGATTTCCTGAAGACGTGGTGCCTTTCCATTTTGTATAGATAACAATGCACTTCAGACTTCATATCTTATAGCACAGTAATTAAGGCCACACTCACTGTGTTTCCCTATAGTAAGTAATTACAGAGGTGATTGGAACATTTCTGGGGAGGATTGGCTTAATTTATCAAGCAGTGACTATTGTGGAATAAATGATCAGAGGCCTCCTTCAGCTAAATTGTCTTCCTTCCTCTACCTGTAGGGTGTGAATGGGCTGAATGAGATGATTTACTAGAGTCCAGTGAACCCATGCCCTATCGGTAAGTGAAACTCCCAAAGTGGGGACTCCTAAACAAGACCTAAGTCTCTGTGGGGTGAGAGGGCTATCTCTTGCTAAATCTCTGCCTTACAAATTTACTACTTTCCCTTCTAGAGTCCAGTTTACATATACAAATAAATCATGTCTTACATATAATTTAGGTACTAAATTTAAACATCCTTCATAGGATTACATATTGAAATCTCTTAAGACTCAACGACACATACCCATTCATCCTCAAAAGGCAAAGATTAACTTTGTTAATCATTTTATGGTGTCATTGTTTATTTATTGTAATATATTTTATAGTGGTATTTATGTTTTAAAATACATTTTTATGCATATAAGGCTGTCCATAAAGTTTGTGCATAATTTTAAATTGCACACTATTTTAAAAGTTTCTCTTGTTAGCCAAAATTAGTATTTTTTTTTGGAAGACAAGAATTCTGGACCTTAATAATTTGTAACCATAGCACAAGTACCTTTTGCCCTTACTTCTTTTATTAAATCCCCTGTATAACACAGAGTTCAATTATAGTCACAGGAAATCAGTTGTGAACATGACTACTAACTAAACAGATGTGCTAATCAGGGAACAGAGAACTGGATGCAGCAGGGATTACATGCAAAATTGCACAGTGAACTCTGCAGATAGCATGTGATATTAAAAATATTCACAGGAAATAATCCTATAAGGACAACTAATCTAGTCAAATGTAATTTGACTTTTCCTTTATTCAATGGTCTCTTTTTCCCTCATTCACTGAAACCTTAAATATGTATGTTTTCCTCTATCAATAGCAATTTCTGCATGCATTGGAATATTAAAAAATCAGTATTTGACCTTATCCAGGGATTTACTAATTTTGTTAATGATTGCCATGCCTGGAAAGCTAGTAAGTCCAATAGAATCATCTTTAAAAATTTTTTTAAGTTTGCATTTCCTAATTCATGGTCCAAGTTAAGTGTTTAGAAAATATTCCTATCATCATAACACTTCAATGTCGTACTGGTGAAAATAGTGAAACCATGAGATCTTTTCTTTGTCTTTTTTTCAGTACATTTTAACTATCCTTATTTTTAAAAGTGAACTCAAGCCAGTTATTTAGAGTATCAATAACAATTTTGTCCAGAATCTTCTCATAGACTTTGAAATCTTTGACTGCAACATATCCAGGGGTATATTGTTGAACGAGTAGCATTATTTACATACATAAATATATAAATCTATAAACATAATTTGATTAAAATAAAAACTGCATTTTTTCCTGAAAGCTAAATAAGTTGATTTTAAAATTTATTCAGAAAAATCATACAAGAATATCCTGGAAAACATTGGAAAAAGAATACTGGGAGAGGGGTTGAGGGTGTTATATGTTAAAGTATATTACAGAAGAGTGACGTAAGTTGGATGTCAGAACAGAAGTTTCTCTGATTGTCTCCTTCTATAGAAGCAAAATTTTTAGCCATTCATGGACAAATTTGCCTTTGTTGGAGCTTTGAGAGTGAGGTAGGAGGTTGTGAAATCTCAGCCTGGCCAAAACCCAGGAGGAAGATTTTGAGAGGGCAGAGCCATGCAAGCCCAGATGGTAGAATCACCATGTGTTGCTGCAGCTCCTAACCTGGAAACTGTTCATTCCCCTGGGAACTTGGCTACCACCCCATTTGGCCTTGGTCCTGTTACCAGAACCATTTGCTGGACATCTGGGAGGAGTCATACCCAGTCATGCCTCAAGTTATAGACCTGCCAACCTCTGTTCCTCCGTAGACCCTGAAATGGCCCTGACAAAACTAGAAAGCTCTTTTGACAACAATCTGACCTATTGTCTCCTGGCAAAGGGATCCGAAAGGAGTCATGCCAATCCAGTCATCAGATGAGGCTTGGTGACCTCAGTCCTGAAATGATTCCAAAACTCACTCTATCCCATTTTACCTGCAATTTGAGAGTAGTCTTGATTACCGACTGACTCACCGAGTGTGCCTGTCCCCATGCCTCTCCCCGACCCTGGCATCCTGATGTAAGCCTGCAGACCTTGGTCTTGACTTTGGCCTTTCAAGTATCTCTGTGACTTGACTCCAACCTCTCTCCAATCCAGGGCAATACTCTCTGATCAGAGGCCTACCGAGTGACCTGGTTGGGCACTCTCCCAGGGACCTGGAGGAAGCACACCTATCTGTATGTCTGGTAAGAGGGTCACTGCCTCTGAATCCTAAAGCAAACCCTCATCCCAGGGCTCCTCTCAGTGATGAAAGTTCTGGAGGCAGCCCAGCCCAGTCCTTTAGGCAGGATGGACAGATACTATAGCCCAGTGTAATAGGCCTGCAACTAAGGACCCCACTGGGTACCACCAATAGCCATGTGATCTCACTCCAACTTTCCTTGACCATGATCCTAGAATCCCATTTGGTGGGGAACCAACAAGAGAATGCTTTTACTCACCTATACCAGTTTGTAAAGACCAGGGAAGGTTATTATTCTTTCAAATGTACAAATACCATGCAAGGTGAGGAATTAGGCAGATATGAAACTTTCAAAGGAAACTAACTCAAAAAATGAAAAAAAAGAAAAGAAATGGATAACTATGAAGTGCCTTAAAAAAATAATTTATAATAACTACTTTAAAGAAATTCAGTGCAATGTGGGAAACCATTTCAATTAAACAAAATCAGGAAAACCATGCAAAAACAAAATAAAAAGTTTAATAAGAAATAGAAATCATAAAAAGAACAAACAGAATCATGGAGATGAATGTTTCAGATAGTACTAAAATATTCACCAGAGAAGTTAAAAGCAGATTTAATCAGAAAAGAAAATTAGCAAACTCAGTACAGATAGTCTGAAATCATGCAACTAGAGGAACAAAAATAAAAAAATAAAAAAGTGAAACACAATTAAACATACAAATATACAAATTATGGAAATTTCAGTAAGGGAAGAAAATAAGACCAAAAATTGAATTAAATTAATACCGGCTGAAACTACCTTAGGAGAGATAGAGACATTTAGATTCATGAAGCTCAAACAATCTCAATCAATAGCAACCTCATAGAAGAAAATGCAGGGAAACATTATAATCAAAATGTCAAAGACAAAGAAAGAGTCTTGAAAGCAGAAAGAGAAGTCTTCTCACACACAAGGCAATCTTTATGAGGCTATCTGTAGACGTCTCAAGAAACAGCTGCGAGCCAGGAGGAGACATAATATATTTAAAAGTGCCAACTGAAAGAAAACCAAACACTTTTCGCCAAAAATACTGTTGCCGGCAAAACTGTCCTTCAAAAATAAGGAGAGAGAAGGCTATTCCCCCAAAAAACAAAAACTGAAGGAGTTTATCAGTACCAGATCTGCTTTACTGTAAATATTAGAGGGAATTCTTCACAGAATTAAAAGACAATATGAGAACCAACATGAGAACATATGAAAATATAAAACTCACTGGTAAAGGTAAATTTGTAGTCAAATTTACAATACTCTAATTCTGTAATGGTATATAAATAATTTCTAACTCTAGTATGAAAATTAAAAGTCAAAAGTATTAAAAATAGGTAAGGCTGTAGTCATTTCTTACTAGACGCACAAAATAGAAGTGTATAAATTGGGACGTCAATAACATAAAATATTTTTGGGGGAATGAAATTATAGAGATTTTGTATACGACTGACATTGTTAGCTTGAAGCGTAATGTTATAACTATAGTCATTTATCACTGAAAAGCGGGTATACCTTCTGAGAAATGAGTTGTTAGGTGATTTTGTCATTATGCAAACATAATAGAGTGTAACTTCTACAAGCCCAGAGGTATAGCTTACTACACACTTAGGCTAGATGGTATAAATTATATTGCATATTATTACCCTAAATAATGTAGGCAAATGTAACACAATGCTAAGTATTTGTGTATCTAATCATATCTCAAATAGAAAAGTTACAGTAAAAATATGGTTTTGTAATTTTATGGCATAAGTGTTAACATGTTTTTCCTTTGTTGGCTATTGTGAACAATGCTGTAATAACCATGGAGGCACTTATTTCATATCTGTTGGATATACAAGGTCTTACAGTAAAGTTCATATACTCATCCTAGAAAAAGCGCTACATACCTCATTGCTGAATATCACTACCGTCATCTTTGAGGTGCTCCTCTTGGGAAGTTCTGCCCCGATGCGGTGTCTAGTCTACCCTTCAAAGCAATTTCAGGACTATTTTTCTGGAATGGCCTTCTGGGCTGTTGTCCAGGAGATATGACAATTAAGTTTGCAAACTCGTCCTAGAAAAAGTGCCATATATCTCATTGCTCAATGTCACCTCTATGGTCACCCCTTGGCCATCTTTGCCAATTAGATATTTTAAAATAAAAACAAAGCTTTCAAGATAAAGAAAATGTGCATCACATGGCTCTCTATATTAGAAAATGATCCATTGACACATGCAGAGGCAAGTTGACATAAAAGACGATTGCAAAGTAAATCTAAATCCATAGTAGGCTTTAATTCATGACAGAAGTAAGGACAAAGAAGGTTGTTTTAGAAAATAGAACAATTGGATATCCAAACTGAAAATTATAAAATTCTTTCTATTATCTAATAGGATAAATATCAATGCATCTTAAATACAAAAATGAAATCTAACAAAAACCATGTAATATAATAAAAATCTGCTTTTCTACCAGGGAATATGGAAAACTTTTCTATGGTTTAAAAGCCAGAATCCGTAAAGAAAAAGATTGAAAGATTTAGCTACAAAACAATCAAAAAACTAAATCCATCATTAAAAAAATATAACAAAAAGAAAAGTATTATCACTTACATCAAAAAGGCTTAATATTCCTAATAAAAAAATGTTTCTAAATATTGAGAAGACCAATAGATCAATTAAAAATGAGTATAATATAAAAATACACAATTCATCAAATAAGGAATGCAAGTAGTCACAAGAGCATAAACAGATGCTCAGTCTAGCCCATTATAACAAAAATACAAATTCAAACTGCTTTACATTCAGTATCTCAAGTTTCAAATTTGGAACATTTAAAAGTTTGATAATACCTTATGCTTGTAATTCTGCTTCATAGGGAAATAATATCCCTCATTCCCAGTGGAAATACACAATGGTAAATCACTGTTGAAATTGCAATATCTAGGTAAATTATGGATATATCTAACTTCTAACAAGCTACTCAAACATAACAATGATGTGAATATGAAACATTTTATGTACCTGGCTACTCGTTTCTGCAAAAAACTTTTGAAATAGAAAAGTTTAATTGTTTAAAGTAAAAGAATGTTAAGGAAAAAATACGACAAAGAAACCATCAGCTGCGTTCAGCAGTATTATTGACATTAGTAATCTTGGTATTGCTATTATAGGATAGGACTGATAACTTATCACAAAATTAAATAAATGGTAAGAATCAAAATTCACACACAAAGAACCAAGCATTTATTATGTTTTTATTATATGAAACTATATTTCAGAGCTCCCCAGAATATTTGGTATGGGAAGGTCTTTCTTTATACAATTAAATTCCAGCTAATAAATGTAGAAGAAATGAAATTTTTCAAATGTATGCAACTCTGGGGAAGTGTAAGGGTAGATTACCTTGACAACACCTGAACAAATTGACTAATTTCAACATCTCCGAAACTGGAGCAATCAGGCCTTATGTAACTCCTGGTGTGATGTATTAAGTACACATCACCTCCTGAATTGCCTCAGTTATAGGCAATTCAGGGGCTAAACAATCATGTTAAATGGCCCAGTGAAGAAACAATAGGCCAAATGTAGATGCAGCAAATTCTACAAGGCCAATGAGATATTCTTCAAGAAATAAAGTGCTGTGATAAATAACAAGGGACATGTCCCTTACATGTTTTCTTTTAAAAGAAGAACATGTAAGGGACATTTTAACCTAATGCAATATGTTGGCCTGATGTAGATCTTCATTTGATCAATCCAAACTTAAAAATAATTTTTGGAGACAATCAGGAATATCTGGACACAGACTAGTATCAGTTAACATAAGTAAGCCCCTTTGATTTGATTACATGTGAAATGATATTGCAGAAATGGTATTTGTATTGAGAAGACCAATAGACTTTTTTTTTTTAGGTATATTACATGGTCAAATTTTTATGGGAGAAATGATATGTCAACATTTTGTTTTAAAATACAGAAGAAAAAATGTGGGAAATAGAGGAAAGATTAGCAAACATTTATATATATATTGAAATTAGGTGTTCAGTATATGATCTGTCTATTATGCTATCGTTTTTACTTTCTTACATTTAAACATTTTCATAATAAAATGAAAGTGTTCAAATATACACAACAAAAGCTGTGCTTCTGAGTCATGTGCCATCCTTGTAAGCCAGAACTGGGAATGGTGTGACAAATTGGCAACCATGGAACCCACGTGGTACAGAATGTGCTGTTTTGAAAAGAAAGAAAGAGGACCCTGAGAAAGTACTTTTATTTCTTTTGAGCTGTATGAAGGAGTTAATTAGAATCATGCTAAAAAATATCATTTTAAAAAGAAAGAAAGCATTTTCCTTTTGAAAAGAGGGAGGAGGACCACTGGCTATTGGGGGAAACAGAAACAGACCACATGACTCCAGCACACAGTTCCTACCAAGTCTAATGAAGGCAAAGGATGTAAATGGGTGAAAACAATTATGGATAGCAGTATCCATAAAATAATTCTCAGACGCACTTCACAATGAACAGCATTTTCCCATGCTTTCTAATTGATTATTAAATGAACCTGGAGCGCAACTACATTATCATTGGATAGAGTAACATAATGATGTACAGACACTCACTGCATAACAATGATTGAATCAGTGGTGGACCCCAGCTCTTACTGTGGTCCCATAAGATTATAATGGACCTGAAAAATTCCTATCAGCAGTGACATCACAGCTGTCATAAGGCTGTGATGTCACAGTCGTTAAGTGTTTGTGGTATTGTTGACAAAAACAAACCCCACTGCCCTGCCAGTAGTGTGCAATACAGCACATACAATCATATGCAGTACATGATAAATAAAGTTAATTGGAAAGTAACCTCAGGCAGGTCCTCCAGGACTGTGGTCCTCAACCCCTGGGCTGTCCACTGATGCTGGCCCATGACTTGCTAGGAACTGGGCTGCCCAGCATCACCACACGAATTTCACCTCCTGTCCCAAATCCACCCCATCTGCCATCTATAGAAAAATTGTCTTCCATGAAACTGGTCCCTGTTGCCAAAAAGGCTGGGGACCACAGCTCCAGGAAATATGGCAGAAGAAGGCATTGTTACTACAGGTGATGACGGCTCTGTGTGTGTTATCGCCTCTGAGGACCTTCACCGTAGGACAAGATGTGCGGACAGAAGACAGTGATATTGATGTCCTAGACTAATGTGTGTATTTGTGTCTTAGTTATTAACCAAAAAACTTTTAAAAATAAACATAATAGTTAGAAATAGAAAAATGCTTATAGAATAAGTACATCAAGAAAGAATATTTTTACATATGTACAGTGTGTGTTTTAGCTGTTACTAAATTAAAGAAAATTAGAAGTTTATAAATTTAAAAAGTTACGTTAAGCTAAGGATTTTTATTGGACCAGAAATATTAAAAATAATTTTAGGATGCCTAAATAAACAGTATTTATAAAGTGTAGAGTAGTGTGCGGTAAAGTCCAAGGCCTTGACCTTCATTCACCACTCATAGCTGCACCCCAAGCAACTTCCTATTCCGCAAGCTCCATTTCTGGTTAGTGCCCTATACAAATATGCCATGCTTTATCTTTTATACCATGTTTTGACTGTAAGTTTTACTATTTACCATTGTGTTACAATTGCCTACAGTATTCAGTGCAGTACCGTGCTGTACAGGTTTGTAGACAGGAGTTTTGGCTGCACCACGTAGCCCAGTTGTGTAGCAGGATATGCTGTCTAGGCTGGTGTAAGGATTCCCTACCATGTTCGCACACTGACAAAATCACCTAACAACACATTTCACAGAATGGATCCCTGTCACTCAGCAGCATATGACTGTCTATGTATCATAATATGCCGGTGTATAGTTACACACACATGATTACCAATATATAGGATTATAGGAGAGGAAGAACATTTCTCAGCACAATTTTTCCAGATACACGTGTGTGTGCATGTGTGTGGATGTGTGTGTATATGTATGTCCTGATTGTTTTTAAAAGTTTTACCCGATAATATTATTAATAATATTTTGTAACATTAATGTACTTTAAAACCTCTCCTCTTCCCAAAGTAAAATAATTCAATTTCACATGCAGAGAGCAGACTATGTGATAGATCGAGCACTTTGCATATCATTGATGTTGCTCAGGGAAACACTACAGAAGAGACCCATGTACCATTTTCTCTGTTCTAAGAAAACGTGAGGCTTAGAAACATTAGATAAATAATATTTCAGTAAGACATAAGTCACTGTACCTTTTCTCATCATTATTCTATTTTATTATTTGTTTCAATTTAAAATAGAATACAATGTAATGTAATAAAATTAAAAAATTATACATTCTCTTTCTAAAATAATACTTTTTTATTGGTGATATATTTCCAAATAATTTTAAAGTCTTAAGTTACATGTATTTTTACATACATTTTGTATAGATATGGATATTTGTTTAAGAATCTCGGCTAAAGCCACTAATACTCCATTTGAAGATATTTTAAAATTTACATTTGTTAAAGTTTTTGTCCTTTCCATACTGGGTTTTCACTGTGTATCTGAAGCTTCTCTTCTATCTATGCCTTCACAGGGCATCAACATCTAATCTACAAATGAGTAATTACCTTAAGACAGTGAATTTCAAACTGTAATCCTGATCATTTTAGAGTTCTGAAGGGCCCATTAGGCACAGTATTCCAATGACAGCAGAAATAATCCTGCTGGTCTAAGTCCTTTTCTCCCTCCCTCCTATTTCAATCATGGCCTTTCTGTTTCCATCTATATTCCATATATTTCCTTATAAGGTTTAATTTTAACAAAGATTCTGATGTAAAATCATTTTGCAATAAACCTTTAATGCAGATAATTCTCACACTACTATATTGTCATTCTGAAAGTGCAAACATTTCTTCTACAACTGTCTTTTGAGTACTTATTCTTTGTTAAGCACTTTACGAAGTATTTGGAAATTAAAGAAAGAAACAGCTCTAACACAGAGCTGGACCTCGGGAGACTGAAGTCCAGTGGGAGAGATAAGAGTTGCACACAGGAATGAGCAGAAGGAACTGACAACTCAGAATGAGAGAGGGGTGTGGAAGGACGAAGAGAAGAAAGGCAGGCAAAAAGAGGCAGGGAGCGGAACGACTTCGGTAGCTAAATGGGGACGATTTTCAGGAAAATGAGAAGGGGGCTTGAGTCTTTAGTCTTCTCAATCTGTCTCAGCCTCTCCGTCTCTCCCAGGGTGAGCCTCTTGCATGGTGCTTCGAACATAGTCCTTATTGTATTAACTATTCAGCTTATAAAAGGCAGTGCATTCTAACTTTTGAAACATTTATTGTGTTGGATTTACTGAAATATGGCACAATAAATACCTTCAAAAGTGATTTTTCAGATTTTCAAGCATCTATTGGCACATATTTTCACCTTATGCACGGTCTTTAAAAGGAAAACTGCAGTGTGTGATAGAACATGGGAAGTAGGGCATTTGCCTGAGATGGACTGAGACCAGCTTCCGGAGGTGGCCCCGAGGGTGAGGATGCTCCTCAGGGGTGGGTGGGTAGGTGTAATCACAGTAGAGTTCATACAGGACATGGTGTGGGGGTCAGAAAAGTGAAGAAAATAAACTTTCCCTTGGGTGTGTGTTTATATGTGCGTGTGCATACGAAACACGCATTGCAGGAAATGAAGTGGCGTATTCAACAGAAAGTGGATAGTAGTTTACTTTCACTAGCAATGTTGAGTTTCACAAGGGAGGGAAAGTAAAAAACAAAAACAAAAAAACTTCTATTCTCTCTCTCTCTCTCTCTCTCTCTCTCTCTGTCTGTTGTTGGCCTCCTAGTTTTTTCCCTTTATCATGCCTCTCCCCTTCCCTGGGTGGAAAATGAGGAAATGAGGAAATGAGGAGAACAAAGTAAATAATTCAAAAGAAGAAGCTCTTTGGAGAACAGAAGATAAATGGCTTAAATCCCTTCAAACCTGTTTTTCTGCTTCAGTATTAAGAGTAAATCTTTCCAGATGGCTCGCCATGAGGTTCAGGAACTAAAGACCCCTTTCTTAATGTACAAAAGGGTAGGGGTTCCAATTCCCTTGCACAGATTTGAAAATGTGGGACTATTTATTGCTCATCATAAATTAAAATAAACCTTTAACAGTTAGATTTTAGAATAGATAGTGCCTTTCCCAACTCTAGAAATGTATTAATGTGCATTGAAGCTGCCCAAATACCAATTCAATATTTCAAATGAAAGACAAGTACAGTCATTATGGCTTCTTGGACATAACGTAAAAAACTCCTCAGCAAATTTAACAGACACTTCAGTTTTCAAAGTGACACCATCATTTTTTTTTGTGTGTGTGTCCTGGCTGGTAATGCTGTAAATGTGCATTCCTGATACGGATGAACTGAACAAAATATACTATTTAGGTGAAGGAATCTTGAAAGTTTAATGCTGTATGTTGGAAAATGCTTAAAGAATAAATTTCTTCTATTGGAAAAAATATCTTCTTCGTAATACTTACAATGTCACAATCAGGGCCATCCTTTCATTTTTCTTCTAAATCAAAGAATAAAACAAAATCCAATAAAACAGAATATTGAGCAACTGTGTAGGGCACCCTCTCCCCTTTAGCACTTTTGTAAAGGTAGGCAGGAGGGCATGTCAAGTGACAACGTAAAAATTTTTTATTGACCTGGTATTTTGCTAGTCATATTTTCTCAAACTGGTCTATTCGGGTTCCATGCCTGTGAATCAGTAATCCTCTGTGAGGGATTCTTCACTCGTAGGGTGGTGCTTGAGGGCTGGCTGATCCAGTTGGTGACTTGGCACCATGGTGGGCAGTGGGACCATCTCTTTCTTCAGATCTCTGAAGAGCTGGGGTAACTACCAAAAACCTAACTCAGAGAAGATCAGAAATATGGAAAAAGAGAGTGTTAAAAACAAGAAGTCAATCTTAATCAAGAAAGTAGTTAGCAAGAGAAGATCAACATCAATTAGTAAGAGAAAAATACGAGAAAATGTCAGAGATGAAGAGCATTTTCTCTAAATACACGTTTGTTCTTAAACAAGAGAAAAAGTTTAGTGTACAAGGTTGGATAATTAAGTTCATGAACTCATCCTAGAAAAAGTGCGAGGTGCCTCAGTGGTGAAAGTATCACTAAGGTCACCTTCAGAATACTCCCACTTTTTCTACAATGAGTCTGAGAACTTAATTGACCACATACATACAATTTACTGAAAGAGCAAGATTCACAGTATCATAAAAAAGCAGATATATTTTCTCCACATCTGTTGCTAAAATTTTTATTTGGAATAAGTTTATCCTGCCCTAGAATAAAATCTCTAGCCCACCTCAAAGCTAACTTGCTCACTCTTACATAATAAGAAGCCATCAGGTCATTTTAGTAAAAACAAACAAACAAACAAACAAAGTTTTGTTTCTATAATTAATATTTCCAGCCCAGTATTCAAAACCAATATTTTAAAACTATTCAAAACAAAGCTTCTCCCCTCACTCAAGTCTGGTGCAATCTGGAAATGGGATGTGATCAGCTCTTTCTAGACTCCTCGCTTTATAAAGAAGAGCAAAAGATACCTCATTGCACTGAAACTCTTTAGAGTGGTGGTGCTGCCCAATGAAATTGCAATATATTTAAGTGTTTTTATTTTGTTTTATTTTGTGGAATGCTCCATCCCTGTGGTGTCTCCTAGAAGGTAGGAGAGAAGGGAGGCGGAGCAAGATGGCAGCCGAGTAACAGCTTCCTTGCATCTGGGCACCGTGAGTCTGGGGAGATAGGATTCCAGGCATCTCTGGCTAGTGGGAACTGCCTATCATCACTCCTATGAGGATAAAGGGAGTCAGCGAGAGACTTCTGGACCCCAAGAGGAGGACTAAAACAGTGGAAAACCGGCAAGTGGTCGCGTGTGTTCAATCCGTCTAAACCCGCCCACAACTGTAAGTTCAGTAGCAGCGAGACTGCAAACCAGAAAGGCCTTACCTGTGAACTGTTTTGATGTCCTTGGGCTTGGCACTGAGTTGAACTGCCCTGGGGAAGGCCTGAGCGGGAGTGTGGAGAACTTTGGCCATTGTCTAGGGCCCCAGTCTGAGCCGCTGAGCCAAACGGAGCTAATAGTGTTTGGAGGTGGGTCACATGGAACCATTGTCAGTGATCTGCCCCGGCAAGCTCCGCCCTCAGAGTCGCAGAGCTAGAAACGGGTGGGAGCTTGTAACCCAGCAACCAAGTAGCCTAAGGGTGGGGTCTGAGCCGCCTTGCAGCCCTAACCCTCAGGGGCAGAGTGAGACCGGTTTTGGCACACTGGGTAAGTGGATAGCCACTTCAGCAGTGATTCCAGCGAGAAAGCTGGGAAAGCTTCTGCTCAGCAAGTTTACAAGTTCGAAGTGCCTTTTAAGTGGGCTGAAGAGAGATTTAGGGTGTCTACCTGCTGGGGTTTGAGAAATCAGCAGCCTCCAGTCGTATCAGAACTGTGACTAACATCTCATACCCCAGAAGACCACATGTTGCCCAGACAATATTCAATAACATATACAAACTGCTTTGTTTTTGGTTGTGTATTTTTTTCTTTTTTTTTTGTTTGGTTGTTTTTTTTGTTGGTTTGTTTATTTTGACGTTGTTGATGTTCTTTTGTTTTTTAATTTCAATCTTTTCCATACAGATCCCTTTTTCTTTCTCAACTTTTCTAGTTTAATTATAATTTCCCATTGCTGCCTTTTTTAATAACTACAACTTCATTTTTGCTAGTGTTTCTAACGCTATCATTTGGTTTTTCACCCAATTGTATCCCCATAAAGTTTTCTGTTTGCTTGTTTTGGTTTGATTTATAGCATTTTTGTCTTTCCTCTCTACTTGGTGGAGGTGGGGTACTGTGTCTGATGAGGTTAGCAAAGAGCTGCTGACCTCAAGGGAACCACACAACTGGGCACTCCCAGAAGGTGGGTTTTTTTAAGGTTGTGTCAAAGTACCCTACTGTACACCTATATTGCCCTGTCTCCCTCTTTCTGTACCTCTCTTCTTTTTGTCAATATTCCTTATCCCCACCCCCTCTCCTTTCTCTATCTTTCTTTTTTTTCTTATCACTCGGTCCTCCTTTCTTTCATCCCTTTTTTGCTCCTCAACCTTCTCACCCTTCTGGTCCTGTAACCCTTAGTCCACAGGCACAAGAACTTAAAGAGCAAGAGGAAGTGAAAGGAAAATTAGGGCAACAGATAAAAGAAATCACTCATGAGGAAGAATCAGCAGAAAACTCCAGGCAACATGAAGAACCAGTCCAGAACAACCCCACCAAGGGACCATGAGGTAGCGACTGCAGAGGATTCCACCTATACAGAAATGTTAGGAATGACAGAAAGGGAATTTAGAATACACATGTTGAAAACAATGAAAGAAATGATGGAAACAATGAAGGAAACTGCTAATAAAGTGGAAAATAACCAAAAGGAAATCCAAAAACAGAATCAAATCAGAGATGAACGATATGAAGAATATAAAAAGGATATAGCAGAGCTGAAGGAAATGAAACAGTCAATCAGGGAACTTAAAGATGCAATGGAAAGTATCAGCAACAGGTTAGACCATGCAGAAGAAAGAATTTCAGAGGTAAAAGACAAAGTGTTTGAGATAACTCAGATAGTAAAAGAGGCAGAAAAGAAGAGAGAGAAAGCAGAACGTTCACTGTCAGAATTATGGGACTTTATGAAGCGTTCCAACATACGAGTTATAGGAATTCCAGAAGGGGAAGAAGAATGACGCTGAGGAATGGAAGCCATACTAGAGAATATTATAAATGAAAAATTCCCAAACATCACCAAAGATTCTGACACACTGCTTTCAGAGGGATATCGGACCCCAGGTCGCCTCAACTCTAACCGAGCTTCTCCAAGACACATTGTGATGAACCTGTCCAAAGTCAAGACAAAAGAAAAGATTCTGCAAGCTGCCAAGAGTAAGCGCCAGTTGACCTACAGGGGCAAATCCATCAGAGTGACCGCAGACTTCTCTAATGAAACTTTCCAAGCCAGAAGACAATGGTCATCTAACTTTAATCTACTTAAACAGAACAATTTTCAGCCCAGAATTCTGTACCCTGCTAAGCTAAGCTACAAAATTGACGGAGAAATCAAATCATTTACGGATATACAAACATTGAGGAAATTCGCCACAACAAGACCAGCTCTACAGGAAATACTTCAACCTGTTCTGCACACTGACCACCACAATGGATCAGCAGCAAAGTAAGAACTCAGAAATTGAAGGACAGAACCTAACCTCCACACTGATGCAAAAGATAAAACTAAGCAATGGACTCTCACCAAATAAGACGAATAGAATACTACCACACTTATCAATTATCTCCATAAATGTTAATGGCTTGAATTCCCCACTGAAGAGACATAGATTGGCTGACTGGATTAAAAACACAAGTCATCCATTTGCTGTCTGCAAGAAACACACCTGGCTTCAAAAGACAAATTAAAGCTCCGAGTCAAGGGTTGGAAGACAATTTTTCAGGCAAATGGAATTCAGAAGAAAAGAGGAGTTGCAATCTTATTTTCAGATACATGTGGATTTAAAGCAACTAAAGTCAAAAAAGACAAAGATGGTCACTTTATATTGGTCAAGGGAAAACTACAACAAGAAGACATTTCAATTCTAAATATTTATGCACCCAATTTAAATGCTCCCAGATTCTTGAAGCAGACCTTACTCAGTCTGAGCAATATGATATCTGATAATACCATCATAACAGGGGACTTTAACACACCTCTTACACAGCTGGACAGATCCTCTAAACAGAAATTAAACAAAGATATAAGAGATTTAAATGAGACCTTAGACCAACTATGCTTGATAGACGCATATAGAACACTCCACCCCAAAGACAAAGAATCCTTACATTCTTCTCATCACCCCATGGAACATTTTCCAAAATTGATCATATCCTGGGAGACAAAACAAATATCAGCAGAATCAAAAGAATTGAAATTTTACCTTATATCTTCTCAGACCATAAGGCACTAAAGGTGGAACTCAACTCTAACAAAAATGCTCGACCCCACCCAAAGGCATGGAAATTAAACAATCTTCTGTTGAATAACAGATGGGTGAAGGAAGAAATAAAACAGGAAATCATTAACTTCCTTGAGCATAAGAACAATGAAGACACAAGCTACCAAAACCTGTGGGATACTGCAAAAGCAGTTTTGAGAGGAAAATTCATCGCTTTAGATGCCTACATTCAAAAAACAGAAAGAGAGCACATCAACAATCTCACAAGAGATCTTATGGAATTGGAAAAAGAAGAACAATCTAAGCCTAAACTCAGTAGAAGAAAAGAAATATCCAAAATCAAATCAGAGATCAATGAAATTGAAAACAAAAGAATCATTCAGAAAATTAATGAAACAAGGAGTTGGTTTTTTGAAAAAATAAATAAAATAGATAAACTATTGGCCAGACTAACTAGAAATAGAAAAGTAAAATCTCTAGTAACCTCAATGCGAAACGATAAAGGGGAAATAACAACTGATCCCACAGAGATACAAGAGATCATCTCTGAATACTACCAGAAACTCTATGCCCAGAAATTTGACAATGTGAAGGAAATGGATCAATATTTGGAATCACACCCTTTCCCTAGACTTAGCCAGGAAGAAATAGACCTCCTGAACAGACCAATTTCAAGCACTGAGATCAAAGAAACAATAAAAAAGCTTCCAACAAAAAAATGCCCTGGTCCAGATGGCTTCACTCCAGAATTCTATCAAACCTTCAAGGAAGAGCTTATTCCTGTACTGCAGAAATTATTCCAAAAGACTGAGGAAGAAGGAATCTTCCCCAACACATTCTATGAAGCAAACATCACCCTGATACCAAAACCAGGAAAAGACCCAAACAAAAAGGAGAATTTCATACCAATCTCATTCATGAATATAGATGGAAAAATTCTCAACAAAATCCTAGCCAATAGATTACAGCTTGTCATCAAAAAAGTCATTCATCATGATCAAGTAGGCTTCATCCCAGGGATGCAAGGCTGGTTTAACATACGCAAGTCCATAAACGTTATCCACCATATTAACAGAGGCAAAAATAAAGATCACATGATCCTCTCAATAGATGCAGAAAAAGCATTTGATAAAATCCAGCATCCTTTTCTAATTAGAACACTGAAGAGTATAGGCATAGGTGGCACATTTCTAAAACTTATTGAAGCTATCTATGACAAACCCATAGCCAATATTTTACTGAATGGAGTAAAACTGAAAGCTTTTCCTCTTAGAACTGGAACCAGACAAGGTTGTCCTCTGTCACCTTTACTATTCAACATAGTGCTGGAAGTTCTAGCCAATACAATTAACAAGACAAGGAAATAAAGGGAATCCAAATGGGAGCAGAGGAGATCAAACTCTCCCTCTTTGCTGACGACATGATCTTATACTTAGAGAACCCCAAAGACTCAACCACAAGACTCCTAGAAGTCATCAAAAAATACAGTAATGTTTCAGGATAGAAAATCAATGTCCACAAGTCAGTAGCCTTTGTATACACCAATAACAGTCAAGATGAGAAGCTAATTAAGGACACAACTCCCTTCACCATAGTCTCAAAGAAAGTGAAATACCTAGGAATATACCTAACGAAGGAGGCGAAGGACCTCTATAAAGAAAACTATGAAATCCTCAGAAAGGAAATAGCAGAGGATATTAACAAATGGAAGAACATACCATGCTCATGGATTGGAAGAATCAACGTTGTTAAAATATCTATACTTCCCAAAGCAATCTACCTATTCAATGCCATTCCTATCAAAGTACCTACATCGTACTTTCAAGATTTGGAAAAAATGATTCTGCGTTTTGTATGGAACCGGAAAAAACCCCGTATAGCTAAGGCAGTTCTTAGTAACAAAAATAAAGCTGGGGGCATCAGCATACCAGATTTTAGTTTGTACTACAAAGCCATAGTGCTCAAGACAGCATGGTACTGGCACAAAAACAGAGACATAGACACTTAGAATCGAATTGAACACCAAGAAATGAAACTAACATCTTACAACCACCTAATCTTCGATAAACCAAACAAGAACTTACCTTGGGGGAAAGACTCCCTATTCAATGAATGGTGTTGGGAGAACTGGATGTCTACATGTAAAAGACTGAAACTGGACCCACACCTTTCTCCACTCACAAAAATTGACTCAAGATGGATAAAGGACTTAAATTTAAGGCATGAAACAATAAAAATCCTCAAAGAAAGCATAGGAAAAACACTGGAAGATATTGCCCTGGGGGAAGACTTCATGAAGAAGACTGCCATGGCAATTGCAACAACAACAAAAGTAAACAAATGGGACTTCATTAAACTGAAAAGCCTCTGTACAGCTAAGGAGACAATAACCAAAGCAAAGAGACAACCCACACAATGGGAAAGGATATTTGCATATTTTCAATCAGACAAAAGCTTGATAACAAGGATCTATAGAGAACTCAAATTAATCCACATGAAAAAAGCCAACAATCTGGTATATCAATGGGCAAGAGACATGAATAGAACTTTCTCTAAAGATGACAGACAAATGGCTAACAAACACATGAAAAAATGTTCATCATCTCTATATATTAGAGAAATGCAAATCAAAACATCCCTGAGATATCATCTAACCCCAGTGAGAATGGCCCACATCACAAAATCTCAAAACTGCAGATGCTGGCGTGGATGTGGAGAGAAGGGAACACTTTTACACTGCTGGTGGGACTGCAAACTAGTACAACCTTTCTGGAAGGAAGTATGGAGAAACCTCAAAGCACTCAACCTAGACCTCCCATTCGATCCTGCAATCCCATTACTGGGCATCTACCCAGCAGAAAAAAAATCCTTTTATCATAAGGACACTTGTACTAGACTGTTTATTGCAGCTCAATTTACAATCGCCAAAATGTGGAAAGAGCCTAAATGCCCACCAACCCAGGAATGGATTAACAAGCTGTGGTATATGTATACCATGGAATACTATTCAGCCATTAAAAAAAATGGAGACTTTACATCCTTCGTATTAACCTGGATGGAAGTGGAAGACATTATTGTTAGTAAAGCATCACAAGAATGGAGAAGCATGAATCCTATGTACTCAATCTTGATATGAGGACAATTAATGACAATTACGGTTATGGGGGGGGAAGCAGAAAGAGGGATGGAGGGAGGGGGGTGGGGCCTTGGTGTGTGTCACACTTTATGGGGGCAAGACATGATTGGAAGAGGGACTTTACCTAACAATTGCAATCAGTGTAACTGGCTTATTGTACCCTCAATGAATCCCCAACAATAAAAAAAAAAAAAAAAAAAAGAAGGTAGGAGAGAAGAACTTACCATCATTCTTCATCATGAGAAAAGGTGAAATTCTCTTCTTTGTGTCTAATACAACTCATGTCCCCAGGTGTTTGAGCACTGGGGGGCACTAAGGGATTTAGACACCTCATTTGGATGTCCTGAATAAATGGTCTGTCTTCTCGCTCTGGGATGTAGGAGTGTTTTTTATGTGTTGCCATGAGGAGAGCAGCCCGAAAGGAACTCATTTTGATCTGAAATGAAATTTATCAAAATAGTTGTCAACTTGCTGTCTGATTTTATTTGAAGGTCATTCTTAAAATACACATGTTCTGTTTGATTATATGGTGCCACCAATTATCTTCATCTCGCTTTAGATAATTCCATCTGTTCTCTATTCCAATACTGCAATGACTAATTCAGTTCCTGTAATACAGTTCCTCATGTTGTGGTGACCCTCCAACCATTACATTATTTTTGTTGCTAAAATTTTATGGTTGGGAGTCACCACAACATGAGGAACTGTATTAAAGGAACATGGCATTAGGAAGGTTGAGAACCACTGTCTTAAGAGCATCCTACATCTGGAGTTAGAGTGACTTTTGGGACCTCTCTTATCTTAGAGAGAAATGGCAAAACAAAATCCTTCAAGCAGATTACTATCTGGATGATTGTCCCACTAATGTGTAAAGTTGTTTCTTACCTTGATCTACCAGCTGTCCTTCTGAAAGAGTTTAGAGTAATAATTCTCCTCTTTCTGAATAGCTTAGATGGTGTTGCTCTCTTCCTTATGATTGCATAAGATTTCCTTTCATTATGTGCTAATTGTATCACTTGTTTTAAAATTCTCTAAAATAGAGAGAAAACAAGGATGAAATATTCAATTATTGGTGTATATTAGTTGTGAAGAAAAGGGAAAAGTCCTATCTCTCATTCATTTCTAACCTCACGCAAATTCCAGAAACTGCTCTCACCGACGTCACCAGGTGCCCTTTACTTTGCTAAATTTTCCCTTCTTGTCTCTCGTATCCCAGCTGACACGGTTGGCCATGTGACCCTTCCACAAAACCATTCTTTTGACTTCCACACCACATTCTCTTTCAATCTTCTAAGTCTCTCTCTCTCTCATTCTATTCATTCCGACAATACTCTTTTGTCACAGGAACTGGGTCCTTGTCCTCTGCTTTATCACCCTGTGACACTGCTTCATCTCTTCAACCCATGAACAGTAACAAATGGAGTTCCTCTTTATTCTTAATCCACATTCATGGTGGCAGCTACCACATTTACAACAATAACTCCTGTTTTGCTCCTTCAATTGGCACTTCAGCATCAATTCAAACTCTATTTTAGGTCATCTTCCTGACTGTAGATATTCAAAAGCTAAAGGGTACATTTGTCAGATTTCCTTGCAGGTAGATATCTGAATATGACCTATGAGCTATCAAAAAGATGTGTACACATAGAATCTAAAACAAAGTAAATGTATTAAATTTCTATTGCTGCTGTAACAGATTTCCACAAAGTGGTTTTATACAGCACAAATTTGTAATCCAAGTGTTTATAATAGCCACAAGTCAGAACAACCTCAGTGTCCACCAATATATGAATAATAACATGTAGCATGTGTACAGGTATAATGGAATGTAAATATATATGTAAGATTATATATATTCTCTTTTCAATTGGTACACATATATAATGGAATATTATTCGTTATATATATTCTCTTTTCAATTGGTACACACATATATAATGGAATATTATTTGTCTTAAAAAGGAAAGAAAATCTGACATGTGCTACAACACAGATAAACCTTGAGGACATTATGCTAAGTGAATCAAGCCAGTCACAATAAGACAAACACTGTGGCTCTACTTACAGGAGGTATCTGAAGTAACCAGAAAGACACAGTAAGTAGAATGGTGGTTGCCATTGACAGGGAGGAGGTGGGAATATGGGATTGTTTAATGGGTACAGAGTTCCAGTTTTCTAAGATGAAAAGAGTTCTGGGAATTGGCTGCACAACAATGTGGGTGTCCTTACCACTATTGAAGCCTCCAATGGCTAAGTTGGTAATTTTTTTTTTTTTTTTTGTAGAGACAGAGTCTCACTTTATGGCTCACAGTAGAGTGCCGTGGCATCACACAGCTCACAGCAACCTCCAACTCCTGGGCTTAAGCGATTCTCTTGCCTCAGCCTCCCGAGTAGCTGGGACCTACAGTCCCAGCTACAACGCCCAGCTATTTTTTGGTTGCAGTTCAGCTGGGGCCAGGTTTGAACCCGCCACCCTCGGTATATGGGGCCGGCGCCTTACCGACTGAGCTACAGGTGCCACCCTAAGTTGGTAAATTTTATGTTATGTATATTTTACCAGAATTAAAAATTTGAAAAGCATTTTGAAGTATCTTTCAAACACACACTATTTTTTTCTAATAGTTTTTTTTTCTAATAGTTTTATGGGTTAGAAGTTGAACATGTGTCTCTTCATGGGCAACATTAAGGTTATCAGCAGGGCCATGCTTCTTTCTGGAGGCTCCTGTGGAGAATCTGTGTCCTTTAGAAATAGTTTCTTGAGACTTCCACATTTCTTGATTTACATCCTTCTTCCTCCACATTTAAGCTAGAAATGGTGGGTTGATTCCTGTCATGTTGAACCTGTTTGATTGAAACCAGCTGGAAAACATTCTCCACTTTTAAGGAACTGTGTGATTGGATTGGGTCTTCAGGCGTCCTCAAACTTTTTGAACAGGGGGCCAATTCACTGTCCCTCAGACCGTTGGAGGGCCGGACTATAGTTTTAAAAAAAATATGAACAAATTCCTATGCACACCGCACATATCTTATTTTGAAGTAAAAAAAAAAACAAAACAGACACAAATACAATCACACTGCCACATGTGGCCTGCAGGCCGTAGTTTGAGGACCCCTGATTTAATCCAGGCTAATCTATTTATCTCAAAGTCTGTAGCCTGAATCACAATCTGTAAAAAATTCTTCTTTGCCATGTAAGGAAGCATATTCAAAGATTTCAAGGACTAGGGTTAGACTTATTTGGAAGGGAGGCAGCATTCTACCTCCCGTGGTAAATTTGTAGACACAGTAGATAATATATAGCATCTGTTTTGCTTCCATGAGTGGTGGTAACGAAAACATTGTGTTGTATTCAGCAGGCATAGTGTCAGCTCTTTAATCATGGCAGAAGTCTTGTGGTTTTGTTGTTAGCACCGGGGTAAAATTAGCTTCCTGATTCAGCAGTTTCATAATAGTGGCTGAGTCACTTCTTCCCAGAACCTCAGCTTAGAGTCTGCTCTTCTGGACAATTTACCTCTTTAGTATGCAAGCTAAAATATTGCATAATGAGTCCCTTTTTACAAAAATCACCTAGACTTGAAATGTATTGCTTGAAACTGTATCCAAACCCTGATTATTTTGATTTACACAGCTATATTCTTAGCAAAGGAACTTCCTAAAAGACACTGAATCTTCACTTCTTTGGGTAAATACTTTTGGAAAATCAAGAAAATGATAATTAGGTTAGGTGATGGATAGCTAGATCAGCTTGACTTAATCATTTACAATGTATAACTACATCAAAATATCACATTCTACCCCATGAATTTACATGATCATTAGTGTCAATTAAAAATCAGCATATATAAAACTAATTATATGGTTTTACCTCTGTATTTGGAAATATTTCTTGGTCTCTATAACAATTTAAGCCTGGAGCCTAGTTTTCAGTCTAGACATTGGGAATCAATTATCCAAAGAGAGACAGCTTTTTAATCTCTTATGTTTATTTACAAATCAAATAGTGTTGAGACTTCTCTATGTCCCTCAAATCCATTTCTGCCTGAATATTTCTACTATCATATTCCATCAACTCTTCATAAGGTTACTGTAAATACCTGTTAATCAATATCTCAATCACTAACAATCACCAAAGTCTCCTTATAAAATTTAAACAGATTGTATTGTTCCCTTGTAAGAAATCCCTCAAAGGCATTATTTCCTTTTATCCTTACTGATTCTTCCCACTATAGCTTACTATGTCAGCCTTGCTGACTTCTACAGCTTCATTTTTCATTGTGGTTCAAATACAGCCTATGTTCAAGTATCTTTAAGTTACCTTTGACCCCTGAAATACTATGCTTCCTCATTTTTAATCCATTATCATTTTTAGATGTGCCATCCCATTTTTTGAAATGCTTATCTACTCATATGTGCTCCAGCTATTTGACTCTTTTTAAGTTCCTAAGCCTTGAAGTACGTAAGAACTGTCGCCGTTTATTTCTGGAACGGAGGGTAGATGTTTGGTTTTTAACTACCTTGGGTCAAGGCACAATCTCTCTGTTTTTTCGTGCTGTTGGTTTAGGCCTGGGAAATTATTCTGTGCTTAAGAAATGTTCCTAAAGTGGTTCTGACATAATGCTTTGACAGAGAATTAATGCTGCAGTGGCTAAATAGATCAGATATCAGAGCCAGACAGGCTTGGGTTCAAATTTAATTATGGGAATTACCTAATTGTATGATTCTGGACAAATCATTTTAACATAAAAAGTTCAATTTCTTCACTTCAAAAGTGATAAAAATAAAACTGAAGCCATATGTATGGCTAGGGATGGAAAGAGATATTGTTTTAGTATTATAACTTAATACTGAATACTTTTTAAGGCTCTTTAAAGTTAAAATGTATGATCTTCCTGTGATTATTTTTTAGTGTCACATAGAATGTATCTCTTAAAATTGCATACCAGAAAAAAAATAGTTATAAAATAGCATGTTGGCATTTTTATTGAATTCGAATGAATCTGTAGATTAATTTAAAAATATTTGATGTTTTAACAATATTGAGTCTTCTGCCATCAACACGGAGTATCTGTTCATTTATTTGGACTTTTTATTTATTTCATTGGAGTTTTGCACCTTCCACATATAAACACTCTCCACTTTTTTTTTTTTTTTTTAGATTTATACCTATTTTATTTTTGGTGCTATTGTAAATGGCATAAATTCTAAATTTCATATTCCAATTGATCCTTGATAGTATGTGGAAAAACTCATTTTTTTTATATTAATCTTCTGTCCTGTTACTTTGCTATACTCACTTCTTAGTTCCAGGGTCTTTTTATTGATTGTTTGTGATTATTATTTTTTTTTATGGACAGTCATGTCATCTATCTAAAATAAAATATGTTAAATTAATAGAAGTATTAAACAACCAAGCAATACTTAAAATTGCATACCAGAAAAAAAAAAGCTATAAAATAGCATGTTGGCATACAGATATCAGCGTTGTCAGAAATTATTTCAAAATGAGTGCTTATTATATTCAAACAAATAAAAGCAGTATGTGCTTATAGCTAATTTAATCAGTCATGGAAATATTAAATAAAATTAAAATAATGGAAACTATAAATTTAAGGACAAACTAGAACTAAAACTATGGGAAGAGCAAAAAAAGTATAAACAGATGGATGATAGAGAAATTTGTAAACTAGCAGCTCAGTCAGCAGAAAATGTAGTGAAGGAAGAATGAAGAGAAGGAAAAAATTAGGACATAGAGTCAGACAGGCCTGTGGGATACGTGACAAGTTCAGCATATTTATAATTGAAGGACTAGAAGAAGGGAGAAAGAAGAAAGAGATACTAGAGCAGGTCCATTAACTAATGAGATAATGAATGAGAACTGCTTAGTCTACTGGGGCACAAAATACCAAGTTTAGGTGGTGTCGGATTTGCACCAAGGAAACCGCCAGGACGCAGATCGAAAGTACAAGCTTGCAAGAGGTGAGGCTCACCAGAGGTGCAGGAGAGCCTCGAACAACCCTTTCAGGGGCTGTTTAGTGAGGGGTAACAGGTGTGAAGAGAGCTGAGTAATGACTTACAGGAGCTGCATGCTGAAAGACCACAAAAAGGAAACTCCGGGCTTTCTCCACAGCTCTCACAGTGAAATCCCATAAAATGTTTAAGGTTTGACACCTGCTTACTATTGAGTAACTGATCTTATCTCTTTCCAGAATACTGAGTTCCTTGGGGCTTGCCTCCAAGTTACACGATTTCTCTAGGCTTGCCAGGAGAACGTCTTGCTCTCAGCGTTTACTCTGATGTGCTAAGAACTGGTGACTGTCCTCGGAAACATGATGTTCATTCCTCCACAGGGTGGTGTGTGTGTAAATAACAGAAATTTATTTTACCAGCTTTGGGGGCTGGAAGTCCAAAATCAAGGCACTGGTCAGGTTGATTTCTCCTCAATTCTCTGCCCTTGTTTGTACACAGCACCTTAATAGAAAACTGGAAAATAATATACTCATAAATAGTAACCAAAAGAAAGCTCACAGATCTATAAAAAAATAGATTTCAGAAAGGAATTAAAATATATCATATACAGAAAAGTGATATTTCGTCTTGATAAAGAATTAACATAAAATATAAAACTATTAAAAATGTTATGTATTTTATAATATCAAAACATATAAGACAAAAATTGACAGATCTGAAATGGAAAATATACAAACCTAAAACTGTAATAAGTGACTTTATTTACTGATGAAATGTAGATATATACATATTTAGAAATACAGATATTTATAGACATTGAAGTATAGATTATATATTTAGAAATAATATGTAATAAATACATATAATAATATATAATACAATTTTAACAGCATCCTTAATAACTTACTTAATTTACATGTTCAGAATGGTGTGTTCAACTACAGCAGAATGCACATTATTATGAAACATATAAGGGTTATTTACAGATATTATCATAAGTACTATATTTCAGTAATATTTAAAGATTAAATTTATACAGTGTACATATTCTAAATGCATTGCCATTAATGTAGACACAAATTCCCTGTATTTAAAGATAAAGAAATATGTGTCTGAACACATTCTTCAAAAAAAGTTACAGTAGCATTTAGAAAATATTTTGAGCAGCACAATGATAAAAATACTACAAAACAAACCTCTGAGCTACAAGTAACACCATCCTTAGAGAAAAAATATGGCTCTATTTGGATATATTAGTTTGGATTTTATTGAAGAGATTCATAAATCAGTTCTAAAATTTATATGAAAGTAGAAAGAATCAATCACTGTCAAAATTCTTAAAGAACTAAAACATAAGCTTTCTTTTAGTGTGTGTCAAAGCTTATTGGAAAATATAGAATTGCTTAGAGGACTAGATTCAACAATTAGTGAAGGGAAACCTGACCCATTCATGTATGAAGAGTTGATAAGTAAAGTCATCACTGTAGGAGGGTGATGGGCCCATTCTTTTAATAAATGTTGCTAGAAAAATTTGATTTTCATATGTAAAAAAAAAAAATGAGATTTCTTTTTTTTATTGTTGAGGATTCATTGAGGGTACAATAAGCCAAGTTACACTGATTACATTTGTTAGGTAAAGTCCCTCTTGCAATCATGTCTTGTCCCCAGAAGGTGTGGCACAGCCTCCCAATATTTCAATATCAGAAGGTTTTCTTGAGGGAATATGGCAATAAATCAATTCGGATATTTCTAACATTAGAAAGTATGTGAGCTATCCACAACTAACGTCGTCGTGGCCACAGACACAGAATGCAAATGATAAGTGACCAGGTAATGACGGGTAAAGTGAGTGATAATTTAACCAGGAAATATTACCTATGTGTGATGGGTTAAAGAGTCAGAGGAAGGTAAGGATACTCTTTATCTTTGAGAAATTTTATACTCCCTGGCCATCTATTTTGTCCATGGTATCTACTTACATCAACAATATTCGTTTTTTTTTCTTTATTGCTTATTTTCATCAATGTTTAACAATCATGTAGTTCCTCAGTTACTCCCTTTGATATTCTGTAGTTGTTTATTGACTATTATACTATGCCTATGGAGTAAATAATTTTTCTTCCATCAGCTAAAAGACATATTTTGAAGAAATTTGTAAATGAGGAGAAATGGGGACAGTTGTTTAAGAAGAGTAGAGAAAAAAACAAATATGGAACACACAAGAAAAGATGTCAGTTTTTCCTTTCAATATAATAAGAAGACTCATCAGAAAGAGGGAAAACCATAGATGATGGATAATAGGGTTTGAGGTAATTGGAATTCAGAGTTTCTGAAACTTGTTTATGCAAATTCAGAATGGAATAAATGAGGTAAACTCTCTGAGTTTACAAGATGTATTTATTTGTTAGAAGACGATCTCAGTTGCCATAGTGATGATGCCAGAATACTGTGGTGTGAAGAAGGTAGAAATTTGCTCATAGTGTCTAGGCCACATTGTCATTTAGGGATGAAAAATGCTTTCATTTGATTTCTCTGCTGTCTTCAGGATATAATCTCTGAATCTACATGGTAAATGCAAGTTCATTGCCAAGTCCATGACTCAATCTGTACAAAGATTAAAAACTAACAAAGATGGCTCGGAGCCTGTGGCTCAAGCAGCTAAGGTGCCAGCCACATACACCTGAGCTGGCGGGTTCGAATCCAGCCTGGGCCTGCCAAACAACAATGATGGCTACAACCAAGAAATAGCCAGGCGTTGTGGCGGGCGCCTATAGTCCCAGCTACTTGGGTGGTGGAGGCAGGAGACTCGCTTAAGCCCAGGAGTTGGAGGTTGCTGTGAGCTGTGATGCCACAGCACTCTACCCAGGGTGACAGCTTCAGGCAATGTCTCAAAAAAAAAAAAAAAAAAAAAAAAACTAACAAAGATTTTTTTCATGAACAATTGAAAGTTACATATATATTTTCCACTCAAAATCAATTGAAAGACATTTAGGCTCACGGTTAGTTCCAAGGAATGTTTGGAAATGTGGTATTTTGCTATGCACCAATTACCGGAACATTTAACATGGGGTATACATTACTAATGGGAAACAGAATTTGTGTGACATCCACATAGCACCAATTGCCCTAAAAGGCCAGTGGGTAAGGGAAATGTGACCTAGAATCCTGTAGGCTTATTTTTCTCATCACACATGTCCTGAGCAGAGCCTTATTTACATTTCTCACTGTATTTGCTAACATAACTAACTTCAGGCGCAGTAATAAACAATCATACGATCTTCATGGTTTATCACAGCAAAGCACTACTTTGTGTCTGCTTCACAGTCCAGGGCTTACTACCAGCATGGAGCATCAGCAGTGGTTCTGCTCCACACAGTCATTCAGGGTCAAAGTTCCTATCAAGTGACTCTTCTTTCCCCTAAAATCTGGGAGCTCCTGGCTTGATCTTCTGTCTACCTTGCTGGGGAAATTAGAGGGAAGCTTTGGAGGATTATGTAATCATTTTTCATATAAGCATTAGATCTGGTAGACATTATGTTCATCAATATATGTCGTATAATTGGCCACCACTCAGTCACAAGGTTACAACCTTAAGAGATGGGCTGTAAAATGCAGCATTTGTGCCTACAATGAAACCCGAAACAATATACTGATAGTGACAAGATTTTGGTATATGCACATTTCTCTAAAAGACATTCATCAAATTATGCTAATGCCATTGAGTTGCAATACCATATTCTAGTTGGGAGTATATTATAGATAATAATATGTTAAAATTAAATTAATTCCACTTTATACTATGAATTATACTATGAGGTTTTCATAGCTACTGCCATTATTTCTAAAACATTCTTAATCTTCCAACAGATATTTATTATTACAACAAATGCATATGAAAAGATTATTACCTTTTTAAAAATATAGACACGTTAGGAGAGCAAAAACATTTTATCAAATATAGCACATACAAAAATAAATTTCTAAGCTTCCAACGCCAATAATATACTGTGAAAATAAGTTCTGTTTCATGATGCTCATGGTTTTCTTTTTTCATTAATTAACCAAAGTTTATTATAGAAGTAATATAGAGAAGGGGTATTTGTTCCATTTAAAATATTCACTAAAGCCTTTAAATTATAAAATGTATACCTTTATCAAATATTTCCACTGAACATGATTCCAGGGATCCCAAGATACTCTTGTATTGCTACCATTTAACTTAATAGAACTTTGATGACAAACAAGCCCTCTGAAAACTGTTTCTTCAATAATTAGTTTTCAGATACTTTTTCAGATACTTATCTGAAAAATGAGGTGCCCAAATGATAAAACAAAAGGCATTTATAATATGCAAATTAACACAGATGAAGAAAATAAACCATATTGTTGATTGCTGAAATGCAAGCTAAAGAGTCATTCCCCAACTTTCCAGGCCTCCAAGAAAACAGCAACATCAAAACATGGTTACAATAACTTTGCTGTATTTCTTTCTTACAGAAAAATTGTTGCTTTTGAATTGATGTACAATATTTACTTTTGTTGCTGACTCCAGCAGTTTGTTCCATCTCATTAATTCAAGGAGTAAGAAACATCAAGTAACATCAGGAACACTATTAATCCAAAGACCATTTCCGCCCAGGCCTAAGTAAAGCTATTAAAGATACTTCAAGATCTGACTAAAATACTTATTAAAAAGCCTAACCGCTATGTCTCAATTTATTTTCCTAGATAATTGTAACCCCTTTGTCTTGGATCATAGATTGATACAGGCCTTTGGTTTCATTTGCTACATTATTTTCAGACCAAGGTGAAGAGAAAATCTAAGTAACAATTATAAGCACTTAAAAAAAATTCAGGCTAAGTTTGAGAATTTCTTTCTTTTTTTTTAATTGTCTTTTTATTAAGTCATTTGTACATAGATCGTGAATACATCTATGCCATTATGGGATTCAATGTGTTGATTACTTGTACAAATTGGAGTGCTTACATCCTACTAATCAACATAGCCTTCACATCATTTACCCAATTACAGCATTAAGACATTTGTGTTCTACACCTGATAGATCCAACTTGTACTTGCAATATGCTCCATAGGTATGGTCCCCCTACTAACCCTCCTTCTATAGACCCAATCCCCTCCCTTCCCCTCTCCCTCCTCTTCCCTTCTTCATCTTAGGCTATAGTTGTGTTCCATTTTTCATATCCAAGTGTGAGTGATTATAAATTGGTTTCACAGTAGTACTGAGTACATTGGATATATATTTTTTTCCATTCCTGTGATACTCTACTAAGAAGATTTTCCAGCTCCATCCATGTAAACATAAAAGAGGTAAAGTCTCTATTTTTTGAGAATTCTTTAATATATCCTGCTTTAGTTCTGGGTGAAGGCGTGCTTTAGTTGGCATCATTAGGCTGCTAGGCATGTATTTCTTTTTTCTTTTTCAATTTATATTAAGCAGAAAATTCTTATCTTTCCATATTTTAAAATAATAGTTAAATATTGCTACTTGATTAAGAAATTCAACAATTCACTGTAGTGTTTTTCAACATTTTTTATCTCATGGCACACTTGAATGTGTAGTTAAACTTCTGTGGCACACTTAAATTATGTTGATCAACAAAAGAGTAAAAAAATGAATGTACTTATTGTGTTTTAAAACTCTTTTTTTTTGGCCAGGGCTGGGTTTGAACCTACCACCTCCGGCATGTGGGACCGGCGCCCTATTCCTTGAGCCACGGGCACCGCCCTGTGTTTTAAACCTCTTTTTAAAATAATTTAATTATGGATCTTTAAAAATTTTGTGACACACCTAAGATACTCTCACAGCACAGCGGTGTGCCGTGGCACACCAGTTGAAAATCACTGCACTAGTGTTACCTATGTAAACAAACAGTATATATTTTATTTTTTAATTGACCAATAAAAAATACATATTTATGGTGTGTAAGATGATGTTTTGTGATGTGCAGAAATTTTAGAATGGCTAAATCAGGCAAATTAACATATATCTTATCTCACATACTTATCACTTTTCTTATGAGAACCTTTAAAAATCTCTTATCTTAGAAAGTTTTAAGTGTATTGCTCCTTACAACAGCCACCATGTAGTACAATATATTTCTTGAACTCATTCTTCCTAGCTAGAATGTTGTCCTCTTTGACCAACATCACCCAGACCCTTCCTAGCTAGAATGTTGTCCTCTTTGACCAACATCACCCAGACCTTTCTCCTCCGCACTTCTATGCACTTGACATTCTCAGATTCCACATGTTAGTGAGATTAGGTGATATTTGTTTTCCTGTGTCTGGATTACTTCACTTAATATAATGTACTTCTGGCTCATCCACATTCTTACAAATAGTGGGATTTTCTTTACTTTTTTTTTTTTTTTTACATCTTACAAATAGCAGGATTTTCTTTACTTTTTTTTTAAAGGCTGAATAGTATTCCATTGTGTGAGTGTGTGTGTAGCTAGATTGTATAGGAGTTCTACTTTTAAATGTTTTCAAAAACCTCCATACTCTTCTCTACATTCCCGCTAGTAATATTGTTAATTCCCTTTTCTCCACATCATTGTCCATGGGGAAAAACCTCCATCACGTTGGAATAGGCAACAATTTTTTATACGGCTACCAAATCAACAATAAATGAGATTATATCTAACTAAAAAGCTTCTGCATAGCAAAGGAAACAGATAAGAAAAGGAAGATAGACAATTATTAGAATGGGAGAAAATATTTATTTGCAAACCATGTGTCTGATATGGGCTTAACATACACATATTCCAAAATATATAAGGAACTCAAGAACAAAACAAAAAACCTTCAATAGTAAGAAAATAACCCTATGAAAAACTAGATAAAGCATATGAACAGACAGCTTTTGAAGGAGGACCCATAAATGGACAGTAAATACTTCCAAATTAATTTTTTAAATGCATGCTATATTCTTTTTTTAGCATAACTTAACCCCACATTAATAATTTTTATTTAAACATTTCACTGGTGCTTGTGAATATTTCTAACTTACTTGTTTCTTCACCGTAGTGAAAACAGCTATGCTGATCCCCAGCACACAATAAATACCTGATAAATGTTTTGTTGAACAAAAACAAATCAGCCAAATACACTGACAGCAAGAAAATTTAAATATATATATTTATACACATATATAGTTTTATTATGGAACTTTTTTCTATCCAGATTAATTATTAATTTAATTTTAAATGGTGTCAAAGGATGATTTACACTTGTACCTACACAGAAATACATACATATGTCTGCATATATTTGTTAATTTATCACATATGAAAAAAGAAATAACTAGGTCTAATAAAACGGCTTTTCTCCCTTCTATTTATCAAAGTATTTTGTGATTGAAGCTAAATGTATTTCTATTTCATAATTAGAAATTTCAGTAATCCTTTTGCTGCTTATTTCTAACTTTTCTTATATTGCAGGAGGGGTAAAAATTTCTTGGGGGGTATCCCAAGAGTTATATGTGTATTTTATCTGTGAACTAGACAGGATTTTTTTTTTTTTTTTGGTTGGCACTAGGTCGTTAGCACCATTAGACTGTTAGAATGAAACAGATTGCTTGTGTTCCTAAACTTACATCCTATGCATCTTCTATTTTATTTTCCTTGTTCTTTAGGAAATCCAAGCACAGTTGTAATTAACATCTTGTGTTTTCCCAAACCTTTACCATAAAAATCACTGAAGCTCATAAAGACTGTGTAGACCCTATGTGTGTAATATGCTTCTTGAATCCATCCTGCTTTGCAGGGGCGGAAGCCATCAAGGCACTTTCAATCAGGCAGCATGACAGACATCAGCTGCAGTTGTAAAATCTTCAGTTCATTTCCAATTTTTTTTATTTTTTATTTCAAATTAGTATGAGGATACAAATTTTTAGGTTATATGTTTTCAGTTCTTAGGCAAAGGTCAAGTTGTAGTTGAGCCCTTCACCCAGGAGGCATCCTGAACACACATTGTGCATATTAGGTGAGATCCTGCCCATTGCTCTTCTCCAGAAGCTATCTATGTAACTCCATGTGTTCTCTCCTGACTTTTCCGATCCTGGGATTTCTCATTTGCAAATGATGATAATTACATATTAAACACTATAACAACACTTACCTTATGGATAAGTACATGAGACATATGTACATTATTTTTCAGAAAAGTCATTTTCTTGCTACAACATTAGAATGATTAATTATTAGCTAAATGCAAATCCTTTGAAATGCAACAGAAATTACAGTATCATCTGGGAAGGAAGCCACTGAAAAGAAGAGGAAGAATGTTACAAATACAAATTATGCTTATTCAAAATTTTCAAAGAGACAGCTCTGATTACAAAAGTGGCACCACAGAATAACATCGCTTTAGGTTTGGTTATTTAACAATAAGCTTGTCTGAGTTACCATCTTCTTTTTGAAGATGCGAAACTTTCCATTATTCCCAACCAAGCCACCACCAATTTTTATGCTAGAATGTAAAAATATTTTGATAAAATTACTGTGTTAAAGAACTAGTCCAAGCATCTTTGTCCAATTTTTTTTTAAGCCAATGAGATAACTGAGATAGGAGGGTACTTGTGAGTATCTTGTGGTCACATAGTCTCAATAAAAGAGAATAAGCATCAAAACTCTTATTTCCTCTAGCCGGCTAGTATAGATCTCAGCTGATTTACTAAGGTTTATTTTCCTTTCACTGTCCCACTTTTGTTAAAAATATCTCAAATTCTATCACTTAAAGAATACCTTGTAAGATTTCAAGAGCTTTTCTAACTTCAGAATCTCCTTACAATAGAAGATCTGCATTTCTTTCCAGCCTCGTATTTTCTGATTGTCACAGTACATGATCCCCATATTTGAGGTGCACCATAGGGAAAAGAAAGAAAATGTGAATATTAGTGAATTCTGGGTGATTTTGCCTGAAAGTTTTGGTATAAAAGGACAGGACTGGGTAAGAAGTCATCTGAAAAGAAATAGAGATCAAAAAGTGGGGGCAGAGACGCCAGTATTTGGCAGCAGATCCCACTGGTTTAGTATTTATAACACAATCTGTTGGAATTTATGAGGCAGAAGAGTGAAAAATATGAGACTCTGCTTACGGCTAAAACAAAAGAAGAGTGCTTCTCCTGACTTAGAAGACTTACAGGCCAATAAAACTAATGGGAGAAATAGCATTCCTTCAAAATGAACACATGTTTATCTATGAGTTTCATCTCTAAACCTGATCCCGTTTTGAGAAATAGTTTCCAGCACTGTATTTGCTTATATTCTTTACAATATATTTAATTTGAGATGCTGTAAGTGTATAAAATGATCATCAAAGTAGTCTCCAATCTAATGAATGTTACATATTGAAAGGCAACTTCATTTGGCACGAACATATTACTCAGGAGATGACTCTTGAAAAACTGATATGTCTGAGGGATACTCTTTAAAAATGTAAAATATAATTTGTATTTTTAAAAAAAAGCTTCTAAAAATGACAGTTATCATACCTTTCCTCAGTAGACAAAGAATGCTTGAGCTGTAGCAAAAAAGAAGAATGGGGTGACTTTTAAAATTTGTGTTCCTTTCTGTATTTCTATTTTAAAATTCAATTATATAAAGTTACAGTTAAACACATTATAGTAAAGCCAAAGAAAATATTTAAAACTCATCAGGTCCTGATTATTGAACTGTATTGTACTATGATAGAGGATCAGGAAATTATTTACATCTACTGTATAAAAATGGTGGAAATAGTACATGCATACTGTATAAAGTTGCTCCACTCTCTTCTTTACCTTCCATTCAGAGATGTCACATTGGTGGAATGAAATTGACCACCATGGGACAGCACAGAAATTGCCAAATGCTACAAATAAGTGATTCATTAAATGACTCTAACTGTTACATTGAAAGCAGCCCTCAAAATTGAGGAAATGTTCTTCCAATATCAAAAACTATCAACTACTAATGAGACAGGGGCTGACATGTCTTCATGGTTTCACTTTTGTCCTGTTAACATAAACAAAACTGTCAAACAGTTGTGTTGGACAGTGATTAAACAGTTATTTGTATCTGAATTTGAGACACTACTGTTTGAAACAGCATTAATAAATAGTAGATTTTGGAAAAAAATAGCAATTCAATCTGAAGTTATATGGTCATTATATTTCATTTGTATTGTAAATTATATTATATGTCTTTATATTAGCAAATTTTGTGATACACTAATAAAAATGTTCACATACATACTTTTTTTTTCCAGGAATATAATTTGTAAACATTTATCAGGTCATAATAGTAAGCCTTAATATTGGAGTGATTCTCGCGAGATTTTGACTTTCATCTAAGTTAAATGTGAGTTAGCTGTTACAAACTTTTGAGGAGAAGTATGACAGGATGACTCATACTTTAAAATAATTATTTTCTGCTACCATATTTAGAATAAATACAATCTTGGTTCTCACTTAGAATTGATTATCACTGATTTTTAAACGGGCATAAACAAGATAAAAACCACATTTTCTAAACAATACTTGTGGCTAGAATACGCCGTGTGATTAAATTCTGGCCAATGGGTAGTGAGTGGAAGTGAAGGGCACACCATTCAGAGAATTACCTTAAAAATGAAAACTGTATGTTTCTATTTCTGTTTTACAGGTGTAGAAACTGAGGTGGGTGAGTATAAGTAACTTGCCACGCATTTTAAAATAAGTAAAAAATAAATGAGTATTTCTAACTCTGTTGTACTCTTCAGAATTTGTGCTCATGCCATTCTATCAAATAGTGCATTATACTATGCAGAGGTTTTATTATGACAATGTGTGTGAGATAGTGGTTTAATATTAGTTAAAGAATAAAATTTAAACTATGTATTTTAAGCAGTAAATACTTTTTTAAAATTAAATCATAGCTTTGTACATTAATGTAATTATGGGGTACAATGTGCTGATTTTATATACAATTTGAAATAATTTCATCAAACTGGTTAACATAGCCTTCACGGCATTTTCTTAGTTCTTGTGTTAAGACATTTGTATTCTACACTTAGTAAATTTCACATGTACTCTTGTAAGATGCATCATTGGTGTGGTCAATATTTTTTTAAATTAAAAGTCAAGCTAGGTGAAATGGACCAATGAATGACTTGTTCTATGGATCAGGGACTGCTGTAAAACGTGGAATGCTTTGCCTCCTGAAGGGTCTTATTTTTCACCAGGTGAGTTTGATTTTAAGTGTATTTCACTTTTAACAGGTGTGTTTTTATGTACATGTACACACATACACACATAAATTGTATATGTGTGTCATATAATGGTGAAAACCTGAAAAATTTAAAAAATACATAATATCTAAATTACTATCTTTTCTACCTATTTCTAATTTTTGTAATTCTTATTCAGCATTCTTGAAACTGCTCTCCTAAGCCTCAAAAAAATGTTATAATCCAAAATTATAAGAAAACAACTTAGTTGGTTTTATCTCTGGAAAAATGTAAATGCATGTTTGGAGCAATTAAGTAATTAGAAAAATGAAGAAAATGCACAGTCATTTTCCCCTAAACTATAAGTAATTAGAATGAGCAAAGGTAGATCTCGACTTCTGGAATGATAAATAAGCGTCTCTGAATTCCAAGCCCATTACATTTGCTTTCTGTAGCCTCAGCCAACACTCACTGCCAACACTTTGAAAATATAAAATATTTCAAGAAACTTCATATAAAACCTGTCAATAATTTAATTTGTAGATAAGAGGAAACCAGGAGAGCAGCAAAAAATCGACAACATTCCTGAGAGAACACTATATTGCTATGAAATGCCAACGTCTAAAACTTAAAAAGCATGGTAAGGGAAGTTTTAAAATGACTATGGCTATCATACTTTAATTTATTTTAATTTACTTTACCTCTCTGTTGCTGCAAATGATTTGAGGGGGTAGACAGAAATTGACAAGCCTATTTTAGCATTAGAACAGCAATGAAGAAAGTTATATCAGAGAGTTATTGAAGCACTCTCTCTTTTGTAAAACTTCAGATTGAATAGAGAAATTCTAGGGAAGAAGAGTTCAATATTTTTGCAAAGCTCTGAAACAGTTTTTATAGAATCACTGAAAAACTGGAACACAGACCCTGTGAAATACAAGACGTGTGAGTTTTTATGGAAGGTGGAAAACAATTTTTGTAAGATGCTGCTGGAAAGCTATTGAGTCGAAGAAAGTTGCCTCCAGAGTTAGAACCTTCTAAAATTCTTTATTAATTATGAGAAATTTGACAAATTGCTTTAAACCTTTAAGCTTCATTTAGGTAACTCGGAGAATTGAAGGAAATTGCAGGTACAATATTTAACAGGGTTTCAAACACAAACTGGAACCCCTCACAAGGTAATGGTGATATTGTCACTAGTAAAATTTGATGTGACGGAGTTGAAATGTTCTTTTTTGAGTTTACTAAGAAATAAAGAAGTTCTTCAAGAAATAGTAATGGTTGAGGACCTAAAAATACACAGTAATAGAAGGCACACTTTATTTCAGGATGCCATTTGGGTTCAAATATAGAACTTTCTAAAGATTCAAAAGCCATTTGCCTTAGTAATCACTGCAGCTGAGTCATAAAGTGTTATTTTCTAGACATTTCTTACTAAATGGCCTGAATAAGCACAAATGGTTATGAAACTAGGTTTAGTGCTACTTACAAGAACAGATAAAATGTAAAGAAAGTCGTTTATTAAATTTTGTTGAACTCAGTTTGTAGTATGTCTGAATATACCACACATATTGAACTTTTGCCACTTACTGTGTAGATTCTGGTAGTTGTGTGTGTTTATCTCATTTGATGTTAATGTACTTTTCTTAGTGGTTAATGAGGTTGAGCACCTGTTCATACGTTTGGCTACTTACTACGATGAAATGTCTAAGTCTTGGCACCTTTTTACGTTGTTTTGTTGTTTATTTGTATAGATTTCTTCTATGTATTTGTGTATTCTAAAAATAAATTATTTGCCTGTTCACTGCAGATATCTAAGAAAGAAGATTAAATATGCTTCAGGAGTTAGAAAATTCAAAACACGAAAAATGAAATGAGTCCCTAAAAGGCGGGTGAGAGGAAGTCCTAGGGTAATCACTGCGCATAGGCAGGCCCACAGCAGCAGCCAGTCCGGAAAACACAGACTGGGTTTGGTCAAGAGCATTGTTATTGAGATGTGGATGAAGTTTGCAGTGAGAGTTAATAAGTTAAGAAAAGACTAGATAAAATTAAAAGAAAAGACTAAATACATCACTCTGTGTGGCTATGGGAAAAAATATCATGCAGAAGAAATAAAGGCGGTTGAGAAAAGAGAAGCTACACATACTAAATGACATGGTTTAGCATGCAATATTAATAATAATACAAATACTAAAAATTAGTTTAATCCTAATTGTGATATGATATTGGAAAGATGGAGTGACAATTGATGTGAAGTAAAGGCTAACTCATCACTTAACAGAGCAAGCAAGTAATACCTACTACGGATGCACTGAAATATATTTACACTAGCGATGTGGGAACTAAAACTAGGAAGAATTGAAATATTTGTGTCTGGAAAGCAGGACGGGCTAGTAGAAAGAGGTGGGATAAATAATCACATATTTTTGCTTTAAGTGTTTAATGACTATTTTAAAGCTGTATACTTTTTTCTGTTTGAAAAGAAATTAATTCTATTAAAAAATAAGAAGTAGTCAGAACCCATATAAGTTATTATAATTTAATGATTTAGGAAAATATGTATGATTTGTCCTCCAAGATCTGACAGCAGGCTCAGATGTCACAGACAAGCTGGAGCAAAAGAAACAGTGAGCTAAGTGAAAAGATGACATTTAGAATGTGCCACTCTGAGTTCATGTACTTAAGACATTAATTTGAACGTAATCAGTGCAGACTAACTAAAATCTTATCAGTTAGGTTTGGTATTAAAAGTCCTGATCTGATTTTACTGTTTTTGATATTGTAATTGTTCTTATTTCTTTATGAAACAAAATTCCAATTGGGATAGGTTTCCTTCAGTAAAACATTAAACTTAATTATTGGGAAGAATTCATTTCCAGACTCAGAGAACTGTTACTAATTATTTTGGATTTAAACTCATGTTTCTGAAAAAAAGATACCTTTGTATGTTTTTTTTCTGTTGCATTCATTTAATTTTATTATACAGTTATATTCTGTAAAATAATGGAAACATATTTGCTGAGATAAATCACTCTGTGTGGCTATTTATTCCCCACTTACTTAATATCCTAAGTTTATTAACTATAATAAAATGCTTTATGTTTATATGAGTCTCTGTCCCTCTTAAGTACTTAATAGCTAGCAAAGGAGATAATTTTTTCTGTAAGCATAAACATTTCTTCCATTTTTATTAATTTTATTTTATGTAATTTTTTTCAAATGTCTAGAGGTTCCAATTTTACTTTTTGGAGATAATATATTTACTATATTTCTAGATCACTAATGTATCTAACTGGGAGGGACAGCAAAAATTTAATTATGCATATCTGTAGTGATGCTTTGCTTTGAGACAAAAAATATCACTAAATACTCCCTTTATTCCCAATATTTTGGATTCATCTATATCTATATCTATACATATATACATTTGTTAGACTTATAGGTCAAAACCTTTGAAGACACAGGTTCTTTCATTGAATAAACTTATACCAAAGAAGACTTAAAGGCACAAATGATTAGATCTCAGAGGATAGCATGGGCCTAGAATCATTGGGAAGTTGTCTAGCACTGTTGTCCCTGGACTGGTGACAGTACCTCTCCATAGCTTATTAGGAACCACCAGACCACACAGGAAGAGGGTAGCACCAAGTGAAGTTTCATCTGTATTTACAGCTGTTCCCTGTGACTCACATGACAGGCTGGCTCTGCTGCCTGTCAGATCAGGCATAGCATTAGATCCTCATAGGAGCATGGACTTAACTGTAAACTGTGCATGCAAGGGATTTAGGTTGCACATTTCTTACAAGAATCCAATGACCCTTCCACCCTGCCATCCATGGAAAAATTGTCTTCCATGAAACTGGTCCCTGGTGCCAACATGGTTGGGTACACCATTTTAGCATATCATCTCTATAAACATTCAAGTAAGGAAACCCAACTGCAAATAGGATTTTTGCTTATTTGTTCCAAACTAATGTTAATCTTGTTTAGAATTAAAGAATAATTATTCTTCCCTCAAGTAAAGAAATATAGGAATCAAATATACTTCATGTTAGTGCCTTCCATTTTTTTTCATTTATTTATTTTTATTGTTTTGGATTCAGCAGGGGTACAAAGATTTACGTTACACTGATTGCAATTGTTAAAAAAAGTCCCTTAGTATTGTGTTCTGCCCCCAAGAAGTGTACCATACACTATGTCCCCATCTCCTTTCCTCCTCCCCTCCCCCCACTGGCTCATTCCCCTACCCCCACCCTTGTATTAGCTGATCTACTGCTTTTGTATTAGAATTGAGTACATGGTTTCTTGCTTCTCCATTCTTGTGATCCTTTATTATTGAGAGGATCATATGGTCTTTGTTTCTGTTACTTTTGATATGGTGAATTACGTTAATGGATTTGTGTATGTTAAACCAGCCTTACATCCCTGGGATGAAACCTACTTGATCATGATGAGTGATTTTTTTAATGTGTAGCTGTAATCCATTGGCTAGAATTTTATTGAGAATTTTGCATATGTATTCATTCATGAAATTGATCTGAAATTTTCCTTTTTAGTTGGGTCTTTTTCAGATTATGGGATCAGGGTGATATTTGCTTTGTAGAAAGTGTTGAAGAAGATTCCTTCCGTCTCAATTTTTTGGAATAATTTTTGCAGTATGGGAATAAGCTCTTCTTTAAAGGTTTGATAGAATTCTGATGTGAAGTCATCTGCACCATAACATTTTTTTTGGGGGGGGATTTTTTATTTTTTCTTTGATCTCAGTTTTCAAAATTGGTCTGTTCAAGAGATCTATTTATTCTAGATTAAGTCTAAGCAGAGGGTGTGATTCCAGGTATTAATCCATTTCCTCCACATTGTCAAATTTCTGGGTATAGAATTTCAAGTAGTACTCAGAGATGATCTCTTGTATCTCTGTGGTATCTGTTGTTATTTCCCCTTTACCATTTCTGATTGAGGTTATTAGAGATTTTACTTTTCTGTTTCTGGTTAATCTGGCTGAATGTTTATCAATTTTATTTAATTTTTTGAAAAATCAACTTTTTGTTTTGTTAATTTTCTGAATGATTTCTTTGTTTTCAATTTCATTAATCTCTGATTCAACTTTGGTTATTTCTTGTCTTCAGCTGGGCTTGGGATTATATTGCTCTTCTTTTCCAATTACATAAGATGATTTATAACTTTGTTGATGTGCTCTCTTGCTTTTTTCCTAATGTAGGCATCTATTGTGATAAATTTTCCTCCTTTGACTGGTTTTGCTATTTCCCATAAGTTTTGGTAATTCGTGTCTTCATTATTATTATTGGAGAAATTTAATGAGCTCCTCTTTTACCTCTTCCTGAACCCAACTTACATTCAGCATAAGGTTGCTTATTTTCCAAGTCTTTCTTTGGGGATGAATGTTTATGTTGGAGTGGAGTTCCACCTTTGTTGCCTTGTGGTCTGAGAAGAGACAAAGTATAATTTCTATTTTCTTAATTTTGCTAAGGTTTGATTTGTATCCCATAATGTGGTTGATTTTGGAATACATAACATGGGCTGATGAAAAAATGTATATTCTTTAGCTTTGGGATGGTGTGTTCTGTATATGTATGTTAATCCCATTTTTTGAGGGTCACATTTAAGTCGTATGTAACTTTGTTTAGTTTCTGTTTACAGGATCTGTCCAGTTCCGTAAGATGGGTATTAAAGTCCCTGGCTATTACGGTGTTATGAGATATCATATTGCTCAGACCCATCAAGGTCTGTTTCATAAATCTGGGAGCATTTAATTTGGGTCCAAAAATATTAAAATTGAAATGCCTTCTTGTTCTATTGTTTCTTTGACCAATATGAAGTGTCCATCTTTGTCTTTCTTAATTTTAGTTGCTTTGAATCCACCTGTATCTAAAAATAAGATTGCACCACCTCCTTTCTTCTGCTTTTTTGCTTGAAATACTGTTTTTCATCCCTTAACCCTGAGTCTTGATTTATCTTTCCAGGGTAGGTGTGTCTCCTGGAGACAGCATACTGATGGCTTGTGTATTTTTATCCAACCAGCCAGCCTGTACCTTTTCAGTGGCAAATTCAGTCCATTTACATTTATAGAGAGAATTAATGAGTGTGGTGGAGGTCTAGTCATCTTATTTTGTGAGAATTCGTTGTTTAATTTTATTCTTTGTGCCATCAGGGAAGCTAGGTTTTGACCTGTAATTTCTGGGTGTTTACTTTGTTGCTAGTCCATTGTGATGGTCAGTGTTGAGATTAGGTCTAAGTATTTCTTGTAAGGCTGGTCTTGCTGTGGGAAATTTCCTAAGTGCTGTGGGAAATTTCCAAATCACAAAAGATTTGATTTCTTCATCAATTCTATCAATTTTCAAGCTTAGTTTAGCAGCATACAGAATTCTGGGCTGAAAATTATTTTGTCTAAGAATATTGAAAGTGGATGACTATGCTCTTCTGTCTTGAAAGGTTTCAGTTGAAAAGTCTGCTGTCATCCTAGTGGCTCTGCCTCTGCAGGTCAGTTGGTGCTTACGCCTGGGTGCCTGGAGATTTTTTTCTTTCATTTTGAGTTGGACAGGGTTATGAAAATGTGTCTTGAAGAGGCTCTGTTTGATTTGAGATGATCTGGAGTTCAATATCCATCTGAAAGTAGTTTGTTGGGGTCTTCAGTAAAACTTGGGAACTTTTTATTTATGATGGGTTCCAGTAGGGTTTCCATTTCTTTGGGACAATCTTTTTCCCCTTCAGGAGTTCCTATTATTTGTATGTTTGAATACTTCATCGAGTCTTGTAGTTCTCTAAGCACCTGTTCTGCTTTCTCTCTCTTTTCTGTCTCTTTAACTATCTGGGTTAACTCAAAACATTATTCTCTAGCTCTGAGGTTCCTTCTTCTCCATGGTCTAACTTATTTTTGATACTTTCTACAAAATATTTATATTCCACTATTGTTTACTTCATTTCCTTAAGCTCCACCATATCCTTTCTATCTTCTACATATCTCTCCTCCAAATTTTGATTCTAACTTTCCATTTTCTTGCCCATTCCTTTTATTGTCTTTATAATCCATATTTTAATTTCCCTTTCTGTCAAGTACATTAATTCTTTGTAGATGGAGTGTTCTGCCGTAGCTGCCTCATGGTCCCTTGGCGGGGAATTCCTCTAATTTTGGCTTTTCATTTGGCCGAATTTTTTTGTTGGTTCCTCCTTATGTGTTCTTTTTCCTTGTTCACCTCCATGTCCTCCTTTTGTCCTTCTCACTGCCTCTTTTGCTTCAAATTACCTTGTCTCAGAGCTTAGGTCTTGAAGTAGCCTAAGCCTGAGCAAAGCCAAACTCTGTCTCATAGCCAAAGGAACAGTAGTCCTTGGTCTTGACAACAATATCTTGCAATATGTCATCTGGACACCAGGTGGTGCTGTGGGTTGTTTAGGAAACAGTGAGCACTGCCAGCAACCTCTATGGTCCATATTGTAAACTTACTTGCCTTTGGTGATTGCCTGATATTTTCTCAACCTTCAGACCCTGCTGTGTTGGGATCTAAAAACTCACAAGTATCCTTCAGGGGCAGGTCTCATAGTAATCCCTGACTCCAGTGCCCAAGGTGCAGGAGTCCCTCAGCCTGTTCCTAGAGTGGAGTTTTGATCCTGGCAGGAGGAATTAAGACAGCTGTGCTTTACGCCCCTGCTAAAATCTCAAGACCTTCCCACAATAGCAGCCCCTTGGCCACCAAGACTTTCCCAATATGGCTCACTGACCAACCACCAAACCTATGGCAAATCCACTCCAACTGGCATTCAAATCTGTGTGCTTGTATATACTGTTCAAGTCCTCCCACTCTTCCAAGCTTTCTACTCAACATAGAGCTTCCTACAACAACTGAAAACTTCGGAAAGGCTTCCTCCCATCCAAGATCTCTGTGCGGGTCCAGCCAATTCCTGTTGGTGGCAATCACTTGCCCAATTCATCAGATTTCCAACACTCTGGGTCATACCCTGTATCCAGCTCACCACCTCCTCACTGTGCTCCCTGAGCTCTGACTCTGGGGAAGTTCTCTGTGCCAGGTATAGCTGGGTTCTTTCTTTTTTCCCAGTCATTCTAGGAGAGCTCAACTGAATGATCCTTCTGGTTTGCCATCTTGCTCCACCACCTATGCCTTCCACTTTACATTCTGCTTGCATCAGTTGCCTACACTGGCTTGCCAGCAGAAATAAAAACCCAAATTTGCTGTTATTGGGACTCAATCCCAGGCTATGGCCAAATAATTTTAACACTGTCTGTACACACAAATTACATGGGAAACTTTCAAACTATATCTTATCTTTTACCTTAAGTTGAATAATTGTATACATTTTGGGAATAAGCATTCCTTCTGGAATTAGTATAGTTTTTAAAGCTGCTATTGAGTGTGAGAACCTTCAAAACAAGTAAATCCTATTTGACTAAGGGTCTATTTTCTCTAACACACCATCAAACAAAAATGCATCGTATCTTCATTCCTGTTTACTTCTTAAGTCAATAATCCAGACTCTATGATCACTTATTTTCTCTCATACTCTCTTTTTTACAATAAGCCATAATTATCTTCTACTCTCCTTAGTTATTTTCTGAATTATCTTGCTGTAACTCTGGAATTTCTAGTCTGTGAGTAGTAAACCATCTCCTACATACAAGACCTTTGGAAAAATATTGTACACACACATCTTTTAATGAAATATGGATGTTCCATTTCAACACTACTTGGCCAATTGCTACAGTTCATTTACTGTGAAGTGAGTTCCTTGAGCAGAGAAGTGTGGTGTGTTATATAATGATGGTGGATAACTATTCTGTAAACCCATGGAGTGGTAGTTCTGGCACAGACAGCGTGTACAGGGAAGGAAATCCATATGCAGAAGTCATAACTATTACAGTAATAACAAAGCACTGCCCCTTCCCTGAAGCGAGCAATCCAATATAATTAACCTACCACCAGGCGGCTCCCATATCACCACTGTGTTCGATGTTATATTTGGGAATCACTGTTGATCTCAATTGCTGCCAGATTTGGCACTGAATAGTTGTTATAGCCAGGTTGCCTTTGTGAGTTAGAAATCTATGTTGTTAAATACATAGATTCATATGTATGTTGAAAAATATATAGTATTTATAAGAATTGAGCATCATTGAGTCCTAATATAATAATTTTCTTTTGGTTTGAGAATTACATGTATTTATTTCTGCTATTTATGCAGGCTTCATATTAAAAATAGTGTTTGTTTTTCTCTATGATTACATTTTTTCTGTGAAAAGACCTGTATTTTGTACAAAGCAAACTCTTGCATTAATGATCATTATCTTTCCACACATAATGAACCAAATCTAGATGAAGCAATTCACAAAGTTTGTTATCCTTCACAATTTAAATGGATCATCACAATACCATTTAAATATCATCATTTTCATGGTTGAAAAATAAATTATTGGGGTCTACTCGAAATGAAGACACCATATTTCTACCAATGATAGATGGATGTTTCATACCAACAAAGAAAAATCATTTTGAATTGTTCTACAATGATTATTTCTATATTATATTGTAGCAATTTAACCATAGTAAAAAAAAAAAAACGTAAGTTTAAAACATTTTAGGAACTTTATTTTTACATAGTAGAATGTCTCTAATTTTTAAAATTATACAGAAATATGCAAAATGTTTAAAACTGATAAGGGACATACAATGTAAGATTAAATTATTAATAAATTCTATTTGAAACCTTATAATTTTCATATTGCCAAAAAAATTTGTTTTATAGTACAATAAGCTACATAGGAAGTTTGGAAGCATGATTTATACTGAGTCTTTTATCAGTCTATGCTCCCTTCTCCCATATTTCTTCACTGTTGTTTTTTCTATTAAGATAGTATAGCACTAAAGAAAAAAATATTATAACCGTAAAATAGTAACCACTTGATTTCAGTTTATTACATTTTAGAGTTTGTATGAATGTATCTGTATTTTATGTACTAAAAGTTTGCATCTGTACTTTTGTTAAATTGCAAAGCGTATTTTGGAACAGACTATCAGATGACTTCAGAAATGATAACTTTCTTAGTTATAAGGCATGGAAACAAATCACTAAGAAAATGGAGGCAGAAATAACTTTACCGGAAATAATGAAGGAAGGTGAAAGCATATTGAGACTTTTAGGCTAAAATGAAGTTAGTTAAGGAAGCCTATACTGGGGCACTTTAAACTATCTCAATCATCTTTGTAGAATTGGTGCTAAGGGAAACCCTCATGTGATGAACACCATTTATTTAAGAAATAGTTGCTCCTGCTACAATAATTGCACAGTGCTAGGGCTTGGGAGAAAAAAAAAAAAAAATATATATATATATATATATATGACACAACTTTTTCATGAGATTACATTCTCCTACTAAGGTAGCCAAATATGTAAATGACTACGTACAGAAGAAAATAGCCATATTATATTTGTGACAATTGCGTCATCTGAATTCCTGTAATCAAATTCTGATGTGAATGTTAATTAAATTATATTGGGCCATACATGTTTTCTTCATGGCAAGTTCTGCCAAACAGTGAAACAGTAATAATTTTTTAAATAAAGACAGTAATTCTTATATACATCAGAAAAACTCCATAGGAGTAGGTCTGATTATTTTTCTCATTTTTACAGTTCAGAAAGCCAAGAATCAGAAAGGGGATAAATAACTTGTCTAAGTGTACACAGCTTATAAACTGTGGTTTGAATCCTGCCTGTGTCCTGTTAGGATGCACTACACTATGTATTTTTTACTATTTCATCTAGTTGCCTGTAGGCTAAATGTGGTAAGTGAAATAACTTTATAAATAGTACAGTTTTTACAGTGGTTTTCCACTTTCCACACAGCTGTAACATATATTTTTCAAACTCTTAAAGAATATTTCTACCAAACTGGTGTGTATAAATTTAAATGTTAATAACATTACTGGAATCATCCTATATTTTCTTTGATTTTTAGATTTCTTATTAAAATTATTTTTTTATAATTTTTTTATTTTTATATATGTGGATCTATAAATACTTTAGTTCCTTTCTCTTCATTTTAATTATTTACCTGAAACCAATTATAACATGAAACAGTACAAATATTATGATTTTTCTTTACACATATTGGCACAATATTTAACAAAATAACTACACACATTGTATCCTGTGTTTAATTGTGCTGGCGTCAACATATTCTCATACATTCTGTATGCTACGTCATTTTTAGTACAGTTTTAAATATAAGACTGTGCTATAAGGTTGAATATCTTTAATTTGAATACCTGAGACCAAAAGTGTTATGAATTTCTTTTTTTTTGTTTTGGAATATTTAAATATACATAATGAGCTATTTGGGGGATGGTATCCAAGTCTAAAAATGAAGTTCATTTATGTTTCTTATACACCTCATACACAGAGTCCTAAGGTAATTTCAACAATAATTTTAATAGTTTTTTTTATGAAGCTAAGTTTGACTATGTTTTGACTATGACCTACCACAATAGATCAGATATAGAATTTTCCCATTGTGGCAAAATGTCAGCTCTAATAATAATTTGGATTTGCATTTCATATTTGGTGTTTTCTTGCTTTTTTTTTTTTTTTTTGATAGAGAGTCTTACTCTGTCTTCCAGACTAGAATGCTAAGACTTTGCCTAGCTCACAACAACCTCAAACTCCTGGGATCAAGCGATCCTCTAGCTTCAGGGTCTCGTAGCTAGGACTACTGACTAATTTTTTAAATTTTTAGCAGAAAAGGGGTCTTGCTTTGCTCAGGTCTGGTGATCCTCCCTACCTTGGCTTCCCAGTGTGCTAGGATTACAGATATAACCACCCCAGCCACCCCATTTAAGATTTTGGATTTTCAAATTAGGGATGCTCAATCCATATTATAAGCCTAATATATTCTAATTGACTTTATTATTATTATGTATTTAATTACTGTATGTCTCATCATGTGTTATCTACATAAAATATTAGTTTTTTATTCATTGCAGGTACAACCTTTCTTATATTTCCAGTCAACATGTTTGATGACAGTCTTTTAATTTTAATTTTATTCTTTTTCACTCTGCTAAAAAAGTTTTTATCTAAAGCTGCCACTTTTGTGCGTGTGTGTATATGTGTATCACTTGATTACATCAAGAGCAAGAATGTCATTTAGTTGTTAGTTTTTCACTATTATGATAATTGTTTCATTATTCCTTCATGATTAACTTGTTAGTTCCCTTTGACTTACTTATATCTTGTTATAATTTATGATGTATAAATTATGTATATGTATACTTTTCTATATCAAGATACTTTATGTGAAACCATGCAAAATATTTCATCCTTCTATTTGAGAGCATTTGGTGCACCTTCTCTGTTTTTCTTTCATTTTGTTCTATTTATTCATGCTTGCACCTTTTTATTTTTTGGCATTGCTATAATTATACATACTCCAAATTGTAATAAATGGTATGGTTAGAGGACCCTCTTGTCCTGCTTCGAAATGGTTCTTTTAAAATTTCCTTCACCAATTCCAAAAATTCTAGGTCTAATTAAGTGGGCAAAAATCCTAAAGAAATGTAACAGGCCATTTCACTTTCCCTTCCTTTAATATTTTCGTGGGAGATTTGTGAACTTCTGAGTCATTTGAGTGTTGGCTGCTAACAGAGGTTTGTGTTCTCTTGGCCCCGTGAGGTAAAATATGGCTAAGCCGGTAGAAAATGGCTCAGAGAAGGATGTTATAAACATTTCAGCAGGATAAGCTCATATTGGTTGAGAAATATTTAGATTTAGATAGCTTTAAGAAAAATGGTTTTCAACTATTTTAATATTACCTCAAAGCTTGAGAAATTGGACTTCATTCAAATTAAGAATCTTTGCTCTTTGAATAACCATTAAAAACATGCAAGGTAAACCACAGAACATGAGAAAATACTTGAAATGACAACTCTGACAAAGAACTTGCATCCAGAATATGCAAAGATTTCTTATAGCACAACAGGAAAAAGAAAGCAAACAAATTTAAAAACAGAAAAACCATTTATTAGATACTCTGCAAAAGAAGATAAATGTCCAATGAGCACATGATAAAATATTCAACATCATTATTCATCAGAGAAATGCAGAGTAAGAGAAAAATGAGGTACTGACACATACCCTTGAAAACAGAGGAGAGCAAAGAGGCTGATAATACCAAGACTTGGAGCAAATGGAAGGCCCACACTCTGTTGGTGACAAATCAAATAGTATAATAATTTTGGCAAGCTATTTAGCAGTGACCGAAAACATTAAACATTTACCTAACTTATGGCACAGCCATTTGACTCATAGAGATTTACCAAAGGCAGTAAAAACACATATCAGCGCAACAACATGTACATAAATGTGCATAGCTGTTATAATCAAAATAACTCAAAACTGGAAACAAACCAAATGTATAGCACCAAATAAACAGCAGAAATTAATTATATGTTAATAAAGTTGATAAACACAATCCTGAAGCATAGTCTTGTTTGTTTTGTATTAAAGTGAAGTGAGAGGCAAAACCAATTCACATGGAGTCAGAAAGTACATGTTTTTAAACAATATTTCATATTATAATATAAGAGAGACATACCTAGTGGTCCTCCTGCTAAATACATTTGGCTCATTGTTTGTATGATTTAGCACATGGATTCAGTTTAATCATATATCCCAACATATGATTGTGTAAGAAGTTGTGTGAACTCAATGCACGTGTGCTATGATATCTGTATCCAAGCTGCAATGAGCTGAAATGACTAAAATGTCAATTTATCTAATCTAAATAACTTGTTTTTTTTTTTGCACAGCGGTTTTCCTATTAAGTCTTTTTCCTAAGGAAGTTATATTTTGGCACAACAGTTTCCTGCTGCTTTTTCATATGGCTTACTTTCCTGTACCATTATATTTGAAACTGCATCATTACTGTTGCAGAACATGAACTTATGATATGTGATGATGCTTTGAGGGAGAAGCCCTGCAAATGAGAGTTGAAAGTCATAATACTTCCTTATCCCTGTCTTCAGTTTGGAGAATGAACATATTTTTTCTCTTTTCCTCTCCATTTGTATGTAGCTATAAAAGACCTCTGTGTTTTGGGCTTGGATCTTTATTTTTTCCCCAGGAATTAGTAATTGTAAATACTATATTTTTATTTCTATTCCACTGCCAAGGTGTCTCTCTGCTGTAAAAATTCTGGTTTAAATTTCAGGCTGTATACATATTTTTTCATAGACAATAGAAAGAAAAGAAGGTAAGTATTTTACATAACGAAGAGCAATTTCATATAGCTTTCCTGAGAGGAACGAGAATTTCCATAAAGAGAGAAATGATAGGAAAAATTTCAATGAAGGCCATATCAGAGAATAAAATAGATACATGTATCTGCAATAAATCACTCTCAGTACTTCAGTGCCAAACAATATCTTGACTAAAACTGGAAGGAATATTACGAAAGTGCTCTGTGTATAATAATTTTGGTATTTTTGCCACATATATAACACTAAAATATCACTAGTGTTTGAAGTTGCACTTGTTTTCCATTTGTATAACATAGTATGAGCTTTTTAAAAGACAAATTTTATTTTCTTTGTGCCTATGAAAATAGAACAAATTGTATCATATTATTAGTTATTTTATTAGTATCAAAATAACTTTTGTAATAGAATTATTTTGTTTGCAAGCTTCCATGTATTGAATTAGCAAAAATACAATGCTCTCATCCTGTACCCTTTGGAATAGCTAATACATATTGAATGCTTAATATAGACAATCATAATTTTAATTAATAATTAATACTACCTGGAGTTTCTATAATCTAATGTAGAGTAAATTGGTTTTTATAAACTAAAGAAATTAAATCTGGACACATGTGGAGGACATTAAGACTTAATTATTATTATCATACTATCATCCAAATTAATTCTGAATGAGAGAATTCTACATTGCTATCACTGAATATTTTTAAATGTAGTAACTGAAGCTTAAAGAGACCAATTAATTTGTACAAAAGGACAAAGCTTATACAAGGCAGGCTAGAACTGAAATCTTGGTGTATATGATTCCAGAACTTAGAACTGTTTGGTTACTTACTAATTTGATATCCAAGGCTTTATTTACGTCTTAAGACCAATACCTTCTTTCCATATTTACTTGGATTCCCAAAAAGTCTGATGGCTGCTTAAATCATCAAATGATATTCTTCTAAGAGGCTTTTGTTCAGAATTCAAGCTAGCCAAAGACAAGGGCATGGTTGTGAAGACATGCCTCCATCAGGTGGAGAAGGTCAGGGATGGTTTCTAAGCTCTCCCCAGTTGCTCTTTTCCTTCTATGATTCTTTTCCTTCATAGATTTATCTCCATATTCTTCATACAATTATATAGAATCATCACTACAAGTGAGGAAATAGTGCTGTTTACATTCTCGGGACCTGTCAATGGTTCTGACATACAATTAAATGCAACTGGCATTTATTGAGAATATATTACTGTGTATAAGTAATTAAGGCATTAGAGGCCTCTCATTATGTAAATAAATATTTCAATTGTTACCCTTAAATACTTCAAGGTGACTCTAACTCATCACTGAGCAAAGCTGTGACATTAGACTCTAAGGATAAAGGTGCATAGTGCTGAATTTTTCACTTTACCATGAAGAAGACAATGACATCATTTCTGAAAAAATATCTGAATATAAGCTTATTAATACAATGAAAATGTCCTCATTTAATTTTTTAAAAAATCATTATTTCCAATATGAGTTTGTGCGAATTGATTTTACTAGCTTTACAGTATCTGGTATGCATGATTGAATTGCAACTGATGATGTCTAAATCTTGTCATGCATATTTTTATCATCCATGTGTTCATAGAAGGATTAATTTTGTTCATCTTTACCAGTGTGTGCTTTACCTTTCAGGTCACAGACAACCCTTGTCACTTAAACAATGTAACCATGACAACAACAAAATAACCACATTTTCATTTTTAAAATAAAGTAACCCAAGCTTTAGAAAGGCAAATGTCCAGGAACAATGTTATATCAAGAAGAATTTTTAGAGCTGGGAATGCAAATTAAGTCATGTTATACAAAGCCCCAACAAGCTTTCAACTACCAAGGCTTAATTGCTGCAGACAGTGATCCTTGGAAGCTTTTTCCACCCAACTTCTCACCTTTAGTTACTTAGATGAGATTCCTTTCTCAGTCTAATGATCCATATTCTTATTTCTGCAATAACATCATGTCCAAATACATGTCTGAAATTTTGTTTACAAGAGGTCCTATAATTTATTTGTAAAGAGTGTAGGTTAAGTCAGGAATTGACAAATCTGGGGTTACATCCAATCTACCCTACTAAGTGATTATTTACTAAAGGTAGTATAATCAACTTGTCTATGTTTTAGTTTTCTGATTTGTGAAAGGGTGTCATGATGCTTTAATCTTACCTCAGGGTTGAACATTAACAATAAGTAATCTAAATTTTGATAATATTGCCTGAGGTCTAGTAGGATTTGCATCATTCTTTGTATTTCTTTCAACTTCAACTTTACTGATCCTCCGTACTTGTTTCTCATTTTCTTTCAAAGGCAGCCTTCTGACATTTGGCCGTGGAACTAATTATGATATTCTTAATATGGTTTGGGTTATTTAGAGTTTCAGCATGAATATTGGACACACATGTACCTTTTGGTAGTCAAACTTGTTTATATGTTGGAATTGTAAAAATATTGGCTGAATATATTTATTTTTGTTTTACTTATAATAAGGACTGCCATGTTTACCAAAGTTTGAATTTATAGTGTGGGGATAGTTCTATTTGATTCTATTCTTGAATTTTTAGTGTTGAAATATTCTGACAGTGTCACTATGAGAGAATAGAGCTCAAGTTGAATACATGTGATACAGAAGTCATTTTACTGATAAGAAGGGAAGTAAGGTTGAGTCCTCCAGGAACTCATAACCTTTCTCTGACTGCTAAAATAGCTGTGGCTAATTCAATCAATCATACTTTTGTAAAATATGAGATGAGGTTTCCTTATGTTGTGCAAGTCAAACTCAAATTCATGTCCTCGACTTATCTTCCTGCCACAGCCTCCAGAGTAGCTAGGACTAAATCGAATACATTGTTTTTTTTTATTATTGGTACTTTTTCTTTCTTTCTTTCTTTCTTTTTTTTATTGTTGGGGATTTATTGAGGGTACAATAAACCAGATTACACTGATTGCATTTGTTAGGCAAAGTCCCTCTTGCAATCCTGTCTTGCCCCCAAAAGATGTGGCACACACCAAGGCCCCACCCCCTCCCTCCTTCTCTCTCTCTCTGCTCTCCCCTTCCCCCACCCCCACCGTGACCATAATTGTCATTAATTGTCCTCATATCAAAATTCAGTACATAGGATTCATGCTTCTCCATTCTTGTGAGGCTTTACTAAGAATAACATTTTAAACCTTATTTAATTTGTTTGATATTATTTCAAACTAACCTAGTTTGATAGCAAGATGGGCCACGGCTAAATTAATTTTTAAATAATATTCTGCTACTTGGCTAATGACAACTAAGCAGTAAAGTTCAATTCAATAGGATAAACAGAAACCAATTCTTTCAATAAATGTAAATGAATTGAACTCTCCTCTCAAGAGACAGGCTGGCTGAATGGATAAAAAAATAGAATCCAAATATCTGTTGGCACCGGGAAACACATCCAACTCACAAGGAACCAGACTCAAGGTGAAGGGATTGAAAACAATATTCCATGCACATACAAACCAAAATAAAGCTAGTGTAGCCATTCTCATATCAGATAACATCAACTTCAAAGCAACAAAACTAAAGAAAGACAAAGAATATCATTATATAATTGTAAAGGGATAAATTCAACACAAAGATATAACAACCTAAATATCTATACACCTATGTGGGTGTATATAGATTTATAAAGCAAACCCTACTACATCTAAACTAAGTGTTAAATACTTTGTATACATTTTAATAGCTGGGGACTTCCACTCTCTACTGACAGAGCTGAAAAAATCCTCCAAGAAAAAATAAATTATGAAACTTTATACTTAAATTAGACTATAGAGAAAAATGGGTGTAACAGACATTTGCACAATACTCTTTCACCAAATTACTGAATATATATTTCTCTCATCAGTACATCAAACATTCTCCTAGAATGATCACATCTTACATCACAAAACAGGTCTCAACAAATTAAAAACAAAACTCAGAAATTATGCCATAAATCTTCTCAAACCACAGTGGAATAAAATTAGTAATCAGCTTCATCAGAAACACTCAATTCCACACAAAGTCATGCAAATTAAACAACCTGCACTCAATGATCATGGGACAAGGAGGAAATTAAGATGGAAATTATACAGTTCTTTTAATTAAGTGATAAAGGGGACATGAGTTATCAAAATCTGTGAGATCCAACAAAAGTAGTCCTAAGTAAGAAATTTATAGCCTGAAAAGTCTATGTCAAAAAAGATATAAAGAGTATAAATAAACAATCTAATTAATCATCTCAAGAAATTAGAAAAGGAAGAGGAAACCAATGGCAAATCTAGAAGAAGAAAAAAGATAAGGTTAGAGCAGAACTAAACCAAACTGATAACAAAAGGATTATATAAAAGATCAATGAAAGAAAAATTGGCTCTTTGAAAAGGTAAAAAAATAAGCAGACTAACCAAAAACAGAAAAGACCTAAATAAGCTCAAACAGAAATTAAAATGGAGATATTGCAACTCAAATCATAATAAAAACATAATCTTTAAATACTATAAACCCCTCTATGCACATAAACTGGAAAAAATTCATGAAATGGATAGTTCTTAGAAACACTGAACCTCCTTAGGCTTAATCAGGAAGAAATAGAATTCACAAACAGGAAAATATCAAGCAACAAAATTGCACCAGCAAAAAAACAAAAACAAAAACTAACAACAACAAAAAAAACTTTCCCATGAAAAAAGCCTCATACCAGATGGTTTCACAGTTGAAATTTACCAGACATAAAAAGAGAAACTGATACCTTTGCTGTAGATATTATTTTCTAACATCCAGAAGTTAGGAATCCTCCCTAATGATTCCAATAAGCCAGTACCACCTTTATAGCAAAACCATTAAAGTACACAGAAAAAAGAAAAAGAAATAAAAGAAAAGAAAAGAAAGGAAAGGGAAGGGAAGGAAAAGAAAAGAAAGGAAAGGAAAGGAAAAGAAAAGAAAACTACACATCAATATCTCTTATGAATAAAGATGCAAAAAAATTCTCAACAAAATTCTGGCAAACCAAATTCACCAGCAAAAAAAAAATTAAAAGAAATCCACTATGACCAAGTGGACTTCATTCCAGGGATGGAAGGATGGTCTAACATTCGCAAATCTGTAAATATGATCCACCATGTAAACAGAAAACAAAACGAAAAACCTAGGATCATCCCAAAAGACATGGAGAAAACATTTGACAAAGTTCAGCTCCCTTTTATGATAAAACAGATATAGATGGAATATAATTCAATATTATAAATGCCATATATGACAAATTCACAGCCAATAACATACTGAATGGGGAAAAATCGAAAGCATTCCTATTTAGATATAAAACTAGACAAGGTTGTCCAATATCGCCACTTTTATTCAACATAGTGTCAGAAGTCCTAGCCAGAGCGATCAAGAAAGAGAAGGAAAACAAATATCTAAATAGGGACAGAAGAGGTAAAACTATCACTCTGTGCTGATGATATGATCTTATATCATAAAACACCAAAAATTCTGCCAAGAGACTTCTAGAATTGACAAACAAATTCAGCAGAGTCTCAGGCAACAAAATCAATGTAAACAAATCAGTAGCATTCCTATATGCCACAACAACCAAGGTGACAATCCCATCAAAGACAAAATACATTTCAAAATAACAACAAAGAAAGTAAAATACCTAGGAATATATTTAACCAAAGAGATAAAATATCTATAGGGAGAACTGTAAGTTACTGAGGAAGGAAATCACAGAAGATGTAAACAGATAGAAAAATATATCATGCTCATGCCTTGGCAAAACCAACATTGTTAAAATGTCTATACTACCTAAAATCATCTACAGATTCAATGCATAATCATTAAAATGCCAATGTTATTTTTTGCAGATCTAGGAAAAATAATTCTATGCTTCATATAGAACCATAAAAGAGCCCACATAGTCAAAGTAACTATAAGCTAAAGGAAAAATTGGAAGGCATCACTTTACTAGACTTTGACCTGTACTATAAGCCTATAGTAACAAAAACCAGTATGGTCCTGGCAAAACAACAACAACAACACACCCACACACACAAAACAGAGACATAGACCTACAAATCAGAACAAAAATTCTGCATATAAAACCATACTCATATTTCTATCTGATCTTTGACAAAGTAGCTAAAAATGTACACTGGGGAAAAAAATCCATATTCAATAAATTTGTGCAGGGAAAATTGGATAGCCAGATGCAGAAGATTGAAATAGGATAAACACCTTTCACCTCTCACAAAAATTAATTCACAATGGATAGCAGACTTAAACCTAAAGCATGAAACTATAAGAATTATAAAGGGAAATGTTGGGAAAACACTTAAAGACAACAGCTTAGGAAAAAAATTTATGAAGAAGACCCCGTAAGTAATCACAGTAATACCAAAGGTTAAGGAAACCTGGTAAAATTTAAAGCTTCTCCATAGCAAGGAAAGAATAGTGTGAATAGAAAACTTACAGAATGGGAGAGAAATATTTGCATGCTACATCCAATAAAGGGCTGATAGCCAGAATCTATAAAGAATCTATAAAGAATAAAGTGAATCAGCAAGAAAAAAAAATCAAACAACCCATCAAAAAGTGGGGAAAAAATGATCAGAAACTTCTCAAAGGAAGAGAGATTAAAAGCAAACAAACACAGAAAAATGTTCAACATCTCTAATAATCAGGGAAATGCAAATCGAAACCACAGTGGGATATCATCTAACTCCAGTGAGAATGGCATTTATCAAAAAGTTCTGAAACAACAATTGCTGGTGTGAATGAAAAGAGAAAGGCACACTTATAGACTGTTGGTAGGGCTGCAAACTACTACAACCTTTATAGAAAGTCTCATGGAGATGTTTCAAAGAACTAAAAGTAGACCTACCATGTGATCCATCAATTCCACTATTGGATATTTACCCGAGGAAAGAAGTCATTTAGTAAAAAAGATACTTACACTTGAATGTTTATTGCAGCACAGTTCACCATCACAAAGATGTGGAATCAACCCAAGTGCCCATCAATATGTGAGTGGATCAATAAAATGTAGTGGAACTGGAGACTATTCTTAGTGAAGTACAATAGGAATGATAAAATAAACACCACATGTACTCATGATGAAACTGAAACTAATCAATTACACCAATGTGCACATATAACAATAAAACTCAACAGAAAACAAGCAAGTGGGGTGTGGTGGTCGTAAATTTATACTTACTGGGTACAATGCACACTATCTCAGTGATGGACATACTTATGACTTGACTCTTACTATACAAAATCAATTCAAATAACCAAAACATTTGTACCCTCAATCTTGTGAAATTTTTAAAACTGAAAAAATAATTATATAATGTTTATTTTTTTGTAATTGAAAGTGCAATTAATGTAGATATAGATAAATATACATCATTAAAGAGACATTAATACATTCTGTTCACTTGGTACTTGACATTTACATGGGTCAGATAAGTGCACTGAGATTGCTATTAATACTTCACTGCTCTCCTCTATCATGACACACAGATTTCAGAAGTTTTATTCAAGATATTCATTTGATGACTTTAATAGACAATAGAAAATAAATTCTTCCAGATGTTCTCTTCTTTTTAGAATTACTAATTATTATTTTCTTTAAATGTAAGTTGAATGTCCAAAAGCATCACCTATATGAAAAAGAACTAACTCCATTGATAAAGTAGTTTCCTATAGGCATTCTATACTGTATCTATTGTGAAAGCAATAGATGAGATAATTCATTCAGAGTTGTATTTTGGAAAAAGTCACAAGCCAGATGCCTACAAATTAAATTTTTGGCAATATTACTTAAGTAAATGGAAAAGGTCATTTGGAAGATTTGGTTTGGTGGATTTTAACGGCTGCACTATAAACTGTAATTGCAATTTAAACAACCTCCAGTACCACTCTGAAAATATTTTAACCTGCCACCCCTCAGTGCTTGCAAGTAAGACACAGATATAATTTTACGAGCTGCTGGAGAAATTTCCAAATTATTGCTTAACTTCATGGTCATTGTTACATGTAACTGACTAAAAGTTAAATATGATCCAGGGTCTACGAAGGGAAAAATAAAAAAAGAAAATCACCAATCCTCAATACTTGAGTGCATGATGCTAAATTCCTTATGTATTGATGGAAAAAATTGCAAGTAAATAGAATTATAAAAATTTAACTTTTTTACACCAATATTCTGTGATTTTTTCCAGAAAACTCTGAAGGTAGCATGTGTTTTCAGTACCAATTCTATAACAGTAGTATCTGTTTTAATAGTTTATATCAGTTATAACTTTAGAAAAATTAAGTTTATAATATTATACTTTTTATTTAGAAATTAAAAAAACATTCTTTTGGAAAACATATGAGGCTCTGAACATACTAAATCACATTCAAAATATGAAAACCTAAATAGGTACAAAAATGTGTGCTGATTTTTAAAATATAGCATTTTAATAACATTTCAAATATGTTAAAAGAAAATCAGAATTACAGAAAAAAAATTAAATAGAAATTGAATTATATAATGAGGTAAAAATATAGAAGTACTGGTTCCTATACCCTTATTTTACAATTACGCTAATTTCTAAGTTTGAAGCTATCTTAATAACTTAAATTATACTAATATTTCTCAGACTCATCCTCCATAATGATCAGCACAATGGTCCACCACCTAAGTAAACTCACCCCAAAATTTTTTAACAAAACCTAAATTCCACAGTGGGGAAAGGATTAATAATATCCACTAGACATTTGAAAAACATGACACCCAAAACACTACCATGGTTATCAGTTCTCTCAATTAATGTGAATGGCTTAAATTGTCCTCCAAAGAGGCACAGGTTGGCTGACTGGATACATAAACTCAGACCAGATATCTGTTGCATACAAGATTCTCAACTTACCTTAAAGGATATAATAGACTCAGGGATGAAGGGATGGACTGCTATAGTTCAGGCAAATGGAAATCATAAAAAAGCAGGGGTTGAAATTTTATTCTTAGATATAATAGGCTTTAAAACAACAAAGATAGGAAAAAATAAGGATGGTCACTACATATTTGTCAAGGGAAACACTCTACATGAAGAGATTTCAATAATCAACATATATGTGCCCTATCAGAATGCTCCTTAATTTATAAAGTAAACTCTAAAAGATATGAACAATTTGATATTTTCCTGCACTATAATAGTTGGAGATTTTAAATTATACAATTATGGTCTCTTTCCACTCTTTTCATTTTGTTGACGTTATATTGCTCTTTTTAAGAAAAACTTTGACATATATAGATATTAGAATGTGTTCCTGTGGAAAAATAATCTGTTTTGAAAAGAAAAGTACTGTGGCCATTTGTACATATTGGGATTTCTTATAATTTGAGCTATGCTGTACTTGTCTTACAATAGATACAGTAAATAGTGTACCTACTAAAATTTAGAAAATTTAAATATGATAAACAGGAAGAAAGAGTCATAACAATTTATTCTGTATTAAAAATAAAAAAACGCCTATCGTCCCAGCTACTTGGGAGGCTAAGGCAAGAGGGTCATTTTAGCCCAAGAGTTTGAGGTTGCTGTGAGCTATGACTCCAAGGCACTCTACCCAGGATGACAAAATAAGACTGTCTCAAATAAAATAAAGTAAAATAAATAAATAAATAAATAAATAAGAAAATAAGTGAATAAATAAATAATCAAATGTTAATTCAATATGAAATAGGTGTTTTTGAGCTAAATATTAATACTCATTATGCAATTATCTAGATTACTTATATTTTGAGTGGATGCTACTATTATGAATACAGTACTCAAGAAAATAGTTTCTTTTTAATTTTAAATTTCTAATATTCAAAATTAAACAGACTTTCATTTGTCTTTACAATGTTTTCTTTAGTTTGGTATAGACAAATGTGTAAAACTTTAGAAAAGGCACTAAAGATCTCCAACAGTGTTACATACATTCAGTAGTTATTCAGTGAGAGCGTATAAAAACATTAATATACTTTGCTATAAAAATACCATTCTGAAATTTGTTTTATAATAGTAACGATTATCACTTTACCATGCCAGCCTGTACATCTTATTATAAATATGCCAATTAAGCTTCCTAATTATGAATATAATTTAAAATTGACCTTTGTCCTATAATTTAGTGTATTTGAGTACTTCCCATATATCATCACTACATTTACATCATAGTACCTTTACTAGACATTCTTATCTTGGTTTAACACATGGGGAAATTGAGACTGAAAAAATTTTAAGAACTTGCACAATTTCATCCAAATATTAGGGGAAAAAATCTGAAATTCAGATCTTGACCATTCAACCTAATTTCTTAGTATCTTTTATTATGCCACCAAAGATATCTTTTTGAAGAGATGCTTATGCAACTGGTTATTCTGATTAAATTTCCATGGATGGAATAATAGATGAAATAATATTATTTCCAATGAAATAATAGATGGAATTTAAATTAAATTAGAAATTCTATATGTAGAAAAAAGATCTGGATCATTAAAGTTAATAAATGATGACAGGCAAAACCAAACCCAAGCACATACAATTTCACTGCTGCCACTCATAACTGCATTAACAATCTGACAAAAGTCATATGTACACGCCACATGTATTGTATATGAATATCATTTATATAGATGGATAGAATGATAGCATGCCATTTAAGGAATTTATAGTAATCCCAAATCCTATGGTTTCACTATTTTTGAAGAAATAAATAGTTTTAGTTTGGGAAAGTAGGAAAAAATGACTAATAGAGAGATAAAGAAAAAAAAAAAAACCCAAATCTTCTTCACAAACCAAAGCTCTCTGTTTGTGTAGGGATTTAAGTTTAAGCTTGTTGCTCACCCGCAGACACACTCTGAAGGGACGAGCCAAACCCTCAGAGATGTTACATTTTGATGTTTCATTAGCTAAGGAATTTTTCTTTCTTTTCAATAGAGCCCGGAAATGTTAGAGATTTTGATTTAGAGATTTTGATTCCAAATAGGCAGATCAGGGCGGGTGCTCTATCCTTTATCTCCTTTGTCAATAATACAACTTCTAATCAGATGTGGCCTAACAATTTCATGTGGGATATAGAAAACATTAATGTATGGAATTTTTTCCCGGAATTAGGTGAACGTAAAGGCATTCGAAGTTCATTTCTGGACAAGTAAATTAGCACCTTGAGCTTCTCTTTTCTTCTTGTGTCTGCCACTGCATCTTCATCAGAGGCTTATCTGGCGGCATCATGGAATGTTGCCTATGGTTTCATAAGCTTTTAGATACTCAATGAAATACTCCATTGAATTTAATTCAAGCTTCATAGATCATACAGTTAATTTTTCTTAATCATCAGTGAATGAGCAAAACAAGGCCCCTCACAAAATAAAAACCTGCCTGAGTCATTTCCAACTATTAAAGCTCCCTAGTAATATGAAAGAATATGAAGAAATGCAAGAAAAGAGTTACAGAAGTTTTAATACGTCACATTTAGCTAATTCAATCATAAAACACACAACACAGTTGCTTTCAATAGAACCTTATCACATTTGAGGCCATTCTTAAATGTGAAACTCATGCCAAATGGCCTTTCTGGTCTCTCCATAATTAGCCTGGATACAAAACTCCTAAAATATTCAGGGATATAGAAAGATACAAATTGTACCTCTCACACATACACATATGTTGTAGGAATATTTAATTAAAATCAGGTAGTATAGACAGAATTTAATATCAAAAACTATAGCCAGACTGCCTAGGATAGATCTTGGCCCTGTTACTAGCTGTGTGAAAGTGTGTTTCCATTTCCTCTTTTGTATAATGTGGGTTTTAATATTACTTGTGGAGTTGTAGTATGGATTAAATCATTTAACATTCAAAATTGGGAGGCTTAATTGGCACATTTTTATATATGCTTTTGTTAAATACAAAGGGTGCCAAAAAATGTATACACATTTTAAGAAAGGGTTAAACTATATTAAAATTATGATACTCAAGTTACATTTGACTCCTTCAATTACAATAGATACTAGTTACAATATACAAGATAACAAACATTATCAGCATAGATTTTTTTCCTTTCTCAAAATATGCATACATGTGGGCGTTGCCTGTGGCTCAAAAGAGTAGGGTGCCAGCCCCATATACTGGAGGTGGCAGGTTCAAACCTGGCCCCAGGGAAAAAACTGGAAAAACAAACAAATAAACAAACAAAAAACACATACATGCTTTTGGGCCCTATTTGTACACTAAACAAACAAGGCAGCATCATATATTGTATTATTGTCTAAAATAGCCAGCCCTGAAATCTCAGTGACTGAGAAAAATGGAATTTTATTAATCACAGCCCTGTTTAAGATTGGAGGCTCTACTGAAAACTCCAATTTGAGGTAGTTAAACAAAGACGCAGGCTTTTTCAATCCCATGGCTCTCTCATCCTCCCTTGTTCCCCAGGTATTTGCTGCATTCCGCTGCTGACAGATGAATGAGAAGCCTGGGTGGAGACTAGGGATGTCTGATGGGAGATGTGGGTGTGGTATACATAATTTCCACTGACATCCTGTTGGTCAGATCTCAATGACACAGCTCTAAATAGAACAAAGACTAGGGATTTTAGTCTTTCCATATGTTCAGGACAAAGAAATCAGATTGCTTTGCACAGAGCAATCAGAAACACATATGATAAATGTCACCTTAACATTTTGACTAATCCAAAAGGGTTTTTAGTAATATAGAGCACATAAACAATCTTAAGTAAGAAAGTTACAGTTAGGAGAAATAGGTCCTGAGGTTATATTGCACAGAAAAGTGACTATAGTTAACAATAATGTTATTTCAAAATAGCTGGAAGAGAGAACTTTGTTTTTATCACAAAAATGAATGTTTTATGTGATGAATTTGATAAATATCCTTATTGGATCATTATACAATAAATACATGTATTGAAATATTACATTGTATCACATAAGTTGTACAGTTATTACATGTCAACTGAAAATAAAATAAAGCTGAAAAAGCAAAGAACAGAGAAGCAAGGCTATGTTTTCCACTTTCTCTCAGTTTTGGCATTTTATTTAAAAAAATGGAAAAGGGGGAATAAATTCATCTGACATAAATCTTTGGTTTTCACCTCTTTTTTTATTCCAAGAAGTAAATAGAAGGCAGCCTTGTAATAACAAATGATAATAACGATTAATAATTGTTTATTATCAGACAATTATTTATCTTGTTAAGTTTGATTGTGTAAATGCAACTTTTCTAGTGTAAATATAGATAAGTCCATGAAGATATGATTCATGTATCAATTACTTAACATTCTCAAACTACTACCAAGTCTACAACTTGTTCATCATACATCTTGCAAGGCAAATGTATTTACTTTCTTAACTGACTTAATTTATTTCAACTAAATTCAGAAAAAGAAAAACACCATATAAATTTGTTGCCTATTTAGAAAACTGCAAAAATTATTTAAAAAATAAAAAGACATAAACCTTTATTTATTTGTTTATCTAATGATTTTAATTTGGCCACCCAATGTAAGGTATCATGGAAATAGCGTAAAATAAGCAAATGTGACCAGTCTCCTCTGGATTATTGCTATGAATGCATGTATTTTATAAGCTGTGTTATCATAAAAAAGAGCCATAGGGCGGTGCCTGTGGCTCAAGGAGTAGGGTGCCGGCCCCATATGCCAGAGGTGGCGGGTTCAAACCTAGCCCTGGCCAAAAACCAAAAAAAAAAAAAAAAAAAAAGAACCATACAACATTTACCACTTTTAATCAGATATGATTCCCCACAAGAAGTGTTTACACAAATGAATGAAACTGAGAATCAAAAGGTATTGGAATGAAATATCCTGATTCCAGCAGTACCCTGCCATTTATCAACTCCCAGATTTCTATCATGTAAACAATAATAATGATAAAGCCTACAAAATAAGGGCGTTGTGAGGATTGATAAATAAAGCTTGTGTGAAGATTTCTAGCATGGTACCTTGATATATAGTAAGGTTAAATACATTTTATTTATTATTTATTTTCCATTTTTGGAATTTTAAAATTCAAAGTAGCATAATAAACAGTACAGATATCTATCTGTTATAGATTGGGCACTGTGGCTCATGCCTGTAATCCTAGCACTCAGGGAGGCTGAGGCAGGAGGACTACTTAAATTCAAGGGTTGAAGACCAGCCTGAGCAAGAAGGAGACCCCATCTCCACTAAAAATAGAAAAATTGGCTCAGTGCCTATAGCTCTTTGAGTAGGACTCTGGCCACGTACACGGAAGCTGGCAGGTTCGAGCCTGGCCTGGCCCTGCTAAAACAACAATGACAACTGCAACCAAAAATAGCTGGGCGTTGTCATGGGTGCCTGGAGTTGGGAAGCTGGGGCAAGAGAATCACATAAGCCCAAGAATTGGAGGTTGTTGCTGTGAGCTGTGATGCCATGGCACTCTACCAAGGGCAACATAGTGAGACTCTGTCTAAACAAACAAACAATATATGTGTGTGTGTGTGTGTGTGTCTATATATATAAATTATCTGAATATATATACATATATATATTAGCTGAGTACTGTGGCAGGAACCTGTACTCCTAGCTACTTGGAAGGCTGAGGCATGAATTTGAGGTTGTTGTGAACTAGGCTGAAATGATAGCATTCTAGCCTGGGACAACAGAGTGAGACTTTATCTCAAAAAGAAAAAAAGATATCTGTTACAAAAAGTTAATTGTTAGTCTAATATTTACATATAAATTAGCATTACATAGTGTTCACTCCAGAAAATACTAATATAGAATTTTTGAGTAACTATTAGCATTGCAATTGAGTTATTTGAAAATTCATCGGGGGGAGAGACAAGATGGCGGACTGAAGCCAGCTTTCAACAGAGGCTCCCGTCCAGAAGGAGAGTTAAGGGACAGGAATTTAGTAAGTATCCTGGTGGACTTGAGCCTCACCAGGAGAGAAGGTTGAAGAACGCACATCAACACCGCTGAGGCAAGCTGTGATCACAAGGACGCAAACAAAAGGTACAAAATCCACCACCAAGCAGACGGGAGTCCCCCTCCCCCATGAGACCGGCTCAAGAGCCCCACAATTGAACAAGCAGGCAGAAATTAAAGGCCCTCCCACTACACTCCAGGGAGAGACCTTCTAAAAACTGGACCTACCTCCCCTACTGGGGTGCCGTGGCTTTCCTGCCGGGCATAAAACTGAATAAAACTTTGGGAATCCTTTGCCAGCAACCCTGAATCCCCGGCGCTCCCCTCCCGCCCACTGAGGTCTGGAGGCCTGTCCCCCAGGAGTTCGGATCCTTGGGTGATTTCTCAAGGGGAGTGGACAGTCCCCGAGTTGCGACTGGTCAGCATTGACTCTGAGACGCGTGAGTGAGGAGAGGGCACCGGGCTGAAGGGGAGTCACGCCTCGGCGGCACTTCCCTGCGGTGCAGTGCAGCAACCCTCCCCGGGCACAAGACTGAATAAGACTCTAGCTTCCCCGCTGAGAGCTGAGAGCCCCTACTCCCACTCGGGGTCTGAGGGCCCATCCCCCAGGAGTTCGGATCCTTGGGTGATTTCTCGAGGGGAGTGCACAGTGCCTGAGCTGCGTCAGGTCAGTGCTGACTCTGGGACACGTGAGCGAGGAGAGGGCACTCTGCTGAGGGGAAATCAAGCCTTGGCGGCACTTCCCTGCAGTGCAGTGCAGGAGCCCTGCCCGGGCTGTAGTGTTGCAGAAAACTGAATGAAACTCTAGCTTCCCCCCTCACTCCCAATCGGGGTCTGGGGGCCCATCCCCCAAGAGTTCTGATTCTTGTGGGATCTCTTGAGGGGTGTGGACCCAGCACAAACTGCGGCCGCTCAGTGCTGACTCTGGGGCGCGGGACAGAAGAGAAAAGGGTCGCCTGAGTGCCCACACCAGAGCAGCAGTTCCCTGGAGGTAGATCAACAGCCGTTTTTTCTTTAACGGCAGAACGCTCACTTCTGGATATTCTGAGGCCACACCCCCTGTCTCCCTGGGCAACCAGAGGAGGCCACCTGTGAGCGGGGGATTTCCTGACACGGCTCACAAACCCGGGAAGCTTCCAGGGCGGGCCGACCCAGAGAGGTGTTCGGACGCAAATCTCCAGCAGCAAAGACGTTTGAACTCAAAACAGCCCGTCTTCTGTAGGCGATTTCGACAGGAACAGAGACAGAACCCCGCAAAGTTGTCTGTTCTGTTCTGTTCTGTTCTGTTAGCAGCATCCATCAGGGACGGGGCTAAGCCTGAGTGAACACTTCCTTCCCATCACCTGCATCAAACACTCAAAGATGACAGGCCCCATCTCCTCCTGCTAGATAGCGGCAGTTTGCGGGGCCCTGGCAGACTTCCTTGCGATTCAGGCAGGTACAAACCCCTGGAGTGTCTGTTCACTGCAGGCAACTGGGTTAGCCATCTGCAGAGATACCAGTGACTGGGTCCGACGGAAGGGCATAGTGGGGAAGGAGACGTCAACCTTCCTAGACTGCTCTGTTTGCTGGGTGGCTCCTCCTGACTCCACGCTACACTGGGGTGAGCCGTGTCAGAGGAGTCATCAGGCCCCTGTGATCCAGTTCCCAGAGACCTCTTGAACTCTCCCACCCGAGACAAGTGCCGATTGAGACAGTTGATTTGGACCTTTTGAACTGGGCTAATAGATTGAGGACTTTTCAGGCGGTGCCCTGGGTGTGCGATTGTAGGAAGGTTTGATTCTCCTTTTCCAACTGGGGCCAGAGGTAGGCAGGTGGGGTGACTTAATTGCTGATTTTTCCACACAGCTGAGACTTCAAGCCAGAGTAGAAGTTGCAATAGGATCGAACAGAAACCAGCTGAAAACAAGACAGAACCACTTTGCTCCACCACACCAGACAGGGCCCCAGTTTCTCAGGCCACAACATGTACGGGCCCTCAATAAAACCCCAGGGGAAAAATCAAAGGGAGTAAAATAACCATGGGGCGGAATCAGTGGAAAAACTCTGGTAACATGAATAACCAGAATAGATCAACCCCCCAAGAAAAGATACGGCAGATATGATTGAAGATCCCATTCATAAACAACTGGCTGAGATGTCAGAAATCAAATTAAGAATACGGATTGCAGACAAGATTAATAAAATGGAATTAGGAATTCGAGGAGAAATTCAAAAATTGTCTCAAGAATTTAACGAATTTAAAGACAAAACCACCAAAGACTTAGACACACTGAAGCAAGAACTTACAGCCCTCAAAGATATGAAAAATACAGTAGAATCCCTCAGTAACAGAATGAAGCAAGCAGAAGAAAGGATTTCTGACATTGAAGATAAAGTCTTCGAACGCTCCCAATCTCTCAAAGAGGAAGAGAAATGGAGAGCAAAAACGGATCACTCACTCAGAGAACTCTCAGATAATTCGAAAAAAAGCAACATAAGGATTATAGGAATTTCTGATAACGATTAAGTCGCCTCCGAGGGCACAGAGGCTCTTCTGCATGAAATTATGAAAGAAAATTTTCAAGACATGCCTAGAGAATCTGAAATTCAGATAGCAGACAGCTTCAGAACCCCAGCACGATTCAACCCCAATAAGTCATCCCCCAGACATATCATAATTAGCTTCACTAAAGTTAACATGAAAGAGAAGATTCTCAAAGCAGCCCGGCAAAAGAAAACTATAAAGTACAAAGGTAAGAATATTAGAATAACTGCAGATCTCTCTGCTGAAACTTTTCAAGCCAGAAGAGGCTGGTCATCAACTTTTAATCTCCTAAAGCAAAAAAACTTTCAAAACAGGATCTTGTATCCAGCTAAACTGAGTTTCATCTATGATGGAGAAATTAAATACTTCAATGACATTCATATGTTGAAAAAATTTGCCATAAGTAAACCAGCTCTTCAGGATGTTCTCAGACCTATCCTCCACAATGACCAACCCAATCCTATACCACAAAAGTAAACTCACTCAGAAACTTCGGATCAAACTCCAACTTCCACACTGGCAAAAGGATTAAAAATGTCCACTGGACCTTTGAAAAACTCGATACCCAAAATTCCACCAGACTTATCAGTAATCTCCATCAATGTGAATGGCTTAAACTGTCCTCTAAAGAGGCATAGGTTAGCTGACTGGATACAAAAACTCAAGCCAGATATTTGTTGCATACAAGAGTCACATCTCAACTAAAAGACAAATACAGACTCAGGGGGAAAGGATGGTCATCCGTATTTCAGGCAAATGGTAATCAGAAAAAAGCAGGTGTTGCAATTTTATTTGCAGATACAGTAGGCTTTAAACCATCAAAAGTAAGGAAGGACAAGAATGGTCACTTCATATTTGTTAAGGGTAATACTCAATATGACGAGATCTCAATTATTAATATCTATGCACCCAACCAGAATGCACCTCAATTTATAAGAGAAACTCTAACAGACATGAGTAACTTGATTTCCTCCAGCTCCATAATCGTCAGAGATTTCAACACTCCCTTGGCAGTGTTGGATCGATCCTCCAGCAAGAAGCTGAGTAAAGAAATCTTAGATTTAAACCTAACCATCCAATATTTAGATTTAGCAGACATCTACAGAACATTTCATCCCAACAAAACTGAATACACATACTTCTCATCAGCCCACGGAACTTACTCCAAAATTGACCACATTTTAGGTCACAAGTCTAACCTCAGTAAATTTAAAGGAATAGAAATTATTCCATGCATCTTCTCGGACCATCATGGAATAAAACTTGAATTGAGTAACAACAGGAATCTGCATACCCATACAAAAACATGGAAGCTAAATAACCTTATGCTGAATGATAGCTGGGTCAGAGATGAGATTAAGAAAGAAATCGCCAATTTTTTGGAACAAAACGACAATGAAGACACAAACTATCAGAACCTCTGGGACACTGCAAAGGCAGTTCTAAGAGGGAAATTTATAGCACTGCAAGCCTTCCTCAAGAGAACGGAAAGAGAGGAAGTTAACAACTTAATGGAACATCTCACGCAACTGGAAAAGGAAGAACATTCCAACCCCAAACCCAGTAGAAGAAAAGAAATAACCAAAATTAGAGCAGAATTAAATGAAATTGAAAACAAAAGAATCATACAACAGATCAATAAATCAAAAAGCTGTTTTTTTGAAAAGATCAATAAAATAGATAAACCTCTGGCCAACCTAATCAGGAAAAAAAGAGTAAAATCTCTAATATCAATCAGAAACAACAAAGACGAAATAACCACAGACTCATCAGAAATCCAAAAAATCCTTAATGAATATTACAAGAAACTTTATTTTCAGAAATATGAAAATCTGAAGGAAATAGACCGACACTTGGAAGCGTGCCACCTTCAAGACTTAACCAGAATCAAGTGGAAATGTTGAATAGACCCATATCAAGTTCAGAAATAGCATCAACTATACAAAACCTCCCTAAAAAGAAAAGTCCGGGACCAGATGGTTTCACATCAGAATTCTACCAAACCTTTAAAGAGGAATTAGTACCTATATTACTCAACCTGCTCCAAAATGTAGAAAAAGAAGGAAGACTACCCAACACGTTCTGTGAAGCAAACATCACCCTGATCCCCAAACCAGGAAAAGACCCAACAAGAAAAGAAAATTATAGACCGATATCACTAATGAATATAGATGCAAAAATATTCAACAAGATCCTAACAGACAGAATCCAGCAACACATCAAACGAATTATACATCATGACCAAGTCGGTTTTATCCCAGGGTCTCAAGGCTGGTTCAATATACGTAAATCTATAAATGTAATCCAGCACATAAACAACTTAAAAAACAAAGACCATATGATTCTCTCAATTGATGCAGAAAAAGCTTTTGATAATATCCAGCATCCCTTCATGATCAGAACACTCAAGAAAATTGGTCTAGAAGGGACTTTTCTTAAACTGATAGAGGCCATCTACAGCAAACCCACAGCCAATATCATATTGAATGGAGTTAAATTGGAATCATTCCCACTCAGATCAGGAACCAGACAAGGCTGCCCATTGTCTCCATTGCTTTTCAACATTGTAATGGAAGTTTTAGCCACCGCAATTAGGGAAGAAAAGGCGATCAAGGGTATCCGTATAGGGTCAGAAGAGATCAAACTCTCGCTCTTCGCAGGTGATATAATTGTGTATCTGGAAAACACTAGGGACTCTACTACAAAACTCCTAGAAGTGATCAAAGAATACAGCAGCGTCTCAGGTTACAAAATCAACATTCATAAATCGGTAGCCTTTATATACACCAACAACAGTCAAATTGAAAAAGCAGTTAAGGACTCTATCCCATTCACAGTAGTGCCAAAGAAGATGAAATATTTGGGAATTTACCTAACAAAAGACGTGAAAGATCTCTATAAAGAGAACTATGAAACTCTAAGAAAAGAAATAGCTGAAAATGTTAACAAATGGAAAAACATACCATGCTCATGGCTGGGAAGAATCAACATTATCAAAATGTCCATACTACCCAAAGCAATATATAATTTCAACGCACTCCCTATTAAAGCTCCACTGTCATATTTTAAAGATCTTGAAAAAACATTACTTCGTTTTATATGGAATCAGAAAAAACCTCGAATAGCCAAGACATTACTCAGAAATAAAAACAAAACAGGAGGAATCACACTACCAGACCTCAGACTTTACTACAAATCGATAGTGATCAAAACAGCATGGTATTGGCACAAAAACAGAGAAGTAGATATCTGGAACAGGATAGAGAACCAAGAGATGAATCCAGCTACTTACCGCTATTTGATTTTTGACAAGCCAATTAAAAACATTCAGTGGGGAAAAGATTCCCTATTTAACAAATGGTGCTGGGTGAACTGGCTGGCAACCTGCAGAAGACTGAAATTGGACCCACACCTTTCACCATTAACTAAGATAGACTCTCATTGGATTAAAGATTTAAACTTAAGACATGAAACTATAAAAATACTAGAGGAGAATGCAGGGAAAACCCTTGAAGAAATTGGTCTGGGTGAGTATTTCATGAGGAGAACCCCCCGGGCAATTGAAGCAGCTTCAAAAATACACTACTGGTACTTGATCAAACTAAAAAGCTTCTGCACAGCTAAGAACACAGTAAGCAGAGCAAGCAGACAGCCCTCAGAATGGGAGAAGATATTTGCAGGGTATATCTCTGACAAAGGTTTAATATCCAGAATCCACAGAGAACTCAAACACATCAGCAAGAAAAAAACAAGGGATCCCATCGCAGGCTGGGCAAGGGATTTGAAGAGAAACTTCTCTGAAGAAGACAGGCGCATGGCCTTCAGACATATGAAAAAATGCTCATCATCTTTAATCATCAGAGAAATGCAAATCAAAACTACTTTGAGATATCATCTAACTCCAATGAGACTAGCCTATATCACAAAATCTCAAGACCAGAGATGTTGGCGTGGATGCGGAGAAAAGGGAACACTTCTGCACTGCTGGTGGGAATGCAAATTAATACATTCCTTCTGGAAAGACATATGGAGAACACTCAGAGATCTAAAAATAGATCTGCCATTCAATCCTGTAATTCCTCTGCTGGGCATATACCCAGAAGACCAAAAATCACAACATAACAAAGATATTTGTACCAGAATGTTTATTGCAGCCCAATTCATAATAGCTAAGTCATGGAAAAAGCCCAAGTGCCCATCGATCCACGAATGGATTAATAAATTGTGGTATATGTATACCATGGAATACTATGCAGCCTTAAAGAAAGATGGAGACTTTACCTCTTTCATGTTTACATGGATGGAGCTGGAACAAATTCTTCTTAGTAAAGTATCCCAAGAATGGAAGAAAAAGTACCCAATGTACACAGCCCTACTATGAAACTAATTTGGGACTCTCACATGAAAGCTATAACCCAGCTACAACTTAACAATAGGGGGACGTGGGAAAGGGGGGGGTGGGTAGAGGTAGGGGGATCGGTGGGATCACACCTGTGGTGCATCTTACAGGGGTATTTGCGAAACTTGGTAAATGTAGAATGTAAATGTTTTGGCACAGTAACTGAGATAACGCCGGAAAGGCTATGTTAACCACTGTGATAAAAATGTGTCAGATGGTTTATGAAGCGAGTGTATGATGCCCCATGATCATATCAATGTATACAGTTATGATTTAATAAAAAAATAAAATAAAATAAAAAATAAAAAAAAAAAAAGAAAAGAAAATTCATCAATATGAGCTAACTCTACCAGGGGAAATGGAACATGATCATATGTTTCAGATTATTCACAGATCATGGACAAAAACAACCTTAAGAATTTTTTTTTCCCTTTGTGAGAACCTGTTATTAGATTAGTTTTTCTTTGTGAAATTTACACAACTTCCTCCTGTTTTGCTACTTTGGTATAAACTTCCACTTAATTTGAAGCTCCTACAACTAATGATATTCAGGTGTTTTAGAATAGTTTAGTCTACAACATCTTTTAGAAAAGACTCTTTCTAAATCCCTTCTTCAGTTAAACTACCTAATCAGCTGCTTCCTAAATGCAACTCCTGCTTTTCCATTCTCATGGCTTTGTACCTGTAAGATTCCCCTACATGGTAATTTATTTCCACTTAGGGCTACCTTTTGAAAAAAAATCCAGGTTTTAAGACTTTCCTGAAATAGCATCAGCTCCATTAGACATTTCTTTATTATACCCTCTTGCCACATCTTATGACACTTCATTTTCCAATCTAGTGTCTATAAATGTTTACATATGCTCCCCAATCGTAAGTAACCTTAGGCACCACTGAGTTATTGATCCGTTGATGATTCAATATGGTTATGACTTTGCAAATGATAAATGAAAGCAACCTGGTGAACACCAGTGAACCACATATGAAGGTTATTTATGTATGTCAATACCTTAAGAAAATTAATATAGTTATATCATTCCAAAGCCCTATAGTTCTAGTCACAAATGCTAATATTGTTACTAGAAAATAAAGCCAATTTTAAGGTAGTATGATGATAAAATGAGGAAAGTAATGATAACATATACATATTTACTTTATAGTTAAGTTAGGTAAATAGATTCGGAAACTTTCACTGTATTTTTTGTATGATTATTGCTGCCAGTCTATATTCATCTTATTTATTTATTTAATAACTAAGGTTATTCATCTTATTTATTTATTTTCTCATTTATTTATTATCAATTTTTTTACTTAGTACTTGTTAGGTACTGGGCATTGATTTTGTGGTGAAGATATGGTATAAAATAATACAGTTTAATGTCCATGCCCCAGATAACTCTCCAGTTGTCAGCATTATTAAGTCTCAATTACTTGAAAATATAAAGAGAAAACTTTTTAGAATCATCAATCATTTAAAGTGAAAGAACACCATAAAATATGGGAAACAAGCAGTTGAAACAGAACTTGCTTACAAGTAGCATAGTCAATGGAGAAGAGATTAAATCACTAGAGTGAATGCAATGAATATCTTTGAAGTTATTTTCAGGGGATTATTTACACACTGAAAAACCTAAGGTAACTTTCACTTTAGACAATATGGAAATCAGATAACCTGATAATGCTTTCACTGCAAAACCACAATAGATGCTTCATCAAATATTATAGATGTTTATGAAGTATAAGTTGAGCTGGCAGAAACGGAAGTGAAATTTGCAAGTTTCTAAAAGGTAAAAATATTAAAAAATCGTAGCAGTTAGCCATGTGCTGAAGTTTTGATAGAAGTGGCAGTGTGCATGAGTCTTGGGGGAGGTTGCTCATCTCTCTATACAAAGAAATGTTTTATATTTAGAAGCTTTAAATGTAATGCATCGATTTCCCATATTTCCAGAATATTGCCAATTACTATATGTACTTCTTATTTCCTCAATTGTCATCTCTCTCTCTCTGTCTCTATACTCATAGGTATGACTTGGGTATTAATTTACCAAAATTAAAGGAAAAACTAATAACTAGTTAAACTAAGTAAAAAGTAAAGTATAATTAGAAAAAGATGAAGGACTCAAAGTCTCCAAATTCCCATAAGAATAGTACAGATACATAAGTTTAGTTAATTAATACTAACATTCTTCATGTTAAATGAAGAAATGGCACTGACTAGTCATGTTGGAACTACTTTGAATAGCCAATGCATTAAATACCTGGAGATTTGATAGTAAAAAGCATTGCTCCATCTCAGAATTGTGAAAAGCAAGTTCATGATATGATTTTTTGGTATGTGTACAATGTCTGACAGATAAGTTTGAGAACTTGTCAATGTGTGCGTATGTTGGCAGCACTGTACAAACAATAAGATTTCATAACCTTGATATATCAGTGTCTGACAGTTGTGTTTGTGTTGACACGTGGTGGTGTCTTGCTGAGTGGCTATTGCTGCTGCATGTTTTTGTGTGCCATCATGACAATGCCAAAGCTAGAATAAGAGCAATGAACAAGCATTTGTAAATTTCTTGTTAAACTTGACTAAATAGAAAGTGAAATCAGGGACACGTTAGTCCCAGTTGATGGAGATAATGCCATGAAGTACATGGCAGTGTACAAATGGATTAAACATTTTTCTGAGGGCAGAGAAAGTATCACTGATGAAGAGAGATCATGGTGGGCAGTAATGAGCAGAACTGACAAAATCATTGCAAAAATTTGTTGAATTGTGTATCAGAATCATTTGTTTGTTGACTGTGAGAAACACAGCATATCATGTAAACATTGATAGAAAAAGAGTTAGGGAAATCTTTTTTTTTTGAGACAAAGGCTCAAACAAAGACACAGAAATACTCATATGTGTATATGAATATGTAGTAGGTATCACTAAAGTAGGCAGAATATTTCATAGCCTGATGCTAAGAGTCATGTTTTTGGATCATTCCTTCTTTTTTTTGAAACAAAGCCTCAAGCTGTCACCCTGGGTAGAGTGCCATGGCATCACAGCTCACAGTAACCTCCAACTCCTGCACTTACGCAATTTTCTTGCCTCAGTCTCCAAAATAGCTGGGACTACAGGCACCCACCACAATGCCTGGCTATTTTTTGGTCGCAGCCATCATTGTTGTTTAGCAGACCCAGGCTGGATTCGAACCCGCCAGCTCAGATGTATGTGGCTGGCAGCCACTTGAGCCACAGGTGCCAAGCCGAATTAGGAAAATCTTAAGTGGAAAAATATTGACGTGAGAAATGTGTGGCTCTTGCATTATGACAATGCACCAGTTCAAATGCTACTGGGGGGAGTTTTTAGCCAGTAAGCAAATAACTGTTTTGGAACACCCTCCCTACACATCTTATCTGGTCCCCAATGAGTTTTTATTTACTCAAAGATAAAGGAAATATTAAAAAGAAGACTTTTTATTAAATTAAAATTAATATTAAAAAGAAGACTTTAAATTACAGCTTAATAAATGTGGAGGGAAATAAAGAAGGCAGGTTCTAGGCAAGATGGCTGCTGAGTAACAACTTCTTTGCAATCAGGCATGTTGAGATTGGGGAGAGAAGACTCTAGGCACCTCTGGCTTATGGATTTTGCCCAGAAAAACCCCTTTGGGGACACAGGGACACAGTGGGAAACTTCTGGAGCCCAGGAGAAGGACAAAAGCAGTGGAGAAGTGGCAAGGGATTGCGCTCAGTCTGAGGCTGTGGCACCTGCCCTGGCTGTAGCTACAGCAACAGCGACATTGCAGAGAGGGAAAGCTTTTCCTGTGGGCTGTTTTCTTTTTTGGACTTGGGCACTTGGTTGAGCTACCTTGGGAGACACTGGACGAGTTTGCAAGTGACTTTGAGCAGTCTCTAAGAGTCTGGGACTGAGCCACTGGGCCAGAAAAGGGCTTTCATTGTTCAGCTGTGGGGGCAGCCATTGTAGGCTCCTGCAGGCTCTGCCCTCAGAGTCCCAGAGTGAGGCCTGTGCTGAGACTCAAGTGACTTTGAATAGGACCAGAGGCCAGGACTGAGATACATGGAAGAGCAGGGATTCCATTGTTCAGCATTAGGACAGCTACCTTTCAGCCTCACCCCTCAGGACCATAGAGCGAGCCCGTTTGGCAGGCCTGATAAACGGGCAGCCACCTCAGAAGAGATCACAGCAACACATGCTTTCCTGGGAAAGCCACTGCTTAGACAAGTATCATGGTTTAAAGTATCTTTTAATTAAGTGGGCTGAGGAGAGAATCAGGCTTTCAACCCTGCAGGGTTAGAGGGCAAAGTAGCCAGTAGAGGCCTCCAGTCTTCATGTTGTACAGCTGTATCAACATTGTGATTAGTGTCTCATACCCCAGAAGATCCTGCCCAGTCAATATTCAGCAAGATCTATCTATCATTTGTTCCTGGTGACTTTCACTCCAAATGATGTTCAAATTTTCCCATTTTCCTCCATTTCTGCTTTTACCACCCTGGCCAATCCCATTGCTAAGGTTTGTCTGAAGTGCTACAATAACCTCTTTATTGGTCTCAATTTACTATATATTCCCATCAAAACCATTTTCAACCTAGTAGTCATAATTGCCTTTTCAAAGCACAGAATGTTTGCACCAAACATTCTGTTTGAGAAAGAGAATAAATCTCTTTAAAATGTACCATTGCATTATGCACATTAGGCGAGGTCCCCCCAAATACCCTCCTTCCTCCTGTTCACCTAATGTGCATAATGCAATGGTACATTTCAAAACTGTTAAGAGAAGAGTCTTAATTGTCTTAGCACAACAAATAAGCAAGTGAGGTGATGGATGTGTTAATCAGTTTGATGTAAGCATTTCACATTGTATTTCAAGTCAGTACACTGTACCCCATAAATACATCAATGTACACAATAATGTTGTAATAAAGAAAAAAAAAAGAATAAATCTCTTGACTGATTTTAGGATGAAGACCAAGATTCTTAACATGACCAAAAAGTTGTAGCATCAAACTCCCTCTCAATACACGCCCCTTAATTTTCTTCAATTCAGTCCACATCTCTGTACAGGAGAAATGTTTCCTGTTATAGCTCCATGACCACGTGGTCACTCTCATCATACTTGTGAAACTAGTGCAGGCAAATGCCAAAGGCACCATAAGTCCAGCTAGAAATTTTTATTTGAATGAGTAGAGTTACCTCAAAATCTGAGTTTTAGGAACATCTTGATCTAAACTTGTGAGAAGAACTGAGGAAATAAACATCACAAAAGGAAGCAGTTCTAGAAATGTAGCAGGGGTGGACTGCTGAGTTTGAGGGATGAGGAGAGGAGCCCTGCTCCTGACTTTGCACTTCTTTTTTTTTAATTTTTTTTATTATTAAATCATAGCTGTGTACATTAATGTGATCCTGGTATATACTCAGAAGACCAAAAGTCACATTATAACAACATCTGGTATATTTGTACCAGAATGTTTATTGCAGCCCAATTCATAATTTCTAAGTCATGGAAAAAGCCCAAGTGCCCATTGATCCATGAATGGATTAATAAATTGTGGTATATGTATACCATGGAATATTGTGCAGCCTTAAAGAAAGATAGAGACTTTACCTCTTTCATGTTTACATGGATGGAGCTGGAACATATTTTTCTTAGTAAAGTATCTCAAGAATGGAAGAAAAAGTTTCCAATGTACTCAGCCCTACTATGAAAGTAATTTATGACTTTCATATGAAAGCTATAATCCAGTAATAACCTAAGAATATGGGGAAGTGGGGAGGGAGGGGGGAGGATGGGCAGGGGAAGGCTGACTTTGCACTTCTAAAACATCAAGCTCTACAGTTCTTGGTTCTTCTAGTCTATGAGATTTTGCTGACCTTAAAATAAACTTTCCCTCTAGTCTCACCCTTTTTGTTCATTTATTCTGAGAATTGAATGGGTTTTTGTTTATTGAAATCAAAAGAGCAGTGGGTAGGCCAAGAGATTAAAATTGGAAAGGAAAGGAAATCTCTGTAAAGTATGTGTATTTATCCAGAACTCTATCTTCTTCTTATAAGGTAAATGGGCTCAATTTCCTATAAATAATGCTAAAATAAGAAACTTTTAAGATAAAGCAGTTAGAGGTCATCTTATAAAGTGATTGTTGGAGTCATTTGAAAATATGTAAATTGTTTTTTTCTTTTGCTGGATGTGCATTATCTCAGAGAACATTGTATACAAATGATTAAATGTTTTTGTAAATATGATGATGCTAATAATTACATCTTTTTGCGTTTAATTAATTTAATTGATCATGGCAGTGTGCTAATGAGATCATCGTTATATATTTTATATTTAGCTGTGTTCCATTTAAGTAACCACAGATTGACTTCTCACCTCAGTGAGTCACCACTGCTGGGTATCATTAACTGCAATAGCAGCTAAATTAAAATGTGTGATTGCATCTCTACAGTGATGACTACTTCAGAAAAATAATTTGAACCTTGTACTTTACTTATTATAGGTCACTGGTTTCATCTCTGTGTGTGAAAACTGGGATCATTTCTGTCATTGATAATAAGAGAGAGAAAAACAACACTTTCTTTTCTTTTTCTCAGGTACGTTCTTATAACAAACTCCTTTTAAAAGTGTCTTGGAATGTACATTAAGCTTTCCTTGAAATTCTGAAGACTAATTTCTATCCTTCAACAATTACATCAACCATTTTAATTATTTTGATTATCTGATATCACTTTTCCTTATAATTCCCCAAGAAGAGACACCAACTAGCAATTAAAGCTGCTCATGCAATTAGAATAATTACCTTAATGTTACAAACTTGTAGCAGATCTACCGGAAATTATTAATGACAGCAGTCAAATATTATATAAATCAGATTTTTTCCTCCTTTGACTTAATTTGTGTTAAATTTATGTATTAAAATGAAGGAAAGTAACAGATATGAGCAGAAATGACAAGTTACAGGCACAGCCGGAATCTAGTAAACAAAGAGTTGCTAATTACATGGAGGAAATTCAAAGTCCTTATACTCTTCAAAAACAAAAATGTAATGAATGGTTCATCTCAGGACAATTGCTGAATTTCTCATAGAATGCTGTAGTTGATTCAGCAGGGAGGGCTTTGCTTGAAGCTGGTCCCTCAGGATTTCAGATCATAGTTTTGAGTATATGATGCATGCATAGAGTTCCTGGGTGTTCACCTGAAGCTAATGAAGGGAATTAGTTCCCCTTTGCTACTTCCTGAGTTCAAAAAGAAACCCAAATTGCAATACAATATTAGCCTATGCCATTTTAAATGTTAAGGAGGAGGTTTAGATCAATGTGGCATCACACAAAATCAACTATCCTTAGATAATCAAATTCTAATATTGAGTTACAAAAAAAACTGAATGTTTCTGATCCAGCATTCATGAAATACCTTATTACTAGATTTGAATGATGGCCTTTAGTTGATATAAAGTAGCACAACTCTTCCCAGTCCGACTTCGTTTTTTTTTTTTTCCAATTTATTTATTTTTTTTATTAAATCATAGCTGTGTACATTAGTTGATCATGAGGCACCATACACTTGGTTCATAGACCGTTTGACATATTTTCATCACACTAGTTAACATAGCTTTCCTGGCATTTTCTTAGTTATTTTGCTAAGACCTTTACATTCCACATTTACTAAGATTCACAGTATATGTGAATCCCAGTCTGATTTTGTATAAATTAATGCAACTTCAATTCCGAGATTCATTTTATAAACAGGTTTGATGCCTCCCACAACATGGTTTACTTTAAGCCAATTTTCTTTTTAAAAACATGTACAAGTATGTATATATAGAATATTGTTTTATGTTTGCTTATTTTATAGTAATAGAATCATACTCTATAATCATTTTTTGCTATAGTATAATGGAAATCCACACTGATTAATATATAAAATTTTTAAAGAATTTAATGTATATGCATATACTGAATGCACATCTATAGATAGATTAATTAATTTACATAAATTAGATTATCTTACAAACTGTCTGATTTTTCCTTAGGGTTGGCACAGAGTTGCTAGATTTATTAAAAAAAAATAAAAAATTAGGATGCTGAGTTAAATATAAATTTCAGAGAAAGAAAAATGCATTTTTAATAAATGTATGTTCAAAATATTGCTCAGTGCATACTTATACTAAAATATGATTCCTTGTTTATTTGAAATTCCAGTTTAACTGGGTGTTATGTTTTATGTACAATGTAGATGGGCAAGGTTTGTTTATCTTTTTATCTTTTTTTTTCTTTTTTCCTAACTGCAACTTCCTTGTGCCATCACCTTATTTAGCACCTTACTCTATTATACATAATTAATGTTAAATACCGGGGTATCTTTGTGTTCATAAAAAAAATCACAGAATCATGTTAGTATGTTTTAATGATAATAATTAAACTAATATTGAGTGATCACTGTTAGTAAGGAATACATGTTATTTGAATTAATTCTGAGAATAAGCAACAATATTGGAACAATCCAAGATGGAGGCCGAGTAATGCTTCCCTGCAACAGGGCATGGTGAGTCTGGGGAGATAAGACTCCAGGCATCTCTGGCTGGTGGGATCTGCCTATAATCATCCCTTTGAGGATACAGGGAGTCAGCAAGGGACTTCTGGACCCCAATAGGAGGACAAAAACAGTGGAAAACTGGCAAGTGGTTGCATGTGTTCAATTTACCTAATCCTGCTGGCAACCGTAAGTACAAGCACCAGTGAGACTGCAAATTGGAAAGGCCTTCCCTGTGAACTGTTTCCGTGTTTTTGGACTTGGCACTCAGTTGAACTGCCTTGGGGAGAGCTTGAGCAAGAGTGCGGAAAACTTTGGGCATTGTCTAGGGCCCCAGGCCGAGACACTGAGCCAGATGGAGCTAATACTGTTTGGCTGTGGGCTACAGGGAGCCATTGTGAGAGAACTGCCCCAGTAAGCTCTGCCCTCAGGGTCGCAGAGCAAAGATCAGGTGGGAGCTAGTAACCTAGTGACTGAGCAGCCTAAAGGCAGGGACTGAGCTGCCTTACAGCCTTAACCCTTAGGGGCAGAGTGAGACCCATTTTGGCACACTGAAACCTTAGGCTGTTGCCCTGGGTAGAGTGCCGTGGCATTACAGCTCATAGCAACCTCAAACTCCTGGGCTTGGTGCTGCCCGGACCTCCATAAGAGCTGCATCGCAACCACTGACCCACGACCTGAGCCCACCGGGACTCTGAATGCCCTGACCAGGAACTGCGGGAGCTGCACAACCCTGTATCCTCCCTTCTGTACCCTCCATGCCTCCACACTGGCCCGCTCATCTGGCCAGGGACTCTGGTAGCCATGTACCCTCAGAATCCTCCCTGCCTCTGTGTAGAACCCTTTGTCTGGCCAGAGACTGCTGGAGCCTTGGGCTCTCCATGCCAAAGTCACTGGGCACCAAGCATTCCCAGAACCGTGCGCACCACCTCCTGCCCTGTTGCTGGATCTGGGTGTGTCACACTCCGGAGCTGCTTCCACAACCAGAACTCCCTGGCTGAGGCAGCCCCAAAGGAACTACACAGGGTCACTCCCTAAAAAGATCCCACAACAACAGAGTGATCCCGCTGGGGTCTAATCTTGGAGCGACACCTCCCCGACTCTGAGGACAGCCAGAGGCAATGGTGAAAAACAATCATAAGGGGAAATCAATAGAAAAATTCTGGCAATATGAATAATCAGAGTAGATCAACTCACCAAAGAATCAGTGGGGCAGACACAGCACAAGATCCCATGCACAAACAAATAGGTGAGATGTCAGAAATCAAATTCAGAATCTGGATACCAAATAAGATCGAATTAGAATTCCAAGCAGCAACCCAAAAGATATCTCAAGAATTCAACGAGTTCAAAGACCAAATGACCAATGATTTTGACACATTGAGACAAGAAGTTCCAGCCCTCAAAGATCTGAGAAACACAGTAGACTCCCTCAGTAACATAATGGAGCAAGCAGAAGAAAGGATTTCTGACATTGAAGACAAAACTTTCAAATGCTCCCAAACTCTCAAAGAGGATGAGAAATAGAGGGCAAAAACAGATAAATCTCAGAGAGCTCTGGGATAATTAAAAAAACAACAACAATATTCGTGTTATAGGGATCCCCAAAAGTGAAGAAATGGCTTCACAAGGCACAGAGTCTCTTCTCCATGAGATTATGAAGGAGAACTTCTGACACATGCCAAGAGATTCTAAAATTCAGATAGCAGACAGTTTCAGAGCTCCAGCATGACTCAACCCAAATAAGACATCCCCCAGACACATCATAATCAATTTCACTAAAGTTAATATGAAGGAGAAAATTCTGAAAGCAGCCAGATGAAAGAAAATCATCACCTACAAGGGCAAGAATATTAGAATAACTGCAGATTTCTCTGCTGAAACCATTCAAGCTAGAAGAGAATGGTCATCAACTTTTAATCTTCTAAAACAAAATAACTTTCAACCCAAGATCCTGTACCCAGCTAAACTGAGTTTCGTTTATGACGGATAAATTAAATACTTCAATGACATTCACATGTTGAAGAAATTTGCCATAACTAAACTACCTCTCCAGGATATTCTCAGATCTATCCTCCATAAAGACCAGCATAGTCCTCCACCACAAAAATAAACCCACCCAGAAAATTTTGATCAAATTCCAACTTCCACAGTTGCAAAAGGACTAAAAATGTCCACTGGACTCTCAAAAGGCTTATCAATATTCTCAATAATGTGAATGGTTTAAATTGTCCTCTAAAGAGGCACAGGTTGGCAGACTGGATACAAAAACTCAAGCCAGATATCTGCTGCATACAAGAATCACATCTTACATTAAAAGACAGATATAGACTCAAGGTGAAGGGATGGTCATCTACACACCAGGCAAATGGAAAGCAGAAAAAAGCAGGCATTGCAATCCTATTCGCAGATGCGATAGGCTTTAAACCAACTGAAATAAGGAAGGATAAGGATGGACACTTCATATCTGTTAAAGGTAACACTCAGTATGATGAGATTTCAATTATTAATATTTATGCACCCAATCAGAACGCACCTCAATTTATAAGAGAAACTCTAACAGACATGAGCAACTTGATTTCCTCCAGTTCCATAGTAGTTGGAGATTTTAACACCCCTTTAGCAGTGCTGGATAGAGCCTCCAAAAAGAAGCTAAGCAAAGAAATTTTAGATTAAACTTAACCATTCCCCATTTGGACGTAACAGACATATACACAACATTTCATCCCAACAAAACAGAATACACATTCTTCTCATCAGCCCATGGAACATACGCCAAAATTGACCACATCCTAGGCCACAAATCTAACCTCAGCAAATTTAAAAAAATAGAAATTATTCCTTGCTTCTTCTTAGACCATCATGGAATAAAAGTTGAACTCAATAACAACAGGAACCTGCATACCAATACAAAACATGGAAGCTAAACAATCTTATACTGAAGGATAGATGAGTTATAGACAAGATTAAGAAGGAAATCACCAAATTTTTGGAACAAAACAATCAAGACACAAATTACCAGAACCTCTGGGGGCAGTCCTAAGAGGGAAATTTATAGCACTGCAAGCCTTCCTCAAGAAAACGGAAAGAGAAGAAGTTAATAACTTAATGAGATATCTCAAGCAACTGGAGAAAGAAGAACACTCCAACCCCAAACCCAGCAGAAGAAAAGAAATAACCAAAATCAGAGAAGAATGAAATGAAATTGAAAACAAAAGAATTATACAACAGATGAATAAATCCAAAAGATGGTTTTTTGAAAAGATCAATAAAATAGATAAACCTTTGGCCAACCTAAGCAGGAATAAAAAGAGTAAAATCTAATTTCAACAATCAGAAATGGTAATGATGAATTAAAAACAGACCCCTCAGAAATTAAAAAAATTTTAATGAGAGGCGGAGCAAGATGGCAGCCAAGTAACAGCTTCCTTGCATCTGGGCACCGTGAGTCTGGGGATATAGGACTCCAGGCATCTTTGGCTGGTGGGATCTGCCTATCATCACCCCTGAGAGCATACAGGGAGTCAGCGAGAGACTTCTGGACCCCAAGAGGAGGACTAAAACAGTGGAAAACTGGCAAGTGGTCCCGTGTGTTCAATCCGTCTAAACCCGCCCGCAACTGTAAGTTCAGTAGCAGTGAGACTGCAAACCAGAAAGGCCTTAACTGTGAACTGTTTTGGTGTCTTTGGACTTGGCACTCAGCTGAATTGCCTTGGGGAGAGCCTGAGCGGGAGTGCGGAGAACTTTGGCCTTTGTCTAGGGCCCCAGTCTGAGCCACTGAGCCAGACGGAGATAATAGTGTTTGGCTCTGGGTCACAGGCAGACATTGTGAGCGATCTGCCCCGGCAAGCTGTGCCCTCAGGGTTGCAGAGCTGGAATTGGGTGGGAGCTGGTAATTCAGCGACCAAGTAGCCTAAGGGCGGGGTCTGAGCCGCCTTGCAGCCCTAACCCTCGGGAGCAGAGTGAGACCAGTTTTGACACACAGGGTAAGTGGATAGCCACTTCAGCAGTGATTCCAGCAACAAGCACTTCCCTGAGACAGCTTCTGCTCAGTAAGTGAACAAGTTCAAAGTGCCTTTTAAGTGGGCTGAAGAGAGATTTAGGGTGTCTACCTGCTGGGGTTTGAGAAACTAGCAGCCTCCAGTCATATCAGAACTGTGATTAACATCTCATACCCCAGAAGACCACGTGTTGCCCAGACAATATTCAATAACATATACATACTGCTTTGTTTTTGGTTGTGTTTTTTTTTTTCCTTTTGGTTTGGTTGTTGTCACCTTTACTATTCAACGTAGTGCTGGAAGTTCTAGCCAATACAATTAGGCAAGACAAGGAAATAAAGGGAATCCAAATGGGAGCAGAGGAGGTCAAACTCTCCCTCTTTGCTGACGACATGATCTTATACTTAGAGAACCCCAAAGACTCAACCACAAGACTCCTAGAAGTCATCAAAAAATACAGTAATATTTGAGGATATAAAATCAATGTCCACAAGTCAGTAGCCTTTGTGTACACCAATAACAGTCAAGATGAGAAGTTAATTAAGGACACAACTACCTTCACCATAGTTTCAAAGAAAATGAAATACCTAGGAATATACCTAACGAAGGAGGTGAAGGACCTCTATAAAGAAAACTATGAAATCCTCAGAAAGGAAATAGCAGAGGATATTAACAAATGGAAGAACATACCATGCTCATGGATGGGAAGAATCAACATTGTTAAAATGTCTATACTTCCCAAAGCAATCTACCTATTCAATGCCATTCCTATCAAAATACCAACATCGTACTTTCAAGATTTGGAAAAAACGATTCTGCGTTTTGTATGGAACTGGAAAAAACCCCGTATAGCTAAGGCAGTTCTCTGTAACAAAAATAAAGCTGGGGGCATCAGCAAACCAGATTTTAGTCTGTACTACAAAGCCATAGTGCTCAAGACAGCATGGTACTGGCACAAAAACAGAGACATAGACACTTGGAATTGAATTGAAAACCAAGATATGAAACTAACATTTTACAACCACCTAATCTTTGATAAACCAAACAAGAACATACCTTGGGGGAAAGACTCCCTATTCAATAAATGGTGTTGGGAGAACTGGATGTCTACATGTAAAACACTGAAACAGGACCCACACCTTTCCCCACTCACAAAAATTGATTCAAGATGGATAAAGGACTTAAACTTAAGGCATGAAACAATAAAAATCCTCCAAGAAAGCATAGGAAAAACACTGGAAGATATTGGCCTGGGGAAAGACTTCATGAAGAAGACTGCCATGGCAATTGCAACAACAACAAAAATAAACAAATGGGACTTCATTAAACTGAAAAGCTTCTGTACAGCTAAGGAGACAATAACCAAAGCAAAGAGACAACCTACACAATGGGAAAGGATATTTGCATATTTTCAATCAGACAAAAGCTTGATAACAGGATCTATAGAGAACTCAAATTAATCCACATGAAAAAAGCCAACAATCCCTTATATCAATGGGTGAGAGACATGAATAGAACTTTCTCTAAAGACGACAGACGAATGGCTAACAAACACATGAAAAAATGTTCATCATCTGTATATATTAGAGAAATGGAAATCAAAACAATCCTGAGATATCATCTAACCCCAGCGAGAATGGCCCACATCACAAAATCTCAAAACTGCAGATGCTGGCGTGGATGTGGAGAGAAGGGAACACTTCTACACTGCTGGTGGGACTGCAAACTAGTACAACCTTTCTGGAAGGAAGTATGGAGAAACCTCAAAGCACTCAAGCTAGACCTCCTATTTGATCCTGCAATCCCATTACTGGGCATCTACCCAGAAGGAAAGAAATTCTTTTATCATAAGGACACTTGTACTAGACTGTTTATTGCAGCTCAATTTACAATCGCCAAAATGTGGAAACAGCCTAAATGCGCACCAACCCAGGAATGGATTAACAAGCTGTGGTATATGTATACCATGGAATACTATTCAGCCATTAAAAAAAATGGAGACTTTACATCCTTCGTATTAAACTGGATGGACGTGGAAGACATTATTCTTAGTAAAGCATCTCAAGAATGGAGAAGCATGAATCCTATGTACTCAATTTTGATATGAGGACAATTAATGACAATTATGGTTATGGGGGGGAAAAAGAAAGAGGGAAGGAGGAATGTGGGTGGGGCCTTGTTGTGTGTCACACTTTATGGGGGCAAGACATGATTGCAAGAGGGACTTTACCTAATGATTTCAATCAGTGTAACTTGGCTTATTGTACCCTCAATGAATCCCCAACAATAAAAAAAAAAAAAATCTTTAATGAATACTACAAGAAACTCTACTCTCAGAAACATGAAAATCTGAAAGAAATCGAACAATACCTGGAAGTATACTACCTACCAAGACTTAGCAAGAATGAAGTAGAAATGTTGAACAAGCCTATATCAAGTTCTGAAATAGCATCAACTATACAAAGTCTCCCTAAAAAGAAAAGCCCAGGACCAGATGGCTTTACATGAGAATTCTACTAAACCTTTAAAGAAGAACTAGTACCTATATTACTCAACCTCTTCCAAAATATAGAAAAAGAAGGACTATTACCCAACACATTCTACGAAGCAAACATCACCTTGATCCCCAAATCAGGGAAAGACCCAACAAGAAAAGAAAATTATAGAAAATTATAGTATCACTAATGAACATTGATGCTAAAATGCTCAATAAGATCCTAACAAACAGAATCCAACAACACATCAAAAAAATTATACACCACGACCAAGAGCGATTTTTTTCCAGGGTCTCAAGGCTGGTTCAATATACATAAATCTATAAATGTAATTCAGCACATAAACAAACTAAAAGATAAGGACCATATGATTTTTACAATTGATGCAGAAAAAGCTTTGATAATATCCAGCATCCCTTCATGATCAGAACTCTTAAGTAAATTGGTATAGAAGGGACATTTCTTAAACTGATAGAGGCCCTCTACTGCAAACCCACAGCCAATTGTATTGAATGGAGTTAAATTGAAATCATTTCTACTTAGATTAGGAACCAGGCAAGGTTGCCCATTGTCTCCATTGCTCTTAAACATTGTAATGGAAGTTTTAGCCATTCCAATTAGGGAAGAAAAGGTGAACAAGTGTATCCACATAGGCTCAGAAGAGATCAAACTTTCACTCTTCACAGATGATATGATCGTATATCTGGAAAACCATAGGGATTCTCCTACAAAACTTTTAGAAGTGATCAAGGAATACAGCAATGTCTCAGGCTACAAAATCAACACCCATAAGTCTTTAGCTTTTATTTACACTAACAATAACCAAGCTGAAAATACAGTCAAGGACTCTATTCCTTTCACAGTAGTGCCAAAGAAGATGAAATATTTGGAAGTATAATTAACAAAGGACATGAAAGATCTCTACAAACAGAACTATGAAACTTTAAGAAAAGAAATAGCTAAAGATGTTAACAAATGGAAAAACATACCATGCTCATGGCTGGGAAGAATCAACATTGTCAAAATGTCTATACTACCCAAAGCAATATATAATTTTAATGCAATTTCTATTAAAGCTCCATTGTCATATTTTAAATATCTTGAAAACATAATACTTCATTTTATATGGAATCAGAAAAAATCGCGAATAGCCAAAACATTACTCAGAAATAAAAACAAAGCAGGAGGAATCATGCTATCAGACCTCAGACTATACTGTAAATTGATAGTGATGGTACTGGTACTGGCACAGTATGGTACTGGCACAAAAACAGAGAAGCAGATGTCTGGAACAGAACAGAGAACCAAGAGATGAATCCAGCTACTTACGGTTATTTGATCTTTGACAAGCCAAATAAAAACATTCAGTGGGGAAAGATTCCCTATTTAACAAATGGTGCTGGGTTAACTGGCTGGCTACCTGCAGAACATTGAAACTGGACCCACACCTTCACCATTAACTAAGATCGACTCTCACTGGATAAAAGATTTAAACTGAAGGCATGAAACTATAAAAATACTTGAAGAAAGTGCAGGGAAAACTCTTGAAGGAATTGGCCTGGGTTAGGTTTTATGAGGAGGACTCCCCCGGCAATTGAAGCAGTATCAAAAATACAGGAACATCCCCAATACTGGGACCTGATCAAACTAAAAAGCTTCTGCACAGCCAAGAACATAGTAAGTAACGCAAGCAGACAGCCCTCAGAATCGGAGAAAATATTTACAGTTTATACCTCCGATAAAGGTTTAATAACCAGAATCCACAGAGAACTCAAACGTATTAGCAAGAAAAGAACATGTGATCCCATCTCAGGGTGGGCAAGGGACTTGAAGAGAAACTTCTCTCAAGAAGACAGATGCACGATCTACAAACACATGAAAAAAAGCTCATCATCCTTAATCATCAGAGAAATGCAAATCAAAACTAGTTTGAGATATCACCTAACCCCAGTAAGAGTAGCCCACATAACAAAATCCCAAAACCAGAGATGTTGGCGTGTATGTGGAGAAAAGGGCACACTTCTACACTGCTGGTGGGAATGCACACTAATACGTTCCTTCTGAAAGGATGTTTGGAAAATACTTAGGGTCCTAAAAATAGACCTGCCATCCGATCCTATAATTCCTTTACTAGGTTTATACCCAGAAGACCAAAAATCACAGTATAACAAAGACATCTGTACCAGAATGTTTATTGCAGCCCAATTCATAATTGCTAAGTCATGGAAGAAGCCCAAGTGTCCATCGACCCATGAATGGACTAGCAAATTATGGTACATGTATACCATGGAATATTATGCAGCCTTAAAGAAAGATGGAGACTTTACCTCTTTCATGCTTACATGGATGGAGCTGGAACATATTCTTCTCAGCAAAGTATCTCAGGAATGGAAAAAAAGTATCCAAAGTACTCAGCCCTACTATGAAGCTAAATTATAGCTTTCACATGAAGGCTATAACTCAATTATATCACAAAACTATGAGGAAAGGGCCAAGGAAGGGGAAGGGAGGGGGAGGTTAGGGTGGCTGTAGGGTAATTGGTGGGGCCACACGTATGGTGCATCTTAGAATGGGTACAGGCGGAACTTACTAAAGTCAGAATACAAATGTCTACATCCAATAACTAAGAAAATGCCATGAAGGCTACATTGAACAGTTTGATGAGAATATATCAGGTTGTATATGAAACCAGCACATTGTACCCCTTGATTGCACTAATGTACACAGCTATGATTTAACAATTAGAAAAAATTCATAAAAAAAACAATATCATGGAATTTTTGCTTATTAGCTCCATTTTACCAATTTGAAAAATGAGGCTATAGATGTTAACATGCTGAAAGTTAATAAATTATATGTTAGAATTGGAATTTGGGCTCTGGGATACTGACTTCTGAATTTACACTTTACTCACTATTTTATGTATATATTTATGCCTGTATTTTACAAATATTAAACCTAACTATCATATAAGAAATGCTATAAAATCAAAATTGAAAATTATGACTACCTATATCCAAAAAGTTTAGAGAATTAAATTTTTAATAAACCAAATCCACCATTATTGTGAAAATGATATTTTAAAACATAGTAAATTAGTTTGACATTATAATAAAATTATTTCAAATCTTTATGTAGCATAAATTATGACTCATAACAGCTGTTTGATTTATTCAAACTTTTATTATTTTCTTTATGATTTTTTTGTCTATATTTTTTTCTCTTATACATACATATATAGGCATATAGATACTAAATGTGTGTGCATAGATGCATATTATCAATATATAAATGTACTCATAGATAATATCTGTTAAGATTTTCATCTAGCATATATGCCCACTTCGAAGATATTTTTTAGCATAGGATTTTAAAAGTAAGTATTCTAAAATAAAAATGTTGCACTTAACACCACCGGTTTGAAACACATTTTAATTGTGATTCTCTGATTCCTTACACTTAACCACATTTCAAACTCAGGGAGCCAGTCTTGAAAGCAGGGAACATCATACAGTTCTTTGAAATCTGAACTGAAATAGTTTTATGTTCGAAACTCTTAGGGAGTGGTGCAATAAGTTTAGTAGTACAGATATAAAAAGAAGTTACTAAAGTAATCACCCTCTACAAAAATCTGAGGAAAGAAAATGAACAACCTCATCCACCTAGTTTTTCAGGTTTTAAAATCTCAATTTTCTATATTACTATATTTTATGATGTATTTCTGCATTAGTACAGGAACAAATGTGAATATGACACACTCTCTGTGAAGAACAGGTAATGCCAATACTTTATTAAAAGACGGGTCTCACCCCTCAGTGTTCTTGTGCCTATTACACCAGGGTCCCAAGTACAGTCTGGTGCAAAGCAGCAGAGTAACAATACACAGAGCTTATGAGACAGGTAGGTCCTAGAGCACTGTTTGGTTATGCCACCAACATGTAACAAAATCCCTCTGAATGTCATCTTCTCCACCCAGCAAAGGCAGATTAGAGTAGTGCCTACCTGGTAAGATGAAAGGTATCAATACATGGAAACTGTTCGGGACAGGGCCTGGTTCTTAGAAAACACCAGCACTTGATAAATGATCTCAAACCTGGCTGAAGCAGGGATGGGGGCAACACAGGGACAAATTTGTTTTTTCCACCAAACAAACCAAAAACTTATTTTGCCATCAATCTGATTTTAACACCGAGCTGAACCATCATGAACACGAGTATATGAAGTCCTTTTTTCATTTTATTTTCTTCAGGAAGGAGCAATAAGATACCTTCAAATGGTCTTCCTTCACCAGAAAGTGTGTGTTGTATTCAGGGTCAACTTAGAGCTCAAAGATGGTTGAGAGAATTTGCTCATTTTATATCTTCAATTGCAATAGGATTTTCACCATAATCCCTTCCCGGCATGACATACCTCATGCACCCAGTAATCAAGTAATCTAATTATAAAAAAATAGGTCAGATCAAAGTTGAATGAAGTTGTGTGCCAAAATTTATTTGATTAGAAATAATACACATTTTCGGGCGGCGCCTGTGGCTCAGTGAGTAGGACGCCGGCCCCATATGCCGAGGGTGGCGGGTTCAAACCCAGCCCCGGCCAAACTGCAACAAAAAAAATAGCCGGGTGTTGTGGCGGGCGCCTGTAGTCCCAGCTGCTCGGGAGGCTGAGGCAGGAGAATCGCGTAAGCCCAAGAGTTAGAGGTTGCTGTGAGCCGTGTGACGCCACGGCACTCTACCCGAGGGCGGTACAGTGAGACTCTGTCTCTACAAAAAAAAAAAAAGAAATAATACACATTTTAGTAAATATTTTAATACTTTAGCAACATTACTGATGAAGATCCCAAAATCCTCATGGTGAGTGTGTGTAACAAAGAGTGATCCTGTTACAATGCCCTTTAGATGACATTATGGAGACACTACTGCTACTTATAATAAAAGCAAAAATAATTTTAATAATAATTATATTAACAATTTTTACTAAATGATTCCTATGGATCAAGGCTGTTTTAAAGGTAATGAAGACATAACACTATTAAATCATCACACAACCATATTGGGATGAGTACTATTTTTACCTATTTTCAAGTGAATAAACAGGTGTAACAAGATTAAAGATGTACAGTGTTATACAGCTAGTATGTGTTCTCAGAGAACATTGGCCTGGATACAGAGCCTGGCTTCCTAAAAGATGTTTCCTTATGATACTGCTATTTCATAATGGTACAGATTCAAGCAAAATTGTTGACTTTTAAAATAAATCTGCATGAATTATATTTATTAAAGTGTTATTTCATGATATGTGTTTGATATTAATTAATTCAATCCATTGTGTGTCAGTTCCCTGATTCTAGTAATCCAATTCTACACCTCAGGTGTAATTATTTTAAAGATTAAAAAAAAAAAATCCTTACTTTGTTGTATGTTTAACGTGATTTTTTTAAGTGTTGTTTTTTTTTCTTGATTAGCTGTGGCTTTTCTTGGTTACCCTCCAGTTTTAATTTTTTGTAACCTTTTATCTGGTTTTCCCACCAGTGGCAGAATGACAGTCTCAGACTTTACATCTACACACGACACCATACAGAGCAGAACTCGAACTTCTTTTTGGTTCACTAATGTCATTCACAACTTCACCTCAGGTGCAATTACTGTGCCTAATAGGATATCAACTATTGGATGGGCCAATCAGTCCCTGCCAAGAAGTGGCACAATCACAATATTGAGCAAGTGCCTATCAGTAATACCTGGACCTGAAGAAGAGGGCAATCTGGTGCAAAATGGAGAACACTTCATAGGAAATAATGTTTGCCATAAACTTCATACACTGTGAGGAGAGATGATGAAGGAAGCCTAATTTTCTTTTTTCTTTGTATCCTATTTTATTTATCTATAAAATTTCTTTGTACTCACCATATATGACTAAACTTCAATTTTTTAAAAGATTGATAATCAAGAAGTTATTCTTATAATAAAATTAATTTATTGTACTTTTCAGGGAGATTTTATTGAATAATAAATGTAGTACTTGTTTGTTCTGTTTGTATGTCTCATTACAGAACACATTATTGGTATGTATGTATATATAAGCTTTGAATGACTATTCATTCTTCACCCTTTTTCTTTTCATTGATATGACAAACTATGGTAATTGTGTACTTTTCCAAAATAAATTTAACCCACTAGGTCTTATAAGACATTATCATGGTTTTGTATAGTATTGGGACAAGACAAATTCCACCATTTCACAATCAGCAATTTATTATAAAAAAGTACTGAACAGTCTTAATTAAATAGGCATATGGTTTCTGTCTTCATGTAGATGTCTCTATACTTTCACAAATGCAGTCATACTTCACTTAACGACAGACATGTTCTGAGAAATCCATTATTAGACAATTTTGTGGTTGTGCAAATATCATAGAACTTCTTCATACAAACCTACATGCTATAGCCTATTGTACACCTGGGCTAGATGGTACAGCCTGTTGCTCCTAAGCTATAACCTTGTACAGCATCCTACTGTACTAACACTGCAGGCAACTGTAACACAGTATGTGTGTATGTAACCGAACAAAGGCACAGGAATAATACACTGTTATCATCTTAGGAGATCACCATCATATGCATCATCTGGCTTTGACTGAAAAGGCATTTTACAGTACGTGACTGTGCATAGGCGCTCTTAGGCATGCTAATTCATTAAACTTTACATATATATCTATATACATATTATATATAACCAGTAAGAGTTTAGGTAGTTTAGATATTTTATCATACTAATGAGTGTTTTATTATACAAGTAACTTTAAGTTTAAAAAGGAAAGAAAGATCTGAAATAAAAGTTTTAGAGACTTATAAATAAAAATTTCAAAAAAAAATTACAAAAATTCCAGCAATAATCCTACCAAATTGTGTGGTTAAACACCGATTTGTTATAAAGACATTCCTCAGATGAACAAAGGGAAGAGAAAAACAAGACTAATTCAGTGCATAAAAGTCTGTGTGGAGAGTACTAGAGCTTGAAGCCTCTTTAGTCGTTTGGAAAATTAGGCAGATGTTTTGCGGAACAGGAGACAATAAAGAGCAAACAAAAACACAAAAATATGCAGCAACACAGCTGCATCTGTGTCACTTTCTTTAACCTGATATTTTGAGAAAATTAAGTCAATTTTTATTTTCTATTTGCTTTAATTATTTTCTCTGTAACTCTGTCACTGTATTCATATTTACAGTTAATAGATGTGAGACTTTGTCACCAATCAGTAATAGATGGATAACTTAAATTTTATACCTTAATTGACTAACCAAACACACAAAGCAGGTAAAATGAATGTGAAGATGACAATTTTCTTGCTACTAAAGATATTATAATCAATGTTGCTAGATATTTCCAGAAAGCAATAAAGTTTTCTACTTCAAAGAAGGAGCTCTGAATACATGTACTGACTGTAAATATGAATATAGTGACAGAGTTACAGAGAACATAAGTAAAGCAAATAGAAAAATAAAAATTAAAATTAAATAAAAATTAATTCGACTTGTTAATATGTTGTTTGGGATATTGCATCCTCATTTATAAGTGAAATATGTTTGTAATTTCCCCTTTATAACAATATATTCTCTCCAATTTTAATATCAGGTCTACCCAGATCAAGTAGAATGGTTTTGAAGTATTTCTTCTTTTTCTATTGTCTATAAAATTTGGCATGATCTGTTTTTTTAAATTATCTTTTACTTTTATTTATAAATATTAGTTGTCTATTTTTGAGACTTAAAAAAAATAATAAGAAGAAGTTAACTGATGATTCCATCCTGAATCTCAGAGTCAAAGCATTCTATAACAGACATACTCTTATTTGACAATGTGAATGTTACATTCTTTGCATTATTATTATTATTATTGCTTAATATTTCAATGCAGCAATTCTCTGATTTCTTTTCTGAATGTATTTATGTTCATTCATTCTTTACAAGGTTTTTGTTTCTAGTCTTTATCTTAAACATTGTTATTTTTATTAAATTTTAAGACTATTTAATTTTATGAAGGCAAAGAATGGAAATCTAATAAACACATGTATATGTTAAAATAAAAAATGTATTAAAAAAAGATGGGTAGCTGGGTGTTGTGGTGGGCGCCTGTGGTCCCAGCTACTCGGGAGGCTGAGGCGGGAGAATCGCTTAAGCCCAGGAGTCGGAGGTTGCTGTGAGCTGTGTGAGGCCATGGCACTCTACCGAGGGCCATAAAGTGAGACTCTGTTTCTACAAAAAAAAAAAAAAAAAAAACTGTAAGAAATATATCTTATAAAAAAAAAAAAAAAGATGGAGCTCTGAACTTAAACTTTTAAATTATTGCATATTAGCTTTCTGAATATAATCAAGGGACATAAAAATGTCCCTTAACACAAAAGCTCTCTTAGTTGTCATAGAAGTGACTCTGATAAATTATTCCTTTTACTTTTTTTTTTTGTGAGATGTTATGTTGAATTCAAAACAAAGAAATGAAAGCTGGTTGCTTTTATATAAACTCATTGCCATTATGACAAATGGTCACCATAATTGTATTATATAACACCCCAGTGGGGTCTGGAACAGCTCCTCATTATTAGCCCTGGTAATACTTCTAACACATGTGAATAATATGAATATTTAAGTAAGAAAAATAATATAAATAATTAAACAAGAATAAAATCAATAAATAATCACACATAAGAATAGGTCTAGTTTTGTGTTTATATGAAAATACCTTTTTGGTATCAGAGCCTTTTGGATACTGGAATTTCAAATGAGGAATGTGAGGTCTATATTACAATAATTTTCATTTTTATATGCTTACATTTTCTTTGGTGTGCTGATCCATGTAAATATTCCTGGGTCCCAGCCAATTGACTACAACCAGGAGTACTGAATATGTTTCAATCAAGGCAGAATTTGGACAATTTCAAGCTCTTATACTATTACCAAAATATAAAAAAGTCATTAAGCTTTTGTGAGAATGTGAAAAATATTATGAAATAGAAAATAATTACTCCTTATTGTGCTAGAGAGGGCCACACTTAGGCAGAACATGGTCAGATGTACTTACAGTTTCCATATTTTTATCATCTCATAACTATAATGTCTCAGTTGAAATTTATTTCATATTTTTTCAATTATTTTATTGAAGTTGATGGCAATATCTCTTTTACATGCATGATTATATATTTCTGTGTACGTATCTATATAGCTTGCACACAAGTATTTCTCAATATGTAGATTAAATGGAATGCTGTAAATCTCTTTGCTCACTACATATGGGAAGCCTGCTTAGAAATTTTATTTTATTTTATTTTCTGTCTGGTTTGCTCTTAGAAGAGCAAAACTACAAAGCACTCTCATTTAGGAGAACAAAACACAATAGAAAGAGAAAGTGTGTTCTATAAGTTAATCTTAGTATTCTCAAGTTTGGGTAGTGTAGTAACTGACCCGGCAAGAGGTCCCCTAAAGGCCCCTGACCGTCTCAGCCTGAGTCCCCACAAATCTCAACCCCCCACCCCTTGCAATATCTGGGAATAGGTTTCAGAATAGAATGAGGAAGTTCCCTGAGTTCCCACAGACTCCTAGCCACAGGTAAAACAATGGTGAAAGCTTACTCAAGCTGTTCCCATGCCAACTGCCATGCTGTAGCCCCCCTGACTGTAACCCCACCCCTAGCTAACCGGCCAAGTTCTGCTTCTGTTTTTGCTTGGCTTGCCATGTAGCACAAAAAGAGTATAAAAGACATCGAGCTTTTCTCTTTGGGGCCATTTGCCCTTCAGAGTGGCAGCCCACCTGCTCAGGTGTAATAAATCACCATCTAATTTATACCTGAAATGGGGTCTGAGTTTTTCTTCCAGGTGGCAAATGAGTACAACATTTCTGGAGGCCCCAGCTGAAGAAGACCTTCTGCTTGGTTTTAGGAACTTTATAGAGAGCTGTACTTTCTCACCCTTGAATGTATCATAAAATGTTCTCAAATCTTGGCCTTAAAGGGATACCTTTCACACTGATAAATTTTAGAATCCTGCTGCTGATGTGAAATGAATGGACTGTCAGTGTTGGTATCTCTATTTCACTTGTAGGAGATAGGCTAGCTCTGAGCTGCAGACAGGGAGAGTGAACAGAGATGTAATTTCCTGTATCAACAAGGGGAAGGTGATTTATATGAACCTCAAAAGAAGAGTAAACTTTTTTTGAAATTGCTTGAGCTGTTTAAATGTTTAATTTATACCAGGAATAAAGCAAACTTCCATTAGAAAAATAGTATGTATAACTAAATTGTTTTTAAATAACTTTCAATTATTCTTTTTTGAGATGAGTATTAGAATAATTTTATTATTTCTTAAAATTTTATATTTCTATGTTTTTATGTACCTGCCACTGTAAATAATTGATCTAAAGTATGTGAAAAACAGAATAATTTTTCCAGGTGATATTTAGAGATCTTCAGGAATTAGCCATGTTCCTTATAGATACAATTTTATATCTATTTTTAAAGTCTAACATTATTTCTTGAAATAAGAAAAGTCGATGATACTTCTATTAGACAAGAAGATGGGGAATTCATCAAAAAGTCAAAGATTTTAACTAGATATTTAGAAATAGTGTGAGAAAATTTGATAAGAATAAATTTCCCAAATTATGTTAAATCTCATTAAGTGGCATGAAAATTTGAAATGGAGGAAAGTAAAGATAACAATTCTAATTTTAAAGTTTAAAAATAATTTCACAATGTTAAAGAGCACTATTAAGAAACTGTTTTCACTTGTATGTATTGTTTTGCTTAGACTCAAGTCTGGATGTCATTCTGTGGGTTATGTTCAGAGAACCCAGAATCCCTTTATTGAAAATGCAGAGGATTAAAGATGGCGGCCAATTAACAGCTTCCCTGAAACTGGGAACAGCGAGTCTGGGGAGACAAGACTCCAGGCATCTCTGGCCGGTGGGATCTGCCTATAATTATCCCTTTGAGGATACAGGGAGCCAGAAAGGGACTTCTGGACCCCAAGAGAAAGACAAAAACAGTGGAAAACTAGCAAGTGGTTGCATGTGTTTGCTCGACCTAATCACGCCAGCAACCGTAAGTACAAGCAGCAGTGAGACTGCAAACCAGAAAGGCCTTACCTGTGAACTGTTTTGGTGTTCTTGGACTTGGCACTCAGTTGAACTGCCTTGGAGAGAGCTTGAGCAGGAGTGTGGAGAACTTTGGGCATTGTCTGGGGCCCCAGACTGAGCCACTGAGCTGGGTGCAGGAAGCCATTGTGAAAGAACTGCCCTGGCAAGCTCCACCCTCAGGGTCTCAGAGCAAGGATTGGGCTGGTCAAAGTGACCTACTGACTGAGCAGCCTAAAGGCAGGGACTGAGCTGCTGTACAGCCTTAATCCTTAGGGGCAGAGTGAGACGGTTTTGGCACACAGGAGCCTTGGGCTTTTGCCCTGGGTAGAGTGCCGTGACGTCACAGCTCATAGCAACCTCAAACTTCTGGGCTCAGTGCTACCCAGACCTCCATAAGAGCTGTGCAGCAACCCACGACCGGTGACCTGCACCCACCGGACCGCCACATTCCCTGACCAGGAACTGCGGGAGCCACACAACCCTGCATCCTCCCACCTGTGTCCCAGTTTCCACACTAGCCCGTTCATCTGGACAGGGACTCTGGTAGCTGCATGACCTTTGGAGACCTCCCTGCCTCTGCACAGAGCTCTTCCCTTGGCCATAGACTGCTGGAGGCTTGGGCTCTCTGTGCCAAAGTCACTGGGCGCCTGGCACTCCCAGAACCGTGCGCACCACCCCCAGCCCTGTTGCTGGATCCGGGTGTGTCACAACCCGGAGCTGCTTCCACAACTAGAACTCCCTAGCTAGAGCAGCCCCAGAGGAACTACACAGGGTCACTCCCTACAAAGATCCAGCAACAATAGAGTGATCCCGCTGGGGTCTAATCTTGGAGAGACACCTCTCCAACTCTGAGGATGGCCAGAGGCAACGGTGAAAAACAATCATGAGGTGAAATCAACAGAAAAACTCTGGCAATATGAATAATCAGAGTAGATCAACTCCCCCAAGGATCAATGGGGCAGACACAGCACAAGACCCCAGGCACAAACAAATAGCTGAGATGTCAGAAATTGAATTCAGGATCTGGATAGCAAATAAGATCGGATTAGAATTCCAAAAGTTATCTCAAGAATTCAACGGATTCAAAGACCAAATGACTGAAGATTTTGACACATTGAGACAAGAAGTTGTGTCCCTCAAAGATCTGAGAAACACAGTAGAATCCCTCAGTAACAGAATGGAGCAAGCAGAAGAAAGGATTTCTGACATTGAAGACAAAGCTTTCAATGCTCCCAAACCCTCAAAGAAGAAGAGAAATGGAGAGCAAAAACAGACCACTCTCTCAGAGAGCTCTCAGATAATTTGAAGAAAACCAATATTCGTCTTATAGGGATCCCCGAAAGTGATGAAGTGGCTTCACAAGGCACAGAGTCTCTTCTCCATGAGATTATGAAGGAGAACTTTCCAGACATGACAAGAGATTCTGAAATTCAGATAGCAGACAGTTTCAGAACCCCAGCATGACTCAACCCAAATAAGACATCCCCCAGACACATCATAATCAATTTCACTAAAGTTAATATGAAGGAGAAAATTCTGAAAGCTGCCAGATGAAAGAAAACCATTACCTACAAGGGGAAGAATATCAGAATAACTGCAGATCTCTCTGCTGAAACCTTTCAAGCTAGAAGAGGATGGTCATCAATTTTTAATCTCCTAAAACAAAATAACTTTCAACCCAGGATCCTGTACCCAGCTAAACTGAGCTTCATATATGACAGAGAAATTAAATACTTCAACGACATTCACATGTTGAAGAAATTTGCCACAACTGAACCAGCTCTCCAGGACATTCTTAGACCAATCCTCCATAAAGACCAGCATAATTCTCCACCACAAAACTAAACCCACCCAAAAAATATTTGATTGAATTCCAACTTCCACAGTTGCAAAAGGATTGAAAATGTCCACCGGTCTCTCGAAAGGCTTATCAATAATCTCAATTAATGTGAATGGTTTAAATTGTCCTCTAAAGAGGCATAGGTTGGTGGACTGGATACAAAAACTCAAGCAAGATATCTGCTGCATCCAAGAATAGCATCTTACTTTAAAAGACAGATATAGACTCAAGGTGAAGGGATGGTCATCTATATTCCAGGCAAATGGAAAGCAGAAAAAAGCAGGTGTTGCAATCCTGCTTTCGCAGGACGCAATAGGCTTTAAACCAACCAAAATAATTAAGGATAAGGATGGACACTTCATATTTGTTAAAGGTAATACTCAATATGATGAGATCTCAATTATTAATATTTATGCACCCAACCACAACACACCTCCATTTATAAGAGAAACTCTAACAGACATGAGCAACTTGATTTCCTCCACTTCCATAGTAGTTGGAGATTTTAACACCCCTTTAGCAGTCCTGGATAGATCCTCCAAAAAGAAGCTAAGCAAAGAAATTTTAGATTTAAACTCAACCATTCAACATCTGGACTTAATAGACATCTACAGAACATTTCATCCCAAAAGCTGAATACACATTCTTCTCATCAGCCCACGGAACATACTCCAAAATTGACCACATCCTAGGCCACAAATCTAACCTCAGCAAATTTAAAAAAATAGAAATTATTCCTTGCATCTTCTCAGACCATCATGGAATAAAAGTTGAACTAAATAACAACAGGAACCTACATACCCATACAAAAACATGGAAGCTAAACACCTTATCCTGAAGGATACATGGGTTATAGAAGAGATTAAGAAGGAAATCACCATATTTTTTGAACAAAACAAAAATCAAGACACGAATTACCAGAACTTCTGGGATACTGCAAAGGCAGTCCTAAGAGGGAAATTTATAGCACTGCAAGCCTTCCTCAAGAAAATGGAAAGAGAGGAAGACAATAACTTAATGGAACATCTCTAGCAACTGGAGAAAGGAGAACACCTCAACCCCAAATGCAGCAGAAGAAAAGATAACCAAAATCAGAGCAGAATTAAATGAAATTGAAAACAAAAGAACTATACAACAGATCAATAAATCCAAAAGCTGTTTTTTTGAAAAGATCAATAAAATAGATAAACCTTTGGCCAACCTAACCAGGAAAAAAAGACTAAAATTTCTAATTTCATCAATCAGAAATGGTAATGATGAAATAACAACAGACCCCTCAGAAATTCAAAAAATCCTTAACGAATACTACAAGAAACTCTACTCTCACAAATATGAAAATCTGAAAGAAATCGACCAATACCTGGAAGCACGCCACCTACCAAGACTTATCCAGAACGAACTGGAAATGTTGAATAGGCCTATATCAAGTTCTGAAATAGCATCAACTATACAAAATCTCCCTAAAAAGAAAAGCCCAGGACCAGATGGCTTTACGTCAGAATTCTACCAAACATTTAAAGAAGAACTAGTACCTATACTACTAAACTTCTTCCAAAATATAGAAAAAGAAGGAATATTACCCAGCACATTCTACAAAGCAAACATCACCTTGATCCCCAAAACAGGGAAAGACCCAACAAGAAAAGAAAATTATAAACCAATATCACTAATGAATATTGATGCTAAAATACTCAATAAGCTCCTCCTAGCAAAGAATCCAACAACACATCAAAAAAATTATACACCATGACCAAGTGGGATTTTTCCCAGGGTCTCAAGGCTGGTTCAATATACGTAAATCTATAAATGTAATTCAACACATAAACAAACTTAAAAATAAAGACCATATGATTCTTTCAATTGATGCAGAAAAAGCTTTTGATAATATCCAGCATCCCTTCATGATCAGAGCACTTAAGAAAATTGGTATAGAAGGGACATTTCTTAAACTAATAGAGGCCATCTACAGCAAACCCACAGCCAACATCGTATTTAATGGAGTTAAATTGAAATCATTTCCACTTTGATCAGGAACCAGGCCCATTGTCTCCATTGCTCTTTAACATTGTAATGGAAGTTTTAGCCATTGCAATTAGGGAACAAAAGGCGATCTCCATTGTCTTCATTGCTCTTTAATACTGTAATGGAACACAGTGCAATTAGGGAAGAAAAGGCGATCAAGGGTATCCACATAGGGTCAGAAGAGATCAAACTTTCACTCTTCGCAGATGATATGATTGTATATCAGGAAAACACTAGGGATTCTACTACAAAACTTTTAGAAGTGATAAAGGAATATAGCAATGTCTCAGGCTACAAAATCAACACCCATAAATCTGTAGCCTTTATATATACCAACAATAACCAAGCCAAACAAACAGTCAAGGACTCTATTCCTTTCACAGTAGTGCCAAAGAAGATGAAATATTTGGGAGTATACCTAACAAAGGACATGAAAGATATTTACAAAGAGAACTACGAAACTCTAAGAAAAGAAATAGCTGAAGATGTTAACAGATGGAAAAACATACCATGCTCATGGCTGGGAAGAATCAACATTGTTAAAATGTCCATACTGCCCAAAGCAATATATAACTTTAATGCAATTCCTATTAAAGCTCCACTGTCATACTTTAAAGATCTTGAAAAAATAATACTTTGTTTTATATGGAATCAGAAAAAAACTCGAATAGCCAAAACATTACTGAGCAATAAAAACACAGCAGGAGGAATCACGCTACCAGACCTGAGACTGTACTATAAATCCATAGTGATCAAAACAGCATGGTACTGGCACAAAAGCAGAGAAGTAGATGTCTGGAACAGAATAGAGAACCAAGAGATGGATCCAGCTACTTACCGTTATTTGATCTTTGACAAGCCAATTAAAAACATTCAGTGGGGAGATGATTCCCTATTTAACAAATGGTACTGGGTGAACTGGCTGGCAATCTGTAAAAGACTGAAACTGGACCTACACCTTTCACCATTAACTAAGATAGACTCTCACTGGTTAAAAGATTTAAACTTAAGACATGAAACTATAAAAATACTTGAAGAAAGTGCAGGGAAAACTCTTGAAGGAATCGGCCTGGGTGAATATTTTATGAGGAGGACTCCCCAGGCAATTGAAACAGTATCAAAAATACACTACTGGGACCTGATCAAACTAAAAAGCTTCTGCGCAGCCAAGAACATAGTGAGTAAAGCAAGCAGACAGCCCTCAGAATGGGAGAAAATATTTGCAGGTTATACCTCCGATAAAGGTCTAATAACCAGAATCCACAGAGAACTCAAATGTATTAACAAGAAAAAAACACATGACCCCATCTCAGGGTGGGCAAGGGACTTGAAGAGAAACTTCTCTAAGGAAGACCGACGCAAAATCTACAAACACATGATAAAAAGCTCATCATCCTTAATCATCAGAGAAATGCAAATCAAAACTACTCTGAGTTATCACCTGACCCCCTAGCCCACATAACAAAATCCCCAAACCAGAAATGTTGGCGTGGATGTGGAGGAAAAGGCACACTTCTACACTCCTGGTGGGAATGCCCACTAATAAGGATGTTTGGAGAATACTTAGAGACCTAAAAATAGACCTGCCATTTGATCCTATAATTCCTTTACTAGGTTTATACCCAGAAGACCAAAAGTCACAATATAACAAAGACATCTGTACCAGAATGTTTATTGCAGCCCAATTCATAATTGCTAAGTCATGGAAGAAGCCCAAGTGCCTATCGACCCACGAATGGCCTAGCAAATAGTGGTACATGTATACCATGGAATACTATGCAGCCTTAAAGAAAGATGGAGACTTTACCTCTTTCATGTTTACATGGATGGAGCTGGAACATATTCTTCTTAGCAAAGTATCTCAGGAATGGAAGAAAAAGTATCCAATGTACTCAGCCCTACTATGAAGCTAAATTATAGCTTTCACATGAAGGCTATAACCCAACTATAGCACAAGACTGTGGGGAAAGGGCCAAGGAAGGGGAAGGGAGGGGGAGGTTTTGGTGGAGGGAGGGTAATGGGTGGGGCCACATCTATGGTGCATCTTAGAATGGGTACAGGTGATTGCACTAATGTACACAGCTATGATTTAACAATAAAAAAGAAAAAAGAGAAAAAAAGGTAAAAAAAAAAAAAAAAGAAAATGCAATTGCCTCAAAAAAAAAAAAAAAAAGTCCAAAGCCCCTAACATCTTGTAAATTTTATGCTTGATATAGAAACTACTATTTTTAAAAGTCCTGTCGGCTAATATTGCTGCTCATTTCAAGGAAAGACAAGGACTTGTCTTTCACATTTTAGATGTACATACCTCCCCATATCTCCAGGGTTTTGAGCCTAAAGCAAGAGATTGGCTTTTCCTTCCCTTTTGTCAATTCTGCTTCTGTTGAATATTTGGCTTCTTGGATCATCTTAACATTTCAAACAGTCTTCTCTGTTTAGAGGAAATTGTCCTTGATGTGAAACTTGACTCATTCTATTTGATTTGCATATCATCCTCAACATAACAAGTAAGCAGACAAACTAGAGCACCCAACTGTGCATGTTGGGTATCCCTTATCTGAAATGCATAAAACTAGAAGTGTTTAAGATTTTGCATTTTTTTTTAAATTTTTGAAATATTTGTGTCAGGTACCAGCCCCAACAATGCTATGGGTTCCTTCCCAGTGGCTTGGCTGAAAATACAAGAGACAAAGAGAAAGTTTAAGAGCTAGCTGGGATAGGAGTCTGCGTGCTCTTCTTCATGAGGCTTAACAGGGCATGCAGTCTCTTGTCCCAGGCTAGCTCCATTTTTATTTCAAATTCCATTGTTTTCATCATAAATCTCATGAGGGGAAGGCAAACAATGATGATATGGTTCTTGCTAAGCTTACATTTTCCTAACTAAACTCTTTCTTTAACTGTGTTAATTGGATGGATTTATTTTTTACTTTTATTGCTCTAAGGTGATTATTATCTTTAACACAGAGCATGGGGCAGTGAAAAAGAGTTCGAGAACAGTTCGTCAGAGAGGACCCCAATTAGGCCAGAGCACAAATCACAGAAGTGACAATTAAAACTCAAGAAGCTTGTTGCTCAGACAGACACTTCTGATCAAGCCAAGGTGACAGAAGAAAAGATATATATATATATATATTTATTAAATCATAGCTGTGCACATTAATGCAATTGTGGGGTATAATGTGCTGGTTTTATATACAATTTGAAATTCTTTCATCAAACTGATTAACATAGCCCTCACCACTTTTTCTTAGTTATTGTGTTAAGACATTTATATTCTACCCTTTGTAGACTTAACATGTATCCTTGTGAAAAGTACCATAGGTGTTGGTCCCACCAATTACTCTCCCCCATTCATCCTCTTCCCTCCCCTCCCCCTCCTCTTTCCCTTTCATCTTGGGCTGTAGTTGGGTTATAGCTTTCCTATGGAAGTGTGGGTGCTTATAAATTGGTTTCATAGTAGGGCTGAGTACATTGGATACTTTTTCCTCCATTCTTGAGATACTTTGCTAAGAAGAATATGTTCCAGCTCCATCCGTCCATGTAAACATAAAAGAGGTAAAGTCTCCATCTTTTTTAAGGTTGCATAATATTCCATGGTGTACATATACCACAATTTATTAATCCATTCATGGGTGATGGGCACTTGGGCTTCTTCCATGACTTAGCAATTATGAATTGGACTGCAATAAACATTCTGGTGCAAATACCTTTACTGGCACAAAAACAGAGAGGTGGATGTATGGAACAGAATAGAGAACCAAGGGATTAACCCACCTACTTACCATCATTTGATCTTCGATAAGCCAATCAAAAACATTCAGTGAGGAAAAGACTCCCTAACAAATGATGCTGGGTGAATGGGCTGGTGACCTAAAACTGGACTCACACCTTTTACCATTAACAAAGATAGACTCACTGGATAAAAGATTTAAACTTAAGATGTGAAACTATAAAAATACTAGAAGAAAGTGCAGGGAAAACACTTGAAGAAATCGGCCTTGGAGAATATTTTATGAGGAGGACCCCCCCCCCCAGGCAATTGAAGCAATACCAAAAATACATTCCTGGGATCTCATTAAACTAAAAAGCTTCTGCACAGCCAAGAACACAGTAAGTAAAGGAAATAGACAGCCCTCAGAGTGGGAGAGGATATTTGCAGGTTATGTTTCTGGCAAAGATTCAATAACCAGAATCTACAGAGAACTTAAATGTATTAGCAAGAAAAGAACAAGTGATCCCATCTCAGTGTGGGCAAGGGACTTGAATAGAAACTTCTCTGAAGAAGATAGGCTCATGGTCTACAGCAGCAGTTCTCAACCTGTGGGTTGTGACCCACAGGAAATATGTCAAAGGCTCGTGACATTAGGAAGCTTGAGAAACACTGGCCTACAGACACATGAAAAAATGCTCATCATCCTTAATCACCAGAAAAATGCAAATCAAAACCACTTTGAGATATCATCTAATTCCAGTAAGATTAGCCTACATCACAAAATCCCAAAACCATAGATGTTGGCACGGATATGGAGAAAATGGAACACTTCTGCACTGCTGGTGGGAATGCAAACTAAACCTTTTTTTTTGGAAAGATGTTTGGAGATCACTTAGGGATCTAAAAATAACCTGCCACTCGATTTCCTCTACTAGGTATATATCCAGAAGAGATATTCTATCTCCTTATCTGGTCTGGAACAAATCTTGCCATCTTTAACAAAGTTTAAACATTCTATATACTCTAACTTTACAAAAGCCCTCCCTCCCCCAGGGCGATTAGAGACCTCCTACTGTCTGGGCAAGCCTCCCCTGCTTAGAGACCGCTGAGGCTGCAGCATTGTCCTGGGGGAGGGTGAAATTTCAGCAAAAAGCTTTTTCAGTTTTAAAGGCACCAGGCCTCCAGCTGCACATGTTGGTCTGGGCTCAGGATTTTCCACATCCACTTCTCTCCTGTTTCTGCAATCATTTTCTTAATCCAATTCCTAACCTACTTGTAACTAAGACTTGAATTTTGGTTTTAAGCTTATAAAATCATTATTACTAGAAATGCCAGCATATCAAAATGAATTTTCTTAAGTACTCACACACGCACCCACATATTTGCATATACAAAACCATTTGGGAGACGAGACTCATGTCTAAATACAACATTTATTTATGTTCCTTATACAACTATACACCTAGCTCGAAGGCAATTATAAACACTGTTTTAAATAATTTTTTGTATGAAATAGTTTGTGTACATCAGAAAGTAAAGGTGTTGCTCTCTTGGCCACCCGTTTGCACAATCTGTGGTTGTTTGGCATCACCATCATTCCTGCCTGAATTCATAGGCTACTGATAAGTACTCGTTTTCTTACTAGTATTCACACATGAGTGTTTAACCAAAAAATTATGACATATCATTAAAGCAGTCAAAAAATAATGTGTTCAGAGTAACTTAGTAGCATAACAACCACTTACCCCTATCAGGTTTCGAATGACATCAGGTGGGGTTAGCAGCATCTTATATTTCTATTTTCCTTGTTTTGCCATGAGGTGCTCCAGTACCTATTGGAAATTTATTGCTGCTTGCAAAGTTATGTAGTTGCTCAAAAAGTCTCAGTTTGGGGAATATTTTGGATTTCAAACTTTCAGATTAAAGATGTCCAACCTATGCAGTTATTTCATTACAAGTTTGGAAAAATCAATATGGCTGTTTCCACAAGCATACCAAAATGCATTTTATCAAATATGAAAATTTTCATTTTTGAAAGCTCCTTGGTCCTTGTTCTCCACAACTTCTTGGATGCCAGAACATTTGTTGTTTTTACCTGCAGTCTCCTGGTCCCCTCTTTCTTATCTGATTTTCTCGACTACCACTTTTTTTTTTTTTTAAACTGAGAGCTACTACTGGTCTTTCTGCCCATTTTAAACATGATTTTAGAGCTTCAGCTCTACTTTAAAGAATTTTCTCCATTTATTGTAGAAAAGAATTCTTTCCTAGATGGAATGATAATGCTAGCTAATTAGGTAATGATTTTCAACTTACTATTCATATCCTTAAGTAAAATGTTGTGGACCTCATCAGAGTTGTCTGTGAATTTACTCCCCATATATAATGTAATGATGATTCAATATGTTCATTAGGGAGTTGAAATTTGCAGATGGTACCCCCAACTAGTTCCCTGGGGGTGGTTGATCCTATATATCAAGTTATAGTGAACAGTGATGGTAGTATCTTTCCCTTCTGGCCCAGACACAATGTGAGCAAATGGAAGGTAAACATTTTCTCTTCTTCAGCAGAGTGGAAATTCTATTCCACTGTGTTCTTTTCTCTGGATGTTTACTCTCTAAATCTATGAAGTGCCATCAAGGTGGACTGCTTAGCCTAAGAGCTTGTGAATTTGAAATAAGTTCTGAGGTAAATAGAAAGTAGGGACCAGCTTCAATCTAGCGCATTCATTTCTGCATTTTTCACCTCTTATTCATAGTTCTATAAAGTGTCTATCTTGCACTTGGTGGTGAATTATATTCAGGGACACAGACACGTGGAATGTTGGTCACATCCTTCCTAATAAGATGTGACTCTTCACGTTAAATATCACCCCTACGGCAGTCTCCTGTAGTGCTGGGTTCACTGTGCCAGACAAAATTTCTATGCATCAGAGAACGCCAAGGTCAGTGGTAGGCACAGGGTAATTGGGAAATAAACAACTGTTATTGCCACAGTGTATTTAAGGGATAAGGAAAAACAGGCTGAATCCTTTTGCTGCGTTTGCGAGCCTGGTTTCTCATAGAAATATTAGGAAATTGAATTATTACTCTGGTTTCTTTAGGTCCTGAGGCAAGGGCTTCTGCTTTCTTTAAAGTAGGTGTCCTAAATCTTTTCATGTTCTGTTCCTCAGCTCCTCTTCATGTATGTTAACATTTGCTTGACCAGGGCCAACTTTTCAAAATAGTTTTATTGGCTCTAAGATAACATCTATAGTATGTTCACTAGTATTATACGTGCCACTGAAAGGAGAAAGAAAAACTCCTTCAATTAATTTAACTTGACCAAATATGTTTGTACCACTTGTAGCTAAAATATCTCTTTTCTTAGAGACCACCTTTGTATAGACATAGAAAGTCAAGTGTAAGTGAAAAAGATTGGTTAAAATATCCTCCAACTAAAACCTTGTTATATTCAGACTCCAAATATTTGACAAGCATCATTAGTGTCTTTGTTTTTTCCACACATAATCATCTCCAGGCTGTGTGGGCACCACTGATGTAGCCTTTCTTAAAAGAATTCTGTGTTGTTTTCTTCAGAATGATTGTCAAAGCAGTTGACGCTGAGTCTATATTTCTGATACACACGGACATGTGATGAAAACTATGTCACATGTGCTTCTGAATAACAACAATTATAAGTTATCCAAATCCAAACATGTTAGAACTTAAAAAAAAAATGTATCCACATAATATATATTTGTGGTTTATCTAGGAATTTCAGGTTTCACATCAGTATAACTAAAGCATGGACATTTCTGTCCCTCTAAGCCATCCAGGCTTCAGCCCCCAGGTACATCCAGCATCGACAAAGTGGTCAATGAAAAAACTTCACCTGTCACTGCATCTTTGGTGACACAGGGATACATTTTGTCCAGAAAACCTTGCTTCCTTATCTTACCATAACAAAAAGATGACCATGTCTCTTTCTTTCAGTCCTGGGTTCTACCCCAACAACTACTCACCAAGGGCTGAGAACATTTTTAGAAAGCAGTGTTATAATCTATTGCATCAGGGAGGGTCTGGTTCCATTGTGCCCCATAGTTGTATGCTTTTCTTGGATATTGTTCATCTATATCCACACTCACAATTGTTCTAACACTTTTTATATTCCATAGAAAGATTGGCCAGCAGGTTATCGAGGGCTGTCTCTTGTAAGTGGGCTAAGTGCGTATACTGGTATCTAACCAGGGGTTTAATTGTTGACACAGATTCTACAGCTGAAGAGCAACTATGATGTTCATAATAACTCTGCTTCCCCAAGTTCGTAGCCTCAAAAGTAAAACATCATCCCTCCTTTCCTTGATGTCTTCAAAGGGTGCTCATAGAACACTTGCGTGTGTACAACCAATGTTATTGAAGACTTGAGAAGATTGAAGGAAAACGCCAACAAGTAGCAAGAAACTTACAATCTAATATTCTTCATTTTCATTTTCAGTAGCATTTCCCTGCAGACAGGCCCTGGTCTACTTCTCACCTCCTCGCCCTCTCCCACTTTGCCCTCCACAAACTTCTCTCTCCCTCCTCTGTACCCTTTCCCACCCTAATTCCTATTCTTTCCTACGTAGGGAAATTTAACACCTTCCTGTGTTTATTCAAATCATATTTATCCTTGAACCACAAAATGGCTTCTCAGGTACTTCTCCGATACAAACACTCAAAGTTATAGCTATTCTCCACTGATTCGAAGGGCTTTTACTCAAGGAGGTAGCAAATACTCAAATAGAAGGCTGGGATAGGCCAGAAGGCCACAGGTGCCTCTGGAGTCCTGTGCTTTGCAGTTCTAAAATGCCTCGAAGAAAGAATGGACATGATTTTAAATATAGAGAGAAATGAAAGGCATCAGAAGGTCTAGGAAGGAAGTCAGAAGAAGTTAAGAGAATTGTGCCTCCATTACGGTATTCGGGGAAATTAGTGCCTCTTATTTCTAACCAGTCAGAGTCAAGCATGAGCTCCTTTTTTCACTCTGATACTCTCACTCCTGCCATTGGTCCTCAATGGAAAAACAGACGTTCAGCGAAATCAGTTCCTGGGCCAGTGTGCCTGAGAGAGCTGCTTTCTCAGCTCTGTTTTCCGAAGTTCTATGTATATATTCATAGCTTCTGGGGTTGGTGCTATGAAGATATAATCATTTTAAAATTTTAGCTTAGTGATGATTATATTCAATGCATACAGTGAACTATTATAGTAACATGGCTTAACTTAATTAGGGTAAAACTGAAGCAATCGTTCTGAGCAACTAAATATCTGAGGGGTGTTTTTATTTGTTTTTTTTCCAGGGAGCATTCGGTAACAGTATTAGGGTAGAATTCGGGTGAGATGGAGGAGATGGTCAGCATGTTTCAGGGGGGGCACGTGGAGAGACTACCTGTGGCAGGAAGTCAAGGGCACTTTAAAGACAGAGGAAAAGGAGATTTGGAACACAGAAGTTATTCCGAAGGAAAGCATTTGGAGAGTAGTGAAATAAAATTCATCGTATTTGCTATTCTGTTTAGGTCCTCGTGGAAAATGAAAACCTTTGTGCATACCTGAATCTTATCCCCTAGACAGTGTGTATTATTAAGGGGAATGAAGTAATAGGGGTGTGTGTGGTTAGAGTTTGTTGTCTGCTGTCTGGTTGGAAGCTGTGACTCTCTTCCAGGAAGTGGAGTTAAATCTTCTATGGTGGAGTGAAATTCAGCACGTTTCTGCAAAAGACTTCTGGCTTTCCCGGGCTTTCCATCCAGGGAATTCTGTTGGGGGAAATTTCATCCTCATGTGTCTCAAATTCCAGAATGTGTGTCTTTAAGGAATAATTTTGTTTTATTGGCATGTTATGTGTTCTTGACATATAGTTGGTGAATCATAAATAATTTCGAGCACATGGGTGATTGAATAGATGTATTCATGTAAAGAAAATTGATCATAAAGAAGGGAGAAGGAAGAAAAACCAGATTATTTATATCATGCGAATTTTCCACTACTTGACTCATAAGTTAAATATCAAATTTTCCTCATATGTCCCTTGTACATTTGAAGATGATTTCCTTTCTACAACAACTGCGACAACAATAATAATGGTAATTTAGTTCTAGCTAATATTTATGTTTTACCATATTCCAGAACGTTTGCAAGAGCCAAAACCTGCTTTTTAATCTGCCCATGCAAACTTCCAGAGAAAATTCTTTGGCATGTAAGGATACGTGTAGAAGGTTCTCGGCTCTCCTCTTGACATCAATCACCAGGGAGCTAAAGCTAAAGCTAAACTTACCATTGGTAAGTTACTGGTCTTGTAGGGTACTGGGCATTTCCAAAAAATTTAGTACTTTCTCCATAATAGAACTTTCCACCTGAGTTTTCCTTCTGTTTCACTGCCACTTGGCAAGACAGGCTTTTGAGAACGGTTGTCTCTGGAAATTGTTCAGTTTTCAGACAACATCATACCTGTTATGTTGTGGAAGGAGTTCTCCCCTGCTGATATGCAATACTTGCTTGCATTTGATTCTACTCCCTCTCATGATAAATCACTTTCTCTTTTAGTAAGCGGCTCACACCGTTTCTCATTACAGTAAGGGTGTATTGCTGGAAAACTTAGCACACAAAACACCCTAGCTGTGTCTTAAGAAACACTAAGGTGTGTACATGAATGTGAAAATAACTCTCAGAAGTTCCGGTCCTTTTAACAAAATATACTATGTACACAGAAAACAAAGAAAAATATTTGGGAAAATGTAACACTTTACAAATAAATCAATGCATGTGTTTAAAATAGATTTTATTTCTTCTTTAAGTTTTTCTATTTGTTTTACGGTGTCTATATTTCTTATTTTATACAGAAATATAATTTCAAGATTGAGGTGTTAGGACTTGATTTGGAGTAAAGACTTCCTCAATTCCAATACCTTCTGTGAACCAAAGATGTAATTTTACTCTTAAATTGATTCTACTAACTTCATGGCCCAAATACCATAAGTTATGCAGTTTTAAGTCATCATGACTAATTTATAATTTCTATTTAAATGATGGATTCATATGCCTTATTAAGTCATGACTGAAACTATAGTAATATTAAATTTCCTAGACGAATGTCTGACAGCTCAGTAATTGATTGTACAAAGCCCAGTATTTAATATCTCTCTTTTCAAAAAATTTCCAGTTATCCCCTAGAGGTTCGTCCACCTGTTTAGAATCAAGCTTCATTGTTCTGTGATGGTGTCAGGATACACAAACCTCTTTACATATCATGAAATTTTTAGTTTTTCTGTCATTGTAAAATAATTTATTTTGTTAATTGCCTACTATGAAATATTTTGGGTAATTTTACACTTGTGGTAATGTAAATTTAGCCAAATGACCATTAAGTGAATGCTAATCATCTGGGATGGAGGTCTTTGGAAAGGTCACTTTGTCAGTTCGTCCCTTCTCACCTGCCAAGTGACCGGGTCTTAATCTTCATCCTTCCCATGTCTCTTTTGAGCCAAATAGTCCTGCTTTACCTCTTATTTTTCTTCTTCTTCTTCTTCCTCCTCCTTCCCCTCCTCTTCCTCTTCTTCTTTTCTTTTTCTTCTTCTTCTTCTTCACCTTGCCATCTCCCATGCTTTGACGTGATTAATGACACCCTTATGTCACCTCAATGGTCATACTGTACACTCAGAGGCCCTGTATTCTCTTGTGGCTATCTTTTGGCATTCTCCAACAAGCTGACTGCTGATATCACATTCATCTCTCCCCTAAGTTCCACACACATATGTGACACAGTTTTCATTTACATTTCCACTTGGATGTATAAAAGGCTTCTGAATGTGAATTTAAAATCCTAATTCCTCTCTCCCACAATATATATATATATATATATTTTTTTTTTTTGAGACAGAGTCTCACTATGTCACCCTGAGTAGAATGCTGTATGGTCACAGCTCACAGCAACCTCAAACTCTTGGGCTACAGCCATTATCTTGCCTCAGCCTCCCAAGTATCTTGGACTATAGGTGCCCGCCACAACACCCGGCTATTTTTTTGTTGCTGTTGTCACTGTTGTTTAGCTGGCCCTGGCTGGGTTTGAACCCGCCAGCCTTGAGGCATGTGGCCACCTCTGTAACCATGGTGCTATGGGCTCCGAGCCCTCCCACAATCTTTTTCTCCACCTAAAGCAGTGAATGGTAACTCAAACTTTGCAGTTGTCTAAGGCACAAACTTTAGGCTATCAATGGCTCATTTTGTCATATATGTCCTATCCAAATGCTGAATATATTGTGCTATATCAACTTTTGTATTGATATATAATGATTTACAGATTTATGAGGTGCTCATTATGTTTGGATAAATGCATAACATGTGTAATGATTAAAACAGGGTATTTAGTATATCCATTACCTCGAATATTGGTCATTTCTTTGTGTTGGAGACATTTTAAATAGTCTCTTCTAGCTATTTTGAAGTATATAATAATTATTATTAAGTACAGTCATCTTACTCTGCTAATAGCGGAACTTACTCTTTTTATCTAACCCAGCAGTTCTCAACCTGTGGTTTGCGACCCTTTTGTAACAATGAAAATACATCCTGCATATCAGATATGTACATTACGATTCATAACAGTAGCAAAGTTACAGTTATGAAGTAGCAACGAAAATAATTTTATGGTTGGGGGTCACCACAACATGAGGAACTGTACTAAAGGGTCACGGCATTAGGAGGCATTAGGAAGGTTGAGAGCCACTGAATTTCTAACCCTATGTCAGTACCCATTAAGCAACCTCCCTGTTTTGCTCTCCCACTCTCCCAGCTGCTGGTAACCAATATTCCACTTTCCACCTCTGTGAGATTAACTGTTTCAATTTCCACATGTGAGTGAGAACAGGCCGAATTTGTGTCCTGTGTTTGGCTTAATTCATTTAACACAATGACCACCGGTTCCGATGACTTTTTTTGTGTGTGTGTGTGGCTGAATGACATTCTATTGTATTTACATAGCACATTTTTCTGTACCTGTTCATCTGTTGATGGATACTCATGTTGATCCGTGTTTGTCTACTGTGAATAGTGCTTCAATAAGCCTGGGGATTCAGATTTCTCTTTGATATACTGATTTCCTTCTTTTTGATATCCGAATGGGGAACCGATGAATTAAATGATAATCCTAGTTCACGTTCTTTGGGGGAAATTACATACAGTTTTCAATAATGCCTGCACTAATTTATATTCTTCCCAATAGTGTATGAGTCCCCCTTCTCTATATCCTTGCCTTCATTTTTCTTTTATTTCTCCTTTTGATAATAATTATTCTAACCTGAGTGAAATATCGCATTGTGTTTTTTTTGTTTGTTTGTTTGTTTTGTGGTTTTTGGCCGGGGCTGGGTTTGAACCCGCCACCTCCGGCATATGGGACCAGCGCCCTACTCCTTGAGCCACAGGCGCCACCCTTGCATTGTAGTTTTGATTTTCATTTTTCAGATGAGCATTTTTTTTGGCCGGGGCCAGGTTTGAACCTGCCACCCCTGGTACATGGGGCTGGCGTCCTACTCCTTGATCCATAGGCACCACCCAAAACTTAATTATTTATTAATTTTTTGCAGTTTTGGTGGGGGCCAAGCTTGAATCTGCCACCCATGGTATATAGGGCCAGCACCCTACCTCTTGAGCCACAGGTGCTGCCCTCAGATGAGCATTATTTTATAAACCTGTTTTCCATTTTCATGTCTTCTTTTGAGAAAGGTCTATTCATATATCCTTTTACACTTTTTAAAGAAATTTATATAATTTTTGCTGTTCAGTTGTTTGAGTTCCTTATATAATCTAAACTTTCAGCCTTTGTTGAAGGGAGAGTTTGCAGATGGTTTCTCCCATTTTACAGGTTTTCTCTTCACTCTTGGCTGTGCATGGTGACTTTTAAAATATTACACAAAATTTGTTCTTTTCTCTTTTTTTCGCAGCCTCCTTCCTGGTCCTGCCCACTGTCATTCTTCTCTGGTTATCGCAATAGCCTCCTATCTGATCACCTGCCTCCGTTCTTACTTGCTCTACACACGATTCTTAATGTATTATTTAGAGTGATCTTACAAGACTATCAAAACTTATCACTTTATGGCCCTTTTCAAAATCCTGCACTTTTCACATCAGGCAAAGTAAATGTCACAGCCCCATCAAAGGCTGACATGGCCACACGAGCCCTTTTGCTGTTTACCTCATCTCCACAGTTCCTCTCCTGAGCTGCATCAGTATCAACTCTCTTGTCATCTTTTACAAGTGCCAAGCAATGACCCACATGGGCTTTTGCGTTTGCTGTTTAATTTGGCTAGAGTATTCACCTTGGCACAATGTAAAATTAAAATAAATACTTAATAAATAAATTAGAACAAATAGTGGGCACCATAGATTCTTATATAAGGAATAGGTCTGGGAGAACATAAAATGAAATCGAAATATTTGCCCTTGATTTATTTGTTCATGGCATAAAAATAAACATGTCTATTTTCTCCTTAGTAAGATTGCATGTGAGTAGGGGAAGATTTGTATTGTTTCTTTAAATTCACTAAGCTAGTCCATAGACCATTATACAATGGGTGGATATTATAAAAATAATCCTAAATTCTTTAAAACCTGGCATGGAACTGTATTAGTAATTGATGTTTCTTATATAAAAATGAAAGGATAAATTCTCCCAGATTTTCAGGAAATATAGGTCTCCTTATTTTGTCCCTAACAAAAATTGTATAATTCATTTGAATCAGAGAATAAGATTTTCCCACAAAGCTATATTTAGTTATTAAAGGAAGGAACAACGTTAGTTTAATTTCTAGTTTGATTATTTGTCTGTTAATTAACATGATTTTGATTTTCTATTCCTATTTAAACATTTTTATTTTGAGGTGTTTCTTTTTTCTTTAAGCTTCAAATCTGTTATATGGCATGACTGTTATCTTAATCTTCTTTTTAAAGATATAGAACGTCATATTTCTCCTCACACAGCACATATTGTGTCTTTCCAGTAAAGAAGTGAAGTATAGATATTCTTTCTCTGCTTTGGTTTTCTTGAATTTTAGGGAATGAGTAGTTTATATCAGTTTTTTTGTACAAGTGTGATTGATTTCAATCATCATGGAATTTGGCTTGAGATCCGAGCATTATACTTTAATTTAGATTTCTGACCAAGGCTTATATTTTAAAAGGCTTACTGAAACAAATATTTTTTTCTAAAAGATAGAAAAACAATAAATCAAACAAATATTTAAAACGACACAACATTAGGCAAACAATCAATTCATACCAAGGAAACAGAATTCATACCAAGGAAACAATCAATTCATACCAAGGAAACGGAATTACAAAATTTTGTATTTCTGGGACAAAGGTTCTGCAAGTTCCAAGGGCAGAGGAATAGATAATCCACATGCAAAATGTTTGGGAGAGAAATGGCTCTAAACTGTTAGAGGATGTTAATGGCTTCTAACACTGGATGCTAAAAAATGAAAAAAAATATTTCAAAATATTTTTGAAAAACTTTTACAATAAATAATGAACTAAAATTCTTTAGTTAGCTTAAATATCAATAAAGAGTAAAGAGAGAATGAAGATAGATTAGAAGGGCAAGATTTTAAAAAACTTATTTTCCATTATATGATCTAGGAAGCTATTTAATGTGCTTCAACCAAAACAAGGAAGTAAAACATAGATCAAACAAACCTACATGAAACAGGGCTCCAATTCAGAAAAGAAATAAACCAAGGGAATACGCAAGACACTGGTGAAGGGAGAATGACTGATGATGAATCTGTCTCAGATGTAGAGAACATGAAATTTGATCTAGAGAAAGTCAGGAGCTGCTTGGAGTTCTTCAAGAAAATAAAATGGGCAAGTGTCTGATGCACAGGAATAAACAGAATATTTAGACAACCAGAAGAAAGTTTAAAGTAGAGTTAATGCCACGTTCATGGATCAGTGAGCAAAAGATTAAAAAATGAAAGTTAATTCATGGATAAAATTGTCCAGGAAATGAAAATCAATACTATAATATAGTATTATATTGTATATTGATAACAATATCAATAGTATATAACATGACAGAACAGTATTTACTGAATCAAAATAATATTAACAGACACTGTTGATAGAACCAAAATTAAGACATTATTGGGAATAAATGAAGGGGTGAGTGAGAAAGAATGGGAGTAAATCTTAAATTTTTAGAATATGCCTTGTAGAATTTTAACTTAAACTCTGTAATACACCTGAGATCTGCAGTCTTCCCATGTGCCCAGAACTGTCCATGTCTATGACTACAGCTTTGGGATAATTATTAATAGCTCACCATTAATTCTCAAAGAGTCTTAGTCTGGATGATTAATTATAACATCAACATGACTTTGAGCAAAAAGGTTTATTTTTTGCTTTGCTAAAGCAGAGGTCAGTAGTGGTTGCACTACTGCTCATTGTGTTATCTTTATTCCAGGATCTGAGCTGAAGAAGCTCCAGGGGGAGTGTTGCTGTTCCCAGAGCACAGAGGAAAGACAACGAAGGTGGCAAGAGAGTATAATGGCTTTTAGAAGCAACTGGTGAAAAGGGCCCATGGTCACTTCCGCTCACATTACATTGGTCAAGCAAGTCACATGCCCAAGCCTGCTGGCAGTGGAGGGGAGGGGGGGACAAGGAACGTAACATCTCCCTGAAAGTAACATCTGCAAAAATACAAAAACATGAATAACAGCTAATAAGAAATTTAGCTATGAAGTAATAGACAATATTTGCATTCTGCTTTTTACTTTACACTCACCTGTTACACACACAATCACATTTGATTCTCACCCCTTCATTTATTCCCAATAATGTCTTAATCTTGATTCCATCAACAGTGTCTGTTAATATTATTTTGATTCAGTAAATACCAATTCTCACACCAATCTCACACCAATCTTCAGATGGAGAGTTTAACCCTGTCCATTACACAGGTGATGAAGTTACATTAAAGATTATGTAACTTACCCAAGTAACACAAAAAATAATCACCTTTGCAGACGCCTATCCTCTTTGCAGACACTGAATTTCTATCCATGTTAATTCACTTGAGAATTCGTGTTTTCATTCATTATGAAACCACCTTTAATAAATACTTGTGCAAGCTAGAAATTGTTTCTGTGCTCTACCACCTCAAAATCATGTGGTAAAGGCGGGAATATACTCAAGTAATTGGTAGAGAGTGAGATAAGTACTAACAGGTATATGCGCAAAGCTAAAAGAACACTCATGATATCCTCCAGGTTTGTGACATTTCAGTCGAGTAGAGTTAGAGAAGAGTGTGAATCTGCCAGGTGTGCAAGAGAAAAAGAGGCAGGGATGTGTGTGGATGGAGAGGGGAGGAGAGGAAATATTTCCAGTTCCTTTAGAAGGCCATGGCCAGTAAGGAAAATCCTATTATCATAATCATCTGAAAATATGGACAGGGTGGCCATTACTTCTAGGAACTGAACATCTTTTTAAAAGTTACCTGTGCAAATATTATCTGGGGGTTTTGACATACTAAGCTATTCTCAGTCACACATGCTGGTGTTATTCAGCTTGTTGTTCAGAAAGAAGAATCCTGGAGGAATGTGACAGAGATTAATTGAATTCTCAAAGATAGAGGGACTTCACAGAAGACTCAGGTGGAACAGCTTTCCTGAGAAGGGTGCACAAGCCCTTAGACTTTGAGGCCAAAGACAAGGCAAATGAAGGTGCATAAAGGAAAGAGGGGAAAAAAACCCCAAGCCTATGTATTCTCTGCAGTTTTCTTCAAGCTGAACCGCACCAACTTGGAATTGAATGCCAGTGAATCTCCCATCTGCTTTATTCTTTACTAGTGCTAGATATAAAAATTCTATGCTTAAGGAATTTCTAACTAGAAGTTTCAGGGAAAGTAGGTATTGGAGCTTCAATGCACAATGAATAGAGAACACTGAAGACTCTGAATGCCTTAAGGAAGAAATCAGAAATGCAGAGTAGTAAAAGCAGCAAAGCAGCAAAGCAGCAAACAGGGGACGGCCAGAAACTCTGTTAGTAAGAACACCAGAACATAGGCAGGCTCATCAGGACAAGCCTTCAATGGGAAAGGTGCGTTTTCATTTAAGTCATGGCAGATTTTGATAGAGGAGCCCCAAATACCAAGAGCCACGGCTGCTGTAAGGTCAACGCCATTCTTTTTTTTTTTCTTTTTTGTAGAGACAGAGTCTCACTTTATGGCCCTCGGTAGAGTGCCGTGGCGTCACACAGCTCAAAGCAACCTCTGACTCCTGGGCTTAGGAGATTCTCTTGCCTCAGCCTCCTGAGTAGCTGGGACTACAGGCGCCCGACACAACGCCTGACTATTTTTTGGTTGCAGTTTGGCCAAGGCTGGGTTTGAACCCACCACCCTCGGTATATGGGGCCGGCGCCCCACTGACTGAGCCACAGGCGCCGCCCAGGTCAATGCCATTCTTAAAGCAACAGGGCAGATGACTGAGGCGAATCTCTTGCTGTGATTTTAACATTCCTCTACTCAACTCTTCTCACTTGAAGCTTCAACAGTTTTACAGGAGTTTTTATTTGTGTGGTAGTCGCTAGCGAAGGCTATCTGGGTTTTGGCTGTGATATAACCAACCAAATAATTTGGTTATTCCCTTGTCTCAGATTTATATTACAGGTTTCCAGGGATTTTTCACCTTCCAGAAATATTAAATAGTGCAATGCTTGACTTTTGCTAGCAATCTATTAATGATACAAGCAATGTCATTCAAAACTAAATGGCATTTATTATTAAATGAAACTGTTCTCTTACTAGTTATGGACAAATATTAATAATATGCATGTTTGGGTATTAATATATAGATGCATAAATACATAGATGTTTAAGTATATTAAATTTATAACGATCAATAAGCACATTTGTTAGTCTGAGATTGAGAGAGAAGGCATTAAGAGCTATTTTGTTGGGCGGTGCCTGTGACTCAGTGAGTAGGGCACCAGTCCCATATACTGAGGGTGGCGGGTTCAAACCCAGCCCCGGCCAAACTGCAACAACAACAAAAACATAGCCAGGCATTTGTGGCGGGTGCCTGTAGTCCCAGCTACTTGGGAGGCTGAGGCAAGAGAATCGGCTAAGCATAGGAACTGGGGATTGCTGTGAGCTGTGACACCATAGCACTCTACTGAGGGTGAGAAAGTGAGACTCTGTCTCTTTTTTTCTGTTTTTGTATTTTTTAGACGCAGAGTCTTACTTTATTGCCCTTGGTAGAGTGCCATGGCGTCACACAGCTCACAGCAACCTCTAACTCCTGGGCTTAGGCGATTCTCTTGCCTCAGCCTCCCAAGTAGCTGGGACTACAGGCATCCGCCACAACATCCGGCTATTTTTTTGTTGCAGTTTGGCCGGGGCTGGGCTTGAACCCACCACCCTCGGTATATGGTGCTGGCGCCCTACCCACTGAGCCACAGGCGCTGCCCAAGGCTCTGTCTCTTAAAAACAACAACAACAAAAAAAAACGATTCACAGAGGGGAGGCGGAGCAAGATGGCGGCCGAGTAATAGCTTCCTTGTATCTGGGCACTATGAGTCTGGGGAGATAGGACTCCAGGCATATCTGGCTGGTGGGATTTGCCTATCATCACCCCTGCGAGGATACAGGGAGTCAGCAAGAGACTTCTAGACTTCAAGAGGAGGACTAAAACAGTGGAAAAACGGCAAGTGGTCGCGTGTGTTCAATCCGTCTAAACCCGCCCGCAACTGTAAGTTCAGTAGCAGCGAAACTGCAAACCAGAAAGGCCTTACTGTGAACAGTTTTGGTGTCTTTGGATTTGGCACTCAGTTGAACTGCCTTGGGGAGAGGTTGAGCCGGAGTGCGGAGAACTTTGGCCGTTGTCTAGGGCCCCAGTCTGAGCTGCTGAGCCAGACGGAGCTAATAGTGTTTGGCTGTGGGTCACAGGGAGCCATTGTGAGTTATCTGCCCCGGCAAGCTCCGCCCTCAGGGTCACAGAGTTAGAATTGGGTGGGAGCTGGTAACCCAGCGACCAAGTAGCCTAAGGGCGGGGTCTGAGCCTCCTTGCAGCTCTAACCCTCAGGGGCAGAGTGACACCAGTTTTGGCACACTAGGTAAGTGGATAGCCAATTCAGCAGTGATTCCAGTGACAAGCACTTTCCTGGGAAAGCTTCTGCTCAGCAAGTGAACAAGTTCAAAGTGCCTTTTAAGTGGGCTGAAGAGATTTAGGGTGTCTACCTGCTGGGGTTTGAGAAATCAGCAGCCTCCAGTCGTATCAGAACTGTAATTAACATCTCCTACCCCAGAAGACCACGTGTTGCCCAGACAATATTCAATAACATACACACACTGCTTTGTTTTTGGTTGTGGGTTTTTTTTTGTTTATTTTGATGTTGTTGATGTTGTTTTGTTTTTTAAGTTCAACCTTTTCCATACAGATCCTTTTTCATTCTCAATTTTTCTAGTTTAATTATAATTTCCCATTGCTGCCTATCTCAATAATTAGAACTTCATTTTTGCTAGAGCTTCTACCGCTATTCTTTGGTTTTCCACCCAATTTTATCCCATAAAGTTTTCTGTTTGCTTGTTTTGGTTTGATTTATAGCATTTTTGTCTTTCCTCTCTACTTGGTGGAGGTGGGGTACTGTGTCTGATCAGGTTAGCAAAGAGCTGCTGACCTCAAGGGAACCACCAAAATGGGCACCCCCAGAAGGTGGGGTTTTTTTAAGGTTGTGTCAAAGTACCCTACTGTACACCTATATTGCTCTGTCTCTCTCTTTCTGTGCCTCTCTTCTTTTTGGCAGTATTCCTTTTACCCACCCCCTCTCCTTTCTCTATTTTTCCTATCACTCGGTCCTCCTTTCTTTCATCCCTTTTTTGCTCTTCAACCTTCTCACCCTTCTGGTCCTGTAACCCTTAGTCCACAGGCACGAGAACTTAAAGAGCAAGAGGAAGTGAAAGGAAAATTAGGGCAAGGAAACAGATAAAAGAAATCACCCATGAGGAAGAATCAGCAGAAAACTCCAGGCAACATGAAGAACCAGTCCAGAACAACCCTGCCAAGGGACCATGAGGTAGCTACTGCAGAGGATTCCACCTATAAAGAAATGTTAGGAATGACAGAAAGGGAATTTAGAATACACATGATGAAAACAATGAAAGAAATGATGGAAATAATGAAGGAAACTGCTAATAAAGTGGAAAATAACCAAAAGGAAATCCAAAAATAGAATCAAATAAGAGATGAACTATATGAAGAATATAAAAAGGATATAGCAGAGCTGAAGGAACTGAAACAGTCTATTAAGGAACTTAAAAATGCAATGGAAAGTATCAGCAACAGTTTAGACCATGCAGAAGAAAGAATTTCAGAGGTAGAAGACAAAGTTCTTGAGATAACTCAGATAGTAAAAGAGGCAGAAAAGAAGAGAGAGAAAGCAGAACGTTCACTGTCAGATTTATGGGATTTTATGAAGCGTTCCAACATACGAGTTATAGGAATTCCAGAAGGGGAAGAAGAATGCCTCAGAGGAATGGAAGTCATACTAGAGAATATTATAAAAGAAAATTTCCCAAATATCACCAAAGCTTCTGACACACTGCTTTCAGAGGGATATTGGACCCCAGGTCACCTCAACTCTAACCGAGCTTCTCCAAGACACATTGTGATGAACCTCTCCAAAGTCAAGACAAAAGAAAAGATTCTGCAAGCTGCCAGGAGTAAGCGCCAGTTGACCCACAGGGGCAAATCCATCAGAGTGACCGCAGACTTCTCTAATGAAACTTTCCAAGCAAGAAGACAATGGTCATCTACCTTTAATCTACTTAAACAGAACAATTTCCAGCCCAGAATTCTGTACCTGCTAAGCTAAGCTTAAAAATTGATGGAGAAATCAAATCATTTACGGATATACAAACATTGAGGAAATTCGCCACAACAAGATCAGCTCTACAGGAAATACTTCAACCTGTTCTGCACACTGACCACCACAATGCATCAGCAGCAAAGTAAGAACTCAGAAATTAAAGGACAGAACCTAACCTCCACACTGATGCAAAAGATAAAACTAAGCAACGGACTCTCACCAAATAAGACGAATTGAATACTACCACACTTATCAATTATCTCAATAAATGTTAATGGCTTGAATTCCCCACTGAAGAGACATAGATTGGCTGACTGGATTAAAAAACACAAGCCATCCATTTGCTGTCTGCAAGAAACACACCTGGCTGCAAAAGACAAATTAAAGCTCCGAGTCAGGGGTTGGAAGACAATCTTTCAGGCAAATGGAATTCAGAAGAAAAGAGGAGTTGCAATCTTATTTTCAGATACATGTGGATTTAAAGCAACTAAAGTCAAAAAAGACAAAGATGGTCACTTTATACTGGTCAAGGGAAAAATACAACAAGAAGACATTTCAATTCTAAATATCTATGCACCCAATTTAAATGCTCCCAGATTCTTGAAACAGACCTTACTCAGTCTGAGCAATATGATATCTGATAATACCATAATAACAGGGGACCTTAACACTCCTCTTACAGAGATGGACAGATCCTCTAAACAGAAATTAAACAAAGATATAAGAGATTTAAATGAGACCCTAGAACAACTGTGTTTGATAGACGCATATAGAACACACCATCCCAAAGATAAAGAATATACATTCTTCTCATCACCCCACGGAACATTCTCCGAAATTGACCATATCCTGGGACACAAAATAAATATCAACAGAATCAAAAGAATTGAAATTTTACCTTGTATCTTCTCAGACCATAAACCACTAAAGGTGGAACTCAACTCTAACAAAAATGCTCGACCCCACCCAAAGGCATGGAAATTAAACAATCTTCTGTTGAATAACAGATGGGTGCAGGAAGAAATAAAACAGGAAATCATTAACTTCCTTGAGCATAACAACAATGAAGACACAAGCTACCAAAACCTGTGGGATACTGCAAAAGCAGTTTTGAGAGGAAAATTCATCGCTTTAGAGGCCTACATTCGAAAAACAGAAAGAGAGCGCATCAACAATCTCACAAGAGATCTTATGGAATTGGAAAAAGAAGAACAATCTAAGCCTGAACTCAGTAGCAGAAAAGAAATATCCAAAATCAAATCAGAGATCAATGAAATTGAAAACAAAAGAATCATTCAGAAAATTAATGAAACAAGGAGTTGGTTTTTTGAAAAAATAAATAAAACAGGTAAACCATTGGCCAGACTAACAAGGAATAGAAAAGTAAAATCTCTAGTAACCTCAATCAGAAATGATAAAGGGGAAATAACAACTGATCCCACAGAGATACAAGAGATCATCTCTCAATACTACCAGAAACTCTATGCCCAGAAATTTGACAATGTGAAGGAAATGGATCAATATTTGGAATCACACCCTCTCCCTACACTCAGCCAGGAAGAAATAGAGTTCCTGAACAGACCAATTCCAAGCACTGAGATCAAAGAAACAATAAAAAATCTTCCAACCAAAAAATGCCCTGGTCCAGATGGCTTCACTCCAGAATTCTATCAAACCTTCAAGGAAGAACTTATTCCTGTACTGCAGAAATTATTCCCAAAAATTGAGGAAGAAGGAATGTTCCCCAACACATTCTGTGAAGCAAACATCACCCTGATACCAAAACCAGGAAAAGACCCAAACAAAAAGGAGAATTTCAGACCAATCTCACTCATGAATATAGATGCAAAAATCCTTAACAAAATCCTAGCCAATAGATTACAGCTTATCATCAAAAAAGTCATTCATCATGATCAAGTAGGCTTCATCCCAGGAATGCAAGGCTGGTTCAACATACGCATGTCCATAAACGTTATCCACCATATTAACAGAGGCAAAAATAAAGATCACATGATCCTCTCAATAGATGCAGAAAAAGCATTTGGTAAAATCCAGCATCCTTTTCGAATTAGAACACTGAAGAGTATAGGCATAGGTGGCACATTTCTAAAACTGATTGAAGCTATCTATGACAAACCCACAGCCAATATTTTACTGAATGGAGTAAAACTCAAAGCTTTTCCTCTTAGAACTGGAACCAGACAAGGTTGTCCTCTGTCACCTTTACTATTCAACGTAGTGCTGGAAGTTCCAGCCAATACATTAGGCGAGACAAGGAAATAAAGTGAATCCAGATGGGAGCAGAGGAGGTCAAACTCTCCCTTTTGCTGATGACATGATCTTATATTTAGAGAATCCCAAAGACTCAACCACAAGACTCCTAGAAGTCATCAAAAAATACAGTAATGTTTCAGGATATAAAATCAATGTCCACAAGTCAGTAGCCTTGTATACACCAATAGCAGTCAAGATGAGAAGCTAATTAAGGACACAACTCCCTTCACCATAGTTTCAAAGAAAATGAAATACCTAGGAGAAGGAGGTAAAAGACCTCTATAAAGAAAACTATGAAATCCTCAGAAAGGAAATAGCAGAGGATATTAACAAATGGAAGAACATACCATGCTCATGGATGGGAAGAATCAACATTGTTAAAATGTCTATACTTTCCAAAGCAATCTACCTATTCAATGCCATTCCTATCAAAATACCAACATCGTACTTTCAAGATTTGGAAAAAATGATTCTGTGTTTTGCATGGAACCGGAAAAACCCCCGTATAGCTAAGGCAGTTCTTTGTAACAAAAAGAAAGCTGGGGGCATCAGCATACCAGATTTTAGTCTGTACTACAAAGTCATAGTGCTCAAGACAGCATGGTACTGGCACAAAAACAGAGACATAGACACTTGGAATCAAATGGAAAACCAAGAAATGAAACTAACATCTTAGAACCACCTAATCTTCGATAAACTAAACAAGAACATACCTTGGGGGAAAGACTCCCTATTCAATAAATGGTGTTGGGAGAACTGGATGTCTACATGTAAAATACTGAAACTGGACCTACACCTTTCCCCACTCACAAAAATTGATTCAAGATGGATAAAGGACTTAAATTTAAGGCATGAAACAATAAAAATCCTCCAAGAAAGCATAGGAAAAACACTGGAAGATTTTGGCCTGGGGAAAGACTTCATGTAGAAGACTGCCATGGCAATTGGAACAACACAAATAAACAAAAGGGACTTCATTAAACTGAAAAGCTTCTGTACAGCTAAGGAGACAATAACCAAAGCAAAGAGACAACCTACACAATGGGAAAGGATATTTGCATATTTTCAATCAGACAAAAGCTTGATAACTAGGATCTATAGACAACTCAAATTAGTCCACATGAAAAAAGCCAACAATCCCATATATCAATGGGCAAGAGACATGAATAGAACTTTCTCTAAAGATGACAGACGAATGGCTAACAAACACATGAAAAAATGTTCATCATCTCTATATATCAGAGAAATGCAAATCAAAACAACCCTGAGATATCATCTAACCCCAGTGAGAATGGCCCACATCACAAAAATCTCAAAACTGCAGATGCTGGCGTGGATGTGGAGAGAAGGGAACACTTTTACACTGCTGGTGGGACTGCAAACTAGTACAACCTTTCTGGAAGGAAGTATGGAGAAACCTCAAAGCACTCAACCTAGACCTCCCATTTGATCCTGCAATCCCGTTACTGGGCATCTACTCAGAAGAAAAAAAATCCTTTTATCATAAGGACACTTGTACTAGACTATTTATTGCAGCTCAATTTACAATCGCTAAAATGTGGAAACAGCCTAAATGCCCACCAACCCAGGAATGGATGAACAAGCTGTGGTATATGTATACCATGGAATACTATTCAGCCTTTAAAAGAATGGAGACTTTACATCCTTCGTATTAACCTGGATGGAAGTGGAAGACATTATTGTTAGTAAAGCATCACAAGAATGGAGAAGCATGAATCCTATGTACTCAATTTTGATATGAGGACAATTAATGACAATTAAGGTTTTGGGGGGGAAGCAGAAAGAGGGACGGAGGGAGGTGGGTGGGGCCTTGGTGTGTGTCACACTTTATGGGGGCAAGACATGATTGCAAGAGGGACTTTGCCTAACAATTGCAATCAGTGTAACCTGGCTTATTGTACCCTCAATGAATCCCCAACAATAAAAAAAAAAAAAAAAAAAAAACTATTTTTCTGTAATTAGTTTCAAAACCTCAATTTTCCACATTTGATCATATTTTTATTTTCTTTAGATTGATAATTGTAAAATAACCCCTTTAAAATGTCTTTATATTTGATTACCTTTAAAATTAAATTAATATTTTAAAATGAAAACATTTTAAAGGGGTCATTGAATTGGGGCTTTTACATATATGTAATGAGAAAAACTGAGAAACTTGTAACACTTATGGGATGTTTCAGGGAGACAGAACAGAGTAGAAGGCCAAGCTGGTGGCTCACGCTGTAGTCTTAGCACTCTGGGAGGCTGAGCTAGGTGGATTGCTTGAGTGTCTTGTGCAGGAGAGCAGCCTGCACAAGAACAAGACTCCATCTCTACTACAAATAGGAACACTAGCTGGGAGTAGTGGGGCATGTTGATAGTCTCAGCAACTTGGGAGGCTGAGGCACAAGGATGGCTTGAGCCCCAGAGTTTAGGATTGCTGTGAGCTATGATGCCATGGCACTGTACCCAGGGCAAGAGAGTGAGACTCCGTCTCAAAAAAAAAAAAAAATAAAAATAAAGAAGTTGGAGGGAAATTTGAATAATATATTTGTAGTTAAAAATACATTAATTCTATGAAGATGTTGAGAAAGCCCTCGATGTTGCATTAAATATCTAACAAGAGGAACAAAATCAGAAATTCTGAAATTAATCTTTATCACACTGGTTTATGATTTGGGGAGGGCTTCTCTTCTCTCTCTGTAAAACTAATACAGACGGCATTTTTCTTCACATGGATTTGGAAAGCATCTTCGGAAGTTCAAATTACTTTAATTTACAATATTTGTTCTTTCATTTAAAAAGTCTGCTTCAAATGTGTTGTTCTGCTCATAGGCCAAATACACTATGTATTATACTTGTTAAATATACTATAAAAATATTATTTTATGAAGTGACTATTAGTTGTATTTAAAAAGATGAATCCTTCCACTATTATACTGAAATTCAAATATCCAATGGCAAGAATATTCATTGATAAGAGCCAAATAAAGGCAATGTAAAATTTGGGGTTAGACCAAGTGAATAAATATTTTGAAATTCAAAGATGCTGACCTTTGATTAAGCTCCCCCTCTATTTCTTTCCCTCTCTCTCTTTCTCTCTCTTTTTTCCTTCTTTATTCTCTCCTTCCCTTCTTTTCTGCCCTCTTTATTTTCTTCTTTGTTTATTTTAACCTTGGATTTTTATCGACATAAATTCATTGACATGTTTATAAAACGTAATTGCAATTGTGTGTAGATAGATGATAGATACATAGATACTAAATTTACTAATCTGTCTGCATGACTTACCTGCTTTATAGCTTTGAATTTCAACATTCTTAGGGTCACTTTTGTCACTATATGCAATTCTTATTTTGTTTTTGAGCTTTGTGCTAGCAGTTTTGAAAACTTTCATATGCCTCTCTTGATATTAAGGGTGAAAACCCTTTATTTTGGAAACAGTTTTGGAGTTTAACTCATGCAAGGTGCAAGGTTAACCACTTTATTTTACTCAATTAGTTTTAGATCTAAATAACAATCTTAGAAGTTTCTGGCATAACAAATCCATATTTGAACACTTGAAACCATAAGAAAGTCACATCTAGCAATAAGATTTTTTATTTTTATCTTTATTAAAGTAAAAGAGGTTGTGAAATGTAAACCTCAGATCCTATTACCGGTCTCAGGAGAGTTTACTCATTTGTTAAAGTATTCAAGTTGTTCACTCTCTACTTTTTTTTTTTCAACATAGTAAGGAATATTTTGACATTCTTGAACCATATTAGAATACTCTGTGCTATTTGCATTAAAATTGTAAAAGTAGTTATCTTGTAGCCCAAAACAAAACAAAACAAAACAAAAATGACAAAAAACCCCAAAAGACAAAAAAATCAAAACCAAATGAACAGATACTTATATTGGTTGAGAAATATTTTTGTTTGTATTTTTGCACTGAATGATTTATATTTAAAAGGATTCTGTTTGGATCTTTGCTTTGACCACATATACACTAAAATTTTTTCTGCCCTGAACAAATAGTCTCTATTTTTATTATTGTTATGCCCTTTGAACACATTGCTTTTCACAATTCTGTAAATAAATTTAATACAAAGTAATCAAAGCATGGTTTCATGATGACTAAATAATTGTGTATTAATATATCAATTCAGCTAATTATTATAGATTTGGTATAAGGCTAACTATTTTACTCAATATTAGTTTTAGATATAAATAACAATTCTGATGTATTTGGAAAGCAAACAAATATTTACCTCTACATCTTTTTGTAAACTCATTAAACCAAAACACATCTATCATGCTAAAATGCGAGTCTTCATGCTTCCGACATAATTAATTGGCAATTAAAATGCCTCAATTATACTTCAAAGTAAGTTTTCATTTTATTTAGTAAATAATTATGGGGATAAAATTTAAGTTTTATAAGTAGCAGATCTGATAACGTATGTAATTTTCAAAATATCAATACATGAAACTAACACATAAAGGTTATGCATCGTTTTTAATTTACCATTAACTATAGTAATGATTATATTAATAAAACCATAGGCCTAAACTCAATTTCAATTGAATTTCTTTACCTAGAAAGATTTTATAATTAATATTGTCATGTGTACATGATTACTTTATATCATTGAAAAGAATTTGGTGTCTCCAAATAGAATTAAAGCACAGCACTTAGTCATTTTAGTCCGTCTCTAGGATTAGCTTAATTTAATATCTTAATAGAGTATGGACAGTATTTGAAATGACATATTTTAATATATGCATTCGAAATCCTACATCTTTTTATAGGCCAATAAGTTTATACATTGAACTAAATTAATTCGATCTATGTATATGTATATCTTTCCCTGAACATTTGAAATATGCCATAATAGCATAATTAAAGTTTTATCACAGTGGTATTGAGTACTTAACATAGTTTTTCAAATAAATAATCACATAATTCTACAAAAATATTTTAACAAAATTACCTATATGACTTCTATTTTATTGATATTTTTCTTAAACATTTATTTTTCTTTCATAAGTGCCTCAGACTTTAAAAAAAATTCTACACATTTAAAATGCATAACTAAGAGAATTAAGTGAATAACTGGTCACTTAATCAAGGGGTCTTAAACTTGATCTCCAGTAGTATAAAATAATTTATATTTTTCCACATAAAGTACTCTGATAATTACCTGAATTGTTCATTTTATCTTATGCATTCAAATGGTGTTTAAATGCCCCATTTAATGCTGCCAGTTTCATTTGAAAATATGAAAAAAGTATGAATATGAATTCAAAAAGCAAATATTTATGTTTTATTGCAATTGTATAAATATGCCATATATTTTATGGTCTAATAATTATAAAAACAAACTGTTCTTATCCTCTGTCTGAGATGGACGTCTAGAAAAGTTGGAAAAGACTCACAAGTGATACCAAAAGCACCATGGCCTATGACCATGTTCCTCCGCTGAAGGCAGGGTACAGTGCTGAAAGTGGGGAATACAGAGGGAAGAAATAAAGGGAGTGAAGGAGAAGAGGAAAACCTAAGTCAATAAAATGGTGAGCACTTGGGAGTCAGAAAGTCTAGGTTTGATTGCAGCCTTAGGTTGTATCATGTGTGGCCTTTACCAAGTTACCCAGCTTCTGAGAATACTGATTTTCTCATCCATAAAATGCAGACACTAATATAATGTTCACATCGTTATCACATGAATTGAATAAAATAATTTCTATGTTCTCTCCACCATGTGAGGACACAGTCAGTAGAGGCTATGTACAAACCAGGAAGAGAGTCTACACTAAGACTCTGACCATGCTGGCACCAAGATCTCAGACTTCCAGCCTCTATACTACGAGAAATAAATGTTTGTTTTTTAAGCCATTCAGTCTCTGACATTTGTCACAGCAGTCTGAGGTGACAGTGGAAGCAACCCAACATCCATTCCTGGGTGAATGAATGAATAAAAAGTGGTGTATACATACCATGGAATATTATTCAGCCTTAAAAAGTAGGAAATTCTGACACACACTATCAAATAGATAAACTTTGAAGATATTACATTAAGTGAAATAAGTTAGTCATGAAAATACAAATAATGTACTATTTCAGTTTTGCAAGATGAAAAAGTTCTGGAGATTGGTTGCACAACAATGTAAATACACTTAACACTCATGAAACTCTACACTTAAAATTGGTTAAGATGGTAAATCTGATGTTATATGTACTTTATCACAATTTCTGAAAATTAAAAGATAAAGGCCCAGGTGCAGTGGCTCACACCTATAATCCTAGCACTCTGAGAGTACAAGGCAGGAGGATTGGTTGAGGCCAGAAGTTCAAGACCAGCCTCAACACAGGTGAGACCCTACCTCTACAAAAAATATAAAATTTATCCAGGTGTGGTGGTGTGCACCCGTAGTCCCAGCTACTTGAAGGCTGAGGCAGGAGACTGGGAGGCAGAGGCAGGAGACTCAAGCCTAGAGACAGAGGTTGCAGTGAGGTATGGCGACACCACTACACTCTGGCCTGGGGAACTGAACAAGACCCATCTCAAAAATAAATAAATATACTAAAATGGCAGATTTTAGGTACACAGAGCAAAAAATCTATAAACAGCCTACAGTAATGCTGGCCATATTTCATTAAATGGTTCCTGCTGTTCCTTTATCTTTTCCCCTCCTTTTTCTTTCTCTCCTCTTTTTCTTCTGCCTCCTCCTCCTATTCTTCTGTCTTTGTCCTGGCATCTCATTGTTGCAAGGATGGGAATAGGAAAAATAGTGGCTGCTGAGTTCTGAAGTCTGAAAATCATTGACATGTGAAGAGAGACGTTTGTTTTGTGCTACTCTGATTTATTATTTTGAAATTTGAAGAAGGATTATAATTGATAACTTATCGTGTTTAAATATACGCTCATAATTTTATCTAATCAAAACAGATAAGGTGATGGTTAACAAGGAAAATTGTCAGTGCTTTCTACATAGTGAAAGATTAGCAAGTTACTTAAAAACATTGATGATTGAAATAGGCTTGTTCCTACCTCTTTCTGAAACCTAGTTCTATTCCTCTGGAAAATGTATTGGTTCTTAGAATATTAAAGCAGTATGTATTTACTATAGAAAATTTAGTATGTAAATAAAATTATAAACTGCAAAATAAAAATCTATATATTACAACTTAGGTACACAGAGCAAATGTTTGGTGCATACCCATCCATGGTAGTCACACATGAATCTATACCCACATGAACAAAATGGGATCAAAATGTCTGTACTATTTTTGTCCTGATTTAATATCATATTATGTCATGTAATTCTCCAATGTCAGTTAATTGGCTTAAATACAGTGTGGACATAAAGTTTGTGTGCAACTTAAGTAGTTTAACATAGTGAATTACACACGAGCTTTATGTCCATCTTGTATAGAAATAATATCTGCATAACAATCCATTAAAAAGACTCAGGTTAGTTATTTAATTGTTCCACATTGATCAACAGTATCCCACCATTTAATTTGAAAAAGTAATTATATGAGAAAGATATCAAAATATATAAAATTGGAAGAAGTTTCTTTCCAAAGGCATCTATATTTGAGGGTTAAGTAAAGTTATTCTCATACATATAAAAGCTCATTTTCTATGGAAACAACCTAAATGCACACCAAACCAGGAACGGTTTAAAAAGCTGTGTATATGTATGCCATGGAATATTATTCAGCCATTAAAAAGATGGAGACTTCATATATTTTGTATTAATATGGATGCAGTTGGAACACATTCTTCTTAGTAAAGTATCGCAAGAAAGGGGCAGCAAGAATCCAATGTATTCGATTCTGATATGAAGCCAGGAGATGATCTAATACACACCCACATAAGAGAAAATCTCAAATCAATTCAAGGTGGAGGGTGGGGGAAGGAGGGAGTGAGGAGAGGTCTGTGGGGGATGGATGTGTTCCAACTTAATGGGCACAATGTTAGAGTGGATGGCACACCTCTTGGGGGGTTACACAATTATAAGAGGGACATTACCTAACAACAATAACATTGTAACCTAACTCCTTGTACCCTCAATTAACCTGAAACAATAAAAAATAAAAAGCTTCCTTATCCAAAAATAAAAAATAATAAATAAATAAATAAATAAAAGCATACTTTCAAACAATGTCCATAACTCAGCAACAGCAATTGCACAGCATTTTTACTATTTTATCCAAAAATCTAATTTTTTTAATTTTTCTTACTTTTAAAAGAGAAATATTTCATAAAATTTTGAGAGTGCTTTCTAAATTATTAATATCAGTTGAGGAAAGCAACCTCAATAACAGATCTAGATAGCAAGTCTCTGGGTACTAGCTTACTGCTCTCCTTTCAGGTAAAGAAAATTAAAAATATTGATTCTTTGATGTCATGTTAGTATAGAAAAGGTCAGATATTGACCGTTGGTAATTTGAAGCATTTTTTGATTTTTTGGTCTGCAGATGGCCTGTTCCTGTAAATAATGTAATTAATAAATAAACAATGTAAATAATAAATTCTACTTCTACTACTGAAAATAAGCCTGAAGTTCCATAAGCTTTACATGATGTTATTAAAAATTATCTGTTTGACCTTAACCATATCTATATCAATTAAGAAAAATTGTGATCGCGAAGTAAACAAAATAAAATCAGGAGTGACTAAAATTCCAAGATTTCACATTAAATCATTGCCAAATAATCCCAACGTGTTTGGAATAATTTTGTACTCAAAAAAGTGCTATTTTCGATTTTGTTGTTGTTGTTATATTGACATTTGAAAGAGATTGCTTTGGTTAGTCCAAGATAAAAATTCTCCAAGTCAAAATTTCGTTTCAGTGATTGGAGAGTCTTTTCTTTGACAGGAAATTCCTCTTTTAGACGGTCTTACTTTTTGGGTACCTTCTGAAAGTTATTGTGTCTCCCTGTCTCCTTATGCTGTGGTTTAATTAACCTGAGAAGACGCTCATCTTGTGTTGTAGCTCTTTTCAAAATGATACACTCTGACCCCTCGATAGATGGGAAGATGTACATACCTTTGTTCTGCTCCTAACATTCGGCTCCCACAGTCCACTTCTGTCAATCTTTTGCGTGTAGATTTTTCAGGTGTGAATTAGTCACCACTTAGCTATGATCCTCCAACCACAAAGGACATATGTTAAGCTTTCTAAGTGTCCTCTCACTTGGCCTGGTTGAAGGAAGGAAACCATATATGTATATTGTCATAGACTTCTAGCAACATTCTACCTTTCACAGACCATTTTAGCACACCAAATATTGTGTATGGTTCAGGTAGATATTGGGCTATGTTTAACAAAAATATCAGATGTAAAGTATTTTTATCCCCAAAACCACTCAAAGCTCTGTATGTTCTATAGCATTTACTCTTCATGTATTTCAGTTAATTACTCATTTATTACTGCATCATAAATTACCTGAAGATATGGTTATTTTAAACAATAAACATTTATTATAGTTTCTGTGGCTGAGAGATTTAGACATGGCTGAATTGGGTTCACTGTCTCAGGGTCTCCCATGAGGTTGCAACTAAAGGGTTGGCTGGGACTATTGTCATCTCAATGATTCACTAGCAGGGGATCCACTTCCAAGATCACTTGCATGCTTTTTTTGGCAGTGCTCAGATTCTCACTGGCTGTTGACCAGACACCTCAGTTCTTTGCCACTTGGACCTCTATAAAGAATAACTGATAGTATTATAATTGCCTATCCTCTGAGCAGGAAATGTAGATAGAGAAGTAACATCTTCTTAGTTTTGTCCTCTTCTATTCCCTGGGAGTGAGTCACTAAGTCTAACTAACACACATTGAGAGGATTATACAAACTCATGAACACCAGGAGATGGGGATCATGGGGAGCCATTTCAGATGTTCTCTACCATGGTTTTAATTATTTCTCATTGATCAACCCTTAAACAGTAGATTACATATTTTTACACCAATGACCATTTTTTGGAGCACCAAGAATTATGATTAGTCCCTGGCAATACAAAGTTGCACACTATCTACTTTAACATTCTGTCTATAGTTATGGATATAATTCATCCTTCTTCACATAAAATGAGGGTGTGTCAGATGACTGAAGGCAAAAGGGAAAGTCTTCCCTTTCAAAAATTGAACTAAGATAAACAGTTTGCCATCTGTGGCTCAGAAATTTTATTAAAGAATAGGATGCCCTCAAATAACATGTTAAATTAATTTACCAATTCACCGTGTTCCCCTTACGCATTTAAATAACTAAGAGAAAAACCAAAATAAGAACAAATGAAAAGGGAGGGGGATTGGTAAGCTGTCACCTGAGGGAGACTGTGTAAGGGTGTGCAGCACACCCCTGGGTGAAGAACTCAACTCCGGCTTGGACTACCCCTGACAAGCACAAACAATGTAACTTAATTATTTGTACCCTCATATTAATCTGAAATGAATTTTCTTATAAGAAAATGTTTTGTGTATTAGTTTTTTAGCTGCTGTAACAAATTACCACAAATTTAGTGGTTTAAAATACCATTAAATAGGTCCTATTTGACTAACATCAAGGAGTTAGTAAAACTGTATTCCTTTCTGGAGACTAGACTAGAATCAGTTTATTTTAATATATATTTTTTCGTGTTTGTTTTGTTTTTCTTTCCGCTTCTAGGAGTTACCTGAATTTGTTGGTGGGTATTTACCTTCTATCTTAAAAGCCAAAGATAGGTAGTGAAATATTTCTTATTCTGACAAGTCATCCTGACTTGCCTTTTTGGTGAATAAGACCCCTGTGATTACACTGGGCCTACCTGGATAATCCACAATAACATCATCTCAGGGTCAATTGGATAGGAAAATAAATCTATCTGCTACCTTAATCCCTTCTTTTCAGGTGAGGTAAGATATTCATAGATTCTGAGAATGAATAATTTTGGAGGGCCACTAATTTATCTACTGCATTTTGAATGTAAGATTTAATTGAAGCAAGCTTGATACACATTTTTATGTATACCATACACTGTGCAACTTTTTAGCAACTTCAGAGCCAATCGATGTTTATTTATTAATTAATTAGATAATTCAATGTATTTTCATCAGCTCAAGTTGTTGCATCTGATACACAGACCCAAAGGAGATTGAATCTCCTTGGCTGAGCAAGAGAAGGGACACACAGCCACCTGCTACTTATTTGAAAGTCCTCTTGATTTGGAGTTCCTTTCGATTTTATCTTTTTAGTTGATTACCATATTCCAAAGTATGTTTTCTTTATTCTTTATTTTTAAAGAATGATATTATCATGTAAAAAGATATAAAGAAAAATAATGAGAACCAAGAGACCATTAAACTGGTAGCAATAGGAGGAATCGAAGGAGTAACACAGATAAAAGCCAAGTCTCCAACGGAGAAGCATAAAGGATGCAACTTACCTTCTGTACGGCACAATCATCAATCACCATTTCTCTCCTGTTCCTAATGGTATGATTATTGCTTTTCTTTCTTTAAGGTCCCCTATTATCTGAGGTTAGCTCAGAATGTTTCAATGCAACCTGACATGGTCTAATCTATAAATCCCCTATTATCCTTTTCTTATTTCCAAGTCTATGCTATCTATGTCAGGGCATGGCCTCATACACAGTTTCTAGAAACTTAACATCATTTCTTACTCTTTATCCTTTCTCATCTTCCTATTCAATCCTTTCAAATCCTGTCGATTTGCCCCTTCACTTCTATCTTTATTGCCAGAACATACTTAGGCCTCCCCAGCTCATACCTCTTTTGTTTCCCATGTCTTAAAATACTTTTTTAGCAATAAATTTTCAAAACTTGTATATGATTGTAATAGTTTCTACCTAAATTTCATCAATGAAACCCTCTTTACAAGAGAACAGATTATAAACCCCAACCTTTGCATTTAGGATTCTCAATAGTTTGAGTTGGGGTGATGTTTCCAAGCTCATTTGTAATTACTCCTCCTTAGATAGCCAGTGTTTTAATCTACCCGGCTTATTTGCAGTCCATGCAGCATGCACACGTCTTATGCATCTATATGCACAGATCAATTAGCTATGCCCTTCTCTCTCCTACATTTTACAATCCTATAATTTCCCAGGCAAATTGAATTCTTTCTAGTTTCCCTCACCACACCCCAACCCAATGTAAGTGAAATGAATCCCTATGTTACCACTTCTCTCCAAATTTAACTTAAAACCTCTCTTCTAACAGCGACCTCCCTCCGTTCCTCCATCTATTTCTCTCCCTCTCTTTGTTTCCTTCCGTTTGGCTAGAAAGTGTTTAGGTTCCTCCTAAACCATTATTGTCTAAAGACCCACGATTGGAAATCATGTGGTTTATTATGTCTGTCCATAGATGTATGTGGTTATTTAAAATTACTTGGGAGTGGGCAGCGCCTGTGGCTCAAGGAGTAGGGCGCCGGTCCCATATGCCGGAGGTGGCGGGTTCAAACCCAGCCCCGGCCAAAAAAAAAAAAAAAAGAAAGAAATATCAAGATACATTGTACCCCATGATTGCATTAATGTACACAGCTATGATCTAATAAAAAAAAATAAAAAAAAAAAACTTACTTGGGAGTAAAGGACATTGAGTAGTGGGAAAAAATTCTCACTTGGGGCTGTTCTACTAATGTGAAGAGCAAGGTCTAAATAGCATCTTTTCAAACTTCTTAATATCACTTTGTCACTCTTCCTAAAATGAAAACTTGAGGGCCGCCCTTATTTCCGGGATGAACACTCTCCTGAAGACTCGGAGACTCTCATCCTCAGTGTGAGGCCACCCACTGTCCAAAAATTTAATGAAACACCTCATTCTGACTGTTCTTTCATGCTTTTCTTCTTACACACACACCCATTACTTACATCAAGCTTAGATTATAAATTCTTGCATTTACATATCTGTGGTGTTCCATGAGTCAGACTTCATCTGAATAATTTTAAGAGGTTCCTGAGAGCAAAGGAGATGGAAAATGACATGTTCACGTGGAGACTAGTACCATATCAATTATTATTACTAGGCTCCATTCTCCTACTGGTCTCCGTTCTGTGACCTTTTTTATTACATCGACTTTACTATGATTATTATTATTATTTTAATTTGCTGAACTCTAGCTCTGGTCTATCGTTTTGCACATGAAACAAAGAAACCATCATTCCTTCTCAGGGTGTTGCAATATGACAAATAGAGTTCAATATTTAGTCATTAGTGTAATTCGTAATGTTATATACAAACAAGCATACCCACCCACACACACACATACATGTATGCCAATTAATAAAGGAATTGACAACTCATGTGCTAATACAAAGTGTTACTTAGCTTCCTAAAAAAAGACAATTTTATAGAAAGTGTACGTGAAAATGAGAAATTTTAAATCACTGGGCGGCCCCTGTGGCTCAATGAGTAGGGCGCCGGCCCCATATACCAAGGGTGGCGGGTTCAAACCCAGCCCCGGCCATACTGCAACAAAAAAATAGCCGGCCGTTGTGGCAGGCACCTGTAGTCCCAGCTACTCGGGAGGCTGAAGCAAGAGAATCGCCTAAGCCCAGGAGCTGGAGGTTGCTGTGAGCCATGCGACACCACAGCACTCTACCGCGGGCAGTAAAGTGAGACTCTGTCTCTACAAAAAAAAAAAAAAAAAAAAGAAAGAAATTTTAAATCACAAAACTATTTTTCTATTTGTACTCTTCCTATGGAATTCAAACGAATTAAAGGATTTCATAATTTTTCTCTATAGACGGCTCTGGGACCACTACCACACATTCCCAAAGTATTCAGAAGTTGTCTCTGATAGTTCAAAACTAGAAAACCCCTCAGGTGGGCAAATCAAAGACTTTAGCAGATAACTCAGTGAAGCAGTAAGCAAATATGTGTGAAATTCATGGCATCTGGTTTATGACGAATGTCTATCAGCAATGCTAGAGGAAAATTATTTGTATAATTAGCTAATAGGCCAAGAAAATATGACATTTGGTGGAGGCTTTAAGCATTAATTGTCTAATTCAAGAGCTCACAACGTTTTGGTGCCCAATGTCATCCTTTATTTTCATGATGATTAATAGATGCAAATGGGTTTTATTGCTGCTACTGTAAACGTGAGGCAAACTGACTGAAGTAGTGAAGTGGAGACAGGAGGAAGGTGAGTTACTAGACTGGTGATCACCAGAGCCAGTCATCTGGTATTATATGACATGGTTTCTTGAACTATGAGCCAGTCTGCGTGAGGCCTGGCTTTCTGACTGTGAAGACATTGTTTATGCTATAAACATTGCTCTGCCATAAATGTGTGTCATACTGCCCCAGTTCCTCAAGTACTCAGAGAATGTCTCTATTGTTTATAACACAAAGAAGCAAAGAAAGGTGAAAGATGGAGAATGAAGAAGAAAAAAATAAAAGGAAGAGGGAGGGAGGGAGAAAAAAGGACAGTTATTGTGAGCAGCTAGGATGGAATGCTGAAGGCTCCACAGGCTCCATCAAAGAGAATGCGGACGTAAGGTTATGACTTGAAGATATTGATTTATTTTAATTACACCAATAATTTATAACATATTCATCCTGTAGTTTGAAATTAATAGAAATTATCTTTGCACTATTTTTTAAAGCAGTTTTAGGTTCATGGCAAAATTGAACAGAAAAATCTGGAGAGTTACACACTCTCTGACACTCACACTGATATCACACTCCACCTACATGATGCATAAGTTCCTACACTGTCCACATCTCACATTAGAATGGTAGATTTGTATCTACACTGACCCATCACATCACCCCATGATTTAAATTAGGATGCAATAGTGGAGTTGTATGTTCTATGGCTTTTGTCAAATGTGTAACAACTCGTCTCCACCCTTACAGTAAAATATAGAATTGTTACATTGACCCCCAAATCCTCTGTGCTTTGCCTAGTCATCTTTCTCTGTACCCTGAATCACTGGTAACAAGTCCTTCTAGGGTACCCATAGCTTTTCTTTCTTTTTAAGCATTTCATATGATTGGAATCATGTAGTCTATTCGGACAGAATTCTTTCACTTAGTAATATACAGTTAAGGTTCTGCTCTGTCCTTCATGGCTTACCAGCTCATTTTTCTTTTAGTATTAAATCATATTTCATTGATCTAACTTATCTATTCACTAGTTGATGGCAACCTTAGTCGTTTCTTTTTATTTTTTCGGTTATGAGTAAACCTGCTATAAACATTCATGCACAGACTTCTGTGTGGACATACATTTTGACCAATTTGTGTAAATTTCAAGGAATATGATTGCTGAATCATAACGGCAAGAAAACATTTTATTTTGTACCGAACCACCAAACTGTCTTTTACAGTGGTTTTACCACTTTGCTTTCCCACCAGCAATGCATTAGTTTCTGTTGATTTAAATCCATATTAGGTGCTGTTACCAGCATCTTGAATTTTAGCCATTCTAATCAGTGTATAGTGGTATCTTATGGTTACCTTCTTTTGCAATTTCCTAATATCGTATGATGCTGAACATACAATATTAGAACATATCTTTTTCTCATCTATATACATTCCTTGGTTTGTGTCTATTTAGATATTTTGCCTATTTTAAATCAGATTGTCTGTTTTCTTACTGTTGAAGTTTAAGAATACTTCCATATATTCTGAATGATGGTCCTTTAGAGCAGATACGTGTTTTGAAAATATTTTCTTCCTGTCTGTGAATTGTCTCCTCATTTTCTCAAAAGAACATCTTGATTTTAATGAACTCTCACCAAATTCAAAGTCATCTAGTTTGTCTCCTGTGTTGTCTTCAGGGGACTATTTTTGCATTTTACATAATCTGTTGGGAATTACTTTTTGTGGATGGCATAAGGTCTGTGTCTAGATCTTTTTTTTTTTTTACGCCAGTGCCACTTGTTGTGGAGACAATCTTTGCTTCATTGTTTTGCCTTTGATGTTTTATCAAAGATCAATCAACAATATTTGCGTGAGTTTATTTGGGTTCTCTTTTCTGCCTCATTGATATATTTATCTATTCTATTGTCAGTACTATACTGTACTGGTTACTGTATCTTTATGGCAAATCCTTTAATATTGAGTTGGCTATTCTGTGTCTTTTGCCTCTCTAGATACATGTTATAGTGAATTTGTTAATGTTCACAAAGTAACTTGCTGAGCATTTGATTGAGATTGTATTGAATCTATAGATCAATTTAGAAATAACTAACACACTGACAATCTTGAGTTTCTTATCTGTGAGCATGGAATTTTCTTACTACTTTACTTCTTTGCTTTCCTCAGAGTTTTAAATCTTATCTTATGTGGTTCTTGTACATATTTTATTCAAGTCATACTTAAGTATTGCATTTTTGGGGTGCTGATGTAAACTGTGTAGTGTTTTTAATTCTAAATTTTACTGGCTCATTTCTGATATTTGCTGGTATATAGAAATGCAATTGAGTTGTGTATATTAAACTTTGCTGTATTCCTACATTAGTTGCAGAAGGTTTTTTTTTTTTTGGTTGCTGCTTCAGATTTTATTTATTTATTTATTCATTTATTTATATTTATGTTTGAGACAATGTCTTGCTATTATTGCCTGGGCTAGAGTGTTGTGGCATCTGTATAGCTCACTGTGACCTCATACTCCCGGGATCAAGTGATCCCCTGCCTCAGCCTTCCCAATAGCTGAGACTAAAAGCACACACCAACAAAATCTTTCTACATTTCATGGAAGAAGGTCCTGCTATGTTGCTCAGGCTGGTCCGGAACTCCTGGCCTCAAGTTATCCCCACATCAAAAGTGCTAGGATTCAGGTCAGTGCACATGGCCTGAATGTTTCTTCCTAGGTAATTGTATCATCTGTGAACAAAGACATTTTACTACCCCCTTCCTAATCTGAATAACTTTTATTTCTTTTCCTTGTCTTATTATATCATCTAGTATAATTCTGAATAGCAGTGGAATGAGAATGATGAATGCTGAATTTTGTCAAATTAGTTTTTATATCTATTAACATGATTATGTAACTTCTCTATTTTAACCTGTTGATGAAGGATTTATTTATTAATTAATTATTAAATGTTGACTCAGCCTGGCATCCTGAAATAATTTCCATGTGTTCATGGTCTATAACGATCTTCAGATATTATTAAATTTGATTTGCTAATGTTTTGTTGATAATTTTTTCATTTTGCGTATATGCTTATGAGAAATATTGGTTTGAAGTTTTCCATTGTCTTCTTTCGTTAGTAGGGTAATAATGTTGGCCTCATCAAAAAGTTAGGAAGTATTCTCTTTGTTTCTGTCTTCTAAAAAAGATTGTAAAAAAATTGTTTTTATATATATATAAATATTTGGTAGGTTTAACTGGTGAGCCTATTTGGCCCTGTTACTTTCTGTTTTGCAGTTATTAATTATTGATTCTATTTTTTAGTAAAACAGGTTATACCGATTTTTGTTTACAACGATGAAGTTTTTGAAGAATGTGTTTGTCAGGAAATTGTTCCATTTTATCTAGGTTATCAAATTAAGGTGTTTAGAGTTGTTTGTATTATTTCTTTATTTTTTTTTAGTGTAACATTTATATTAATGTTCCCTTTTCATTTCTCATATCCAAGGTATTTTGTAATTTTAAAAGTAATATGTATACATAATGGTATTTTGTAATTTTAAAAGTAAAAGTGTACATAATTAAAAAATATAAAAAATATCCTCTGAATCATCTGTCACCTATTTTGGCTTTTTAACTCATTGGTTGCTATCATTTAAACAGTCTTAATTTTTATCACGGGATTTGAATTGCTGCTGTTTGAAGTTCTTATCTATTACACAAATTAGTCTTTTTAAGTTTTTGAGAATCTGGTAACTGCAAGTATAATTTTCCTTTAAGTGAAATTAATAATCAGTTTGGGCTATATTAATTAAACACTATCTCTAAAACCCATGAAAATGTTTATATTTTAAAGTAAGACTAATATCTATCTTAAAAGTGGTATTAACATCTAATTTAAACCTGTTAAAAATGTTAAACTCAGCTCAGCGCCCGTAGCACAGTGGTTACGGCACCAGCCACATACACTGAAGTTGGCGAGTTTGAACCCTGCTCTGGCCAGCTGACCAACAATGACAACTGCAACGAAAAACATTGTGGTGGGCACCTGTGGTCCCAGCTGCTTGGGAGGCTGAGGCAACAGAATGGCTTAAGCCCAGGAGTTTGAGGTTGCTGTGAGCTTTGATGCCACCGTACTCTACTGAGGGAAGATTCAGTGAGACTCTGTCTCAAAAAATAAATAAATAAATAAATAAATAATAAAAAATAAAAATGTTACACTCAGATATACTGTAGTTTACATGCCCTTTAGTCAACAGTTTCAAATACATATTTACACATCTCCGTTTGGATAACATTGATTTCCTTCTATTATGTGCTTGCTCTGGCTACTATTTCCAGCACTATGTTGAGTGGAAATGATGATAGTGGGCAACCTCATCTTGTCCCCATTCTAAACTAAAAGGCTTTCAGTTATTCCCTGTTCAGTATGATGTTGGTTGTGGATTTGTCGTACATGTATGGCCTTTACAATTTTGAGTAAGTTTCATATCTATTTTGTTCAGTGTTCTTATCATAAAAGGGGGCTGAACTTGGTGAAATGATTTTTCTGCATCTGCTGAGAGGATCACGTGGTCTTTGTTTTTGCTTCTGTTTATGTGGTAAGTTATATTTATAGATTTGCTTTATGACAAACCATTCTTGTATCCATGCATGAAGCACGTCATGGTGTTTTATTTTTGGTATGTGCCACTGAATTTGGTTTCCTATTATCTCACTGGTAGTTTTTGCATCTGTACTCATAAAAGACATTGGCCTGTACTTTTCTTTTTTACTGTTGCTTCCTTTCCTGGCTTTGGTATCAAAGTGATACTAGCTTTGTAGAATGAGATGGAAGGGTCCCTTCCTTCTCAATGTTATGGAATAATTTCTGCAATAGAGGTACTAATTCTTCTTTGAAGTTTGTTAAAATTTGGGTGTGAAATTATCTGGTCCAGGGCTTGTTTTGTTGGAATTTTTTTTTGTTGCTTCAAATTTTTTTTTTTTTGTCGCCCTTGGTACAGTGCTGTGGCATCACAGCTCACAGCTACCTCAAACTCTCAGGCTTCAGTGACTCTTTTGCCTTGGCATCCCAAGTAGCTGGGACTACAGGCACCCACCACAACACCCGGATATTTTTTTTTTTGCTGCAGTTATCTTTGTTGTTTAACTGGCCCAGGCAGGATTCGAACCCCCTGTCTATGGACAGCGCCCTACCCACTGAGCTAAGGGAGCCACCCTTAGCTCCTTTAATTTTGATACTTAATTTTGGTCTGTTCAGGAGTTCTATTTCTTCCTCATTGTGTCTAGGGAGATTGTGTGGTATTTCCAAGAATTTTCCCATTTCCTCCACGTTTTCAAGTTTATGTTGCATAGAAATTTTTGTTTTCAAACATGATATTCTGTGTTTCTGGGGTTTCACTAATGATTACTCATTTTTTATTTCAGACTGAACTTATTAGAGTCCTTTCTTTTCTGTTTATTGTTAATCAAGCATGGGGCCTGTCAATTTTATCTTTTCAAAGTACCAACGTTTTATTTCATCAACATTCTGTGCAATTATTTGGTTATTGATTTCACTTATTTTTGCCCTGATCTTTGTTATTTCTCTTCTTCTGCTGTGCTTGGGTTTGGTTTGCTCTTCCTTGTCCAATTTCTTGAGGTAATTCATTAGATTGTTGATTTGTGAACTTTCTGTCTTTTGGATGTAGGCATTTAACAATATTAATTTTCTTCTCAGGACTGCTTTAGCTGTATTCCACAGACTTTGATAACTTTGTAATCTTTTTTATAGATTACAAAGCATCTTTTGATTTCCATCTTCATTTCCTCTTTGACTATCATTTATTAGTAGCTTGTTTAGATTCCATGACTTTGTGTGGACATGTGTGTTTCTGTTGAAATTGATTTCTAATTTTTCCTCTGTGGTCTGAGAAGATACATGGAATAATTTGATATAATTTCTACTTCTTTTTAATTTGTTGAGAACTGTTTTGTGGCCTATGATGTGATCAGACTTAGAGAATCTTCTGTGATTTGATGAGAAATACATGTATTCAGTGTTTTGGGGGGTAGACTACTCAGTAAATATCTATTATACTCATTTGTTCTAGAGTTCTGTTTAAGTACATTATTTCTTTATTTTATGATTGGAGAATATGTTTCATTCTATCCATAGGGTGTTAAAGTCCCTGGTTATTACGAGGTGCTTTTTATCTTTTTTTTTTTTTTTTTTTTGATCAAGCAGGATTTGCTTTCTGAACCTGGGTGCATCTATGTTCGGTGCATAAATAGGATTGCTATTTCTTCCTGTTGAAATGTTCCTTTGCCTTTATATAATGACCATCTTTGTATTTCCTTACCTTTGTTGATCTAAAGTCTATGTTATGTACTATAAGATTGGCTACAGCAGCTTTCTTTTGGTTTGCATTTGCATGGAATATTGCTTTCCAACACTTCACCTTGAGTCTTAATGAGTCCTTGTGGGTTTGATGTGTTTCCTAAAGACAACAGACATATTTAGCTTGCATCTTTTTATCCATTTATTCAGAGAAGTTTTCATTCATTTCCTTCATTGTTTTTGTGGCTTCTTTGCATTGAGTTTCTATTTTTCTCTTGTATTTCACTGAGCTCCTTTACAATCCATACTTTTAATTTTTCATTTGTCATTTTAATGTTTTGGTTTATGTGGGTATCTATTGGTAAAGTTACTATTTTCCTGTGGGGTAGCCTTTCACTTTGATTGTTCATATTTCTAGAGTTCTTTCATTGATTCCTTTTCTTCTGGCCTCTCAATGGAGAGCTGAGTGTACTAGGACTGGCTTGGGGACCTGTCTCTGAATGCCTGAAGATCAATCCCTTTCCATGCCATCGAGATGAGTGCTGGCCTTCAGTTGCCTTTGCAGTGCTCTCACGGGCTTTACAAGTTTTTCAGATTACCTCTGGCCTACTGTCTTCATCTCTTCCCAAAGGGTGTGCAGTGATTTAGAACCCCACCCCCCACACCTTAATCTTCGAGATGGTGGTACTTGCGTGTATGAAATCTGTTGCTCCCTATTTGCTTGAGTTGGAAGGAGCTGTGTTTAGTTATAGGGGTGTTCTCCCATCATTGATTATAGTGTGCAAGGAAGAGCTAGCTGCTGATATGTTCTTTTGGGCCTGTGGTAAGCTCTGGTCCTCCAGGTGGGCATAGTAATGCCCTAAGCTTTGGTGGGGGAGGGACTGTAGTTCCTAGGGGTTGGCTTGATCTCAATTCCCTCTGAGGTAGGACAGATCATGGATGGATTGTGAGAGCATGAGAAGTTTTGTGAAGCCTCAATGGAGCTCAGAGTTTGCTTACCTGGTCTCTAGGGGAAGCCCTGATAGGGAGTTTAGGGCAATTTCCCCAAGCCAGGGGGGCTATTTCTAAGAATTGTGTCCTAATCCTGTGATTGCTAAGGTCCTGGGCCAGGGTCTTTCCATTTCTGTCCTCTTGCCCAGTTTCTCTGTAAAGTGGAGCACGCCCCTTGTATTTGCTCACTGGAACTGTACTGTCTTCTGCCCTCAGGCCTCATGTTTTCCCTCCCACCTGAGACCAGCCCACAGGCCGTGTGTCTGACACCCTGGCGTATGTCTTCAGGACACTGGTGGGTACGAGTATCTTTAAATGTATCCCCCCGGTTCCACCACTAGACCCCCAGAAGAGGGAGGGAGGCCTCTCTATCTGTAGTGGCTTCCACCAGGAGCGCCTTCTCACTAGGGGTGAGTTTCTCCCTTAAAGCTGTGCTGGTATTCTAGTGAGTTGGGAGAGGCTGCTGCTCCCACTCAGCTTGTGTGTCCCAGCCATTCATTGTCATGGGATCCAGAAGCTAAGCTGATTTAGTCCAAGTGCTATACCTGTATGCAGCCTGGCAGTTCTCCCAGAGGAGTGGGGAGAGGGTGCAGGCATTGCCCCTGCACACCCACCCAGTAGACACCACTGCAAAATGTTTCTCACCACCGGAGTCTGGAACTGTGTGTATCTGGTATATCCCACTACTCTCGTGTCCAAGGGGAACTGGGTTCAGTCCGTCTGTCTGACTTGCTAGTAGCTGAGCCCACCAAATTCCTCTGGGCAGGAAGATTGCAGACTGTGGCTATGCTGTTCTCAATGGCAGACTGACCTGGGAATGCACCTCGGTCACAGAGAAACAGGCTTCTCAGCACAGAGAACTCTCAAGGCTGCTGGGGTGTAGTCTGCAGTCTCTTTGCACCGCTGTCCTGTCTGGGGAACATGGGGTCCTCCAGGACACCAGTGAGTTATCCCATGACATGCTGCTGCAGCAGCCTGGGGGGCTCCGGTCTCTGGGAGGGCTCAGCGGGAACACATCCCTGACCGGAGAAGCACACGGCGTTCCTGCAGGTGGAGTGAAAGGGAGGAGCTGGGGCTGGAAGCCTGCGGGAGCCAGAATTACTGTCCTTGATGGGAGGAATGGAGGAGAAGCGGAGGAGGCGGCTTCTAGGGATAAGCACACTGGCTCTCTGCTCCCTCGTGGAACTCTTCGTGGCGTGAATTTTGTGTTCCAATGCCAGCCGGCCAAGGGCACCAGGTTGGGGAGGTGAACCCCTTGACTGTTTCACTGGGCTCTGTGTCTCTCCGCATTTCGGCCACAGCACCGTCATCTCTTTGTCACATTTGCAGCTCCCCCTAGTGCAGTTCCAGGATCCTATGATGTCCCTTCCTGTCATCCACCCTCTCCCCACAGCTGCTGCCTGCTCCCTTCAGTCCACGCCTGTCCCTTTCAGCCAGGACGGTCCGACAAGCTGTGTCTCCAGACAGCAGTCGTGGGTCCGTCCCCAGTTCTTCGTCACTGAGCGAAAATAGTACACAGGAAAGAATTGCATGCAACCACTATTTGAGGGATTTTTTTTTTTTTAAATGTCAATGCCAATTGGAGACCAACCGAAAACCAGCAATCTGACTTCTTTTCTCTTTGCTATACTATTCTATGCAAGTTATATAGAATTGTAATAAAGTGAAGGTTCAGGTCGGAGTCAGGATTTTCTTCCTTTTGCTTAAATTTTTCTTCATTGTTTTATTTCCAGTGCAATCCCACCCCCCCATCTTTCATCTATTTGTGTAAAACTCTAATCACATACTTTAGCACTCTTGATATCCTCCCATGTTCTTGGCATTGTGATTCTGAGAATGAAGGATTTACTCTCAAGCAATCCCAAAGATGACACCCTTGAACTTCAGATGGTCTGAAAGTGTCTGCCTAGGCTTCTTGCTCAATTGTCACTGAGAAGGCGTAAGGAAGTGGCCCTTGGATGGCCCGTCCTTACCTACCGACCATTTTTCAGTATTCCTGAAAAAGCCAGATAACCCTGATATTTTCTATTTTCATTACCTCTCCATGGAACTACTTTAAACAGAAATTTTCACTAAAAGAATTGTTTGAGATATCTCTGTTAGAGGCAGTTAGCAGTGAGCTTTCCTAATGTTTCATTCACAATTGTCAAGTTCCAGAAGGCAGCCGTCTCTCACTGCTATTTTTCCTCCTGTTTTCTCTGTTCCTATGGGTTTGTATTTATTATTATTATTATTGTGATCATTGTTGCTGTTGTTGTTATTCATTTTTGTAGCTAAATTAAAGTTTTTTGATGGAGGATTTAAATAATATATCAAGATTACCATATTTATGGTATATTTTAATGAAAAACAATAAAGAAATTTTAATTGTTCTTCAATGATTTTCACTGTTTTTATTCCTTCTATTTATATCAAACACTAAAACATAGAATTTTTAAAAAGAATCTATTTCTAGAGGATCTGAAAAATTTTTTTTTTTTTTTGAGACAGAGTCTCACTATGTCACCCTTAGTAGAGTACTGTGGCATCACAGCTACAGCAACCTCAAACTCTTGGGCTTAAGCGATTCTCTTGCCTCAGCCTCCCAGGTAGCTGGGACTACAGGCATCCACCACAATGCCCGGCTATTTTTTGTTGCAGTTGTCATTGTTTTTTAGCTGGCCCGTGCCGGGTTTGAACCTTCCAGCCGTGGTGTATATGGCTGGCGCTGTAACCACTGTGCTCTGAGTGCTGAGACAGGATTTGAAAATTTTGTTAGAATAAATGTACCAGTAGTATTCATTCAAACATAATTTTTGCCAGTGTTTATTGAACATCTATTAAATACAACGTTCTGTTCTGGATACGTGGGGAATGTCAGTGAACAATGTATATGAAGATCTCTGTCTTCATGGAATTCATATTCTAGGGAAGGAAGGAAGGATAGACAATAGACAATAAATATAATGGGTTCATTAATTAATAATACTTCAACATATAATAATTGTACATGAAAGGATAGAGCATCCATTATTACATATGTGTAATGAATTTGTGATCAAAGCTGATGAGAACATATTTAATTAAAATTCAGTCATAAAAAAATAAAATTCAGTTATATACATATATGTGTGTGTTTCTATTATGAAATGAACCCACTAAAAATGACCACAGAGTGACCCTTTTATCCAAGGACACTCTTTACCAAGCAACTTAAAGCCTTAACTGAAATATAAGAAACAAAACAAAACAAAATTAAATAAGTAAAATAACTGCAAGTGAATTACACACTCTGAATCTTGTGGTTTTGACTTGGATTAACTTTAATTAATAAGATGGCTCTTTATGATCAAAGCATTTTATAACCAACTGTTTAGAATGAGTTAAATATTGTTTAATTTATATCTAATATAACTCAAGGACTTTCAATATTTCTTTCTAATTAAAAAGGTTCCAAATGAAAAATAAATATCCAATATACTCAATACTACTATGAAACCAATATATAAACAATTACTTGTTTGTATGAACAATAAAACACAAACGTAGTCTAGTAAGTCAGTAGTGGGAGGTGGGGAGGAGGAGGGAGGATGATTGGCAGAAGGTGGGAGGGCATTTCGCAGAATCTCGCCTAATGGGCACTGTCAGGGAAAGTGAACCCTGATCTTTAGCATAAGACTCACTTCCTGCTGGGAGACCTGGAGAATCATGAGAATGGCATGTGAGTTGCGTACATGCAGGAGATCAGAAAACCGTCCTTCAAAGGAGAATGTCTATGTGAGGGGTGGCAACACCAGATCTAATCCTTGTGGTAAAGATTCTCTAGACTCCAAAGGTCTCTTAATGCTGGAGTCAGAGGTTTTGCTTAAGGTCTGTGGTTTTGCAAAAACAAATTGGACACATTTTGTCTGACACTTTCCATGTCTGCCCTTTGTAGTGCTGATGTCCAATAAGTAACTGTTAACTGCTTTTTCCAGCTTTATGGCAATACATAAGTACCTGAGGTTCACTCAGGAGGGCTCCTCCCAGAGTTCCTCAGTCCCTGGACATGGACTTTGGTTAAGCCTCTTCATTCCCCTCCCAAGATCCCTTATCTGGTGACCCCAAACCCCTTCAGGGTACAATGTGAGGGTGTATACCCTGACCCCTGGGTGAGGGGTTCTTTTATAACTGGAACTTTATCTTAGAAGTGAGAGCAATGTAATCTAAAAATTTTTACCCTCATTAATTTGAAATAAGAAAATAAAATTAAAAATAAAAAAGAGGTTAGCATGTGTGTTTAAAAAAAAAAAATTCCAAACAAGGTTTTTAGAGACTGTAAACATACAAAGGGGACTATAATTTCATGTATGTAAAAATTAATGCGAGTCTACCTTTACTATTGTACTTTGAAATATGGAGTGAAATCATGCTTTACTCCTACAATAGCAGAACCCCTAGTGGAGACATGTCACTTAATGTATATATAAATAGAAAATATTCAGACAAAGTCACACGAATACTATAGTCAGTTGAAAACATTCGCTACCAAACAGCTTACTTTGTCATCCTATCCCTTGCCATACAAAATATCATAGGGTAGCCTAAGAGAAAGAGATTGCTGAGTGTAGCTGTATATAATATGACCTCCATTTGATGAAACAGGCAATTTCGTTAATGGAAAGTGCTTAGAATTGCAGAACAATTGATTTTGTTTCTTTTCTACAGTGGGCAACGTATTTCTACTTTGATTACTATTGCAACCTTAAAGACATATTCAAAACTCCTGAGAAAGAAAACAATGCCAGTAACTAAACACAATTTAGTTTTTACAATAGCAAATTGTGTACTATACCTGAGCTCAATTAAAACAATTAAAATAAGATTTAAATCATCCCTTGACAATTGGCCCGAAATCAGTTTTTTAATGCAAGTATCCTCAAGCAAATTTTCCATAAAATGTATTTTATCCTTTTAATTCAATCCTTTATAAAATGACAGTAGAATCTAGGGAACATACATTACATTCATATAAATATTTAAAATGTTATAAATGTATATTTCATATGGTTTAATGACTACATGAAGGCATTTCAGTTGCAGCATTTGGCATTCATATCATACAGCTATACCACATATATTATTTAAACATTTTAAATTACAGTTAAATTCTATTCTAATATATTTTGTTCTGGATAAATTCTGAGGGTGTTGTCTTGCTGAAAAAATTTATTTTTATGAGGAAGAATTTGTTAAGTCACAGATATAATAATAAAGATATAAAGAAAGACACAGATATACAGAGAGTGTTATGGTTTGGCGCTTTGTCCCCTTTAAATCTCATATTGAATTTGGATGCCCAGTGTTGGAGGTGGTACAGAAGGTATTTGGGTCATGGGAGCAGATGTCTCATCAAAGGATTAATGCCCTCCCTTGGAGGTGAGTGAGTTCTCATTCTATCAGTTCCTGCTAGAGCAAGTTGTTTAGAAGAGCCTATGGCCCCTCTTTCCTTTGATTTTTCACTCTCTAGGTGATCTCTGCACAGCCAACCCCCTTGACCTTCCACCCAGCAGAAGCCGCTGGAAGTAGCCCGAGGCCCTCACCAGGGGCAGACACTCAATCTTGAACTTTTCCAGACATCGGAATCATAAGTCAAATAAACTTTTTTCCTTTATATGCCATCCAATCTCCGGTTTTTCTTTTTAGTAAAAACAGACTAGGATAGATACACACACAATCTCTATATGGAGATATATCTGTATAACTATTAATAGGATTCAAAATTGTACATAATGTTTCAACAACAGCTTTATGTTTTTTTATACATGGTATGCCCAGAAGTATGATGGACACACAAAAAAGAAGAATTTCAGATAAACCAAAATATACTATGTTGTAGGTAATTTGGGTTAACACTCTACTCTTGAAAGATGAATATCCAAACTCTTGGTGTTGTTTCATCTATTTATTATGTAGCAGCTAAAGTAAATTTAGAGGTTCTTAATCAAATTGGACTGAATACATTAATCAAGAAAGCACTCCATTAATTCAGTGGTTATGACAGTAGAATGAAATAACACAAACGAGGAGTCTGATGAAATGAAATTCTTTGACTTATACCTTTAACAAATTTATTAGAGGTGATGCTATTGTCATATCAGTCTACTTAAATTTTTAACGTGTAAGACGTTTTTTCCTTTTGAATAAATAAAGTTTTAAAAAGTACATAATACCAGCCCTCCTCTTTATAATTGTTGTTCCTAAACTCAGATATTTTTGTCTGCTTGTTTGTTTTTGTCTCACTCTGCTGTCCAGGCTAGACTGCAGTGAGGTCATCATAGCAGCCTCACACTTCTGGGATCAAGCATTCCTCCTGCTGCAGGGAGGAACGGCTGGGAGTACAGGCACACACTACCGTGCCCAGCTAATTTTTCTATTTTTCTCTTTAGTCAGGATCTTCCTATGTTCCTCAGTCTGATCTCTAACATGTGCTCTCAAACGATCCTCCAGCCTTAGCCGCCTGAAATGCTAAGACTATAAGCATAAGCCACCAGACCTGGCCTAAATTCAGATACTGACCCAACGTTGGGCACAACCAAAGAAAACATTTGTTTGCCATTAGATATTGGTACTGGAAGGTTTTTGTTGCAGTTTCACTCAATTTACTTCTGAATGATGATAACATAAACTTAGAAACATGTGAAAAGCCCTCTGTATCCAGGCTGGGTATTGATACGTAACACTTTACTTAATCCTGTGATAGTCTCATTAAGCAGATCTTATAATTATATCCATTTACACAGTGGAGACTAAGTTACAATTATTTTAATGTTTCCATGGTTTTACCAACAAATGAAAGAAGACTTGAACACAAATCTCTTGGTTTGCAGCAACTATTTTCTTAAAAGTTACTCATGTACCTTTAGAAATGCTTACATAATAAATAATTCCTAACAAATCACTGAATATCTGCAATGTGCAAAGCTAAGTGGGCACATTATTAAGGTAAATAATACAGTTAAGAATTTCCAAAGGATGTATAGGTAAAAGATGAATATGAATCAAAGATCATAACACAAAGCAAATGACAAGAATTTCAACCACACCAAACTTGAAGCCTGGGAGGCAAATGGTATAATCTATGTAGCCATTAGTCACGTATTATCATTGGAAATGTCACTGTACTCCAGGTGGCTATTTCCTCTCACCTAATCTTTATGATGGCAAGAATACAAATGTATTCACTGTTTATATTTCCTTCTAAACCTAGTAGGCTTTCAAACATCTTGTTGAATAAATAAAGGAGAATTTTGGAGCCCCACCTGAGTTTCAGATCCCACTTTACTTTTCACCTTCTGACCTTGTTTTCTGGTTACACTTTGTAAGTAATAAACTGGATATTATCTTGAATTTCTTGGAAATCACTACTCTTTGATACCTCATGTTTAATATCTGGAATACTGTTGCCCCATATAGTTTGTCTGGTTTTACAGTTGTTTTAGAACATTTTTCTCCCCTTATTCCATCTTGGCCAGAACCTTTCTAAATGTAGTCAAGTGTCCCTCAGCTACAGGGATGTGTTCTGAGAAATGTATTGTTTGTTAGGCTATTTTGTCACTGAGCCTAAATAACATCACAGACATACATAAACCTAAATGATACAACCCACCGCACAACTGGGCTCTGTAGTTCAGCCTGTTACTCTTAGGCTAGAAGCCTTCACGCATGTTACTATACTGAGTAGGCAGTTGTGACTCAATGGTGAGTCTATAAATAAACAGAAAAGGTACATCGAAGGTATGGCATACCTACCTAAGGTATTTATGATGAATAGAATCTACAGGACTGGAAGTTTCCCTGGCTAGGTTAGTGAGGGAGTTGTGAATGACTATTAAGGCTTCGGAGATTAGGGTGCACTACCGTATAGACCTTGTAAAAACATTGTATACTTTTTACACTAAATTTATTAAAAATTCTTTTTCCAATAGATAATTAACCTAGGGTTATTGAACTTTTTAATTGTTTAAAGCTTTTTGACTTGTTTAATAACATAGCTTAAAATGGAAATGCATTGTACAGGTGTACAAAAATAGTTCTTTCTTTATATCTCTATTTTATAAGCTTGTATCTGTTTTTAAAATCTTCGTTTACAGTTACTAAACAAACTAAGATACAAACACCCACCTTTTCCTAGACCAACATAGGATCAGGATCATCAGTACCATTGTCTTCCATCTCTACATCTTCTCTGACTGGAAAGTTTTCAAGGGAAATAATATGCATGAGCTGTAATGTTGTAAAATAATGCCTTCCTCTGCAATACCCGCCGGAGAACCTGGCTGGGGCTCTCCTTGAGAAGGCGGCACTCTTTTCTGAACAATGTTCTTGGTGTATTGCTTGATTTGCTCCTTTCATTTTTTTTTTTTTTTTTTAATTTCGAAATCTTGCAGTGGTACAAATGTTTTTGGGTACTCTTTTCTGGAATAACCACCAGAGCTGTCTTATGAAGTCTACCAATTAAATTTGAGAACTTGCCACCAAACACTTATATTGGCAGCAGTATACAAACAACTCAGTAAAGTTTTATGACCTGGGTATATCACAGCCATGTTCATGTAGACATTTGGCAATGTTTTGCTTAGTGACTTTCACTATTGTTGAGTGTTTATGTATGCTATATGATAATAACTTTGATGGTCATTCCAGATAAAGAGTTCCAAACTTGCTTTGAAAATAGACAAAGTGCTGGCATGAGAACAGTTTTCCTAGGGGAGTACTTTAGAGCTGACTGTAGCAATATTCAGCAATGAGGTATGTATCCCTTTTTCTAGGATGAGTTTGTGAACTTAATTATCAGAGCTTACATTCTATAATATTAAGCAGTTTTTACATACATAATAGGTTTTGACTAATGAATGGTTGTTTATCAAAAAGAATCAACTTATTTTGAATAATTTTTCTTTTTATAACCTATTTTTTGTCCTCGTAGGTCAAATTTACCAAAATATTCAAGAGGATTTTATTAATAAAAAATTAATTTTGGTTATTTAATACATTTATTTTCAGACAGTATGGATTCTAATTAAACCCGTAATATTGTGCAACCATGTAATATTTTCCTTGATATGTAGAATCCATATAAAATAGGTGACCTAGACGTCATCCGTAGCATCCTCTAGAGACAGAATACTATAGTCATGCACTGTCCAGTGAAGTTTTGGTCATCAGCAGACTACATACACAGTGATGTTCTCATGGGTTTTTAATGGAGCTGACATTTTTTGTTATTTACTGGCATTATAGCTATTATACCGTAGTTATAGCATGATGAAACTATAAACACTTCTACTATATGACCAGTCAAATAAAAGTATAGCACATACAATTATATATAGTACATAATACTTGATGATGATAATAAATTACTATGTTCCTGGTTTAGGCATTTGCTATACTATACTTTCTATCATTAGTGCTAATTATAAACGAATTTCACTCTAAAGCAATATACCTTGTTTCTTCACCGGTATCTTCATACATCTCATGCTTACTGCCCCTCTTGATTGCTTCATATTCTCTCGTGCTTAATCTTATGTTGTTTTGCTCATCTGGTCCTGTAACCATACAAAATCCATTGCTAATGTCGCTAGTAAGAGACTATGTTCAGGTTGACCTGAAACTGAAATTAAAAGTGACTAAGGACTGTAAAGGCAGACAATCAGTGACGGTCAGTGCATGCCAGTCAAGCATGTCCCATCTACCATACCTCCAATCTTCAAGAACAAGAACAAAATGATGAAAACTGTTCAAGGATCTTCTTCACTGAAGGCAATGAGATTTACCAAAATTTGAGAAGGGCCTATCTTGGATATTCTTCATATATTGGACATGAAGAAACTTTTAATGACCTGGATTGAAGACCAGACACAGAGCTTTATGGTTCTCACTACCATGATGATCACGGCCAAAGCAATAAGTTTGTGATATTGAAAGAAAAGGCTAAACCTGACTACGGTGCTAAATTCTGCCAGCACTGGTTGGCTTAAAGGTTTTAACACTTGTTACTCATTACATAATGTGTGAGTGGTAAGTCAATGTGATAGGGTGAAGGCAGTAGGGAATTTTGGGAGAATCTAGATAAGTGTGAAGGAAAACTACTTGCTTGAACAAATAAGGTCTACCTGTGCCCATCATATCAACAGTGTTCATTGTGCCCATTAAGTAGGTTTTTACCCATCCCCTGCTCTCCCTCCCCTGGCTTCATTTCCACTGAGTTTTACTTCTTTCTGTGCACACATGTGCTCATCAGTTAGTCCTAGTACATGCGGTGCTTTTTTTTATTCTTTAAATGTTTCACTTACAAAAACGATCTCCAATTTCCTCTAAATTGTTGCAAAATGCCTTAATTCATCCTTCTTTCTGGCTTAGTAGTTTCATTTTTCTGCATATGGAGATCTAGTTTTTCCAGCACTGTTTACAGAAAAGACTGTCATTTGCCCAGTTGTATTAACATGTTCATGGCAACTGCATCAAAAGTTAGTTGACTGTAAATACATGCATTTGTTTCTAAGTTCTCTTCTCCGTTCCATTAGTCTAAGTGCCTGTTTTTATACCATTATGATGCTGTTTTGTTTATTATACCTTTGTATTATAATTTGAAGTCAGGTTATGTGATACCTCTAGCTTTGTTCTTTTTTGCTGCTTTTCAACTTTATGTGAAAAGTTTTCATCTCTATTCCTCTTCTAAATATGAGGATTCCAGTTCTCAGTCATAGTTACCCAACACTCCAATTCATTAATTTCCATGGCTTAAAATATTTATGCATGGTAACGATTATGTATTTCATTCAGAGTCATCAGTTTATCCTGCCTCTTCCTACCACCCTCTTAAAAGCATTTCAAAGATAATAACAATCAAATTCAAAACAAAATTTACATCAAACTAAATCTTGCTTTTCCTAACACTTCAGCAATTTCTTCTCCCCTTAGTGACACCTCTATCCATCCAAGTTTCTCTTCAAGTCAGATATGGTAGTACAAATCGTAGAAATTCCCTCACCACAGTTTGAATATAAAGAAATTGCCAACCAATCTTGCCAATTTGCTAACTTTAAAGTGATCTGTAAGGCTGGCATGGTTTTGACCTCTTTCTACCTGTACAGCTTCATCTCCTCTCTTCACTCAAAACTCTCCAGTGATCTGAGGTGGTTTCTGGCCTCCAGCATTTCAAGCACTTTTTTGACTCAGGAATCTGACAAATGCTATTTTCTGGCCTAGAATGTTACCCCTAACACCTCTTATTTTAACTTTGGTAAAGGTTAAATTCTACTCAATGTCCAGACTTTAAATGTCACTTTCTCAAGAAGGTCTTATGTGACATCTCCCCAATCTAAATTATATTCCTTTACTATATTTCTTCAAAGCACTCCCCATTCTTCCCTTTACATAACTTTCATTATAATTTGTCATAATAGTTTGGTGATGACATTTTAAAAATATTAATATGATCTCAACTATCAGACCAAATGCTCTAGGATAACATGAATCTTGTCTTAACCACAACATCCATGGGTCCTAAATCTGCTACTGAAAATCTGGACTTTCAAGGTAAGTGCAATAAGAAATGTTTTCTATCTGTTTCATTTGTAATATAAAAAATAATTTATTTTAATAATTTCTAAGCAAAAAGAAAGAAGTTATATTTCAGAATCAACTCTATAGTTAATAAAAATGTAAAAAAGCATGTTACAAATATACTGTGTAAATTATTATACAATCAAGCAACATAACATTACTATGTACGTGATTGATGTTGCTTCTGAAATTTTAGCCAAAATTTTTTTAAGAAAATATTTAGCATAGATAGGAAATTATAAAAAATATGGAAGAACTTACTTAGCCACTGCATTGCCAGCATTTATACTGTTTTCAAAATACTGCATGGAAATGTTTCTATTTTTTCATTGATACGTACTTGAACAAATTGTTGTTCATTGGTAATACGTACAATGTACGTACATCATTTGTTTTGTGGTAAACTTTATTCATTTGCTTAGAAGTATCCTTGAAGTAAATTACATTATAAAGTTTAAGCACACATAAAATACTAAACCTTTAAATAGTAACTTGTAGTAGGTTGGGATAACTTTCCATAGTTATTAAGTAAATTATTCAAGATATTATTTGAAAGAAACATTTTTAACTAAGATAAAATGATAAAAAGATATAAATAAAATATTGGTAATACCTAAGGAAAAGTATATTCTTTTAAGTAATAATATTTTTAAAAAACTAAACAATGCAATTTCATTAAAAATATACTATGCAAGCATATCCTAAAATATATTAGACTTTTTACCACATTAAACAATTAATTATCAATGTTATATAATTACCAACTACTAAAGCTTCTAGCTTAAGAAATAAAGTATTTTTGTTTAGGAGAGTAATTATGTTTAGGAGGGTAATTATTATCTTGTTTAGAAATTGGTTTGCTTATTAGTTGTTTTGTTTATTTTATTCTTTGTAACTGAAATGGAATAAAATTATGCAAATTCAAAATTATATATTTATATACACAAACCTCAGTAGATAAGAAACTAATATATTCAAATATATTTCTCATCAACGTACTAGAAACATTAACTTTTGTCTTTTTCTTATCTTCATTATATGCATTTATAAGTGCATGGCATCTGAGTTTCTTTGTAATAATGTGAAAATTTGGTTGATAGAATAGAAAATGCACCCATGATATATAGTTGTGTTTATGAAATTCTTTGTATCTACTTCCATAGGATTCATTTCTTTATTTATAGGATTTGTTTCTAACCACTCGTTTTCACTAAAACATAGTATCTGAAAAAAGTCTTCAAAACTGCTTCCTTCTTTCTAACACATGAAGAAAATTAGTCTTGCTAACACTACGCACTGTGATAAAATATTCAGGACTTGGCTAAGAGACCTATGATTGTCTTCTCCGCCTCTCCTCCTGTTTTCCTGCAAATTAAAATCCAGTTGCTCTATCTGCAAAGCAGTTTTCCAGATGTCTCCCATGTCTAAATAAAAAAAGGCAGATGAAGCATAATAATGGACAAGGCATGACAAAATGAAAATCAGAAAAATAAACCAGGTTGGGCTCAATGTAGTGTGTATAATCTTGCTTTAATTTTCTTACTGGCACCTGCTAGGATCAATATAAATGATAAAACTCAGATAATTAGTCCTAAAATAAAATTTTATTAAAACTATCACACACCGTATCCTTTACTAAAGCTTAGTCATTTGATTTCAGTAGTGTCAAGTAATGAAAAAATAATTTTATGGGTCTTTGCAATCTGAGTTGTAGATATTTTTTTTTTATAAGAGCTTAAATAGTGGGAAAGAGTAACAATATAAATTCCATCTGGATATGAAAATGAACAATTTCAACTTTCACCACATTGTAAACATTAAGATTGTCTCAAAAAGGACCAAAGGAAAAAGAGAAGTCTTAGGAAATCTTTTGTTTTCTTTAGCCACAAGTAAGCCTCATATAGGAAAAAAATGTGGAAACTGCCCCCCAGTTATCCAAAGATACCACCATTCAAACAAATCTTTCTTCACTTTATTACAGGACTATCAATTTAATAATTTGAAATAAAGAAACTGCCATATATTTTGAAATGGTCAGACTGGATATTGAGACCAAATATGCCAATGAATAAAGTAGACAGCATGAAAGAACAAATGGGAAATGTAAGCACAGAGTTGGAAGTTCTATGAATGAAACAAAAAGAAATGCTAGAGATCAAAACATTCATAACAGAAATGAAGAATGCTTGGATGGGCTCATTAGCAGACTGGACATGACTGAGGAAAGAATCTCTGAGCTTGAGGACATATCAATATAAGCTTTGATGCTCATAAAAACATGAATGTACTAATAAACTATGGCAGGTACATACTCTGGAATACTATTCAGCCATAAAAAGTATGGAGACTTTACATCTTTTTTATACTAACCTAGATGGAGTTGTAGAACATTCGACTTAATAAAGTATCATATGAATTGAAAGGCAAGTATCCAATGTACTCAATACTAATATAAAACTGTACACAAACAAATATATGCTCACGCAAGAGAAAATCACAATTAAACTTAAGTGGGGGCGGGTGACGGGGGAGAGGGAAGTAGTGAAGGGGTTGGTGTGCTCTCCTCTAACAGGAACAATGTAAGGGTATATGACACACCTCTTGAGAAAGGGGCACAACTACAACTTGGATTCTACCTAACAAATGCAAACAATATAACCTAATAATTTGTATGCTCATATTAATCTGAAATTAAATATATATGTGAAATTAAATATAAATATATACATACATACACGCACATATATAAAACTTTGAAAACAAAACAAAAAGAAAAAGAACAACATCATTGAACAGGATATTCAAGAACTGTGGACATGGCATTTTCTTAGTTACTGTATGTCGGCATTTGTACTCTGCATTTAGTAAGTTTCGCTTGTACCATGAAGGCTACATTGAAAAGTTTGATGAGAATATTTCAGATTGCATATGAAACCCGCACATTGTACCCCTTGATTGCACTAATGTACACAGCTATGATTTAACAATAAAAAAAAAAGAACTGTAGACAACTACAAAAGGTGGGCTGTACATGTACAGGGACTACCAGAATGAGAAGAAAGAAAAGAAGAAAAACATTATGCAAAACAGTTATTGGAAATTTCCCCAAATTAATGTCAGACACCATATTACAGATCCTGGAATCTCACAGAACACTTAGCAAAGTAAATGTCACAAAAACTATAGCTAAAAGTGTACTTTGTCAACTTAATATGAACAGAGATTTTTTAAAAAGTCCTGACATAAGCTATAGGAAAAATACCTTAGCTGTAGAGAAACAAAAATATTCATTACGTTTATGTTTTCCCCAGAAATCAAGCAACGAGGGGGAGAATAGAATAAAAAATATAAAGAACTTAAGGAAAATTCTGCCAACTATATAAAATTATCGTTCAAAAGTGAAGGATAAATAAAATCTTCTCTCAGATCAACAACAAATATGGAAAAAATTTGTTTCTAGCAGACTTTCCATGTAAGGGATGGTAAAAGAAATTCTTTAGAGAAGAAAAAAGTGACATCGGTCACAAACTCAAATATCCATAAAGAAAAGATCATTGAAAAAAGAATAAGCAAACATAAAATAAAGATTTGTATTTTTTCAGGGCAGCGCCTGTGGCTCAAAGGAGTAGGGCACTGGCCCCATAATCTGAAGGTGGTGGGTTCAAACCCAGCACTAGCCAAAAACTGCAAAACAAACAAACAAACAAATAAATAAAAAACTTGTATTTTTCATTGATCTAACATGTAAAAGTTTATTCAAAATTATAATAGAAGCAATGCATTATTGATATTTGCCTACATAAAAATTATAGATTTGATTATGTATGTGTTTATATAAGTGAAATGAATGTCAGCAATAAGATAAGGGATGGGATAATAGAAATAAGATTATTTTCTAATCATAATGTACTTATTCTACCTGTGAGATGGTACAGTGTTATTTCAAAATGGAGTTGGATTAGTTGTACATGTATATGGCAAACTCTAAACAGGCTCTTAAAAGTTAGAGAAATTATATATGTATATAAGTGTATATCTAGCATGCTAACAAAGGAGAAATAATTATTAAATCAAATAAAATGCTCAATTAGAAGCATAAGAGGCAAGAACAAAAGTGCAAGTCAAAATTGGAATATAAAGAACAAAAGCAAATATTAGGAAACAGTAACATTAAGTAATATTAATCCAACCATGTCAATAATCACTTTGAATGTTAGTGGCCCAAATGAACCCATTAGAAGACAAATTTTCACAGTGGATCAGTAAGACCCAACTATATGCATTCTACAAGAAACTCACATTAAGTATAACTTACTAAATGCAGAATACAAATGCCTGCATACAGTAACTAAGAAAATGCCATGAAGTCTACTCTGAACAGTTTGATGAGAATATTTCAGATTGTATATGAAACCCGCACATGGTACCCCCTGATTGCACTAATGTACACAGCTATGATTTAACAATAAAAATAAATAAATTAAAAAAAGTATAAGGCACATATAAATAAAAGTAAACACATGAAGAAAAATATATTATGCTATCATGAATGAAAAGCAAGCAGAAGTAGCTGTATTAATTTCAGACAGAGAAGACTTCAAAGCAAGGAAAGTTATCAGGGATAAAGGAAGACATTGCATAATGATAAAAAGTCAATTCTCAATGACACGATAATCCTTCATGTGGCTAACAAGAGAGCACAAACTACATGAGGCAAAAATATTAGAACTGCAAGGAGAAATGAAGGAGTATGCTATCAGTGTTGTAGACTTCAACATTCTATCAGAAATGAAGAGATCTAGCAGGCAAAAAAAATTGCTAATGACTTTGTTGAACTCAACACCACTATCAATCAACTGGATACAATTGACATGTATACACTACTTCATCCAATAGCAGCAAAATACAATTTTTCTTAAGCACACATGGAACATTCAACAAGATAGACCACATTCTGTACCAAAAAATGCAATTTAACAAAGCTAAAATAATAGAAATCATACAATATCTGCTCTCACACCTCAAATGGATTTAAACTAGAAATTGCCAACATAAAGATAACCAGAAAAATCTCAAAGTATAGGGAGATTAAACGTGTTTCTAAATAAAATATGACAAAAAATCAAGATAAATTAAAACATATTTTGAACTAAATTAAATGAAAATGTTAACGCAACTTATCAAAACCTGTGGCATGCTGTAAAAGTAATGCTTAGAAGTTTATAAAATTAAATACACCTATTATAAAAGAAACTAAGATCAACCATGCAAAATTTCCACCTCATGTAGCCAGAAAAAGAAGAGCAGATTAAGTCTAAAGTAGGCAGAAACAAATATAATAAATTGGAAGTAGAACAGAAAACAGTGAAATTAGAAAAGAAAAAAAAATCAATGGCAAAATTTAATAAAACCCAAAACCAGTTCTTTGTAATGATTAATAAAATTGGTAAGTTCCTAGTCAGGATAACTAAGAAAAAAAGAGAAAACACAAAAAATTATATTATAAATGAAAGAGCAGTCATTTACGAGAGGTTACAGTTCAAAAGGTGGCACATGTTCCTCATTTGACTAGCACCATAACCAGATGTATTGAGGAATTAGCAGAGGATATTCATGCATAATTTTTAGAGAGGATTAATGAGTCACGCATACCATGCAATCCAAGTTGACTAGTCTACCAACATCAGTAAAAAGGCAACAATACTTGTCTTGATGCAATATATTTTTCCAGGAGGATATACCTGAAGATAGGTTATATTTATTCACTTTTTTGCTAACTAACACCATAGCTGCAGAAATATTCAAGTTTTTGAATGATTACATATCAGAAAAACTGAATTGGTCATTTTGTGTCAGTATGTGCATGGTTTGAGCGGCTGTCACTAAGGACAGCTTTCTGATTTCACAACTTAAGTCAAGGAAGTAGCTTGAGTGTGAGTCTATACATTTTGTAATCCATAAAGAAATGCTGGTCCTTTTCCTTTATGGGATATGATGCAAAGAAATGCTGGCTAGCAAGAAAAGTTACCTGAACTAAAGAATGTTTGTTAGGATGTGATTAAAATTATCAACCTCATTAAAGTACTCATGTCTGTTTGCAAGTTCTGTGAAGAGACGGGCACAGAAAACACACGTCTTCTCTTATGCACAGAAGTGAGATGGCTTTCTAAATGTAGATCACTCCCACCAGAGTTTTTGAGTTCTGAGAAGTTTAGAATAACAGTTACCACTATTAGCACATTTTGTTGACACGGAATGGATAGCAAAACTTGCTTACTTGTGTGACATATTCAACCTATTCAATGAACCCAATCTGTCACTTCAGGAGAGAATGACAACTATATTCAAGCCAGCAGATACATTGATTGTATTCAAAGCCAAACTGGAATTATGGGATGATTATTGAATGTTGAAATTTTTGACATGTTTTAAACATCAGCAGAGATCTTTAAAGAGACTGAGCCCCGGCCTTCTTTCTCCCAGCAGGTACATGACCAACTATCTCAGATTTCAGAAGGGTTTGAGCATCACTTCCCAACCAAAAGATCCCTGAACCAAGAAGGAATGTATCCATGACCATTTGTGAACAAATCAGGTGAATTGACTTTGTCCAGGCTAGAAGAGAATCAACTGCTTGGGATCACAAATAACAGTGGCCTTGGAAGGATGTCTGAGACAACTTCAAATCTCCATATGTTCCAGAATAAGGTCAAGGTGGAATATCCTGAGATAACCACAAAAGTACTGGCCAGCCTGCTTCTATTTCCAGCATCCGATCTTTATGAAGTGGGGTTTTCTACAGTGACAGCAACCAAAATGGGATTTCAGAGTAGACTGAACATAAGCAACACACTTTAGTGTCACTGTCTCCCATCCCCCAGATGGGACCATCTAGTTATAAGAAAACAAGCTCTGGATTCCTACTGATTCAAGCTCCCCCATCTCATCCCATCTTGATCATAAGAAGGATAGCGTTCTGAGGAAAAATGGTCGTGAAAGAGCCTGTGACAAGACCTAGAAAGGTACCTGAACTGGATGTCTCCTGCCTAGTAAACAGGCAAAGCAGATACCCATTGTGGAGATTTGCATTGGCCTGAGGCAGAGATCAAGGGAGTAGCTCGAGCCCTGAGATATGGGCAGAAGAGCTTATATTCCTTATCACAGAGGAAGATCCTCTGTGGTGGTGATGGGAGGAAAATTCCTCCCTCCCACCAGTTCCTCAGAAGAGATTAACACCAGTGGCTTTTTACTCCACAGGTAACTAGCAGAGTTTAACACCTCCCTAGAAATCTGTGTGTGTGACCTCAAGCAGGAGGCTCTCCCAATACAAGGCTCAGATTTCAGATTTCTCAAGGCTAGTCAAACCCTTAAATAATAACAATAGATGCAGAAAAAATATTAAATAAAATCCAGCATCCTTTTCTAATTAGAACACTGAAGAGTATAGGCATAGGTGGCACATTTCTTAAACTAATCAAAGCTATCTATGACAAACCCACAGCTACTATCTGATTGAATAGAGTAAAACTGAAAGCTTTTCCACTTAAATCTGGAACCAAACAAAGTTGTCCTCTGTCACCATTACTGTTCAACATAGTGCTGGAAGTTCTAGCCAATACAAGAAAAGGAAGACAAGGAAGAGAATTGACCAAATTATCACAAATCCCTGGTATTTTATTTTTATTTTTTATTTATTTATTTTTTATTGTTGGGGATTCATTGAGGGTACAAGAAACCAAGTTACACTGATTGCATTTGTTAGGTAAAGTCCCTCTTACAATTTTGTCTTGCTCCCAAAATCTGTGTCACACACCAAGGCCCCACCCCCTCCCTCCTTCCCTCTCTTTGCTCTTCCTTTCCCCACCCCTCCCTCCTTCTTTCTCTCTCTGCTCTCCCCTTCCCCCACCCCCACTGTGTCATTAATGGTCATTAATTTTCCTCATATAAAAATTGAGTACATAGGATTCATGCTTCTCCATTCTTGTGATGCTTTACTAAGAATAATGTGTTCCACTTCCATCCAGGTTAATACAAAGGATGTAAAGTCTCCATTTTTTTTTAATGGCTGAATAGTATTCCATGGTGTATATATACCACAGCTTGTTAATCCATTCCTGGGTTGGTGGGCATTTAGGCTGTTTCCACATTTTGGTGATTGTAAATTGAGCTGCAATAAACAGTCTAGTGCACACGTGTCCTTATGATGAAAGGATTTTTACCCTTCTGGGTAGATGCCCAGTAATGGGATTGCAGGATCAAACGGGAGGTCTAGCTTGAGTTCTCTGAGGGTTCTTAATACTTCCTTCCAAAAAGGTTGTATTAGTCTGCAGTCACATCCCTGATATTTTATTTTCAGGGATGATGTCAGCATTGCTATTGTGAGATGGTAATAGCATCAGCTACTGATGTCAGTATTGCTATTATGAGATGGTAATAGCATCTAGGATAGTAGCCACTAAAATAAAGCTGAATAAAGATGTTTTTGATTATCAAAGTATTTATCCCCTTTCTCTCTCTCTCTCATACACACAAGTACACGCACACGCACAGAGGTGAATAGAGGATATTATGATTTGATCTTTCAGAGCAGTTTTAAGTGATTAGTAACATTTGGTAAAACACTATTCTGTAATGAATTTAGTTATCTACAAAACAGGAGTTTACTACTGATAATTATCCTTATATTGCTTGCAAAACATACTGATGGCTAATTCCATTATAGTTGTAAGACACCAGTCTTCTTAAAGATCAATATTCTATTTATATGCTTGATTTTCTGCATCTAGGTAGGTGTGATGAAGTTCAGTGTCACATAATCCTAATGAATAGGTTTAAAATGGGATAAATTACATCATAGAGACTAGACAGATGGTTTCATAGTTCAAAGGCTTCCATTAATGCATTTTAGTTAATATATTAAAATTAGTAACAGCAAGAAGTCATCTCTTGTTAAGCAACTTACCCACTTCTAACCATATGAAAAATAAAATGGTCTTAGCATATACTTATTTCAATGTCTAGGCTGATCATTTCACAATGGAAACAACTATATATTTGTGTCTGTCTTTGCCCAAACTATTGAAAGACTTAATCCTTTCAATTATGTAGTTTTACCTTATTAGTTAAAAACAATATAGACTTGTGCACTATGTATTTCTTGTGCAATACCTCCCCATAATTTGAAATGACTGGGGACTTATTGAATTAATGAAAAATAAGCTATAAAATATTTTTAAAGAGATGTAGCTTCAGTATTGTTCTATAGTTGTAATAATGCTAATAACTGGACCTATCGTCACAGGAGTAAATAAAAATAGCTTTTGAATTGCATATGATGCTGTTAAGGCATTATGAATGTTTATAATATTTTGTTCTTCAAAAAGTGAGCTAGGTAATTTTCATAGATTTTTATGAAGGCCATTAATTTTTGTGATATAATTCTTTTCTCAAATAGCAACAATAATAGTAACTAAAACATTTAAATAGTGCTTATTTATAATATGTCAGACATGTCAAAACCTTTTCTTCTATGCACTTATTTAATCCTCATAGTATTCCTGTGTGTAGACACTGTATTTATACCCATTACCAGATGAAGAAGTTAAAGTACAGTAAGACTAAGCGACTTTCCCAGGGACTCAGAGCCAGATAGTGGTGAGTTCAATTTCCAAATCCAACTACCTGGTGGTAGAGGTTGTGCTTCTTGCCCTATCCTGCCTCTCTTAAACATTTAGTAATATTTACAATGTTTACATCTTGGGCAGGAAATGTATCTTGTTTTTATATTTTGTGCCCTAATTCCCTTTTGCACTTTATGCTCACATAAATAATGATATGAAGATCTTTTCAGAATGAGTCTCTCCTATATATGTAATGGGACACAGAAACCATTTTGCAAAACTGTATGTGAATATACATACAAATATGCACATTTCCACCACATTTTTTTACAGTTTCAGGTGGTTCATAGACTGCCTGAGGCTCACTTTATAGATCCCATCCCCAGTGACCTAGGACATCTACTTCACTAATCCTCTCTGTACTTAAAATATTGATATTTTTCTTCTGGGTAGATAGCTAGCAAGCATCCATTGTACTCGATATTAATATGAAACTACTAGATAAAAAACTACAGGCCCGCATGAGAGAAAAACACTCAAATTCAAGAAGGGAGAAGGGACGGGAGTTTGGTAAGCTCCCACCTGTGGGGCACAAAGTAGGGATATATGGTGCACCTCCTGGGAGAAGGGCTCAACTATAACTTGGACTTTACCTAACAAACGCAAACAGTATAAGCTAATCCTTTGTACCTTTATATTAATCTGAAGTTTAGAAAAAATTACTATTTTGTTAATGATGGTTGTTTTGCATTGAATTCAATCTTTTCAAATAATGCATTAACATATTTATCCTGATAAAGCCATTTTTGGGGGTGCTTTTATGCCCCCTACTAGCATGAGGTGAGTGGGGTGGTGTTGGGCACATCCAAAATTTTACACCTGAAGCTAGTTTCTCACTGCTTCATGTTTGTAATGCCTCCAGACTTTGAAGTCAGCATCAGCTTTATTACCTTCCCTAAAGACATAAGTTCTGACTCCCTAGTCCTACAGCCCTGTGAATTGCTAAGTGTGTAAATACAAATATATGAAGTCAATTTATCCTTAATACAGGACCCTAACAGCTCAGTGAATAGTTATTATTCTGTAATTCCTCATCTTGATATATAACACAATGACATTATAATGAAGAAAATATGTTTATTTCACAAAATAATATATTTTTTATGACAGCTTTTTTATTGTCATATGCGGATGAATTTCTGTACCATGAATCTATCATTTGCAACAAGACTACGTTATCTTAATTACTCTAGCTTTATAATAAGTTTTAAGATATGGTAGTGCAAGTCCTCCAACTTTTTTCTACTTTAAGATTATTGTGACAATTCATTGGGCTGAACACTTAAAACTAGTGTGCGTGTGTGTGTGTTATTAATCCAACAAAAAAAAGTAAATAACACAAAAGGGGCTTGCTGTGGAGTAAGGGGGATGAGACATTGAGTCTCTCTCAAGGAATCAGAAATCTAGCAGCTCAGGAGCCTGCAGGGCAGTAACCAGGGCTGCCGTTAGGCACAGGGTATGCAGGCTCCACTGGCCACAGTTCTCACCATTTCCCCATCCTTCCCTACCACTGAAGCAGATGGGCCAATGCCACTTCTCGTCTTTTTTTTTTTTTAATTAAGTCATTTGTACATAGATCATGAATACATTTGTGCCATTATGGGATTCAATGTGTTGATTATTTGTACAAATTGGGAATGCTTACATCCTACTAATCAACATAGCCTTCACCTCATTTACCCAATTACAGCGTTAAGACATTTGTGTTCTAGACCTGATAGATCCAACTTGTGCTTGCAATATGCTCCATAGGTGTGGTACAAAATATTTTATATCAAACTTAGATGTTTAGCACAGTCACATTCTGTCTTCATTCAGATCCAGATTTAGATTCAGAAAAGGAAAAAATTCTATGAAACATAACATATTTGAGATTATTCACATATTTCTGAACATGGTGCGTATAATTGATCAGTTATGGCTGCCTCTGATTGATACCTATAAAAGATTTAATAATTTCATCATTTCTACTTTAGCCATTTAACTTCAAAATTTTGGGCAAGTTTACTGGCATTATTGCTGCGCCACAAGGCTACAGGTTTTTGTTTATGATTATGAAGTCCTGAAGTACAAATCCTGCTTCAACTTTTTTACTTCATAATTCAGATAAAATTACTTACCATAGATTGTTATTGATACATAAATAATTAAATGATTAATAAATAAATCAGTATGTATTATTTTATATAAATATTACTCTATATCAATTTGAAAGAAGATAACAAGATAAATTAAAAGAGATGGTAAGGAGGGGCTTATTTTATAGTGGAAGGGGCACTTGAGACACAGAGGGCGGTTTGTGGAGTGTCAGCCCTTCCTCTGTGCGCTCCTGGAACAGGGATTTGGATAAGCAGAGAAAACTGCTGTAATTGTGTCTAGATACTTAGGTATAATTAATGGCCTTTAGTGATACACATTCATTTCATAGTATATTGGTTTTTATTTATGCATTTATTCCTGCATCAAGTATTTAATGATTCGTCTTCAAATGAGCTAAAGTTCCCCTCCACAGACCATTTTGATTTGAACTTGAATTACTTTTTATCTGCTGAAACTGATAATAAGGATTTATTAAAAAAATTCCCATCACTGGCCAGGCACTGTGGTTGACGCTTGTAATCCTACCACTCTTTGAAGTTGAGGCAGGAGGATCCTTGAGCTCAAGAGTTTCAGACCAGCCTGAGCAAGAGTGAGACCCCTGTCTACTAAAAATAGAAAAATTAGCCAAGTGTTATGGTGGGCACCTGTAGTCCCAGCTATTCTGGAGGCTGAGGCAGGAGGATCTACTTGAGCCCAGGAGTTTGAGGTTGCTGTGAGGTAGCCTGATACCAGGACACTCTAGCCTGAGCAACAGAGTGAGACTCTATCTCAAAAACTAAAATAAATAAATTTCCCATCACTTTATATAGAGAGCAAAAAGATGATTACTTAACAACTGTAGAAAATACGTGGAAAGGGATATTCTTTGTGGCATATAATGGAATATTCTTTCTGGTACATAAAATGGAATATTAAGTTGAGAGGAAAGAATGGGTAACACTGCTGAGTGGAAGCTCAAAGTATGTGCTTACCTAGGTGGTGTTTTCCCTCTGCCACAGTCTGGGGATGTGCCAGACGAGTGCCACTTACTCAGTCTAGGTGTAAAAATGAAGGTGGCAACGGCGAGGGTTAAGGACTCACGATCAGCATATTACTTGATGGAGAAACGAACCTTGATTGTCACACACCATTGTTATGTGAGGGAGATTTGTTTTCCCAAAAGCATAATTTAATCAAATTTAACACATTTACTTTTTAATATTTATATGATAAAAAGTTGGACTTCTTATTAGAGCCTACAAATTAAAATATTTTGGAACCAAATTGATCAAATCAATTTTATTTTTTATTTTTTAATTTTTTTAGTGATTATTTTATTTTATTTTTTAAGTCATTTGTACATAGATCATAAATACATTTATGCCATTATGGGATTTGATGTGTTGATTATTTGTACAAATTGGAGTGCTTACATCCTACTAATCAACGTAGCTTTCACCTCATTTACCCAATTACAGCAATAAGGCATTTGTGTTCTGCACCTGATAGATCCAACTTGTATTTGCAATGTGCTCCATAGGTGTGGCCCCCCCACTAACCCTCCCTCTATTGACCCACCTCCTTCCCATTTCCCCTCCCTCTCCTTCTCTCCTTTGTCCTAGGGCTATAGTTGTGTTTCATTTTTCATATGCAAGTGTGAGTGATTATAAATTGGTTTAACTCAGTAGTACTGAGTACATTGGATTTTTTTTTTCCATTCCTGTGATACTTTACTAAGTAGAATATTTTCCAGCTCCATCCTTGTAAACATAAAAGAGGCAATTGTGGTATATGTATACTATGGAATACTATGCAGCAAATCAATTTTAGATCAAAAATATTTGTATCAAATGATGCCAAATATTCTCAGAGAAGCTTTCATGATACATTTCTCACTGATTGTGGATGAGATGTCAAGTCATTTATTTTGTGTGAAATTGTCACTGATTGTGGATGAGATGTCAAGTCATTTATTTTGTGTGAAATTGTCCAGAATTGTTGGTTGCTTCAAAGAATACAGACTAACCTTCCTTCTTGACAGGGGAATTTGGACAAAGGGTAAGTGGAGATGGAAGAATCTTAAAGAGGAAAAACAAATTGGAATAAGGGAATAGAAAAAGAATTAATAAGAATATAAATCACACAGCTTGTCATGTACTGATGATGGCTCACTTTGACAAAAATGTAGATAAATATTTATGCATTCTTTGCCCCTAGAATATTATGTAAATTTTGTTTGCCTTAATTTTATGAGAAACTTGCAAATATGGTTGCAAAACCCAACGAATAGTATATATAAATGACAGATAAAAAACTAAAATTTAACATACTTGTCACTTAGGACTACCATATGTCTGAACATCATTACATATAGGAAAAACAGTGAGTAAGGTTTTGCCTAAGAGACCAATAGATCCTATTAAATCCTGAGGAAATAACATTTAAGTGAATTAGAAGAAATTTAAAAGTTTCCAAACAGTAAAATTTTTAGAGGGGTAGAACTTTAGTTTGGAATCTACAATCACTTGTAAATGTTAGAAGAAACCTTACAGGAGTTATAAATTTTGCGTAAATTCAATATTCTGATAAATCTTTAATAAAGATTTTTTTTCAATATTTTATTGTAATAAAATACACACAAAATTGTTTCAAGCACACAGTTCAATGTTACTAAATACACTCATAACATTGTTCTATCATCTATCTCCATAACTCTTAAATCCTGTGAAACTGAAAATACTATATTTGTTACAGAGTAACACTCCATCCTGCCCTCACTCCTGGAAACTACCATTCTATTTTCTGTGTCTATGATGTTAACTTCTCTAAGTGTCTGATATAAATGGAGTCATACAGCAGTTGTCCTTTTATGATTGATTTATTTCACTTAGCTTAATGTCCTCAAGATTTATTTATATTGCAGTGTATTGCAGAAAATCCTTCCTTTTTAAGGCAGAATAATACTCCATTTTATTATATGCCACATTTTGCTTATCGTCTCATCTGTCAATGGATCCTTGTGTTGCTTTCATGTTTTAGGTATAATGGATAATGCAGCTGTGAAAATCGGTGTAAAAACATATATTTGAGCCTCTCTTTTGACTCTTTTGGGTATATACACAGAAGTGGATTGCTGGATCATGTGGTAATTATATCTTTAATTATTGAAGGAAAATATTCTACTGTTTTCCATAGACACTGCACCAGTTTGCATTCCCCTCAAAAGTACACAAAGCTTTCCATTTCTCCACATCCCTGAAATACACTTACTATTTTCTATTTTTGATAGTAACCATTCTAATAGATGAGAAGTAGTATCTCAAGGTAGTTTGCTTTACATTTTCCTAATGATTTGTGATATTTACATCTTTTCATGTACTTTTTGGTCATCTGTATATCTTCTTTGGTGAAACTTGCATTTAAATGTTTTACAGATTTTTTTAATCATGTCATTTGTCTTTTTGTTGTCTAGTTTTAGAAATATTCTGGATATTAACCCCTTATCAGATACATGATTTGAACATATTTTCTCCCATTCTGTGAGTTGCCTTTTCACTCTGTTTACATGGTCTCTTGGTGTACAGAATTTTTAAATTTTCATGAAATGCTATTTGTCTAATATTTCTTTTCTTGCCTTTGCTTTTGGTATCATATCCAAGAAATCACTGTCAACCCAGTGTCGCAAAGCTTTTTCCTTATGTTTTAGAATAAGAGTTAGAATTAGAGTTTTATAGGTCTAGATTTTACATTTAGATATTTGATCTTTTTTCATACAATTTTATGTACCATTAACATTAGAATCTAACTTCATCCCTATGCATGTGGAGATGCAGTTTTCCTGACACTATTCATTGTAAAGACTATATTTTCCCTACTGAATGGTCTTGAAACTCTCAATGAAAATCATTTGACTATATATACAAGGGTTTATTTCTAGGCTCTCTCATTTCATTGACCTATATGTCTGTCTTTACACGCATACAATACTATTTGATTAATTACTATAGCTTTATAGTAAGTTTTGAAATTAGGTATCACGAACATTCTAATTTTGTTCTTTTTTTAAAGATTATTTTGTCTGTTCGGGTTCCTTAAGATTTTATATGAATTTTAGGGTAGATTTTTCTATTTTTGCCCCAAACATCATTAGGATACGTTGAATTTGGTGGCGTGGACATTTTGACAACATTAAGTCTTCCAATGCACAAAAAGGAGATGTGTTTCAATTTTTTTTGTTTCCACTTTAATTTCTTTCAGTTAAATTTCGTAGTTTTTAATTTAAGGCTTTCATTTCTTTGGTTAAGTTACTTCCTAAGTATTGTGTTCTTTTTATAGTGGATTTGTTGGTATAATATTCCTTTCAGGTTGTTCGTTTTTAGTTAGAAATACAACTGATTTTTGTATGTTGACTTTGTATTTTGCTGAACTCATTTATAATCTGTGTGTGTGTGTGTGTGGCATTTTCAGGTCATACTTTGTATAAAATCATATCTTTTTTAGGCAGAAATAAATTTACTTCTTCCTTTCCATTTTGAATTCCTTTTATTTCCTTTGCTTCCCTGTTTGTTCTAACTGGAACTTCTAGCCCTATGTTGAATGGAAGTGGCAAAAATGGGCCTCTCTTCCTTGTACATGTCATTGTAGGTTTTGCGTTTCTAGTTTATCCATTTCCATCTAGGTTATACAATTTGTTGGTGTACAATTCTTCGTAGTACCAATAGTCTCTTATACTCATTTTTATTTCTCTAGAATTGGAATTAATGTCTTCACTACCATTGCCAATGTTAGTAACTTGAGTCTTCTCTAACTCTTAGTCTATCAGGGTAGAAGTTTGGCATTTTGGTTGATTTAAAATATTTGTTTTTTTTAATACAAGCATTTACATCTATAAATGATCCCCCAGCACTGCTTTTACTGTTTTGATAAGTTTTGTTTTTATTTTCTTTGGAAAAAGTGGTATATTTTCATTTATCCTTTTTGTCAAATAAACATTACCTCCAAAGTAAGTTATACCCAAGTTAGGGGACATCAACTAAATTATCTCACAGCCTTGCCTCTCTAAACTTATTTACTATGTGGCTTATGGATAGGTAAAAGGCACTAATGAGAAGGATTCTTCAACTAGTGGTAGACTATTTTTACTACTAGTATATAACATGACATTATCACAGTTACCAAATTATCCTTTATCACCTATTCTAAGATACTGCCAGGGCAACAATTGCAATCACCTAGAAGATTAACTGTATTTAATTGCCAACATAAATCAGCTTACAGTTTTGCCCTAAGGATTGTAATGCTGTGATTGTAATCAGCAGATCTTGCATCTATATGAAGTGTTGGGTTCTGTGATTTCATGCCAGCTGAAGTGAAAATGGATATTTTCATCATAATCCTAGACAGAGATGGGTCACTTTATCTTTCCTGATGATTTGAGATTGTAGAGTGATTAAATTCTTTTTTCTTGATTATTCTATTTAATTTCCCTGTAGGGGAAAAATAAAACCTAATACAAACTGGTCATCAATCGAAAGGATTCTATATAGTATTAAAAAATAAACTATTTTACATTTTGAACATTTGGTTTTGGTAATGACCAAGTAATGTAGAGACTATAACTCCCAATGTAGTAGCAGAAAATGGAAAACTTTGGAGTGATAAGAAAATCATTCAATATAAAAGAAGGCAGGAATAGAGGTAATAAATGTACAGAAAGGCAAAGCAAATTGAAAGTGCATAAAAAGGATGATATGTTCATTCAAATAATGCAAAAAATAAATGCTTTCATTACAGAAAATATGGTGAGAAAAGAAAAAAGAAAAATCCAGCTATGTGCTGCTGTATTTAAAACATCCAAAACAAGGATAGATCAATGACTTGAAAGAAAATTGTTAAAAAAAATTATGCCAAGCCAAACCTACCAATAGAAAGCATTTAATAGAAGATAAAATGTTTTAATATTATATTCTATAAATGAAAAAATTTGTCCTTGAATCTGGCCTATTTTCCTCTGATCTGTTTCTCTCCCTCCATGACTGTGCTCTTTGGTACAGGGCTTCCAACTCTTTCAGCCTACACTTTCAAGGGTCAGTTTAATCTCACAAAAGGGTGGCACCCGCAGGAGACAGAGGTGGGGAGAAAGGCATCATTGTTTTTCTGTCTCTCTCTCTCTGTGCTTTGGGCTACATCTCCCTACAGAGTTCCTCTGCGGCTGCAGCTCTTTCCCTACAGGTCTGCCTGCTTCTCCTCCTCCCTCTGTTCCCTGCAGTTTAAGCATAGTAAGAATTTTCTTGTCTTGCTAATTCCTGGTGTGCCTCAACACGCCTCATTGACTTTTCATATATATGATATAAAAAACCAAATATATATGTGTGTGTGTGTGTGTGTGTGTGTATAAATAAAACCAATCATTGTTCCTGAGCTTGCTTTCCTATGATATTTTATTACAAAGGAATCATACAGCTGATGGTTATAAAGATTCTTAGCTGTCTTCTTTGCTCCCGTAGGTAACATCCCTCTTTGGAATCTAATATTGGTGTTTGGGATATCTTCCAGGCCCTGCATTCCTAGAGCACTTGACCCACCCAGGGGCTTGTGCTGAAAAACTGCCTCAGCTGGTCTTGCAACCCCTGTCCCAAGAACCCACTCAGCATATGTTTCTACACCCCACGTTCTTCCCTGAACCCAGCCTAGCCTTTTGCCACCAGATGATCTTTAAAAATGCTTTCTTCCTTTTTTTTTTTTTTCCGTGGGAGTGGGAGATAAATTTGAGAACTTCCTCTGACTTCCTGGCAAGGCATCTGTGATGTTAAACTTTTCCTTTGTTGCAACACCTGCTCTATTAGCGCATTGGCAGTGGGGAATGAACTTGGCAAGACTGTAATAATCTGAACCCCTTCTTCTAGTTGTTTCTGTTTTCTTGATTGCATCTTGACTGATAGTGGGGACCACCATGTTATGGTCCTGAAGGTTTATGTTCTCTTAAAATTCATATGTTGAAATCCTGTCCCCCAATATGATGGTATAGGACGCAGGACTTTTAGGAGGTGATTGTGTCATGGAAGTGGAGCCCTCCTGCATGACCCGAGTGCCCTGATAAAGGAGGCACAGGAAGCTCTTTTGCCCCTTATGCTGTACAATGACTCAGCAAAAAGATTGCTGTTCACGAATCAATAAGCAAGCACTCATCCTCCATGGAATCTGCCTTGGTCTTAGACATTCCACATTCCAGAATTAGGAGAAATGAATTTCCTTGCTTATAGGCCACCAGTTTTATGGTATTTTGTTATAGCAGCTCAAAAGAACTAGAACATTATATAATGATGAAATGTATTTTTGACTAGAAGTATATAATGATTTTAATTGTATATATAATTTACATAACTTCAAGAGATATAGAAATTAATAGAATTACAAATAAAATTAGGTAAGTCTACTATCATAGCAATAGATTTAAATACACAAGCAGCAACGGTTAATTTCAAGCATAACATTTCCATGAGCACATTAGCGCTGAATCCCTATTTCTAAGTAAATTTTGCACAAGACCAGACTCATGAACTGGAAAACAGCTCTTTTAAATGCACAATTTTCATTTTTTACTACTCATCCTTACTCCATTAAGCAGATCTTGCATGCCAGGTATGTCCTATTGGTAGGCATCTTCAGGACAAAGAAAAATAAAAACTCATGAAGATCTCTGATTCAATAGGGGTACATTCACTTTACATCATCATAAATTAGAATCAGAATAATACAGAGACAGGTGACATAGGAGGGAAAATGTCTGTGAAAAAAATTAAAAGTAGGTCTTGTAGAAAAAAGGGAGTTTGCAAAAGGAGGACAACATAAGCATATTCATAAATTCTTTTACTTATCTAGCCAATATGGAGCACACATTTATTATGCCAGCTACAGTTCTTGGTACTGATCATCTATAATTGAAAAATACAGTGGTTGCCTTTATTGAATTCACAGTCCATTGAAGACTCAGGAATGACCCCATATCCAGGCTGCAGAAGGAAAAACTAAGGAAAACTTTCTAAAAGAGGTAGGATGAATAATACTGATTTTGAAAAATCAAATAGAATATTTATTAAAAGAATGGGAGTGGTGGAGCTGGGAGACAAGGAAAGGCACCATCTCAGGTGTTGAGAAAACACCCCTTCAAAGGAAAATAGCCTTTTATTTTTCTCTTCCCTCTTCCCTACTTTCAGCCCTCCCTCCCTCCTTCTCTTCCCTCCTTCCTTATTTCTTGGCTTCATCCCTTCCTCATTTCCTTCCCTTCCCTATTTCTACTTTCTCTTCTCTCTTCCTTCTCTCTCTCTAATATCTTTTATATCCCACTACTCTTGCAAAGTGAATTCATAGTTCTACATAAAGGTTGCCTGGTGTGCAATTTCTGCAGTTACATGATAAAGAAATACTATTTTCAAAAATTGATATTCTCACAAAAGGAGAGAAAAAAATTATACAGTGGAACCTCCATAGTTGACCACTTCAGTACACTGACCGCCCTCCTTCAGTTGACCTAATTTTCATAGACCAGACACGCACCACTTGTACAAATCAGTTTAGTAGGCCTAGTTGACCAATTTTTTACACTCCCTTGGGTGGTCGACATACAGAGATTCTACTGTACTTCAGTTTTTAACTCTGTCTGTAATGTTGCCTTTCAGGAAGACACATTTCCAGTTTAACAAGTACTACTGAATTTCTGTTTCATTACTATCTCTTAAAGTAAAAGAGAAAGGGAGAAAACAAACTTTCTAAATCCAGAAAAAAATCAGTTTTAAGCCAGGTTTCCTTACCACAGCTCTAGAAGAAATTATAAAACAAAAAAATTTATTTCACTCAGGTAGAATTTTCATTCCATTATGAATGAAAAAAAGAGCTTATGTGGCTCTTTTGAATTCTCTCTTGGGCTGTTAAATTTTTTTGTTTGTATGTTTTTGTTGTTGTTTTTTTTTGTTTGGATGGTTTTTGTTTTGTTTTGTTTTCAATTTCTTCCCAGTATCCAAGTCTCTGCTTGAGAAGTGAAACAGATTATGCACTAAACCTGAGATATCAATCATGGATAAATTCTATGTTAAAGCCTTTAGATGTCTCAACACAAGAAAAGCAATTTTGTAAAATGTCAGACAGCATTTTTGGTTGGTAGTTTTCTCTACAAATCATATTTAAGTGGACGTGTACAATGTCCTCTCATGGAACAAACTACACCCTTTTTTGCAGTAATTTTACTCTTTACCTAAGATCTTAGGGAGAGAAAGATTCCACCCCAGTAGAAGAGCTAACATAAATCTTGTCACTATTTTTATCTTATGTGCTTTTTTCCAATTTCATTAAATTTTGATGCTACCCAGAATTCTAGAATACCTTTAAATCTGAATACTGAATTCTGAATACCCTACAACCCACATAGAAATTGATTGTAAATTTCGGGAGGGTCAGAGAAATACTATTCAAAAGTGGAAGAGTAGATCTCACAATTTCTGAACACTGTAAAGCTTTAGAAATCAAGTGTAACCAGTGGTACTACCGACAATCAATGGCCTAAGTTGCGAATAAAATTGTCTAAAATTAATATGAATGTTTGATTCTTGCAAAGTTATTATTTGGATTTTCACTTTGCTTATTCTGTTTCACCTCAGCCAGACATACCTTTCAATCTAATTCCTTCCATTGCAATTCACTTAACCTTTACAAGAAGAAAGATATTAAGAAGTTCTAGGTACGTTTATATAAATTTATATATGTATTCATAGTGTTTATCTTTGTATTCAAAATTCAAGAGATGCCAAATCTCTTTTTAAAAATCCAAGATTATCAAAGTAGTAACATTTACTATTTACATTCACATCTTTAATTATATCCTCTCTCCAACTCTCTGTCCCACAAATACTAAACCCCAGAAAAGAAATTTTCCCTCACACCTTTTACAAAGGGTTGTATCAATGTGTGCTACATTGCACTTTCCTGATAATTCTTAAGAAAGAGTTTCAGTCAATCAAATAGTAAGCTTAAAAAAAATAATAATTTTCTACACAATCTTGACATTTCAAGTTTTTGAGACTTCTACTTTTATTAAAATCTGACCTTTTCTACTTAAATATCATATTTTTGCATTGCATTTTGATGACTCAATAGCGTTTTTAAATGAACATTTTGTGCTTTTGACTGGAAAGTAAACAGATCAACACAGCAAGAGCAAGTTCCATTTTTAATTTAATTATTTTTCTAGCTGTAGGCAGACTTCAACCTTTACAATAGCCTGGATGCAATTCTGATTAACACCTCCACTACTTTGCCTGCTGATTCAGTGGAGATGAACTCTTTCCCTCATAGCATCGGTATGCAAACTTTTTCTTATCTGAACTAATTGAGAAAAAATAGAAATATCTAGGCCACATTTTTGTGATTCAACATAAAAATGTTATTATTGGCATACATTGTTCTATTAATGTATATAAATATACAATGTACATATAAAAACACAGGGGTAGATAATTTGTCAAATCGAATAGAATATTGAAAAGAGAAATTGACCATTTTTTAGGCAATAATTATTAATATTTTGAAATTTTTGTGATTTTCAGCATTAAGGCTTATCCCTTGTAGTTGCATGGTGCTTTTGCTTTAGAGTTTCCAGAGAAAAATCTTATATTAGCAAAAGCAAAGTACCAAATAGGCATTGTTACAGTCTTTTGGGTAAATAGATTTGAGCTATAAAATGTGTTGCCTAATTTCCCACAAAAATATTAGCTTCAATTACAGTGCTGAAATAATTGTGTTATATCCCACGGTGCATTAATTCTGATGTCCCTTAGATATCCTGCCATCAAAGAGTAGGCTTTTTTTCATAAATATGGAAATATTTTTTTTAAATATCTATGTTGTGTGCCTTTAGAAAACTTAGGGTTTCTCCTGGATTCCGATGCCTCAGCGTTTTGGAGCCATGGTCTTCCAGTCACTAGGGAAGGGCCGGTGACTCCTGCTTTAGCCTCTTCAGGTTACTCACTGCTTACTCACTTTCCCAGCTTGCCATCAGTCTGCCCATAACTCTTCACTCCAAACAAAAGAATAGATTTCTCTGTTAATTCTACAAAATTGTGTTTAGTCCGAGCTGTAACTCTAAACCAAACTTCAGTGAAAGCTTGGAGATAGCAGAAAGAAATTACAACTCAGAAAAGAAAATGTTGGAACAAGACAGGGGTCGTAAATTCTCCCGGATCCCACAAAGGAAGACTCTGTCCAGGGTGGAGCTTTCTGTCTCTCTCCTCGTGTTGTCTGTTCTCCAGCTGTCAACTGGCAAAGACAAGTTTATCTCCCTCAATGGTGATATTTTGAACCTGATTTATACCCTGTTTTCCCAAAAATAAGACATCCTCCTAAAATAAGACCTACTTACAGGAAAGATAAGACGTCCCCTGAAAATAAGACCTAGCGTATCTTTGGAAGCACACCTTAAAATAAGACACTGTCTTATTTTTGGGGAAACGGGGTACCTTCTTGTTCTCTAGATTACTGCAGTGATGGAGGTAAATATTATTTTCTACTCTAGGACTTTTCCTCCCTAGAATCAGAACTTTAAGTTTAGAAATGCAAGTAAATTCACAAGGAAGGCAAACTTTTACATTATTGTGCAGAGTCGTTTAGCTTGAATTACTATAATACCTGGCAATTTGGCTTTCTTTTTGCAAAATAAAATGCCCATTAATGTTTTCCATGAATTCAAAAAATCAATATTTACATGAAAAAGATGAAAAAAATGACTGCTGAAAGCTTTGCAGTATTGTTTTCCCCTCTGTGGCAGAGACTGGCAGCTGGTCACCAAATAGTTCAGAGTAGACATACAGCAGACTCCCTGGCACTCATGCAAAGCCATGTTAGCCAAGGCATATGAGTGAAAATAATAAACCCTACTTTAGGCCACGGTCACACAAATCTCTCATGTATAATAACCCATGCTGGGGTTAAAACTGTTTTAACTTCTGTAATCTGTCATTATTCACAGAATGGACGTAAGTATTAATTTATATACTCATTGCAATAATTACATTAGGTAAATAAACGCAAGTCACTTTCTATAATTATTGGGACAGCGTAAATGAATAATGGCACTGTTATTCCTCAGTCATCTAATCCCTTTCCTCAGTCTTTTTTCTCTTTACATCTCAGAAACATTCAACAATGATGAATCCCTTGGGATGGTCCCCATGTTTTGCTTTCTTGCACTTGCCTGCCACGGACCACTCACTCTTTCTTTTACGCATTTTCTTTCTTATGTTTCTGACTTATTGGAGTTCCCTAAAGATAAGATCCTAGATATTTTTATTCCTGTACTTGAAAATTCTGTCTGTTCTAATAGCCCCTTCTTTCACCTCCCTTTAAACAATTTCCAATCTTCCTGTTTATTCCTGACCTATTTCTTGAATTCCAGTTCTTCGTTTTTGAAAAATATCTAGAATTCCAAATATACTTACTTTCTCACCACTTTGCATTTTTCTTCACTTTTTTTTTTTTTTTTCTTGACAAAGTCTCACCCTGTCACCTGGGTAGAGTGCTGTGGCAACAAGGCTCATAGCAACCTCAAACTCTTGGGATCAAATCACACTCTTGTCTCAGCTTCCTGAGTAGCTGGGACGTTAGTGCCGGACACAACGCCTGGCTAATTTCCTATCTTTGGTAGAGATGGAGTTTCTCTTACATTGTGTAATGTAATTTCATTACACAAATTGCTTCTTTCACTCTTGCTAAGGCTGGTCTCTAACTTTTGAGCTCAAGCAATCTATTCAGTCATATCTTCTGAAGTAAAATGTAATAGTAACTTCTGAACTTTGGCTTTTCACCTCTATTCTGCCTTGCTACTTTTATCATTCTAGTTCAGGTCCTTCTTACTTTAAGTGAAAAATGGTCTCATTTGCTTCAGCCTTGTTTCAATTTGGACCAATATATCGGAAGCTCATATGTTAGGAAATGTAAATGAATCTCCACAGTCTGATGAAGAAGGTTTTAATGTCTATGAAACTAAGCATATAAAGTATATCACTAAAGTTATTAGCTGGAAACTGGTGAACTCTAATACAAAGTGCTAACACGAGTCAGTTTCAGTGAGATGACTTGAGATGCCATAGATGAATGCTGGCTAAGTGTTATAATCCCTCCTAATTATGGTTTACTTGGTAGAGGGAGAGAAATTCATATTTTATATTATAATTTCCCAATTTTTATATATTCCCATCTTATAGAAAAATATATTTAAAGCATACTTTTGGACATATAAAAACATATCTTAGAACTGAAAGGAATAACCAGTTTGAGGTCTCATCAAATCACTTAAAACAAACTTTGTAATGGTCAATAACTTCTTATGAATAAACAAAGCTCCTGGAAACCTGTAAGCTGTGAAACCAATTCACAGCACCCCCAGCTGTTAGATAATCACTTACCACAGAGGCATCCAATATGCACTGGGAAATACCAGGTAAAACGCTTTTATTGTGACCCTCAACATCTTCCTATCTTTGCCTGTCATTTTCATTATTCTTTCCTAAAGCTTCTCTTCATGAACCTTGCCCCAGTCTAACTAAACTCATTTGATCCTCCTGACACCTATCTCTAATTTTCCTAGCTTTTTCTTTTTTTCCATTTATAAACTCCAGTTCTTCAGTGTGGAATTACTTTATATACCTCCACTAGGGTATATTCTGTTAATTCTAAGAGGAATTTCTATACATTTTTTAAATACGGAATTTAATTATATAATCTTGCTGTGCTTTATTTATTGCAATGACTTGTGATTGGGTCATTACACAAATTGCTTCTTTTTTTTTTTCTCATTTGGGGGAGGGGATAATCACACCTTCTTGCCCATTGCCTAATGTTTTTATTTTGGAATTATAAATATACCTAGAACTAGAGCCGTTGATTTACATTTTCTCTAAGCAGCAGGTAGAATCCTGATATAGACCGTTGTTTCTCAACAGAGGTGAAACAAATGAATCCAGTAAGTGACATTTTCTACGGCATGTTTTATGTCTAGCTTTCCACTGGTAATTGAAACAGAAGGTAGAGTGGTTTTAAGCTTTCCTGATAGGATATCACTTTACTGTGGCTTATCAATTTCTGCTTCTGTTCCTCTTTCTGAACAGTTTGTGGTTCAGATAAGAAACCAAAGTTTAGTTGGAAAAATAGTGAGGATTAGTTAAGGTGGCAGGAGTGACAGAATACAGATAAAACTTGTGATAATGAAACCTGCAATTTTTAGGGGCATGTTCAATCTTCTCCTAAAGTGAGGTACTGTAAGTGGAGCTCTCAAAGGCAAGGACAAGCAGGTTTGCATTTTGTGTTACGTGACTTCTGTTTCTACGGAGAGCTGTAAAATTATCTAACATGTGTTAACAAACCTTTTCTAAACTAGGATTATGATCACTTAAACTTAATAAATACAAATGTTTACTAGAATATTTAATACAAATTTATAACCAGAACCTCTGATCCAGTTCCTAGAATATCGCAGGTTAAATACTATCTATTTCCACTGGAATATCCTATTAACATTTTTTTCCTTTTAACTCTTTACTCTTTCCACATTTCTCTTTTCTATATTAACGTTCTTTTTTCTCAGAGATGGTATTGTTGCATTTCGAGGCAGCTGGTTATCTCTTAAACTGTCAGGGTTTCAGGCAATTGCCTGGGTCCTCAGTTCTTGGAACGCTCTGGGTCAAAAAATGACCAGACACCCAAAGGTAAGGCAAGCATGAAACAAAGTTCATTGTGAAAGAGAAAAATAGGCTTATAGAGCAAGATACATTGACCATAGACAGCAAACAGGTCCCGTTTGTTGCACCAGATGAAAGTCATAGATTATGGCTGCTGATTCTCTTCCGCCCGTCTGGATCAGGCCTACCTCATGGTTCCGAGTTCCCCTCCTCAGCTGAGTCTTACTGTACAGGGTGACTCCCACAAAGAACCCATTGGGAATGTAGAGCACAATGGAGATTTAAGCTGCTGGCGTGATAATCAGTCTTTTTTTGTTTTTTTTTTTGCAGTTTTTGGCCAAGGCTGGGTTTGAACTCACCACCTCCAACATATGGGGCCTGCACCCAATAATCAGTCTTTAAGGCTCTCACCTTTAATACTCAATCATACCTGTTGCTGGGCTAGAGAGTCTTCTACAGCCCTTTGTAGTTGGCACAGAAGCTCTGACGGGTAGATTGCCAGTGTGGTCCCCCTCCCCACGAATGAGCAATCACTTGGGACAGAATTAAGGTGAGTGGCACCAAGCTGGGGGCCCCACCTCGTTCTCCTTCTCAGGAAAGCGATTCTAACTAACTACCCAGCAGAGTGAGAAATGTTCTTGAGTGCTTGTGCAACTTCAGGCCCTCTAAGAAACAGAATCCCATGTGCGAAAACACACTCAGAAGATTTATTAGGGATAATAGGCGTGAAGGGCAAGTACAAGCATGGGGTGAGGGTGCTGCTGGGAAAGCTGTCACGGACAAAGCTTGCCCGGCTGGTGAAAACGGGGGAAGGAAGGAAGTTTGGTGAGAAGGGTCCTATTTTTATTTATTTATTATTATTATTATTTTTTTTTATTGTTGGGGATTCATTGAGAGTACAATAAGCCAGGTTACACTGATTGCAATTGTTAGGTAAAGTCCCTCTTGCAATCATGTCTTGCCCCTATAAAGTGTGACACACACCAAGGCCCCACCCACCTCCCTCCTTCCCTCTTTCTGTTTCCCCCCCCATAACCATAATTGTCATTAATTGTCCTCATATCAAAATTGAGTACATAGGATACATGCTTCTCCATTCTTGTGATGCTTTACTAAGAATAATGTCTTCCACGTTCATCCAGGTGAATACGAAGGATGTAAAGTCTCCATTTTTTTTAATGGCTGAATAGTATTCCAGGGTATACATATACCACAGCTTGTTAATCCATTCCTGGGTTGGTGGGCATTTAGGCTGTTTCCACATTTTGGCGATTGTAAATTGAGCTGCAATAAACAGTCTAGTACAAGTGTCCTTATGATAAAAGGATTTCTTTCCTTCTGGGTAGATGCCCAGTAATGGGATTGCAGGATCAAATGGGAGGTCTAGCTTGAGTGCTTTGAGGTTTCTCCATACTTCCTTCCAGAAAGGTTGTACTAGTTTGCAGTCCCACCAGCAGTGTAAAAGTGTTCCCTTCTCTCCACATCCACGCCAGCATCTGCAGTTTTGAGATTTTGTGATGTGGGCCATTCTCACTGGGGTTAAATGATATCTCAGGGTTGTTTTGATTTGCATTTCTCTAATACATAGAGATGATGAACATTTTTTCATGTATTTGTTAGCCATTCATCTGTCGTCTTTAGAGAAAGTTCTATTCATGTCTCTTGCCCATTGATATAAGGGATTGTTGGCTTTATTCATGTGGATTAATTTGAGTTCTCTATAGATCCTAGTTATCAAGCTTTTGTCTGATTGAAAATATGCAAATATCCTTTCCCATTGTGTAGGTTGTCTCTTTGCTTTGGTTATTGTCTCCTTAGCTGTACAGAAGCTTTTCAGTTTAATGAAGTCCCATTTGTTTATTTTTGTTGTTGTTGCAATTGCCATGGCAGTCTTCTTCATGAAGTCTTTCCCAAGGCCAATATCTTTCAGTGATTTCCTATGCTTTCTTGGAGGATTTTTATTGTTTCATGGCTTAAATTTAAGTCCTTTATCCATCTTGAATCAATTTTTGTGAGTGGGGAAAGGTGTGGGTCCAGTTTTAGTCTTTTACATATAGACATCCAGTTCTCCCAACACCATTTATTGAATAGGGAGTCTTTCCCCCAAGGTATGTTCTTGTTTGGTTTATCAAAGATTAGGTGGTTGTAAAATGTTAGTTTCATTTCTCGGTTTTCAATTCGATTCCAAGTGTCTATGTCTCTGTTTTTGTGCCAGTACCATGCTGTCTTGAGCACTATGGCTTTGTAGGACAGACTAAATACTGGTATGCTGATGCCGCCAGCTTTATTTTTCTTACAGAGAACTGCCTTAGCTATACGGGGTTTTTTCCAGTTCCATACAAAACGCAGAATCATTTTTTCCAAATCTTGAAAGTACGATGTTGGTATTTTGATAGGAATGGCATTGAATAGGTAGATTGCTTTGGGAAGTATAGACATTTTAACAATGTTGATTCTTCCCATCCATGAGCATGGTATGTTCTTCCATTTGTTAATATCCTCTGCTATTTCCTTTCTGAGAATTTCATAGTTTTCTTTATAGAGGTCCTTCACCTCCTTCGTTAGGTATATTCCTAGGTATTTAATTTTCTTTGAGACTATGGTGAAGGGAGTTGTGTCCTTAATTAGCTTCTCATCTTGACTGTTATTGGTGTACACAAAGGCCACTGACTTGTGGACATTGATTTTATATCCTGAAACATTACTGTATTTTTTGATGACTTCTAGGAGTCTTGTGGTTGAGTCTTTGGGGTTCTCTAAGTATAAGATCATGTCGTCAGCAAAGAGGGAGAGTTTGACCTCCTCTGCTCCCATTTGGATTCCCTTTATTTCCTTGTCTTGCCTAATTGTATTGGCGAGAACTTCCAGCACTACGTTGAATAGTAAAGGTGACAGAGGACAACCTTGTCTGGTTCTAGTTCTAAGAGGAAAAACTTTCAGTTTTACTCCATTCAGTAAAATGTTGGCTGTAGGTTTGTCATAGATAGCTTCAATCAGTTTTAGAAATGTGCCACCTATGCCTATACTCTTCAGTGTTCTAATTAGAAAAGGATGCTGGATTTTATCAAACACTTTTTCTGCATCTATTGAGAGGATCATGTGATCTTTATTTTTGCTTCTGTTAATATGGTGGATAACATTTATAGACTTGCATATGTTAAACCAGTCTTGCATCCTTGGGATGAAGCCTACTTGATCATGATGAATGACTTTTTGATGATAAGCTGTAATCTATTGGCTAGGATTTTGTTGAGAATTTTTGCGTCTATGTTCATTAGTGAGATTGGTCTGAAATTTTCCTTTTTGTTTGGGTCTTTTCCTGGTTTTGGTATCAGGGTGATGTTTGCTTCATAGAATGTGTTGGGGAAGATTCCTTCTTCCTCAATTTTTGGGAATAATTTCTGCAGTACAGGAATAAGCTCTTCCTTGAAGGTTTGATAGAGTTCTGGAGCGAAGCCATCTGGACCAGGGCATTTTTTGGTTGGAAGATTTTTTATTGTTTGTTTGATCTCAGTGCTTGAAATTGGTCTGTTCAGGAGCTCTATTTCTTCCTGGCTGAGTCTAGGGAGAGGGTGTGATTCCAAATATTGATCCATTTCTTTCACATTGTCAAATTTCTGGGCATAGAGTTTCTGGTAGTATTCAGAGATGATCTCTTGTATCTCTGTGGGATCAGTTGTTATTTCCCCTTTATCATTTCTGATTGAGGTTACTAGAGATTTTACTTTTCTATTCCTCGTTAGTCTGGCCAATGGTTTATCTATTTTATTTATTTTTTCAAAAAACCAACTCCTTGTTTCATTAATTTTCTGAATGATTCTTTTGTTTTCAATTTCATTGATCTCTGATTTGATTTTGGATATTTCTTTTCTTCTACTGAGTTTAGGCTTAGATTGTTCTTCTTTTTCCAATTCCATAAGATCTCTTGTGAGATTGTTGATGTGCTCTCTTTCTGTTTTTCGAATGTAGGCCTCTAAAGCCATGAATTTTCCTCTCAAAACTGCTTTTGCAGTATCCCACAGGTTTTGGTAGCTTGTGTCTTCATTGTTGTTATGCTCAAGGAAGTTAATGACTTCCTGTTTTATTTCTTCCTTCACCTATCTGTTATTCAACAGAAGATTGTTTAATTTCCATGCCTTTGTGTGGGGTCGAGCATTTTTGTTAGAGTTGAGTTCCACCTTTAGTGCCTTATGGTCTGAGAAGATACAAGGTAAAATTTCAATTCTTTTGATTCTGTTGATATTTGTTTTGTGTCCCAGGATATGATCAATTTTGGAGAATGTTCCATGCAGTGATGAGAAGAATGTATATTCTTTATCTTTGCGATGGAGTGTTCTATATGCCTCTATCAAGCACAGTTGTTCTAGGGTCTCATTTAAGTCTCTTATATCCTTGTTTAATTTCTGTTTAGAGGATCTGTCCAGCTCTGTAAGAGGAGTGTTAAGGTCCCCTGTTATTATGGTATTATCAGATATCATATTGCTCAGACTGACTAAGGTCTGTTTCAAGAATCTGGGAGCATTTAAATTGGGTGCATAGATATTTAGAATTGAAATGTCTTCTTGTTGTATTTTTCCCTTGACCAATATAAAGTGACCATCTTTGTCTTTTTTGACTTTAGTTGCTTTAAATCCACATGTATGTGACAATAAGATTGCAACTCCTCTTTTCTTCTGAATTCCATTTGCCTGAAAAATTGTCTTCCAACCCTTGACTTGGAGCTTGAATTTGTCTTTTGAAGCCAGGTGTGTTTCTTGCAGACAGCAAATGGATGGCTTGTGTTTTTTAATCCAGTCAACCAATCTATGTCTTTTCAGTGGGGAATTCAAGCCATTAACATTTATTGAGATAATTGATAAGTGTGGTAGCATTCTATTCGTCTCATTTGGTGAGAGTCCATTGCTAGTTTTATCTTTTGCATCAGTGTGGAGGTTTGGTTCTGTCCTTTAATTTCTGAGTTCTTACTTTGCTGCTGATCCATTGTGGTGGTCAGTGTGCAGAACAGGTTGAAGTATTTCCCGTAGAGTTGGTCTTCTTGTGGCGAATTTCCTCAATGTTTGTATATCCGTAAATGATTTGATTTCTCCGTCAATTTTGAAGCTTAGCTTAGCAGGGTACAGAATTCTGGGCTGAAAATTGTTCTGTTTAAGTAGATTAAAGGTAGATGACCATTGTCTTCTTGCTTGGAAAGTTTCATTAGAGAAGTCTGCGGTCACTCTGATGGATTTGCCACTGTAGGTCAACTGGCGCTTACTCCTGGCAGATTGCAGAATCTTTTCTTTTGTCTTGACTTTGGACAGGTTCATCACAATGTGTCTTGGAGAAGCTCGGTTAGAGTTGAGGTGACCTGGGGTCCGATAGCCCTCTGAAAGCAGTGTGTCAGAATCTTTGGTGATATTTGGTAAATTTTCTTTTATAATATTCTCTAGTATGGCTTCCATTCCTCTGGGGCATTCTTCTTCCCCTTCTGGAATTCCTATAACTCGTATGTTGGAATGCTTCATAAAGTCCCATGATTCTGACAGTGAACGTTCTGCTTTCTCTCTCTTCTTTTCTGCCTCTTTTACTATCTGAGTTATCTCAAAAACTTTGTCTTCTACCTCTGAAATTCTTTCTTCTGCATGGTCTAACCTGTTGCTGATACTTTCCATTGCATCTTTAAGTTCCCTGATTGACTGTTTCATTTCCTTCAGCTCTGCTATATCCTTTTTATATTCTTCATATCGTTCATCTCTGATTTGATTCTGTTTTTGGATTTCCTTTTGGTTATTTTCCACTTTATTAGCAGTTTCCTTCATTGTTTCCATCATTTCTTTCATTGTTTCCAACATGTGTATTCTAAATTCCCTTTCTGTCATTCCTAACATTTCTTCATAGGTGGAATCATCTGCAGTACCTACCTCGTGGTCCCTTGGCGTGGTTGTTCTGGACTGGTTCTTCATGCTGCCTGGAGTTTTCTGCTGATTCTTCCTCATGATTGATTTCTTTTATCTGTTTCCTTGCCCTAATTTTCCTTTCACTTCCTCTTGCTCTTTAAGTTCTCGTGCCTGTGGACTAAGGGTTACAGGACCAGAAGGGTGAGAAGGTTTAAGAGCAAAAAAGGCATGAAAGGAGGACCAAGTGATAAGAAAAAAAAAAAATAGAGAAAGGAGAGGCGGTGGGTAAAAGGAATATTGACAAAAAGAAGAGAGGCAAGGAAAGAGGGAGACAGAGCAATATAGGTGTACAGTAGGGTACTTTGATACAACCTTAAAAAAAAACCCACCTTCTGGGTGTGCCCAGTTGGGTGGTTCCCTTGAGGTCAGCAGCTCTTTGCTAACCTGATCAGACACAGTACGGCACCTCCACCAAGTAGAGAGGAAAGACAAAAATGCTATAAATCATAGCAAAACAAGCAAACAGAAAACTTTACGGGATAAAATTGGCTGGAAAAACCAAATAATAGCGGTAGAAACACTGACAAAAATGAAGTTCTAATTATTGAAATAGGCAGCAATGGGAAATTATTATTAAACTAGAAAAATTGAGAAAGAAAACTGATCTATATGGAAAAAGTTGAACTTAAAAAACAAAACAACAATCCACAACATCAAAATAAACAAAAAAAACAACCAAACCAAAAAAAAATAACAACCAAAAACAAAGCAGTATGTATATGTTATTGAATATTGTCTGGGGAACACGTGGTCTTCTGGGGTATGAGATGTTAATCATAGTTCTGATACGACTGGAGGCTGCTAGTTTCTCAAACCCCAGCAGTTAGACACCCTAAATCTCTCTTCTACCCACTTAAAAGGCACTTTGAACTTGTTCACTTACTGAGCAGGAGCTTTCTCAGGGAAGTGCTTGTCACTGGAATCACTGCTGAAGTGGCTATCCACTTACCCTGTGTGTCAAAACTGGTCTCTCTCTGCCCCCGAGGGTTAGGGCTGCAAGGCGGCTCAGACCCTGCCCTTAGGCTACTTGGTCGCTGGGTTACCAGCTCCCACCCAATTCCAGCTCTGCGACCCTGAGGGCGCAGCTTGCCGGAGCAGATCGCTCACAATGTTTGCCTGTGACCCAGAGCCAAACACTATTAGCTCCGTCTGGCTCAGTGGCTCAGACTGGGGCCCTAGACAAAGGCCAAAGTTCTCCGCACTCCCGCTCAGGCTCTCCCCAAGGCATTTCAGCTGAGTGCCAAGTCCAAAGACACCAAAACAGTTCACAGGTAAGGCCTTTCTGGTTTGCAGTCTCGCTGCTACTGAACTTACAGTTGCAGGCGGGTTTAGACAGATTGAACACACGTGACCACTTGCCAGTTTTCCACTGTTTTAGTCCTCCTCTTGGGGTCCAGAAGTCTCTCGCTGACTCCCTGTATCCTCTCAGGGGTGATGATAGGCAGATCCCACCAGCCAGAGATGCCTGGAGTCCTATATCCCCAGACTCACAGTGCCCAGATGCAAGGAAGCTGTTACTCGGCTGCCATCTTGCTCCGCTTCACCCTATTTTTATTTTTTATTTTTTTTATTATTAAATCATAGTTGTGTACATTAATGTGATCATGGGCACCATACTCTGGTTTTATAGACCATTTGACATATTTTCATCACACTGGTTAACATAGCCTTCCTTGCATTTTCTTAGTTATTTTGTTAAGACATTTACATTCTACATTTACTAAGTTTCACATGTACCCTTGTAAGATGCATTGTAGGTGTGATCCCACCTATCACTCTCCCTCTGACCATCGTCCCCCTCCCTCCCCTTCCTCTCTCCTTTCCCCATATTCTTAGGTTGTAACTGGGTTATAGCTTTCATGTGAAAGCCATAAATTAGTTTCATAGTAGGGCTGAGTACATTTGATACTTTTTCTTCTATTCTTGAGATACTTTACTATGAAGACTATGTTCCAGCTCCATCCATGTAAACATGAGAGAGGTAAAGTCTCCATGTTTCTTTAAGGCTGCATAATATTCCATGGTGTACATATACCACAATTTATTAATCCATTCGTGGATTGATGGGTACTTGGGCTTTTTCCATGACTTAGCAATTATGAATTGGGCTGCAATAATCATTCTTGTGCAAATATCTTTGTTATGATGTGATTTTGGTCTTCTGGGTATATACCTAGTAAAGGAATTATAGGATTGAATGGCAGATCTATTTTTAGATCTCTGAGTGTTCTCCAAACATCTTTCCAAAAGGAATGTATTAATTTGCATTCCCACCAGCAGTGTAGAAGTGTTCCCTTTTCTCCATATCCACGCCAACATCTCTGGTCTTGGGATTTTGTGATATGGGCTGATCTTACTGGAGTTAGATGATATCTCAAAGTAGTTTTGATTTGCATTTCTCTGATGATTAAGGATGATGAGCATTTTTTCCTATGTCTGTAGGCCGTGAGAAACTTCTCTGAAGTGAGAAGGGTCTTAGACTGCACTGCACTTGTATGGTGCTCAGCAAGGATCGGGAGGAAGGACTTTTCAAGGCAAAGCTGCCGTTAGTGGAGCCGTATGTGTCCCAGGAATGAACCTGCCTTATTTTCCCTGCTGTGCTTAGCACTGAGAGAGCAGCCTCAGCTCAAATGTACGTGGATGGATCCTGGACTCCAGCAGCTGCTGCTACAGGCAGTTAATGCTCTTTAATTTCAGACATCTGAGAAAGCATTTTTGTGGCAGCTACAGAACTCAAAGTCAAAATCTTTTGTTAAAAAATAAAATAGAAAATTGTACATAAACTTGCTCTCAAATTAGGAGGTTCTGTGGAATTTTCTCACATAATTTGGGTATTGTAATTTATTGTTTGTATTCCTGCTGTGGTTGTTATTAGAATATCCTATTAGCTTTCCCCCCTAACATGTAATAAAGTGCTTAAATGAACTGACCCCTTCTGCCAATCTTTGAAGACACCCAGGAACAGGGTTGGGCAGGCATTGTCATAAACCCCAGCAACCACTAGAACTCAAACAGTAAATGGGAAGGATTCTTCTTTGAAGAAATAACAGCACTGATACAGGACAGGTGGTGCCCCAGCCAGCTGAGCTGAGCTGGGGGACCTGAGGCCTTAGCCCTGGGCTGGTGGGGGTGGGGTGGAGCGTAGGAGGCTCCAGTAGCCAGAGGGGCCAGACAACTGCTAGGGAGACACCAGCACCTTAGGTCTCCCTCCCCTTGCACTCTGGCTGAACAGAACTCCAGGCTTTTCTAGGCCTGATGAATTTCATAAGTTTCCTAGGCCTGAATGAAAGGAATTGTAGCCATTCATTATCTGAGTTCCAGGCCCATGATGCTAAATGGAACAATGGAGTTCTGGCTGAATGTAACTTTGGAGGACCCACGGCCCGCTAAATGTAGCAACTGAGTTCTGGCTAAATAACCCCATGCGACCATATATACCCCTGGAAAAAGAGTCCAGGAGAGACAGGACAGGGAAGGACAGAGAGCTTGTTTCCCCGACCTGGGTTCTCACTCCCATGTGCTTTGGTGTTTCTGTATTCTTTCGTGTCTGTAAATAAATCCTGTCTTACCACTGATCTGTGGTCCGGTGGATTTATTCTTCCAGTCACGGAGACCAAGAATCCCTGAAGATGAAACTCGTGTGTCAATACCAACTTAAGCCCTTAATTTCTACTACAGAGGAAGAAAAGAGGAATAAATAATGCCAATAAATTTGTGATTGGTTATGTGATAAAATCCTGAAAAATAAGTCAAGTATTTCAAGAACTGTTACTTATTATATGCCAATTCTTAGAGCCTTATAAACTATCACCTAAAAACCAGTTTCCTCTCAGAAATCATAGAATTTTACCAGACAGAGGTTAGATCCTGCTCTCTTTTAAAAGTTGGAATTTGTGTGTGGGGGGCAGGTTGACTTTAATTTGTAGTTTTTTGTTTGTTTGTTTGTTTTGTTTTTTGAGACAGAGTCTCACTTTGTTGCCCTTGGTAGAGTGCCATGGCATCACAGCTCACAGGAACCTCAAATGATCCTCTTGCCTCTGCCTTGGTACCCCTTAAAATGCCTGGCTATTTTTAGAGACAGGGTCTTGCTATAGCTTAGTCTGGTCTTGAACCTTTGAGCTAGGCAATCTACTTGCATCGGCTTCCCAAACTGTGAGGACTGCAGGTGTGAGGCACCGCACCCAGTCCTTAATTTGTAATCGTAAATTAAAAATTAATGAGCTATTGACAAGTGAATACACTTAAAGGATTTTCTACACATTCTCTATGGTAGATTACATGAAGACTTTTCAGGAGGAGCTAAGTGAAATATAATTAATGACAAGTGACCAGTAGGGAAATGGGGGCAATGGTATTTAAGAGGTATAATATGCCTCCAGTCTTTGCAAATATAGTCATATGCAGGTCAGTGACAGAGACAAGCTGATGTTTCTAGTAGAAGAGATGAAAAGCAGTTAAGAATGTCTCGCTATCCCCTGGATTCTTCTTGTCACCAAAGATGACACCCATATATAACTTCAGTGACATTATAATTGGCAGTAGAGTTATTTTTCTTCTCCATATTTGTCATGTTTAGTTGACTGAAATCTTTTTTACAGTACAGTTGGTACAGCGATATTGGTTGGCTATTTGTGAGGCTGTATTTACTTTGAAACATTGTCTCTGATACCAAATTGTAGGAGGTATTCTAAGTCACTGATGGCATTTCAAATGATGATTGATCTGTTTGTATAAACTATCATTTTAGACCATGAGTTTATCTCAGAAAGCAAAAATGAACAAAGTATGATTAGATGGGTGTAATCCTAACACTTTGGGAGGCCAAGGTGGTAGCTTAAGCTCAGAACCCTGTCTCTAGAAAATAGTCAGGCATTGTGGCAGTGCCTATAGTCTCAGCTACTTGGGAGGCTGAGGCAAGAGGATCTCTTAAGCCCAAGTGTTTGAGGTTGCTGTGAGTTATGACACCAGAACACTGTACTGAGGGCAAGAAAGTGAAACTGTCTCAAAAATAAATAAATAAAATAAAACAAAATAAAATAAAATAAAAACAAAGCATGATTATAAGATTACCTTAAGAAAAACATGAAAATGTTATTTGTCATGATTTTTTACTTAGTTCTAAGTTTTTTTTTGAAGTAGAAGTTGCTATAATTAAGGTTACACGATGAACTGGAATGCAGGCTTGACGTTAGGTATAATGCCAGTCAAACTTGCCTCTGTATTCAGTACATTTCACCAATGGACCCCCAAATATTCCAGCACTGGGAGGAGGTTGGAGGCACCTCCTATGTCAATAATAAATGTATATTCAGGCCCAGCAGAGTGGCTCATGCCTGTAATTCCAGCACTCTAAGAGGCTAAGTTGGGTGGATTGCCTGAGCTCAGGAGTTCCAGACTAGTCCGAGTCAGAGCAGGACCTCATCTCTAAAAACAGCTGGGCACTGTGGCAGGTGCCTGTAGTCCCAGCTGCTTGGGAGGCTGAGGCAAGAGGATCACTTGAGCCCAAGAGTCTGAGGTTGCTGTGAGGAATGATGTCACAGCATTCTACTGAGGGCAACAGAGTGAGACTCTGTCATAAATAAATAAATAAATGTATATTCAGACTGTTAATAACTCTTAACAGTAAAAACTTTACAACTTAAATTGGGACAGTATTCAAAGAGAAAGGTATTGATATAAACACAAGCTACTACGTAGACCTTCTTTCCATTCTGCGCCAATAAACCTTAACAATCCAATAAACCTTAACAATCTTTAAAAGAAATTAGATTTTCAAGCAGAAATATTTTAGTTCAGTAGATGCCATTTTCCCATATAACTATTGTTAATATAATAATAGCTGAGATTTTTCCAAGATTTAGGTGGTTAAGCATGTCCTAATAACTTTACATGAATTTCCTTATTCGATGCCTAAAAATGTTCTATGATTTTATCTACCTGGGTTGGGGTGAAGGAGGAGAATAAGGGGATTGAAATACAAAGACAGATAAATTTGAGGCGGAGCAAGATGGCAGCCGAGTAACAGCTTCCTTGCATCTGGGCACCGTGAGTCGGGGGAGATAGGACTCCAGGCATCTCTGGCTGGTGGGAACTGCCTATCATCACTCCTATGAGGCTACAGAGAGTCAGCAAGAGACTTCTGGACCCCAAGAGGAGGACTAAAACAGTGGAAAACTGGCAAGTGGTCGTGTGTGTTCAATCCGTCTAAACCCGCCCACAACTGCACAAGATCTTAAAGAGCAAGAGGAAGTGAAAGGAAAATTAGGGCAAGGAAACAGATAAAAGAAATCACTCATGAGGAAGAATCAGCAGAAAACTCCAGGCAACATGAAGAACCAGTCCAGAACAACCCTGCCAAGGGACCATGAGGTAGCTACTGCAGAGGATTCCACCTATACAGAAATGTTAGGAATGACAGAAAGGAAATTTAGCATACACATGTTGAAAACAATGAAAGAAATGATGGAAACAATGAAGGAAACTGCTAATAAAGTGGAAAATAACCAAAAGGAAATCCAAAAACAGAATCAAATCAGAGATGAACGATATGAAGAATATAAAAAGGATATAGCAGAGCTGAAGGAAATGAAACAGTCAATCAGGGAACTTAAAGATGCAATGGAAAGTATCAGCAACAGGTTAGACCATGCAGAAGAAAGAATTTCAGAGGTAGAAGACAAAGTTTTTGAGATAACTCAGATAGTAAAAGAGGCAGAAAAGAAGAGAGAGAAAGCAGAACGTTCACTATCAGAATTATGGGACTTTATGAAGCGTTCCAACATACGAGTTATAGGAATTCCAGAAGGGGAAGAAGAATGCCCCAGAGGAATGGAAGCCATACTAGAGAATATTATAAAAGAAAATTTCCCAAACATCACCAAAGATTCTGACACACTGCTTTCAGAGGGATATCGGACCCCAGGTCGCCTCAACTCTAACCGAGCTTCTCCAAGACACATTGTGATGAACCTGTCCAAAGTCAAGACAAAAGAAAAGATTCTGCAATCTGCCAGGAGTAAGCGCCAGTTGACCTACAGGGGCAAATCCATCAGAGTGACCGCAGACTTCTCTAATGAAACTTTCCAAGCAAGAAGACAATGGTCATCTGCCTTTAATCTACTTAAACAGAACAATTTTCAGCCCAGAATTCTGTACCCTGCTAAGCTAAGCTTCAAAATTGATGGAGAAATCAAATCATTTATGGATATACAAACATTGAGGAAATTCGCCACAACAAGACCAGCTCTACAGGAAATACTTCAACCTGTTCTGCACACTGACCACCACAATGGATCAGCAGCAAAGTAAGAACTCAGAAATCAAAGGACAGAGCCTAACCTCCACACTGATGCAAAAGATAAAACTAAGCAATGGACTCTCACCAAATAAGACGAATAGAATACTACCACACTTATCAATTATCTCCATAAATGTTAATGGCTTGAATTCCCCACTGAAGAGACATAGATTGGCTGACTGGATTAAAAAACACAAGCCATCCATTTGCTGTCTGCAAGAAACACACCTGGCTTCAAAAGACAAATTAAAGCTCCGAGTCAAGGGATGGAAGACAATTTTTCAGGCAAATGGAATTCAGAAGAAAAGAGGAGTTGCAATCTTATTTTCAGATACATGTGGATTTAAAGCAACTAAAGTCAAAAAAGACAAAGATGGTCACTTTATATTGGTCAAGGGAAAACTACAACAAGAAGACATTTCAATTCTAAATATTTATGCACCCAATTTAAATGCTCCCAGATTCTTGAAGCAGACCTTACTCAGTCTGAGCAATATGATATCTGATAATACCATCATAACAGGGAACTTTAACACACCTCTTACAGAGTTGGACAGATCCTCTAAACAGAAATTAAACAAAGATATAAGAGATTTAAATGAGACCCTAGAACAACTATGCTTGATAGACGCATATAGAACACTCCACCCCAAAGATAAAGAATATACATTCTTCTCATCACCCCATGGAACATTCTCCAAAATTGATCATATCCTGGGACACAAAACAAATATCAACAGAATCAAAAGAATTGAAATTTTACCTTGTATCTTTTCAGACCATAAGGCACTAAAGGTGGAACTCAACTCTAACAGAAATGCTCGACCCCACCCAAAGGCATGGAAATTAAACAATCTTCTATTGAATAACAGATGGGTGCAGGAAGAAATAAAACAGGAAATCATTAACTTCCTTGAGCATAACAACAATGAAGACACAAGCTACCAAAACCTGTGGGATACTGCAAAAGCAGTTTTGAGAGGAAAATTCATCGCTTTAGATGCCTACATTCGAAAAACAGAAAGAGAGCACATCAACAGTCTCACAAGAGATCTTATGGAATTGGAAAAAGAAGAACAATCTAAGCCTAAACTCAGTAGAAGAAAAGAAATATCCAAAATCAAATCAGAGATCAATGAAATTGAAAACAAAAGAATCATTCAGAAAATTAATGAAACAAGGAGTTGGTTTTTTGAAAAAATAAATAAAATAGATAAACCATTGGCCAGACTTACTAGAAATAGAAAAGTAAAATCTCTAGTAACCTCAATCAGAAATGATAAAGGGGAAATAACAACTGATCCCACAGAGATACAAGAGATCATCTCTGAATACTACCAGAAACTCTATGCCCAGAAATTTGACAATGTGAAGGAAATGGATCAATATTTGGAATCACACCCTCTCCCTAGACTTGGCCAGGAAGAAATAGAGCTCCTGAACAGACCAATTTCAAGCACTGAGATCAAAGAAACAATAAAAAAGCTTCCAACTAAACAATGCCCTGGTCCAGATGGCTTCACTCCAGAATTCTATCAAACCTTCAAGGAAGAGCTTATTCCTGTACTGCAGAAATTATTCCAAAAAATTGAGGAAGAAGGAATCTTCCCCAACACATTCTATGAAGCAAACATCACCCTGATACTAAAACCAGGAAAAGACCCAAACAAAAAGGAGAATTTCAGACCAATCTCACTCATGAATATAGATGGAAAAATTCTCAACAAAATCCTAGCCAATAGATTACAGCTTATCATCAAAAAAGTCATTCATCATGATCAAGTAGGCTTCATCCCAGGGATGCAAGGCTGGTTTAACATACGCAAGTCCATAAACGTTATCCACCATATTAACAGAGGCAAAAATAAAGATCACATGATCCTCTCAATAGATGCAGAAAAAGCATTTGATAAAATCCAGCATCCTTTTCTAATTAGAACACTGAAGAGTATAGGCATAGGTGGCACATTTCTAAAACTGATTGAAGCTATCTATGACAAACCCACAGCCAATATTTTACTGAATGGAGTTAAACTGAAAGCTTTTCCTCTTAGAACTGGAACCAGACAAGGTTGTCCTCTGTCACCTTTACTATTCAACATAGTGCTGGAAGTTCTAGCCAATACAATTAGGCAAGACAAGGAAATAAAGGGAATCCAAATGGGAGCAGAGGAGGTCAAACTCTCCCTCTTTGATGACGACATGATCTTATACTTAGAGAACCCTAAAGACTCAATCACAAGACTCCTAGAAGTCATCAAAAAATACAGTAATGTTTCAGGATATAAAATCAATGTCCACAAGTCAGTAGCCTTTGTATACACCAATAATAGTCAAGATGAGAAGCTAATTAAGGACACAACTCCCTTCACCATAGTTTCAAAGAAAATGAAATACCTAGGAATATACCTAACGAAGGAGGTGAAGGACCTCTATAAAGAAAACTATGAAATCCTCAGAAAGGAAATAGCAGAGGATATTAACAAATGGAAGAACATACCATGCTCATGGATGGGAAAAATCAACATTGTTAAAATGTCTATACTTCCCAAAGCAATCTACCTATTCAATGCCATTCCTATCAAAGTACCTACATCGTACTTTCAAGATTTGGAAAAAATGATTTTGCGTTTTGTATGGAACCAGAAAAAACCCCGTATAGCTAAGGCAGTTCTTTCTAACAAAAATAAAGCTGGGGGCATCAGCATACCAGATTTTAGTCTGTACTACAAAGCCATAGTGGTCAAGACAGCATGGTACTGGCACAAAAACAGAGACATAGACACTTGGAATCAAATTGAACACCAAGAAATGAAACTAACATCTTACAACCACCTAATCTTCGATAAACCAAACAAGAACTTACCTTGGGGGAAAAACTCCCTATTCAATAAATGGTGTTGGGAGAACTGGATGTCTACATGTAAAAGACTGAAACTGGACCCACACCTTTCCCCACTCACAAAAATTGATTCAAGATGGATAAAGGACTTAAATTTAAGGCACGAAACAATAAAAATCCTCAAAGAAAGCATAGGCAAAACACTGGAAGATATTGGCCTGGGGGAAGACTTCATGAAGAGGACTGCCATGGCAATTGCAACAACAACAAAAATAAACAAATGGGACTTCATTAAACTGAAAAGCTTTTGTACAGCTAAGGAGACAATAACCAAAGCAAAGAGACAACCCACACAATGGGAAAGGATATTTGCATATTTTCAATCAGACAAAAGCTTGATAACCAGGATCTATAGAGAACTCAAATTAATCCACATGAAAAAAGCCAACAATCCCTTATATCAATGGGCAAGAGACATGAATAGAACTTTCTCTAAAGACGACAGACGAATGGCTAACAAACACATGAAAAAATGTTCATCATCTCTATATATTAGAGAAATGCAAATCAAAACATCCCTGAGATATCATCTAACCCCAGTGAGAATGGCCCATATCACAAAATCTCAAAACTGCAGATGCTGGAGTGGATGTGGAGAGAAGGGAACACTTTTACACTGCTGGTGGGACTGCAAACTAGTACAACCTTTCTGGAAGGAAGTATGGAGAAACCTCAAAGCACTCAACCTAGACCTCCCATTCGATCCCGCAATCCCATTACTGGGCATCTACCCAGAAGGAAAGAAATCCTTTTATCATAAGGACACTTGTACTAGACTGTTTATTGCAGCTCAATTTGCAATCGCCAAAATGTGGCAACAGCCTAAATGCCCACCAACCCAGGAATGGATTAACAAGCTGTGGTATATGTATACCATGGAATACTATTCAGCCATTAAAAAAAATGGAGACTTTACATCCTTCGTATTAACCTGGATGGAAGTGGAAGACATTATTCTTAGTAAAGCATCACATGAATGGAGAAGCTTGAATCCTATGTACTCAATTTTGATATGAGGACAATTAATGACAATTAAGGTCATGGGGGGGAAGCAGAAAGAGGGATGGAGGGAGGGGGTGGGGCCTTAGTGTGTGTCACACTTTATGGGGGCAAGACATGATTGCAAGAGGGACTTTACCTAACAATTGTAATCAGTGTAACTGGCTTATTGTACCCTCAATGAATCCCCAACAATAAAAAAAAAAAAAAAAAAAAAAAGAAATACAAAGACATTCACTACTTCCTCTAAGGTCCTATTGGCAATGAAACCGAAAGTTGGAACAAAGCAATCTGTCTCCTGAGCCCTTGTGCTCAACTATTTCCTTTATGCCTTCCTTATTGCCGCTGAGAGAATGACTCCCGCAGAGCGAGTGTCTTACAAGTGAAATTTTGCAAGCAGTATCTGCACAGCTGACTTTTAAGCTGAATTTTCGAGAGAATTCCTGACGTTAGTAATAGATTGTACAAGATAGACATGGAGCTACTTTGAAAGCTGTAAGTTGGAGACTTTGGAACGCTTGACTTCATGTCCTATAGAGGAAGGTCTTGCTCTGTTCCAGCCTCTTGTTCTGTAGAATCTGTTCCTCCCTCAGCTTGCTCCTGATGATTACAAATCCCCTTCCTGTCAGATGTAGTTCTTCACCCGAGGAACTACACACTAGTTCACCTACACACTAGCGTGGTTCTTACTTCTTACCTTGCTATGATGCCAGCAAATTTGAATTTGGATCTACTGTGCTAAGACAGGAGCAGCAGATAGAAGGAGGAGAACTGAGGATGAAAAGAGAAAGGAAAGAAGCCCGTCACCATTTTTGGACACTAGCTGTTGTCTGCTTAGAACTCTGAAATAGAATGAACATGTAAAGAACTTGACTTATATTCCTCAATTTGTTTCTTCCCACTATGGATAAACTTCGTCCATTTTCTCTAATTGCAACCCTTGGTAACTTTCAGCAGCAGCCATGAGGAGAATGGAAGAGAAGGGTTAAGAGGGAAACCTCTTCTAATAACTGCTCCTCAGTTTCCCGGAGTCCACATTCTGTTCCTTCCTATCCTGTAATATTTTTCTTTTATGTGCAGGTACTTTTATCTGTTGAATAGAAACTTATGTATTCACTTGGGAACCTTATACCCATTTTTTAAAAAAGTAAACACATTCTTAGTTCCCAAATGTATTGTTAAACACAACCAGTTTTCAGGTTGAGAGCAGACTACAACTACACAGACACGTGCACACTCAGAATTCACCTTATTTATATGATATAATCATCATCTTGCATTGAAGGTTCTATGATCTTGATATCTTGGAAGAAAAATAAAGTATTAATTCTTGGAGAGCAAGAAAAGGTTACTGGTTGTGTTTTCATATTACCTAAAACAGCTCAGGTACCCCTGGTAAGAAATCAGTATTTAGAACTTGTTTGTATCAGTCCTTGTCTTTTTTTTAATGGAAAAAAGTCTAGGAAAGTTATGAGGGAAAACTTAAAGAATGCAGTACAAAGAAATTTGTGACATTTAACAAAGAGATGGAAATTTATGTTGGACATGAGAAAACATTCATGAGGAAGACCCGTCTCAATTGGAAGACTCCCTTCTATTGAAACCACAATGATAAGAGCATGTTTCTCCCCTTGAGAAAGAATGTAGCCTTTTGGCTGGGAAATTTTTACAGGCTGATACATTTGGCAAGGAATAGGAACAGGATACAACCAAAGGTTTGTTCTCAAGTATATTGCTAGTGAATGGGGAATTATTTCACTGAGTGAACTTTTTCTTCCTCTAAGCTTTGATTCTCAGAGATATAACTTAGCTAAAAGGGACCAAAGTAGAAGTATTTGAAAAGAATATACTATGGCCTAGCAAGAAATATCTTCTAGCCAACCAGTTCCTACTTAACAGGTAAAAAAACTAACACTCAAAGACATTAATTAACCTATTTGTTTCCATTGCTAATTATGACAAATAAAGACATCTAACAGAAAATATTCATGTATTTGATTTCCCCCAAATTAAGAATTCTGCAATATACATATAGAAAATCACAATAAAAGTTTAAAAAAATGAAAAGTAGGGGTGGCACCTTTGGCTCAAAGGAGTAGGGCGCCTGCCCCATATGCCAAAGGTGGTGGGTTCAAACCCAGCTCCGGCCAAAAACAGCAAAAAAAAAAAAAAAAAAAAAAAAAAAGAAAGAAAGAAAGAAAAGTAGAACAAATTATGGCAGCATATAAAATAAGAAGGCTTTCCTAACTACAGAAGGAGTGGTTCAAACCAATAACAGACATGAATAATCCTGAAAAAAATGAATCACAGGACATGAATAAACAAACAGCTAACAGTAAAACAAATTAAATCAACCTGTGGAAAACTGTCATTTATCATTAAATCATATAATTTAAAATAAAAAAGAAATACTTCTGTCAATCTTTCAAATAGGAAAAGTTTAAAAGTTGAATAGTTATTTTAAAAATATAGGAAAGGGCTACATATAATGATACACAAATATATACTAAATATTCTTTGAAATGGAAAAATAAGTTACCAAATGGTAGGTATAATATAATTTTTGTGTTAATAATATAGGAAAAACAAAATTAAAAAATATCTGGAAAGTACAAAGAAATGTGTTCACATTATTTGCCTATGGAGAGTTGGCACTACATGTCAGGAGAAAAAAATATGGGCAGCGCCTGTGGCTCAAGGAGTAGGGCGCCGGTCCCATATGCCAGAGGTGGCGGGTTCAAACCCAGCCCCGGACAAAAAAAACCACACGCACACACAAAAAATATATACACACATATTTCTTTTCCTAATATGTAGACTTATGTACATGTACTATGTATATTGTGTTGTATATGTGTGTGTGTATTGAGAAGAGAATATATATATTAACATATATAAAGTATATATATAATTTACATTTTTTGCATCCTGATTTAAATTTTTAATTTTAACATTATTTTTAAAGGGAAAATACTGCTTAAAATATCATTGAGAATTAAATAGTACACTTTAAGTAAATTATTACTTTAGTGCCTGATAGTCCATTAGGGGCTAGTGTATTAGGCCATTCTGTCAGAAGATTTTATTCTGAAAACAGAGATCTTATTACTCACAATGACTCTAGAGAAGGAAATATTAAGCACTGAGAAACCTTCTCAGAAGGTTTGCTTCAGACTGGGGTATGGAAAGATTTATCTTCTCCCTTAATAGAGATTACATTATTGGGTGGAAGTGTGTTTTATTGGGCTTGTACTGAGCAGAGAGCATAATTAAACTTGAACATCTATGTTTTTTCTAGTGTGAATAAAAATAATTGCAGTGTTTTAGAAAACCACTTGGCGATATTAAGAGCAAAAAAAATTTGCTACTATGGGAGGTGCCTGTGGCTCAAAGGAGTAGGGCGCCAGCCCCATATACAGGAGGTGGTGGGTTCAAACCTGGCCAAAAAAAAAAAAAAAAAAAATTCACTACTAGTTAGCTCAGGATTCCAATTTCTAATATATTCTCCCCTGTAAATAAGTGGAAACAAGGAGTAAGCTAATGTCATAAAGATGTTCAGTGATAACAGTATTTATTTTAATGGGAAATGAACACATTTTAATTCTTCAGCTGTTGTGAATTGAAACAAAATGTAGCATATACAATCAGTGGAACAATGTGCACTAATTAGAAATGAAATCATCAGTATGATTGATGGTGATGGCCACAGGAACACCTGCTTGACGTTTTCTATGTGTCTCAATGCACCTTCTAGCACAACCTGATCAAAGTGAACAAACATGACCCTTGTCAAGTGTTGTTTACTTCAGAAAATGGCACTATCATCCACAAATTTCCATAAACCTGGTTTTATTCTTTTACCTTGCCCCACCTCATAGCCTCCTTCATATTTAATCCGTCATTGCATTGGTGAGTGTTATTTACTACATATTTCTCAGATCCATGCTCTTTTTTCAATTTGTTTATTGCCTACTCTGCTATATTAATATCATCTTCTTTGGACTATTGTTAACAACAGCTCCCCAACTGGTTCTTTAGGATGTTAGCTCCAACAGATCTATTCTCCACAGGTAGTGGAAAGATCTTATCAAAAATAAGCAAAATTCATCCCTCGTTTGGATCAGTGTGCATTATAGATTTTAGAGGGCCATGGACATTGATTTTTATGTACTATACATTAAGAACTTACCTTATAATTGAGAAAACTCCAGCTGGACTGACCCACCCAGACCAGTGCCCCATACAGAAGAACTGACTCAACCAGTACGGATACCCCTCACCCAAGAACTAACTCAGCAAAAAAGACCATTTATACACCCCAAGGCCACACCCAAACCCAGACACTTAGCAGACCCCATTGCTAGCTCTTTGCCTGCCAAATTGTCTTGAAAGATCCTTTCTTCCACATTCTTAGAGAGATGGATTTGAGAAATTTCTCCCATCTCCTCCTGTGGTATTAACTCTTTCTGTGCTGGAACCCTCACTGTCTCAATGTATTGACTTTCGTTTGAGCAGCAGGCAATGAACTGCATAAAAAAAATCCATAAAGTCCCAATATATCGCAAATTCAATGTAACTATTGAAATAAAAATTTCTATAAACAATTTGGCAACACAGATGAACAGAAGCTTCTCTCTCTTCTATGTCTAAGTCTACCCAACAGTCACACATGCCACACACATGCACTTGCCCCCTCATGGTCTCCAAATGTATCTTTTTGAGGGATAAAAAATATGCAAACAAGTTGTTACCAGAATTGCTCTCTTCAGTAGACCCTTGGTCTTGGGAATTTGAAGAATGAACCCAGGGACCACAGACTAGTGGTAAGATAGAGTTTTTTAGGCAGAAAGGAATACAAAAGGAATAAAAAGTACTAGAGCTTCTGGCAGAGAAGAGACCTCCCAGTTTCCAGGATCCTTTGTCTAGGGGTATACATAGTGTTGAGAATTACATTTTGGCCAGGACTTGAGAAGTGGAAAAAAACACCTTTTCAAAGTTAATGAGTGCATTAACAAAAGAATGAATGCAGTCCCTTCCTCTGGGGGAGGTGGGGCAGGGGCAAGGTTATTAGGTCTTTGAAGTTTTTATCCAAGGGAAAGAATTAGAGTCTGTGCTTCCCAGTCAAGGTGGAACCACCTCAAAAACTTTCAGACATTTTATTCGTGACCTTGCTAGAGCCCAGAGGCTGAGGACTGGAAAGGGCAGCTTGTTTGTGCCTAGAGATGCAGGTCTGATTTCTGAACTCACTTGGGTCTAGAGAATGGGGGTCCCTATCCAGCCTTGAGTGGGGGAACCCAGTATCAATCCTCCCTCTCCAAATAGAAGCTCTAACTGCTATTAGGGAAAAAGGGCTGCTCACCACTCTGAACTGCTCCCACTGAAGATGGATGGTGATAATGGGGGCCAGTTAGAGGTTCCTCAGAGGAGGGCCATCCAGGGTTCATGGTAAATGAAAATCTGGGTTGATCCCTCTAGCTCAGGGTAAAATGTCAGGGTGTTCCCTTCTTGAAATTGCCCAGGCCTAGGAAACTGGGATCCTTTGTCCACCCTTGAATGGGGGAAACCTGTATCAAAGGCTATAGCCAAGAGATTACAATACATAAAATTGAGACACTCTGTTAAAAAATAATAAATTAAGTATATAAAAAGCTTTCATTTTTAATTCATAAATATTTAACTGCCCAACTGGACACCAAAATATTCTTTAAATGACTTAAAAGAGGGCCTTAACTTTGAAACAAACCAAGAGAAAATGTCTACATCTGTGCCTCACTGTTAAAATTTATGAAGTTTCCAAAAATGGAAATAGCAAACCTTTGTTTTTCATTTTCTTATGAATCTACTATATATCAAACTAAAAGTTTGGTCACATGTAATTTTATTTTGTTATGATCATAAAAGCCTCCAGAAGCAAATAATTATTTAATTATATGATGTAATTTGGAAAGACAACATTAGACATTGATTGAGAGGGGGAGAAAATCTAATGATAAAACAATTCAGAAAAATTCACCCCAAACTATGATCCATTGGTATAAAGAGTATTTTGTATTCAAGTCCCCGAGAAATCAACAGTCATTAGAAAGTGTTTTTCTTCTTCATAAAACCAGACGTATCAAAAGCAGTGATTAACTAGCTTTCCTTCCTTTCTGTTATCTCAGTATATTGCAGGAAAGATTAAGAGTGGAGCCAGACCTGGCCCAAACCATTTTAATATACTACATGTCTCTCACATTATTTTTGTTTTCAAAGACACTCATTTGCAAGTCATCTATTTATCTATTCATTCTTCCAAGTATTTATTGATCTTCCTTTGCAACCATTTATTCTCAGTCAAGAGAATTAACTATACTCCTAAGTTCCTTATCTCTCTTTCTCCTTCAAACTGAGAGCTATAAAGTTCTGTATGCGACTGGGAAATTGAGAAATCACCCTGTGATTCTCCCCATGAAAGCGCATATGGTGAGAATACGATGGAGTCTGTCACAGCTGATCTGCTCTGTTTAAAATACATTCTTACTGCTTTGTAAATTTAGCTCCCACCCTGAAGATGCTCATCGTAAGTAGTTTAGATGGATTGATTTAGAAGATTAACTAGTATCCATACTGGTTGAGTCAGTTCTTCTGTATGGGGCACTAGTCTGGGTGGGTTAGTCCTGCTCCACCAAAATGCAGGGCGTGGAAGATATCTCAAAAACTAGTCTTAGATAACATTCTTTTTCACAAGGGTGATGTTATCTATGGGGGCCAAGAAGAAAGCAAGAATCTTTATGACTATCAGCTATGTGACTTCTGAGTAGTAAGCAAGTAAAGGAAAGCAGAAGAACAATGGCTCGAGATATGTATTATATTTCCCCTACCGCTGTTCCCACTTTGTGGCCCTTTACTAACTTTGTAGAGGTGGTTTCAAATTTATGAATACTACAGCTCTTCAGAGGCACTGTGCCCAGCACACTGCCAGGTTTGTGTTGAAAAGAACAGGCCACAGTCACTGAATCCACATCTGGACACACATTTTACTTAATTTTCTTTGGTTGCTACTTAACTATCCACACTTTGATTAAGCAAAATTCATCCCTCGTTTGGATCAGTGTGCATTACAGATTTTAGAAGGCCACGGACGTTTATTTTTATGTACTATACATTAAGAACTTACCTTATAATTGAGAAAACTCCTTTTTTTTATAATCTTATATATTGTTGAAATAGTGTGTTATTACACAATAAACAACCCATCAGAAATGCAAATCCGTCATACATTATAAGAAGTTACTGTGTGTATATTGTGAAAAAGAAAAAGTGGAATCGTGTTTGAGTGTATTTAAAATGCCTAGGTGCAGGTAAGGCGCCAGCCATATACACCAGAGCTGGCAGGTTTGAATCCAGCCCGGGCCTGCCAAACAACAATGACAACTACAACCTAAAAAATAGCCGGGCATTGTGACAGGCACCTGTAGTCCCAGCTACTTGGGAGGCTAAAGCAAGAGAATCGCTTAAGTCCAGGAGTTAGAGGTTGCTGTGAGCTATGATGCCACAGCACTCTACCCAGGGTGACAGCTTGAAGCTCTGTCTCAAAAATAAAATAAAATAAAATAAAATACCTAGGTGTGTTCACATTTTACAACTATTTTATCAAGTATATTATAGAAATGCAACTTCAAGTTGTTCTAAAAATTACAAATATTTAATATAATATTAAAAAATTTACAATTATTTATAATACATAAGAATATTGTAAGTATTAAAATATCTTTGTGGAAAAAATAACCCTATTTGAAAGAATTGTCTGGTCGACAATCTCTGAGGTTTTATTCTGTTACTTCTTCCTTCTTGTTACTGCTGGGTTTTATCTTGCAATTTTACTACTTTTTTCCACTTTTAATTAATGATATTTTACTATTACTTTTAGAGGCTTTTAGGCAAGGAGAGGATTTAATAATAAAAAATGAAGTAAATTTTACTAGAAAGAAATGTGCCATTAAAGGAAGCCATTTCTTCCAGCCTCCGTATGCAGAACCACAGCTGTGTGAATCATGCTGTGTTCAGTGAGATTTGCTGAGAAAGGACTTAACAAGCAATATTAATATTTTACTCAGCCTTTGGGCCATTTTTCAGCAAATGAAGATCATCACTAAAGGTGAATGCTGAGTTGTGTACAACAAGCACAGTGAAATTTTGTTAGCATGTATTCAAAAGGTGAACCAGACAACATTAAACAGATAATGAAGACTTTATACAAGGCTGTTTTAATAAAGGAGAGAGAACCAGAACACCATCTCGCCTCAACTTAAATAAAGGGCAGGAGAGCTCTAAGGGATGTGGTGGGTGTTGGGGAGATTGTGGGCCACCTGTTTTGGCTAATTGGCCTCACAGAAAGGAAAATAAAGCTTTGTCATGTCTTTATGAAGGGAGGGAATGTCATAATTTGGAGAAAGGCAACCACAGAGGTTAGGCTCTTACTCTCCTGCAGAGAAGCCTGTCTTTCTCCATAATTACATTTCAGAGGGATGCCCCCAAGTCCTGGAGAAAGACCATCTTGGGCCATGAAACTGGCCAGAGGCTTAAAAATATATATTTATATCTCAATGGGACAGAGGAAGAATTTACAACTACTATTTTTCAAAATTAAATGGTCTAAGAAGAGAATAGGCAGGGGCTAGAATCTAGAAGAAACTCTTTTGAAAGTTTACTCAATTTGAAGAAAACATTGATCACATAATAATAATAGTAACACTTCATTTTTCTAATGTTTTACAATATACATATTATTTATCTTTTTATGGCTCACACCGATAGCTGAAGCAAAGGCTCAGAGATGTGGCATTTGCTCATATTCATATAACCCCAAATTCAAAATGCTGCCTTCTTTCACAACTATTTCTACTTCTATTATTCGGTAAATATCTGAGTGAGATGTAGCTCTCTCTTTGTAAGAAGTTGCTTTTTATTCTTAGTTTTACCTGTTCCATCATTGCATTCACCTTTCTGGGAAAAGGATCATGGAAATGAATACTGGATTTTTATCTCAATTACACATAGCTATCTAGAACCAGATTACTTAAAGCCACACCACTTATACTTCAACATTCTGGGCTGGGAAGCAATCATAGCATAACTGATTTTACTTTTATTATATGGCACATAATACTTGTATGTACTTATGCAGTACTTAGTGATGTTGCAATGCATATAATATATCGTGATCACATCAGGGCAGTTAGTGTGATCATCCCAAACATTTACCATTTCTTTGGGTTGGAGAATGTTCAATATCTTCCTTTTACTATTTGGAAACTCTATAATATATTATTATTAATTATATTATTTTGGCTGGGCATATCAGGCAAGGTCTGGCCATTCGTGAGAAGTGCTTCCATCAGAGCTTCAGTCAGAAGAAAGCTTGCCACCTGCTGAATTGGCAGGAGAGCTCAGGAGTGCTCAAAGGCTCTCTGCCAAGTATTCACCCAGACCAACTTTGTATAGCTCTGTGAATCTGATAAGCAGACAAGATAGCATAGTTGTTTGCTATTTTTAAGCAAGCATAAAAATAATGAGCAAAGAAAGTTCATGGATACCATTGTGATTGTTGGGGCTAAATAATGTGATAATAATGGCATGAGTTTATCACAACTTCTTATTAAAAATCTCTTATTTGAGGAAAACTACAAGAATCCAGTACATTATAATGCCTTCACATATGAAGCATTATAGCCAGATGAGTTACTTTTACTCTTATGTTGTACATGGATAAAATTCTATCAAAAATATAATGAGCTTTACCCATCTAAATAGTTGTAAATGTAATACTTTTGACTTGGATTTTATACCGTTTCAATTTTATAGCACTTTTTTTTGAAGGTGTGACATTTTTGTAAAATAAAACTGTACATTGTCTTTCTTCATAATTGCATCATGGGATCAGCAACACCTGGAACATGAAGCAGGTCAGTAGAGTCAAATGAAATAAAGATTTTGAACTCTTTAGGTCCATGAAGGATCCTCACTGCAGTGTACGTAGTGAGTAGAATCAAATATATGGACAAGGATATATAATATTGCAAAATTTGTATTTTCAAATCTATTATTCAGTGATTAACAAAATACATGTTTAATAAATGAACACTCAAAATGAATGTTAAATAAATGAATCGTTCAGTATTACATAAATAAAAAAATAAATGGAAAAAGTTGTTTGCTGAAAAAATATCTGTAGAGCCTCTGTTTTGTGTCAAAATCTCTTCTAAGCACTTTTCATACAGTAGGGGATAAAACTGGCAAAGATGCAATGATACACTGCATAATTTGACATGCAAGTTATTAAAACTGTCAGAAAAATGATGTTTCAATTTTTTAATTAACTTTATAGCCCCATAAAAAGTTTATTTTGTTACTTGCAGGAATGGAAGATATTAGTTCAGTGAACAACCATATATTGTATGGTTCAAATATAACTTCATACTATATGAAAATGAAGAGGAACGGTAAAGAAATTCCTATATTTACAGCTAAAAGATTGGGAGGCATTGAATAAAATACTGAGTTTGACAGTCACAAATGGTCTTAAAGTAGAACACCAATAATAGGTTAGGCGTGTTTTGGAATAAAAGTAAAACTAGGTCTGGCGCGGGGGCTCACGTCTATAATCCCAGCACTCTGAGAGGCCAAGGCAGGTGGATTGCTTAAACTCAGGAGTTTGAGACCAGCCTGAGCAAGAGCCAGACCCTGTCTCTAAAAATAGCCACAATTTGTGGTAGGCTCCTGTAGTCCCAGTTACTTGGGAGGTTGAGGCAAGAGGATCACTTCAGACCAAGAGTTTGAGGTTGCTGTGAGCTATGACTCCATGGAACGCTACCCAGGGCAACAAAGTGAGACTCTGTCAAAAAAAAAAAAGTAAAAATATATGATTTCTAATAAAAAAAATGAACATTGTCATATATCTTTTTTTACATTACTTTCTTCAAATCATTATCAATTTTCACTTAATTTGATGGCTATGACTATATTTATTTGAAAGATTTTATTTATCTCTAATGAAATTTTCTATTCATAGGTAAATATAAAGACAATAGTAATAAAATAAAGTGTATGATAAATGAATAGTTATACGAAAAATAATTCAAAATTTGCGAAATATATACTAATATAAAAAATAATATATTGCTCATTTATGTTATTTAGATTAAACTTTAATGAAAGATAATACATGTAAATACTATAAATGTAAGAATATTTCAAGTACCTAAATTCAAACCCAGACAAGGTTTTTTTTATAAATGTTGAAGCTGAATGGAATATCACTACTTAGAACTCTAAATAAATCATACAGAATCTCTGAGCACAATCTTATCGTAAATAAAATGGATTTAGGATAGGTTTGTGATATATGATAGAGCCTTTATACTTTTTTTGTCCTTTATATTAACCCCTAAGATGATCACTTTAACCGTAGATGTACATGTCTTACTCCTCAGACTCATTTTTAAAATAAGAACATACCTAGCTAGACAAACCTGGCAATTTCTGTAATTTATAAAGTATAAAAATATTAAAGTGGATGTCTCTATTGGGATTATACATATACATTATCTTTTCCTTTTGGTTGCAGACATCATTGTTGTTTGGCAGGCCCAGGCTGGATTTGAATCCGCCAGCTCAGGTGTATGTGGCTGGTACCTTAGCAGCTTGAGCCACAGGTGCTGAGCCTATACATTCTTTATTCTTGTGACAGAGTCTCACTATGTCTTCCTGCATAGAGTGTGGTAGAGTCATAGCTCACAGCAACCTAAAACTCTTGGGCTTGAGCAATCCTCTTGCCTCAGCTTCCATAGTAGCTGGGACTACAGGCTTGTGCTACTGTGCCTGGCTAGTATTTTTAGTTTTAGTTGAGAGAGGGTCTCACTCTTGCTCAGGCTGGTGGACAATCCTGACCTCAAACAATCATTCTGTCTCCTACACTGCTAGGATTACAGGCATGAAACACTGTGCTGGACCACATATAACATTCTTAATAGAGCCACTGGCAGGTGAAAATAGGTTATAATTATTTCTATGATTTTTTTGTTAGTATTAATCAAATTAACGTTTTCAATGGAAATCTAAGGTGGAAGCATATCAAATTATGTTTACAAATAATTTAAAAATCATAGAAGTTGTTTGAAAACCAGTTTATTATCAAATGTTAATCTAGTTCTTTTTTAAAATATAATGACTCTTAAAGACTTTTGCATTTCTATGACCAAAGTTAAATAATAAAAATGAAAGATACTGAAGTCCACTCTTGCAAAAAGTACCAGATATCAATTTACATATATTTCTCTTTTTATTTCTGTTCTTCATAACATGACATATGAAATATAACTCAAGTAAATATTTGTAAATTATTATCCTGGTAATTTCCTCTGTTCTCTAAATATTTCTTGAATGATGGTGGTTTTTCTAATTTTTGGTGAACTGAATGTATCTTGCTCATAATTTTTACCTTTTCTTTAATCACATTAAGAACAAAAATTTGATTGATTTGAGATTTAAATGTTACTCTGCATACATATTGGATTATTTATAAATACAAAACTGTAACAGAATCCTTAGAATTATAATCCAAATTGTTAACTCATAAATCCTTTTCAGTTTTTTAACCGTTGGTTCAGTTAATATTTTTAAAGCAATTCCTATGTGCCTTTCCTTTTTCCAGGTTCATAATGTTCTTAAAGATTAACTTAACTGTGGTTTTGATGGATGAAAGGATGCTTCTTAATAAAAATCCTTATCTAGTCCTAAGAGTCTAGTGGTAGATATTTGCACATTTTCCAAAGATTTTTTTCTTGTCATCAGATATTCAAATTTCATTAAATAAATAAATTAGTAAATAAAAACTGACCCAGAAATTGGTAATAGTATTATATGATCCTTGATGAACATAGCTTGTGAAATACTTCTGTAATCTCAGATCACACAGCAAATGATTAAACTAGAAATGAATTTTTATAGTTTAAAAGTAGAAAAATATGTGGGGCAAGACATGATTGCAAGAGGGACTTTACCTAACAAATGCAATCAGTGTAACCTGGCTTATTGTACCCTCAATGAATCTCCAACAATAAAAAAAAAAAAAAAGAAAAGAAAAGAAAAAAGTAGAAGATATTTATATTAATTTAAAAAATTCTACCATCATGCTATTTTTACAGTTCGATGGAAATTATATTTATTTATTGATACATAAATCTTTCTGAATACAAATTATAATTTCCTAATTTAAATATGATTTACCTTTGTGGATTTCTCAAGTGTTTTAAGTTTATTTTAAAAATAATACTTAGAATACACACCCAGTATTAATATCTAAAAAGGTTTTTGAAATAAATGTATAATATTAATTCTTCATTTAATTCCAAAGCTTTAGCAAGTTTTAAATTTGAAGTAAGGTAGCATGCCACAGATTGTTCTGTGTACTAAAGATGGTATTGTAAGCTCGGCATTTCTGTCAAGTTTTGGTCATATCATGTTCATTTCTAAGTAATATAATGCATACTTACAATTAAAATAATTATGTCTCCAATTAATCATAGTTATAGAATAAAGTTATAATTAGCTTTCCTGAGAGGTTAAGTTATATAAATAGTTCTTCATATAATTTTGCAAAATGTGAGTTATTTGAAAGAGCATATATACATTATATAAATAATGTAAAAAATATGACATTTTATAAATTTTAAGGGCATTACATAATTATACATTATATGTAAACTATGTAATACTACATATATAGTTACATATGAAGTTATGTGCATTATAGAAACAGCTCTTGAGATAAGTCATGTAAACACTTTTTCATATAAATTGCAATTTATTTTTTCTCTTTTTTATTAAATCATAACTGTGTACATTAATGCACTTATGTACAATGTACTGATTTTATATATAATTTGGAATGCTTACATCAAACTGGTTAACATAGCCTTCACCTCACTTACATAATTATTGTGTTAAGTCATTTATGCTCTACTCTTAATAGATTTGACATGTACCCTTGCGATATACACCATAGGTAAGGTCCCACCGATTTACCCTCCCTCATTGGGTGGGTAAATAAATTACAGTTTAAAAAGAAAATTATTTATCTAACTATACAGATGGATATGTAAGTAAACACCAACTTTTTATTCAACGGTGATATTTGATATCTTATCAAGTTATTATTACTGACAGAACTGGACAGACTTTCCAAGCATAAAATAACTCTTGATAAAATAGGCCTATTTTCATAATGGATAATAGATATTTACAGAGCATTCTGCTGCAAAACTACTGAATACTGAATATACATTCTTCTCATCAGCACATGGATGATTCTCTAAGACTGATCACATCTTAGACATTCATGGACTAAGATGTGTTCAGTCTTAGAGAATGATCACATGACAATCTAACATTATGTATCAATTTCAAAGACATAGCTAAAAGACAAATTTACAATTACAGAAATAATTTTTCTATATAATTGCAGCTACTTGGATAATGTAGTAGTCTGGGTTCTCCAAAGAGATAAAATCAAGAGGATATACATGAAAGGGAAATTATTGCAAACTGAGGAATGAGAAAAAGTGATAGCATAGCTCAGTCATAGTCTAAAAGCCTCAAAACCAGAGAAGGTGATACTTCAGCCCCCCAGTCTGAACCAAAGGCATAGGAGTCGCTGGGGAACCACTAGTGTAAATACCAGACTTCAAAGGGCAAGTAACCTGGAGTCTGATATCCAAGGGAAGGAGAAAAGCCCTATCTCTGAAGTTGTAGAATACCCAAGTCTACAAGAATACTTACATGTGATTACACTTTATTTGTATAAATATAAAAAGAGTATATATGGCATTTTATATATTTTATAGAGATGAATAATATAAATAAATATGTTTTCAGTTGTACATGATATGTTTAAGTGAAAGTATATTAGAATTAAGAAGATAGTTTGGTAAACTGACTTGTCAAATAATAGGAATGCATCACTATCAATATTTTTTATTTCAGAATATCACCAGGGTACAAATGTTTTAGTTACATGGATTGCTTTTGCATTGTTTGAGTCAAAGATATAAATATCCTCATTGCCAAGACACCGTACATTGTACCTGTTAAGTATAATTTCACCCATCCTCTTTTCTTACCTCCCACCTGATTGTTTTCTGTTGAGTTTGTGCACCTGAGTGCTGACTGGTAGGTTCCCATTTAATAACATACAAACTGGTTTTTTTTTTTTTTTTTTCCCACTCTTGTGATACTTCAGACAGTGGTCTCCAATTTAATCCAAATTGCTACAAAAGGTATTGATATATTTTTATGGCTGAGTAGTACTCCATTGTATACAAATACCACATTTTATTAATCCACTCCTGATCTATGGGCACTAGGTTGATACCACATCCTTGTGATGGTGAATTGTGCTGAAATAAACATTTTAGTGCAAGTGTTTTTTTTGATGAAATGACTTTTTTCCCTCAGATAAATGCCCACTAGTGAGATCATGGTATCAAGTGATAGGTCTACTTTTTAGTTTTTTAAGGAATCTCTATATTATTTTTCATAAAATTTGTACTAGTTTGAATTTGTTGAGACACATTCATGTTCTAATACGTGATCAGCCTTAGAGAATGTTCTGTGGGCTGATGAGAAGAATGTGTATTCAGTAGTTTTGCAGTGGAATGCTCTGTAAATATCTGTTATGTAAATAGACCTGTTTTATCAAGAGTTATTTTCTGCTTGGACAGTCTGTACAGTTCTGTTAGTTAGGTGTTGAAAACTTGCACAACTGTGATTTACCATTTATCACTTTATTTAGATCAGGTTGGGTTTGCTTTGTGAATCTCGGTACACTTGTGTTAGGTGCACAAATATTTAGGATTGTTATGTCTTCTTGATGTACTGTCTCCTTTACTACTCTGTGATGACTAATGACAATCTTTGTTTTTGATGTTTATGTTACCTGATATAAGATTGTCTAAACATGCCTTATTTTGATTTAAATTTACATGGAATATTATTTATTCCAATTCCAATATTGATTTATTTTATTTTTATTATTATCGTTATTTTTATTGTTGGGGATTCATTGATGGTAAAGAAACCAGGTTACACTAATTGCATGTGTTAGGCAAAGTCCCTCTTACAATTGTGTCTTGCCCCCAAAAGGTGTGGCACACACCAAAGCCCCATGCCCCTCCCTCCTTCCCTCTCTCTGCTCTTCCTTTCCCCACCTCTCTCTCCTTCTTTCTCTCTCTGCTCTCCCCTTCCTCCCCCACCACCATGTCCTTAATTGTCATTAATTGTCCTCATATCAAAATTGAGTACATAGGATTCTTGCTTCTCCATTCTTGTGATGCTTTGCTAAGAATAATGTGTTCCACTTCCATACAGTTTAATACAAAAGATGTAAAGTCTCCATTTTTTTAATGAATAGTATTCCATGCTGTACATATACCACAGTTTGTTAATCCATTCCTGGGTTGGTGGGCATTTAAGCTGTTTCCACATTTTGGCAATTGTAAATTGAGCTGCAATAAACAGTCTAGTGCAAGCGTTCTTGTGATAAAAGGTCAAATGGGAGGTCTAGCTTGAGTGCTTTGAGGTTTCTACATACTTCCTTCCCAAAAGGTTGTACTAGTTTTCAGTCCCACCAGCAGTGTAAAAGTATTCCCTTCTCTACACATCCACACCAGCATCTTCAGTTTTGAGATTTTGTGATGTGGGCCATTCTCACTGGGCGTAGATGGTATACAGGCTTGGTTTTTATTTTCATTTCTCTAATAGATAGGGATGGTGAACATTTTTTTATACGATTGTTAGCCATTTGTCTGTCTTCTTTAGAGAAGATTCTATTCCTGTCTCTTGCCCATTGATGTATGGAATTGTTGGCTTTTTTCATGTGGATTAATATGAGTTCTGTAAAGATCCTAGTTATCAAGCTTTTGTCTGATTCAAAATACACAAATATCCTTTCCCATTGTGTAGGTTGTCTATTTATTTTGGTTGTTGTCTCCTGGTCATACAGAAGCTTTTCAGTTTCATTAAGTCACACTTGTTTATTTTCGTTGTTGTCGCAATTGCCATGGCAGTCTTCAGCATGAAGTCTTGCCCCAGACTAATATCATCCAGTGTTTTTCCCATGCTTTCTTTGAGGATTTTTATTGTTTCATGCCTTAAATTTAAGTTCTTTACCCATCTTGAATCAATTTTTGAGTGGAGAAAGGTGTGAGTACAGTTTTAGTCTTTTACATGTGGATATCCAGTTCTCCCAGCATCATTTATTGAATAGGGAGTCTTTGCTCCAAGGTATGTTCTTGTTTGGTTTATCAAAGATTAGGTGGTTGTAAGATGGTGGTTTCATTTTCTGTTTTTCTATTCGATTCCAAATGTCTATGTCTCTATTTTTGTGCTAGTATCATGCTGTCTTGACCACTATGGCTTTGTAGTACAGCCTAAAATATGGTATGGTGATGCCCCCCTTGAGCATAACAACAATGATGGTATAAGCTGCCAAAACATGTGGGATACTGCAAAAGCAGTTTTGAGAGGAAAATTTATTGCTTTTGATGCCTACATTTGAAAAACAGAAAGAGAGCGCATTAACAAACTCATAAGCCATCTTATGGAATAGGAAAAAGAACAATCTAAGCCTAAACCCAGTAGAAGAAAAGAAATACCCAAAATTAAATCAGAGATCAATGAAATTGAAATCAAAAGAATCATTCAGAAAATTAATGAAACAAGGGGTTGGTTTTTTAAAAAAATAAATAAAATAGATAAAACTTAGGCCAGACTAACTAGAAATAGAAAAGTGAAGTCTCTAATAACCTCAATCAGAAATGATAAAGGGGAAATAACAACTGATGCCACAGAGATACAAGAGATTATCTCTGAATACCACAAGAAACTCTATGCCCAGAAATTTGACAATGTGAAGGAAATGGATCAATATTTGGAATCACACCCTCTCCCTAAACTTGGCCAGGAAGAAATAGAGCTCCTGAACAGACCAATTTCAAGCACTGAGATTAAAGAAACAATAAAAAAGTCTTCCAACAAAAAATTGCCCTGGTCCAGTTGGCTTCACACCAGAATTCTACCAAACCTTCAAGGAAGAGCTTATTCCCATATTGCATAAATTATTCCGAAAAATTGAGGAGGAAAGAATCTTCCCCAACATGTTCTATGAAGCAAACATTACCTTGATACCAAAACCAGGAAAAGACCCATTTAAAAAGGAGAATTTTAGACCAATTTCACTCATGAATATAGATGCAAAAATTCTCAACAAAATCCTAGCCAATAGATTACAGCTTATCAAAAAAGTCATACATCATGATCAAGTAGGTTTTATCCCAGGGATGCAAGGCTGTTTTAACATATGCAAGTCCATAAACATTATCCACCATATTAAAAAAAGCAAAAATTAAGACCATATGATCCTCTCAATAGATGCAGAAAAAGCATGTGATAAAATCCAGCATCCTTTTCTAATTAGAACACTGAAGAGTATAGGCATAGGTGGCACATTTCTGAAACTGATTGAAGCTATCTATGATAAACCCACAGCTAATATTTTACGGAATGGAGTAAAACTGAAAGCTTTTCCTCTTAGAACTGGAACCAGATAAGGTTGTTCTGTCACCATTACTATTCAACATAGTGATGGAAGTTCTAGCCAATACAATTAGACAAGACAAGGAAAGGGAATCCAAATGGGAGCAGAAGAGGTAAAACTCTCCCTCTTCACTGATGACATGATCTTATACTTAGAGAATCTCAAAGACTCAACCACAAGACTCCTGGTAGTCATCAAAAAATACAGTGATGTCTCAGGATATAAAATCAATGTTCACAAGTCAGTAGCCTTTGTATATGCCAATAACAGTCACGATGAGAAGCTAATTAAGGACACAACGCCCTTCATCATAGTTTCAAAGAAAATGAAATACCTCAGAATATACCTAACGAAGGAGGTTAAGGACCTCTATAAAGAAAATTATGAAATCCTCAGAAAGGAAATAGCAGATGATATTAACAAATGGAAGAATATACCATGCTTATGGCTGGAAGAATCAACATTGTTAAAATGCCTGTACTGCCCGAGGCAGAGCAAGATGGCAGCCGAGTAACAGCTTTCTTGCATCTGGGCACCCTGAGTCTGGGGAGATAGAACTCCAGGCATCTCTGTCTGGTGGGATCTGCCTATCATCACCCCTGCGTGGATACAGGGAGTCAGCGAGAGACTTCTGGACCCAAAGAGGAGGACTAAAACAGTGGAAAACTGGCAAGGGGTTCCGTGTGTTCAATCGGTCTAAACCCGCCCGCAACTGTAAGTTCAGTAGCAGCGAGACTGCAAACCAGAAAGGCCTTACCTGTGAACTATTTTGGTGTCTTTGGACTTGGCACTCAGTTGAACTGCCTTGGGGAGAGCCTGAGCGGGAGTGCGGAGAAATTTGGCAGTTGTCTAGGGCCCCAGTCTGAGCCGCTGAGCCAGACGGAGCTAATGGTGTTTGGCGTTGGGTCACAGGGAGCCATTGTGAGCAATCTGCCCCTGCAAGCTCCGCCCTCAGGGTCGCAGAGCTAGAATTGGGTGGGAGCTGGTAACCCAGTGACCAAGTAGCCTAAGGGCGGGGTCTGATCCGACTTGCAGCCCTAACCCTCAGGGGCAGAGTGAGACCAGTTTTGGCACACTGGGTAAGTGGGTAGCCACTTCAGCAGTGATTCCTGCGACAAGCACTTTCCTGGGAAAGCTTCTGCTCAGCAAGTGAACAAGTTCAAAGTGCCTTTTAAGTGGGCTGAAGAGAGATTTAGGGTGTCTACCTGCTGGGATTTGAGAAATCAGCAGCGTCCAGTCGTATCAGAACTGTGATTAACATCTCATACCCCAGAAGACCACGTGTTGCCCAGACAATATTCAATAACATATACATACTGCTTTGTTTTTGGTTGTGTTTTTTTCTTTTTTTGGTTTGGTTGGGTTTTTTTGTTTATTTTGATGTTGTTGATGTTATTTTGTTTTATAAGTTCAACCTTTTCCATACAGGTCCTTTTTCTTTCTCAATTTTCCTAGTTTAATTATAATTTCCCATTGCTGTCTTTTTCAATAATTAGAACTTCATTTTTGCTAGTGTTTCTACTGCTATTATTTGGTTTTTCACCAAATTTTATCCTATAAACTTTTCTGTTTGCTTGTTTTGGTTTGATTTATAGCATTTTTGTCTTTCCTCTCTACTTGGTGGAGGTGGGGTACTGTGTCTGATCAGGTTAGCAAAGAGCTGCTGACCTCAAGGGAACCACCCAACTGGGCACCCCCAGAAGGTGGGTTTTTTTTTAAGGTTGTGTCAAAGTACCTTAATGTACACCTATATTGTTCTGTCTCCCTCTTTCTGTGCCTCTCTTCTTTTTGTCAATATTCCTTTTACCCACCCCCTCTCCTTTTTCTATTTTTCTTTTTTTTCTTATCACTCGGTCCTCCTTTTTTTCATCCCTTTTTTGCTCTTCAACCTTCTCACCCCTCTGGTCCTGTAACCCTTAGTCCACAGGCACGAGAACTTAAAGAACAAAAGGAAGTAAAAGGAAAATTAGGGCAAGGAAACAGATAAAAGAAACCACTCATGAGGAAGAATCAGCAGAAAACTCCAGGCAACATGAAGAACCAGTCCAGAACAACCCCGCCAAGGGACCATGAGGTAGCTACTGCAGATGATTCCACCTATGAAGAAATGCTAGGAATGACAGAAAGGGAATTTAGAATACACATGTTGAAAACAATGAAAGAAATGATGGAAACAATGAAGGAAACTGCTAATAAAGTGGAAAATAACAAAAAGGAAATCCAAAAACAGAATCAAATCAGAGATGAACGATATGAAGAATATAAAAAGGATATAGCAGAACTAAAGGAACTGAAGCAGTTAATTGGGAACTTAAAGATGCCATGGAAAGTATCAGCAACAGGTTAGACCATGCAGAAGAAAGAATTTCAGAGGTAGAAGACAAAGTTCTTGAGATAATTCAGATAGTAAAAGAGGCAGAAAAGAAGAGAGAGAAAGCAGAATGTTCACTGTCAGAATTATGGGACTTTATGAAGCGTTCCAACATACGAGTTATAGGAATTCCAGAAGGGGAAGAAGAATGCCCCAGAGGAATGGAAGCCATACTAGAGAATATTATAAAAGAAAATTTCCCAAATATCACCAAAGATTCTGACACACTGCTTTCAGAGGGATATCGGACCCCAGGTTGCCTCAACTCTAACTGAGCTTCTCCAAGACACATTGTGATGAACCTGTCCAAAGTCAAGACAAAAGAAAAGATTCTGCAAGCTGCCAGGAGTAAGCGCCAGTTGACCTACAGGGTCATCTCCATCAGAGTGACCGCAGACTTCTCTAATGAAACTTTCCAAGCAAGAAGACAATGGTCATCTACCTTTAATCTACTTAAACAGAATAATTTCCAGCCCAGAATTCTGTACCCTGCTAAGCTAAGCTTCATAATTGACAGAGAAATCAAATCATTTACGGATATACAAACATGGAGGAAATTCGCCACAACAAGATCAGCTCTACTGGAAATACTTCAACCTGTTCTGCACACTGACCACCACAATGCATCAGCAGCAAAGTAAGAACTCAGAAATTAAAGGACAGAACCAAACCTCCACACTGATGCAAAAGATAAAACTAAGCAATGGACTTTCACCAAATAAGACGAATAGAATACTACCACACTTATCAATTATCTCAATAAATGTTAATGGCTTGAATTCCCCACTGAAGAGACATAGATTGGCTGACTGGATTAAAAAACACAAGCCATCTATTTGCTGTCTGCAAGAAACACACCTGGCTTCAAAAGACAAATTAAAGCTCTGAGTCAAGTGTTAGAAGACAATTTTTCGGGCAAATGGAATTCAGAAGAAAAGAGGAGTCGCAATATTATTTTCAGATACATGTGGATTTAAAGCAACTAATGTCAAAAAAGACAAAGATGGTTACCTTATATTGGTCAAAGGAAAACTACAACAAGAAGACATTTCAATTCTAAATATCTATGCACCCAATTTGAATGCTCCCAGATTCTTGAAACAGACCTTACTCCGTCTGACCAATATGATATCTGATAATACCGTAATTACAGAGGACTTTAACACTCCTCTTACAGAGATGGACAGATCCTCTAAACAGAAATTAAACAAAGATATCAGAGATTTAAATGAGACCCTAGAACAACTGTGCTTGACAGACGCATATAGAACTCTTCACCCCAAAGATAAAGAATATACATTCTTCTCATCACCCCATGGAACATTCTCCAAAATTGATCATATCCTGGGACACAAAACAAATATCAACAGAATCAAAAGAATTGAAATTTTACCTTGTATCTTCTCAGACCATAAGGCACTAAAGGTGGAACTCAACTCTAACAAAAATGCTCGACCCCACCCAAAGACATGGAAATTAAACAATCTTCTGTTGAATAACAGATGGGTGCAGGAAGAAATAAAACAGGAAATCATTAACTTCCTTGAGCATAACAACAATGAAGACACAATCTACCAAAACCTGTGGGACACTGCAAAAGCAGTTTTGAGAGGAAAATTCATCGCTTTAGATGCCTACATTCGAAAAACAGAAAGAGAACGCATCAACAATCTCACAAGAGATCTTATGGAATTGGAAAAAGAAGAACAATCTAAGCCTAAACTCAGTAGAAGAAAAGAAATATCCAAAATCAAATCAGAGATCAATGAAATTGAAAACAAAAGAATCATTCAGAAAATTAATGAAACAAGGAGTTGGCTTTTTGCAAAAATAAATAAAATAGATAAACCATTCGACAGACTAACGAGGAATAGAAAAGTAAAATCTCTAGTAACCTCAATCAGAAATGATAAAGGGGAAATAACAATTGATCCCACAGAGATACAAGAGATCATCTCTGAATACTACCAGAAACTCTATGCCCAGAAATTTGACAATGTGAAGGAAATGGATCAATATGTGGAATCACACCCTCTCCCTAGACTCAGCCAGGAAGAAATAGAGCTCCTGAACAGACCAATTTCAAGCACTGAAATTAAAGAAACAATAAAAAATCTTCCAACCAAAAAATGCCCTGGTCCAGATGGCTTCACACCAGAATTCTATCAAACCTTCAAGGAAGAACTTATTCCTGTACTGCAGAAATTATCCAAAAAATTGAGGAAGAAGGAATCTTCCCCAACACATTCTATGAAGCAAACATCACCCTGATACTAAAACCAGGAAAAGACCCAAACAAAAAGGAGAATTTCATACCAATCTCACTCATGAATATAGATGCAAAAATCCTCAACAAAATCCTAGCCAATAGATTACAGCTTATCATCAAAAAAGTCATTCATCATTATCAAGTAGGCTTCATCCCAGGGATGCAAGGGTGGTTTAACATACGCAAGTCCATAAACGTTATCCACCATATTAACAGAGGCAAAAATAAAGATCACATGATCCTCTCAATAGATGCAGAAAAAGCATTTGATAAAATCCAGCATCCTTTTCTAATTAGAACACTGAAGAGTATAGGCATAGGTGGCACATTTCTAAAACTGATTGAAGCTATCTATGACAAACCCACAGCCAATATTTTACTGAATGCAGTAAAACTCAAAGCTTTTCCTCTTAGAACTGGAACCAGACAAGGTTGCCCTGTGTCACCTTTACTATTCAACGTAGTGCTGGAAGTTCTAGCCAATACAATTAGGCAAGACAAGGAAATAAAGGGAATCCAGTTGGGAGCAGAGGAGGTCAAACTCTCCCTCTTTGCTGACAACAGGATCCTATACTTAGAGAACCCCAAAGACTCAACCACAAGACTCCTAGAAGCCATCAAAAAATACAGTAATGTTTCAGGATATAAAATCAATGTCCACAAGTCAGTAGCCTTTGTATACACCAATAATAGTCAAGATGAGAAGCTAATTAAGGACACAACTCCCTTCACCATAGTTTCAAAGAAAATGAAATACCTAGGAATATACCTAACGAAGGAGGTTAAGGAAAGAAAGAAACCTATGAAATCCTCAGAAAGGAAATAGCAGAGGATATTAACAAATGGAAGAACATACCATGCTCATGGACGGGAAGAATCAACATTGTTAAAATGTCTATACTTCCCAAAGCAATCTACCTATTCAATGCCATTCCTATCAAAATACCAACATCGTACTTTCAAGATTTGGAAAAAATGATTCTGCGTTTTGTATGGAACCGGAAAAAACCCCGTATAGCTAAGGTAGTTCTTAGTAACAAAAATGAAGCTTGGTGCATCAGCATACCAAATTTTAGTCTGTACTACAAAGCCATAGTGCTCAAGACAGCATGGTACTGGCACAAAAACAGAGACATAGACACTTGGAATCGAATTGAAAACCAAGAAATGAAACTAACATCTTACAACCACCTAATCTTTGATAAACCAAACAAGAACATACCTTGGGGGAAAGACTCCCTATTCAATAAATGGTGTTGGGAGAACTGGATGTCTACATGTAAAAGACTGAAACTGGACCCACACCTTTCCCCACTCACAAAAATTGATTCAAGATGGATAAAGGACTTAAACTTAAGGCATGAAACAATAAAAATCCTCCAAGAAATCATAGGAAAAACACTGGAAGATATTGGCCTGGCGAAAGACTTCATGAAGAGGACTGCCATGGCAATTGCAACAACAACAAAAATAAACAAATGGGACTTCATTAAACTGAAAAGCTTCTGTACAGCTAAGGAGACAATAACCAAAGCAAGGAGACAACCTACACAATGGGAAAGGATATTTGCATATTTTCAATCCGACAAAAGCTTGATAACTAGGATCTATAGAGAACTCAAATTAATCCACATGAAAAATCCAACAATCCCATATATCAATGGGCAAGAGACATGAATAGAACTTTCTCTAAAGATGACAGACGAATGGCTAACAAACACATGAAAAAATGTTCATCATCTCTATATATTAGAGAAATGCAAATCAAAACCACCCTGAGATATCATCTAATCCCAGTGAGAATGGCCCACATCACAAAATCTCAAAATTGCAGATGGTGGCGTGGATATGGAGAAAAGGGAACACTTTTACACTGCTGGTGGGACTGCAAACTAGTACAACCTTTCTGGAAGGAAGTATGGAGAAACCTCAAAGCACTCAAGCTAGACCTCCCATTTGATCCTGCAATCCCGTTACTGGGCATCTACCCAGAAGGAAAGAAATCCTTTTATCATAAGGACATTTGTACTAGGCTGTTTCTTGCAGCTCAATTTACAATCGCCAAAATGTGGAAACAGCCTAAATGCCCACCAACCCAGGAATGGATTAACAAGCTGTGGTATATGTATACCATGGAATACTATTTAGCCATTAAAAAAAATGGAGACTTTACATCCTTTGTATTAACCTGGATGGAAGTGGAAGACATTATTCTTAGTAAAGCATCACAAGAATGGAGAAGCATGAATCCTATGTACTCAATTTTGATATGAGGACAATTAATGACAATTAAGGTTATGGGGGGGAAAGCAGACAGAGGGATGGAGGGAGGGGGTAGGGCCTTGGTGTGTGTCACTCTTTATGAGGGCAAGACATGATTGCAAGAGGGACTTTACCTAACAATTGCAATCAGTGTAACCTGGCTTATTGTACCCTCAATGAATCCCGAACAATAAAAAAAAAAAAAAAAAAAAAAAAATGCCTGTACTGCCCAAAACAATCTACCTTTTCAATGCCATTCCTCTTAAAATACCAACATCATACTTTCAAAATCTTGAAAAAATGATTCTGTGTTTTGTATGTAACCACAAAAACCCTGGTATTACTAAGGCAGTTCTTGGTAATAAAAATATAGCTGGGGGCATCTACGCGGAATATTTTTTTCCATCCCTTCACCAGGTGTTTGCATGAGTCCTTGTCGCTTTGACATGTTTCGTGGAACCAGAAGATGGCTGGCTGGTATTTTTTTCTTTTTAAATCTATTCAGCCAGCCTATGTCTCTTAAGTGGAAAATTCACTTTGTTCATGTTTATTGCAAGAGTTGAGAAGTAGGATATGCATTTCTATTCCTTCTGTTGGGTAGAACATTATTGCTTTTTTTTTTTTTTTTTTTACCTCTTGAGCAATTATTTTATTTGGGTCCTGAGCTTTAGCTTTTGGGTGATTTTACACTGGTGAGTTTTCATTGTACTGTTTGAAATTTAATGCAGATCTGAGTACTTTCTGCAGGGAATATCTGGTCTTAGAAAGTTTCCTCAATGTTTACTTGTCTGAAAGTCTTTATCCCTCAAAAAACAACAACAACAACAACAAAAAGACCCAAAAAACTTAGTTTTGCAGGGTACAAAATTTTATGCTAGCTGTTTTACCATTTAATAATACAAAGAATGTGGCTCCAGTTCCTCTGGCCTATAAAGTCTTAGTTGAGATGTCCAACGTTAGCCTGATGGACTTTCCTTTGGAAGTTGCCTAATATTTTCACCTTACAGCTCATAAGATTCCTCCTTTTCTATTGACTTTGGCCTGTCTGATGACTATGTGTCATGGTGTTTGTCTCTTTGCAATGATTTTCCCAGGAGTTTGTTGAGCTTCTTGTACCTGGATATCTAATTTCTAGCAAGACCGTGGAAGTTTTCATCTATTATTTATTCAAATAGGTTCTCCAATACTTGTGCAATTTTTTTCTTCACCCTCAGGGATGCCTATAATTTTTATGCTTGGCATCTTTACATGGTCCCATATTTCTCATAAGTTTTGTTTATTTCTCTTAATTATTTATTCTTTATCATTAATTTTAAGGTGTTTTCTTCAAGCTCTGTGTTTTTTTTTTCTTCTGCCTGTTTCAGTCTAATACTTTCCACTGTGTTTTGTATTTCCTGGAGAAAAATTTTCATTTCCAAAAGTTCCATTTGATTTTCTTTTATAAATCAGTATTCTTCATGAATTTTTATTCACTTTCTATGTATTTTTGTTGTTTCTTAACATTGGTTTTCCATTTTTCTCTTGTATTTCACTGAGCTTGCTTATAATCCATGTTTGGATTTTTTCTGTCTGTCATTTTAATATTGTGATTTTGGTGCCAGAGAGCCAGTTTTCTCTTTATGGGGTTTCCTTTTACTGTGATTCTTCATACTTCCAGAGTTCTTTTGCTGAGTCTTTCCAGAGAAGTTGTTACTTCTTATTTTGGAGTTTTTCTTGTTTAAATAACAGCACATGCAGTTTAATATCTGAGATAATAGGTGGTGTTCATGGATGAGAATGGTCCCCACCCTGTATAATTGAGTCAGTAAATGCTGTGAAGGGCATGGAAATTAACCTTCCTGTCAGTAGGTGGTGCTCACTAGAAGGAAAAAGCTGCAGTGTTATTTTTGGATACTGTGACTGGCTCTAGTTCAAGAGAAGCACTAAAATTCTCCAGGTGGTGGATGTGTTCCTGAAACTTCTTGGTATATTCTTATTGTGTGCCTCAGAGAATGAGGGGAGTGAGACTAGGCAGGGCTGGGTTGAGTGGTCTGCCTCACAAATTTGGTAGTGTAGCTGTTACAGTAGGGATCAAAGTCTGCTCCCAGTTTCTGAAAAAAAAAAAAAACAAAAACAAAAACAAAAAAACAATAAGGAGGAGCCAAAGTGGCCCCACTGTTCCAGAAAGTCTTCTCATGGGGGGGTGAGGACTTCTTAGATTCATATTCTTGTAGTCTGGAGCAGGCCTCACTTCTCTCCACACTCTTCTGCCTTCCCCCAGAGTCTGTCAATAGGCAGGAGCTCAAGCCAGCTGAGCTTTCCCACAGCTTGATCCTGGCTGGGAGTTCCCTTACAAGGAATTTTGCCTGAGCTGAGGGTACGGCCTTCCTATGTATGGGAGTGCCCCTTGAACTAGAGCTAGGACCAGCATCACACTCTTCCCCCGATCTGCCCTTGCATGCACCCTTACCTCCCTAGATTAATTCATAAATCTCTCCTCCTTTTCTGTATCCCTGAAGATCAACCCATGACAATGCCAGAGAGAAAAGTGCTTGTCTCAAGTTGCCCACAAATTACCAGTCAGGTTTGATTCCCCTCCACCTTGGAGTGTGCCAACTCTGATGGAATCGTAGGGCAAGGCACACCAGGGAGGGCAAGCAGGCAGGGATCTCGCAGTTTGAGCACCCATCAGTCCATGGGCAGGACTCTACCAGGAAAGTTTTGAGGCCCATTCTTTGTGGAAGCCTTGGTGTGGTGGTTCAATTGTCTCCTTTGGCAGCTGAAAGTCAGGGTGGGGAAGGTGAGAAGAAGTGTCTGGATGGAAGAAAGCAAAATTTGGTCATGTGTGTCATTCTCTCTGGGAGGCTGCCTACCCAGAATGTCCAGGCACTGGAGTCTCAAAGATCAGTGAACCCACAGGATCCCTGTGGCTCCTGCTGTCTGGGCCAGAGTTGGAGAATATGTGGAGTCAAGCAAGATGAAACATGAAGTGTTGAAGGCCCCTGGGGGAGGACAAAGGTACACAGTGCTTAGAGATGCAATATGGCATCTTCATCCCAATTCCAGGCTGTGGAGTTGGGAGGTGCTTCAGGAAGGGTGGGAGCCTGGTGTCCTGTCCACAAGAAGCTTCTAGCTCACTGGTAGCAAGTCTCTGGCCTCATATGGGTGGAAAGACTCTCCAGCAACTCAACTGTCGGAAATACAGGGGAGTGAGAAACAAACTTCACCTACCCTTCTCTCTGGGTTACAAGCCTCTTAGGGGTTGATCTCTGTGATACCATAATGCTTCCTGTTTTGCTCTGCAACTTCTTCCCATGGAGACTCCTGAAATTTCTGGCATCCTTCCCCCCAGATCTACTCCCAATCTATATTTGTTCATTTTTTTCTTTTTCATCTAAAAGTTCTTCTTACTTAGTCTGTCAGTGATACCTTTGGTTAACCATCTTCCCAGGGCTCAGTTTTATTTTGAACCTCAATATTCTGATTAGAATTATCAAAATATAACCTTATTCAGAAAAAATGGTTCCACTTTCTGTAGTGCTATATTCTAAAAATAAATTCAAATAATGTGATGCTTTTTTCTATAGTAGTCTAATGCCACAAATGTAAATAATTTCAAGGCTTAAATTTGGTTCAGTGTGTAGCCCAACAAAGCAAAGTTGATTCAGAAATGTTCTGGAAGTGTATTGTCTGTCATACAAATCAACTGATTTATAAGGGAACATGCTATGCTAATCTTTAAGGTTGAAATTATATCCTGTAAGTAGGAAATAAATGTATATCAATATTTACACGGAATCATTAAGAAATGACAAGTTATGTGAGAGTTAATTTTCTAGATGATTAGAATTGTAATGATGTTGACGATATATGTCAAATTAAATTCTGAAAATTTTTATTGTGCTTCATCTCAATTTGTGACAATCTACAAACACAAATGTGACATCATTGTGAATTTCAGGAGTCTTACAATATAGAACTGAAGATGCAACTATCAATAGGCAAACCCTGGTACATAGAATTGTAATAGACACATGTATTTTTAATAGTTCAAGGTAGAAAATAATTCTCCAAATTAAAAAATGAATTTGTAGATTTGAGTCTAAAAGTCTTATACCACATTGTTGGATAGTATCTGCCTTCAGTACCTATTGGCTTATTTATAAAAACATTCATGTTGTTTTTCACTTACTTGGATGCTTTCTAAATTATTTTAATATCATAGTGTTTAATGAATTGAGACGTATTTATGGAAGATAGGCATGTATTGTTATATCTAATATTTTATGTTAAACATTAAAAAATTGGCATCTTGAATAGTTACAAAGATGTTTCAAAATCATTAGGGAGTTGAAAAATCAGTGCCAAATTTAGATACATATTTTTAAACTAATTTTTGTATTAGGATTTTTTCTCCACAGACCTCACCTTGTTTATCATAGTAACACTCAGTTTAAAAATAATATTTTGAGTGTATGCTACAGTGTTACAAATATCTTTTTAGGATGTTCAATTTATAGATTTGCTCTGTTTCCATTAGCAGCCTTCTTTATGTTATCCACACCCCATATCTTTATCAGAATGAATCAGGATCTGAGTATTAAAATGTAGTTGACATAGATGACAGTTTTATTGCACGCATTTTAACAAACCATCTGTTCAGAAAACATGCTAAGCACTGGAGTCTCCCAATAGATTATTACTAAAAGGAAAAAAAAACTTAAATATTTTAATTCTATGAAAGAGGTTCTATTAGTGAGTATAGTGAAATACTTAAAAGCAAAAGTAAATAAAAGGCATGAAAAGAAAATATCAGATGAGAGTAAAGAAAGAAGCAGGCTGCAGGAGCAGAGCCCATAAAAATGAGGGGGACCAACAACTATAGAATTCTTTAGTATGCTGTCTTTTTAAGTGAATATCCCCTTGATTACCCTTAATTTGTGACATCATTGAGCCAACTGGTCATCAGATCTCTCAAACTACACTTTAGACTACTTTGTACATGGTAGGTTACGGAAAATAGGGACTCATACTTAGAAATGATAATTAAATACGAATAAATAATGAGCTCCTAAAGAGGTTGATGCTCAAGTAAATGTTTTCAGCTTAAAAAACAGAATTTATATGGTATATTTATCCTTGTGATGAACTATTTTAAATAATCTTTTATTCTTTATTTTTAGAGTACATCTTAAATATTTCTATTTGTTTGATTGGTTTTCTGAAAAATGAGGGTTTCTGAAGTTATCACCTGAAATCATATTATGTACCTCAAATAATAATTACTACTTTCAACAAGTAATCATTGTACTCTCTTAAGTGAATTATAGAAAACACCTAATTTTATTCCCATGAGAACTGAACGAAGTAGATATTCTTACTTTTTAATTGATATACAAGAAATATAAATAAGTCTTAGGTTGAATTCCTGTCCAAGATACCACAATTATTAATGCTAGACTTTCACTGTAGAATTAATAAGAGTAATGCCTGTTTTATAGTACATATATACACATTTACAACTTCTGTTTAATGAATGAGAGAATAAAAGATTGAGTACCAATCTTGTATATCAATTTCACTTTGATATTTGATTCTTAGACACACTTTGATTATTGATTCTTTGTGCAAAAATAAGATGTTAGAAAATGCCCCATGCCAAAGCCAATACTTTCACTGTGGTACTGCACTCTGTATATATATTAGTTGTGGCTATATGAATTTGTTCTGTGTGATTTCTTTTTTTGGAGCAGTCCTGAAGTTCAATGCAATTCTATATGTATTTTTTTTTTTTAAGGTTTAGGGATATGACATCTTGATAAAATTCTATAATAACTATAAGGCAGTGAAATTAAAATGACTTTTTAAAAAGTCATTGTCTAATTACAAGAGTATAAATCTAATTTTATAAGTAATGACTGACAGGTGTTTCTAATTTCAGATTACTTGTTAGAACCTAAGAAATAAATGGTATCACACAGGGCAGATATTTCAGGCTCTCCTATAATTTAACAACCTGCTAAAATACTGTTGACAGGTGTCCAGTCAAATATTGGTTGAATATTTCCAAAGATAAGGAGCTAAGGCTTTTTGAGGCATCCTGTTTTCATTTATTCCTGCTGTCCTTATCTTTCATAAAGCTTAGCCCATTATAGTTTTTACAGCTATTACTACTATGAATGACTTCTGCACATTTAAGTATCATAACCTGCTATATTTATTTAACCTTATCCTTGCTTGTTTAATTTACTGACTAAAATAGATAACACTTAATCCAGAACCCTATTTTTTTGACTTAATGCATCTACCTCAATCCATTTACACCTGTTCTTAGCCAAAAGGCCACAAAGCGATTCCATCAGCCTATTTTAAACATACAAATGTGACCTAATAGTTTATGTTATTTTAAAAAGAATTATGTAGTTAACATCTCCTTTGACCATTTTACACCACAGGGAAAGAAAAAGATAAGATGCAACACTTTTACAGAAGCTACAAATAGTGAAATAATATGGATGGCCATCAACAAATAATCCTTAGTAAAATTATATTGTACCCATAATATGGAATAATGGAGTAAAATATATGAGTTTTATCTATCTATCTATCCATTCATCAATCTATCCATCCATCCATCCACAATAAATACAATATATAGATCTGCAGGTTATGAGAGTTGTAGAATGATGTTTTGTTATAACAAAACTTTAAAAAATAATTTTCATTGTGGGAAATTATGCATAAAGAAAATTTATCATTTTTCACTACTTAGTGAGGAATTTGGTGACATTAAGTACATTCACAATGTTATACAACTATTGCCACATTAATAATTTTAAGAAAAGTTGGGAGAAAAATCTTTATATATGCTTTCTAGTATATATAGAGATTTAAATAGTATGTATTGGAGATCTAAATAGTAAGTAGGCAGATACAGTTGAAAATAAATACAGTAAAAAAAAGAAAATACATGAAAGAGATTGAAGCAAGCCCTTGCAGGGTGGAGCCTGTAGGTTTCTGGGAACATTTCTGGGAAAAGACGCAGAATGCTCAGTGTAATAATTGTACAACCCAGGGTCCTGGAGAGCCAGACACTGTCAGAGTGTGGTAGTAGGACCTTGACTACGGGGGCCAACAACTATATATTGAAATTCAAACAAAGGAGTATAAGGAAAAAGTTACAAAGAAAAGGTTACAAACATACTGTAATGTGTATCAGGATATGCAGAAGGTGCAGACGTGACTTTTTCTGGGTTGATGTATCTTAGTTTGGGGGACGTGCTTCTGTGTATTGGTCTGACTGATATCTGCCTTAGCTATTTCTGCCTAGCTAAGTGATGAATTTGTTATGCATGTGGTTGCAACTGTTACTGCTGAAGCATATGCCCTATTCCTCTCTGTGCATGTGGATGAAACTTTGTTACAGTCACATTCCCTTCTAATGTCACAGGTCAGTCACTTTAGCTATTGCTCTGGACATCCTGTTCCCTATGCACACCCCGCGATGTCTCTGTTACGTGTTTCCTACACATATAATTTAGGGCTCATGATGTTTTACTTTATCTCAGTCACAGTCACATAGCAAGCAGATAAGTACAAGGTTAAGTATAATGAGAATTTATAGTGATCATACATTTCTCCACAATCATTGATTAACATGATTTCATAAAAGTTGGAATTTGTTCTCCCACATGAGAAAAAATATGTGAAAGTATATGAAAAATTTGAGAAACAAATAATAGACTAGAAATTCTTAATTTCAGAAGAAAAATAGGTAGAAAATTTCCCCTTGTTTTGAAAGAACAAGTTCCAAAATGAAAATACCTGTGGAATAAAAAACAAGGTAAATGAGAGAAGATACTAGAAACAATTAGAATGGATATTTTGTTTTATTGTTCATTATTTTTTTCAACACAAAGAAGAATACCTGCTTTATAACATAACATTTGTATAATTTTTTTTTTTTTTTTAGATAAGAGTCTCACTCTAGCACCCTGAGTAGTGTGCCGTGGTGTTATATCTCATAGCAACCTCAAGCTCTTGGGCTCCAGAGATCGTCTTGCCTCCGTTTTTCTGTTTTTAGTAGAGATGGGTTCTTGCTCTTGCTCAGGCTGATCTGGAACGCCTGAGCTCCAGCAATCCACCTACCTTGGCTTCTTAAGAGTGTGAGGATTACAGGCGTGAGTCACCACACCCAACCATAACATTTGTATAATTGAAGACATTAAAAAAAAAACAAAAAAACTAGGGTAAAATCTCACATATCATGTACATGTTAAATTATTTTTCATATGCTTTGTTTATTGATTCGTTTTGTTGAAGATGTGGGTTGGAGTGTGAACAGAGTGACATAACACAAGCTCCTCATTAGAACAGAGAAAATTCATAAATTGAACATTCCAGCAAGTAATGCATATGACCTTAGAAAATAATTACAATACTATTTTTAAATTGAATTTTACTGCCTTTATCATATCAGAGCGATAAGACTAGATGAGGTAGCAAAAGCTTCTTCTCCAGTCAGACCATTTCACAACTCAAGTGTGCTTGATTCCATGTTTAAGGACATTCTAAATAAAATGAGATAATTTTGAAACACAAGTTAAAATATCTGTATCTCAGATCTGGTACTTATTCCACACCTGCCTAACGATTTTAGGCAAACTTTATAACACTGTTGTCTTCCTGCAGGAAGATGCTCTTCAGATGCCAAAGTATTATCAGTACATGGAATATGTCCAAAGGTAGAGATGTTAAGTTCGTAGAAGCAACCCTCTTCCAATGAGGAGCCAAAACTGGTTGATAAATAATCCAAGTTTATCACTTCTTAGAAAATTTAGAGGTTATTCCACATTTACTTTCCAGTTGGGTTGAATCTCAGTTGAACACTATTAGCATCTCACAGATGAGTGCATGTGTTATTGGTTTTTCTTTTCTTTATCTTATTTTCCTACCTCATTACCAGTGTTTCTGGAATCACCCCATAAATAAACTGTTTATGCACAAATTATTTCTCAGACTTTGGCTTTGGTAGCATCCAAACTAAAACACAATTTAATGCTAAACTAAGAGCAAGAGCTTTCAATTCGAGTAAAAAGATAGAATTGTCTTAAAGAAAACCTAGTAAACGAGGAAAAGAAAACAAAAGAAAGTAAAATATAAAAAATATTAGTAGGCAGATTTCAGCTTTAATATGTAACAAGCATGGATATCACAACTCCTGTGCTAAGTAAAAAATCTAAACAAACAGATAATACTACTTCTCTTGGATAAATCGAATAATGAAGTCAAATAGAAAATCTTCCTAACCAAATCTTCAGAGACAGATAAACACAGAGAATTACCAATAAAATCAGCATACATGGAAACTGCAGCCATAAACTAGCAGGTATATTTAAATGGTAACTTTGACAAATTGCTGGTGGTTGTGTGGACTAATGTGAGTATGGAAAGCATTTGGGGGCCTACACCTGGGGAGTTCTCATACATGTGGCTTTCACCTTAGAAAACCTCATGTTCTATTGAGATTCAGAGAAAAGAATCTACTTTGCTCGGTCATGGAGAAGGAAATGCAACTATCTTGGAATGCCCCCAAGGCATTTTTCATAGCAAAGACCTAGTCTCCCTGGACAAAGGATTTATGAAGAAAAGCATTTGTCTAGACTCAGCCACCTATGGCCTACCTGTGTCATCTATTGGCAGAAAAAAGCTAAGAAACCAAAAAAAGTCAAGCCCAGGACTTGTTTCCATCCTTGTGTTTTTTTTTTGTTGTTGTTGTTTGTTTTTATGTATCTTGAAACTTTTGTAATGACCTATATACAAAATCCCAAAGAACTGACAAAAATTTTCTTTTTTTTTTTTTTTAATATAAGTTTATCGGTTCTTTTATTTCCCCTCTTTTTTTTTTTTTTATTGTTGGGGATTCATTGAGGGTACAATAAGCCAGTTACACTGATTGCAATTGTTAGGTAAAGTCCCTCTTGCAATCATGTCTTGCCCCCATAAAGTGTGACACACACTAAGGCCCCACCCTCGTCCCTCCATCCCTCTTTCTGCTTCCCCCCCCATAACCTTAATTGTCATTAATTGTCCTCATATCAAGATTGAGTACATAGGATTCATGCCTGACAAAAATTTTCTATAGCCAATTATTGAATATAATAAGATCCAAGGATAAAAATATAAAATACACAAGATATATAAACATAAATAAAATTTGATAACTCTGTTTCCATTGAATAATTAGAATTTGAATTAAAGTGTGATTTAGAATATCATAATAAATAATATACTTAAATATAAATATAACCAAATATGTATAGGATATCTCTATATAGAAGGCTGCAAAAGCCTGATGACAGAAATCAAAGCATATCTAAAGAAGGACAAATTTCATTTTCATGGACTGGAAAACCTCAATATTGTAGGAATGTAAATTCTTTCCAAATTAATTAATAGGTCTCTCAATCTTAGTCAAAATCCCAATTTTAGTCAAAATCCCAATAACAAATATATCCTAAAACTTATCTGAATATAAAAAAAGATCTGGAACAGCCTACCTGAAGCTAAAGAGGAAGAAAGTTGGAGAAATCACATTAAGAACTTTCGTATTTAAACACATAATTAAGCTTTAATCAAGACAGCATGGTTCAGCACCTATAGCTCAGTGAGTAGGGTGCTGGCCACATACACAAGAGTTGGTGGGTTTGAGCCCAGCCTAGGCCTGCTAAACAACAATGACAATTGCATCAAAAAATAGCTGGGCATTGTGGCAGGCACCTGTAGTCCTAGCTACTTGGGAGGCTGAGGCAAGAGAATCTCTCAAGCCCAAGAGTTTGAGGTTGCTGTGAGCTGTGACGTCACGGCATTCTACTGAGGGTGACGTAGTGAAACTCTGTTTAAAAGAAAATAAATAAATAAAAGCATGATATTGGTAAAGGAATAGGCAGATAGGTCAATGGAAAATAATGACACATACAGACATAATTTTTCTTTGATAAAGGCACAAATTGAGAGATAACAGCTTTTTCAACTAATGGTATTAGAAAGATTGGACATATATGAAACAAAAAAAAGAATTTAGGTACAGACCTACATTTTCACAAAAAATTAGCTAAAAATGGGTTAGAGATCTAAATGGAAAACATGATACAATAATATAACACTTCTTAAAAATAGCAGGGAAACATTTAGGTGACCTGGCTTTGATGATGAGTTTTTAAATATGATACCATAAGCATAATCAATTAAAAAATTTGGTAAGTTGGACACTATTAAAATTAATAATTTCTTTCCTTCAATAGACATTGCTAAGTAAATGAAAAGGTAAGTCACAGACTGGGATAAAATATATTTCATAAGGATCTTATATCCAAAATAACAAAAAATATTATTAAAGTTCAACAGTAAGAAACAACATCATCCTCTGCCCCCAAAGAAATGCAAAACTATTGAAAACATACCTTATAAATAGGAGATAAAAGTGACAATTATGAATGTGAAAAATAGTCAATCTCATTTGTCTTCAGAGAATTGCAAACCAAAAAGATGAAGACTCACTGCATACCAATTAGAATGGCTAGCATCCAAAAATCTGACAATATATATTGCTGGTAAGGATATGGAGCAACAGGAATCTTCACTCTTGGATGGAGGGAGTTCAAAATGAACAGCTGGTGTGAAGGACAGTTTAGTGGTTTCTTACACAGCATATGTCATGAACCAGCACGGAGAGGGAGAGCAAACTAGAGTGGAATTGGTGGGGAATGAGGAAAATACAGCACAAGAGAAGACACACAAAAAAAGGACTGGACCTGGAGGAATGACTGAGTTGATGGCACAGCCAGCCCCAAAATAAAAAATCAGCTTTATTTTACAGTTTCTGTACAGGGTTGTCTAGAGGGAAGTAGCATAGACCATATGGGGAAATAGCATAAACAAAAGACATAATTTTGGTCTTACAATAAATTGAAAAATATAAATGACTTTCATAAAGACAAATCATCATATTAATGGTTTCTACTCAACTCATTAACAGGACAAGAAGTAAGAAGGGAAAGATCACTAGGATCTCAGCATATTTGACAAAACAAAGGAAGAACTATGTGAGTTGGAGGTTACTACTTAACTTTGTTAGCATATGACCAGGAGAAAGAACAGAAGATCCCAAGGATCTCTGCATAGTTAACTAGACAAAGAAAGAAGCGATCAAGGGTATCCATATAGGGTCAGATAAGATCAAACTTTTGCTCTTCACAGATGATATGATTGTATATCTGGAAAACACCAGGTATTCTACTACAAAACTCTTAGAAGTGATCAAGGAATACAGCAGTGTCTCAGGTTACAAAATCAACATTCATAAATATATATATATATATACCAACAATACTCAAGCTGAAAAAACAGTTAAGGACTCTATTCCATTCACAGTAATGCCAAAGAAGATGAAATATTTGGGAGTTTATCTAACAAAGGACGTGAAAGTTCTCTATAAAGAGAATTATGAAACTCTAAGGAAAGAAATAGCTGAAAATGTTAACAAATGGAAAAACATACCATGCTCATGACTGAGAAGAATCAACATTGTTAAAATGTATATACTACTCAAAGCAATATACAATTTTAATGCAATCTCTATTAAAGCTCCACTGTCATACTTTAAAGATCTTGAAAAAATACTTCATTTTATATAGAATCAGAAAAAAAAACCTCGAATAGCCAAGACATTACTCAGAAATAAAAACAGAGCAGGAGGAATCATGCTACCAGACCTCAGACTACACTATAAATTGATAGTGATCAAAACAGCATGGTACTGGCACAAAACCAGAAAAGCAGATGTCTGGAACAGAATAGAGAACCAAGAAATGAATCCAGCTACTTACCATTATTTGATCTTTGACAAACCAATTAAAAACATTCAGTGGGGGAAAGATTCCCTATTTACAAATGGTGCTGGATGAACTGGCTGGCAACCTGTAGAAGACTGAAACTGGACCCACACCTTTCACCATTAACTAAGATAGACTCTCACTGGATTAAAGATTTAAACTGAAGACATGAAACTATAAAAATACTAGAAGAGAGTGCAGGGAAAACTCTTGAAGAAATCTGTCTGGGCAAGTATTTTATGAGGAGGACCTCCTGGGCAATTGAAGCAGCTTCAAAAATACACTACTGGGACCTGATCAAACTAAAAAGCTTCTGCACAGCCAAGAGCACAGTAAGTAAAGCAAGCAGACAGCCCTCAGAATGGGAGAAGATATTTGCAGGTTATGTATCTGACAAAGGTTTAATAACCAGAATCCACAGATCACTCAAACGTATAAGCAAGAAAAGGACAAGTGATCCCATTGCAGGCTGGGCAAGGGACTTGAAGAGAAATTTCTCTGAAGAAGACAGGTGCACAGCCTACAGACATATGAAAAAATGCTCATCATCCTTAATCATCAGAGAAATGCAAATCAAAACTACTTTGAGATATCATCTAACTCCAGTAAGATTAGCCCATATCACAAAATCCCAAGACCAGGGATGTTGGCGTGGATGTGGAGAAAAGGGAACACTTCTACACTGCTGGTGGGAATGCAAATTAATACATTCCTTTTGGAAAGATGTTTGGAGAACACTTAGAGATCTAAAAATAGACCTGCCACTTAATCCTATAATTCCTCTAGTAGGTATATACCCAGAAGACCAAAAACCACATCATAACAAAGATATTTGTACCAGAATGTTTATTGCAGCCCAATTCATAATTGCTAAGTCATGGAAAAAGCCCAAGTGCCCATCGATCCACGAATGGGTTAGTAAATTGTGGTATATGTACACCATGGAATATTATGCAGCCTTAAAGAAAGATGGAGACTTTACCTCTTTTATGTTTACATGGATGGAACTGTACATATTCTTCTTAGTAAAGTATCTCAAGAATGAAAGAAAAAGTATCCAATGTACTCAGCCCTACTATGAAACTAATTTATGGCTTTCACATGAAAGCTATAACCCAGTTATAACCTAAGAATATGGGGAAGGGAGAGTGGTAGGGGAGGGAGGGAGAAGGATGGGGGGAGGGAGGGTTATTGGTGGGATTATACCTGCGGTGCATTTTACAAGGGTACATGCTATCAAATAATCAAATAGGTTCCTTTTTATCCTAAAGCACTAACACTGTACACTAAAAGTAACAAAGCTAGTTAAGTGAAAGGGAAAAAAAAGAAAGAAAGAAAGAGCTTCCTGACTTCTGGCAGAGGGAGCATGAAGAAAGGAATATGGCTGTTTTGGGAATGGAGGAGAAGAAGCTGGGGGTTCATTCTCTCAGTGTTCCCCAGGCTGTGAGGGCCCTGCCAGTCTCACAGCCTGCTCTCCACAAGCCTATATAGTTTTGTCATTTCATGCAGTAATAGCACTCCTAGGCATTTACTCAAATGATTTGGAAAATTTATGCCTACACGAAAATAGTACATAAATGCTTATAGTAGCTTTATACATATTTTTCAAAACTGGGAGAAATCAGCCAAGCACAATTTACCTTCAGTAGGTAAAGTAATATTATTCAGTGATAAAATGAAATGAGTTATCAATCCATCAAAAGACATGGAGAGACCTTAAATGCCTAGAAAGAAACTGCTATGAAGAGCCTCCAGATTATGTAACTTAGTTGAAAGACATTCTTCAGTTTGCAAAATTATAGGGGTGATAAAAAGGTCAGTAATTGCCAGTGTTTTGAGGGAGGGCTAGTGGTTTGAATGTGGCACAGGTAATTTTTAGTGGGATGAAATTATTCCGTTTGATACTTTAATGGTAGATAGGTGATGCTGTGTGTTTTTCAAAACATAAGGAATTTTATATTACCAGAGTGCTCTAAGGTCTTTCCTTCCAAAACATCCTGAATGGAAATGTGAACAAAAGAGTAACTTTACTGTATGGAAAACTATGGTCTGTGTTCTAAAAACTAATAGCCCCCATCTAATTATAAACACACACAACAGAAGAGACAAATCCCAAGTAATGAACATTTCACGAAGTACCCTCATCAATACTCCTTAAAACTAGGAAGGTCATTAAAAACAAAGAAACACTGGGCGGTGCCTGTGGCTCAAAGGAGTAGGGCACCGGCCTCATATGCTGGAGGTGGCAGGTTCAAACCCAGCCCAGGCTAAAAACTGCAAACCTCCCTCCCCCAAAACAAAGAAACACTGTGAAACGGTCACAACCAAGATGAGGCTAAAGCAGGGGTGCTCAACATTCCTAATGCCACAAATGTATTTTCATGTTAAAAAGGGGTCACGACCCACAATTTGAGAACCTCAAGGCTAAAGAGATATAAGAAAATACAATATGGTATCCTAAATGAAATCCTGATGTGAAAAATGACATTAGAGCACTAAAAGGGAATCTGATTGCAGTATGGACTTTAATAATAATTTATCAACAGTGGTTCATTAATTTAAACAAATCTAGTATAATAAAATATTAATTATAGAATAAATAAATTAAGGATATATCAGAACTCTATACTACTGTCTCAGTATTTTTTACAATATAAAACACTCCTAAAGAGTGGTGTTTTTTTTTTTTAAAGTAATTGTAAGATATAGTTGGGAGAAATCATATATAAAAATCTATAACATAGAATTATTCATTAAAGTATAAAATATTGCATCATTTAAAATTTTTTTCCTAGAAATACAAGAATAGTTGACAAAAAATTATATAGTAGACTTAAAAATTATATTCAAAGTAAAAAAGAAAACTAGCATTTGAATGGATGTTAAAAAAGCATTCATCAAATGAAAAAATATACTCCTGATAAGAATTCAGATGGCCTAGTAATGTAAATATTCTCTCGAAAGTTTAAAAAAAAAATTAAACAAACAGCCAGCGCAACACTATAGGGACTTATTAAAGTGAAGACTGAGAAATACATTGTAATGATCAAAGTTTGTGGTTGCAATATGAGCTAAGGCACCCAGACACAAATATTAAAAATTAAAGAATAAATTTCAATTGTATTACAGAAAATGGAGTTGTCCAAAAACACTAAAATCAATTAGAATTTATTAGAAGTAATATGAGAATATTGTGATTATATCAATTTCCTAGAGCTGCTTTGGAAAAGTACTACAAACGAGGTGGCTTCAAACAACAGAAGTTTATTGCCCCATGGTTCTAAGTAGCAGAAGTTCAAAACAAAAGTTTTAGCAGGGTTAGGCTAACTCTGAAGCTTCTAGGGGAACCTCCTCCCTTGCCTCCGCCTCTTGCAGCTTACTGCAGCTCCAAGAGTACTAGGATGGGGCAAAATCATTTTTTAAAATTTTATTTATTTTATTTTTTTGCAGTTTTTGGCCGGGGCTGGGTTTGAAGCCACCACCTCTCGCATATGGGGCCGGCGCCCTACCCTTTGAGCCACAGGTGCTGCCCGTCGTTTTAATCTCCGCTTCCATCTCCACCTGGCTGTCTTGTCTCTGCAGCTTTGCATTACTGTGGCTTCACAAGTCTATCTGCCTTTTCCCCGTCTCAGCTGTGTATTTTTATAAGAGCACCAGTCAGTGACATTGGTTTGGAATTTAGTCTAACCTAAACACCTAAACTCATCTTGACTTGCCTATATCTACAGAGATTCTATTTCCAAATAGATAGGTAATATTCACAGGTCCTGACATTTAGGACTTGAACATATCTTTTGAAGGGACACAATTCAACCTATAGCAGTGATATAATGTACACCAATGATAACCATTTGGAAATTTATTTGTATGTGAGTGTATAAATAAATATATGCCCATATTTGCTTCAAAATATTAAACATGTTAGAGTATATTTATATATACATTTGTAAGTATATATATTAAATGTATTTACATAGTGTCTATTTTATTAAAAAAAAGGTCATATGGGCTCCATCACTTCCTAGCTCTGACCTTAGGTGATTTCAACAACCTCCCCTGTCTCTGTTTTCACAGCTGTAAAATGGAATAATAATAAAATAGAATTGCAAGAGGTTGTAGTCATGATTTAATATGTTATTTTTAAGAGCAGAGTCTTGTGCAGGATAAATTAATAATAATATATAGTAATTAATTGTAAGAAGTGAAAGCCCTATATTATACAAAACTTTACATATGTGCATTAAGGAACATTTGGTTGAACAAATATTTCTGTGTAGGGAAAACAAAATTGTAAAGATAAATATCTTCCTCAAAGTATTGTTTTCTATTGCAAACACAATTAAGGCCTAATTTTTATTTTTGGAAGAGGCTGATAATGATAATCATATGCTATTCTTGTACAGACCTATGTAAGAACTTCAAAGAAATTTCTTTTTTGAGACATCTAGCTATACTGTCCAGGCTGGAGAGCAGGGGCCTGATTGTAGTTCACTGCAGCCTCCAACTCATGGCAAGTCTTCCTTTTGCCTCAGCCTCCTTAGTAGCTGAGACTATAGTTACGGGCCACCATGAATGTCCTATAAGGATATTTTTGAAGAATAATAATAATAGTGAAAGATTGGCAGTAAATGAAGCTTAAATCTGATTTTTTAAAAAAACGATTGTCAATCTATTATTAATAATTAAACAGCATCTAATGGAGTCTAGATTTATTAGTCGCTTTACCTTCTCTCTCACTTGGATCAGTGGATGAAAAAATTATTAAGTCTCGCTTTTTGAGAAAGTCAATTGTATATTTGAAAAGTATCTCGTCATATTTTGAAATTATTTTCAATATGAAAATGTGAATATATTGAAAATAATATCCAGATGGACACAACAGCAAGAAATGAAACCTAATAAATTAAAGGCAAATAGTTGTTAAAACCTGATTCTGGGAAAATATGATAAATTATAAAGTTTAAAGATATTTTCCCAGTAATTCCAACCTTCATAAGTGAAAAAAAAATTTCATAAATATATACATAAACTTTTAGGAGAACATTTGGAAATAATGTAAATGTTTAGTAAAGAATTAAAGTTTAAATGTACAATACATAAATATAATAAAATTGCATCCAATTTTAAATAAACATTAAGATATATTTAGGAAAGTATTAAGTAAGCAAAATAATCTACTTCATAAAATTATAGTGATGTAATCATAATTAAACTAAGATATACAGCCTGCTCTTCATATTTGATAATCTAATTATAGATGTTTGAAGAAATATTGATATAGATACATAAATAATTATTTCTTTTTATTTTATTCTATAATAAATATTTATTATATGTATGATCCTAATAAGAAGTAAGGATTATATTTGAAAATTCAAATAGGCAATAAGTTAATATTCACAGGTCTTGAGATTTAGACTGAGACTTCAGTTTAAAGTCTCCTTTGAACCATACGCAGTCAGTTCTTCGTATCCATGGGTTCCGCATTATAGATTTAACTAACCACAAATCAAAAATACCATGTATCTGGAAATAAACGTGCCTGTACTGAATACATACACACTTTTCACCAGTCACTGTTCCCTAAATGATACAGTATAATAACTATTTATATAACATTTTAATTGCACTAGGTATTATAAGTAACAGGAAGATGTACGTAAGTTATATAAACGTACTATGTCATTTTACACCAGGGACTTAAGTATCTGAAGATTTTGGCATCTGTGGGAGATCTTGGAACCAATCCCCCACTGATACTGAGAGAAAACAGCACTGCTATTCATATTACTTCTACCTAATTCATTAGAATGATTCTTCTAATAGAAGCCTGAGTGTAATCTTCCCTATTTCCTTTTAACATTAGTATTTCCCCCTCAAATTATTGGCTCATTATTGGACTAGACATACCATCTGAACTTATGTCAATTTAAACATTTCTTCATATGCTGGACGTGGTGGGTTAGGCCTGCAATCCTAGCACTCTGGGAGGCCAAGGCGAGTGTGTTACTTGAGATCAAGAGTTTGAGACCAGCCTGAGAAAGAGCAAGACCCACCTCTACTAAAAACAGAAAAACTAGCCGGGCGTGGTGGTATACACCCGTAGTTGCAGCTATTCCAGAGGCTGAGTCAAGAGGATTGCTTGAGCCCAAGAATTTGAGGTTGCCGTGAGCTTTCATGCCACAGTACTTTACCCAGGTTGACAGTGAGACGTTATCTTTGAGTAAACAAACAAACAATTTCTTCATGAAATCCCAACATGTTGTAGGAAGACAACTTTAGAGAGTTGTGTATTTTTATACCCAATATTTTACTCTGTATTACAGTGGAGAACAATTTGTGCCCTTCTCTCAGTCTTGGAATTTCAGAGAACATCTGGACAAAAGTCAATGATGGGCTAAATTCCATGAGCTCAATGTCAATCTCCAACTATTGACGCTTACTCAGCTCCTTCATACTGACATTTAATCTTAACAATGAACAGTCACTGATGAAAAATACAGAAGTGTCTTCAGAATTCAACAACTCAAAGTAAATGTAAGATTTAATATTTATATCCTTAAAATACTATTTGTTTACTGTAAGAGAAAAAATAATCCTAGAACGCTATTTATGATATAAAATGTGATGTATATTGGGATACCAAAAACAAGAGAGCAATACTAGTAGATGAGATATATCAAAATAAAAATTAATAGAACTAAGAAAAGTAAAATGCTAAATTTAGGTCAATTTTAAGGATTATGTCTTCGATCAGAGAGAGTGAATTATGAAAATATTGTATCATGAAACATGAAAATACATACTATGCTTAGGTCATGTTTGAATCAAGACACATTAGCTAAGAGAAAAATTAGAGGGTTTTTATAGACTCTAATTTGGAAGATATGTGTGAAAATTAATTATTTAGAATAAAGAATAACTTAAACAAAAATATGTAATGGGACCAAAATATCTGAGGGAAAGAAAAGGGAGTCAGGGGAAAAAAAAAGAATGTTATTTGATTTTGCATTTTTTCACAATTTGTTTAAAAATTATTATCTGGATTAGTAGGATTTTCTTTTTCCTGAAAGTTTTCCCTACCAACTATTGCACTGGCATTTATTGGCTTAATGGCCTCAGGCAAAGGTAAATTTTTTTTTTTTTTTTTTTTGCAGTTTTTGGCCAGGGCTGGGTTTGAACCTGCCACCTCTAGCATATGGGGCTGGTGCCCTACCCCTATGAGCCAAAGGTGCCGCCCAGCAAAGGTAAATTTTAAGAGTGCCACTATCTTCATCTTTAATACCATTTCTCAGCTTTGACGCTCCTGACAGTTTGGGCTGCACAGCTCTCTGTTTTGGGTGGCTGCCTTGTACACCCCCGATCTCTACCTACTATTAGCCATTGCTCCCTGTCTCATAATTGTGACAATCAAAAATGTCTCCAGATATTTCCAAATTTACTCTAGGGGGTTCATTCACCTCTGCCGAGAACCATCGGTCTATAAAACAGTAGACATTAATAGTATCCAGGCCATATTTATTGTGAAAAATAAATGATATTCTCTATTACCTGGGTCGTGGCGTTGCTGTGAGAATTAATTGATGAGAATACAGATAGCAAATTCTCCAACATATAGTTACTGCTCATGAAATGTTAGTTATTATGATTTGACATAGGCCCGTTTATCCCATGAGAATCTTGTTTAATAATAATACTCAAGTTTCCTTCCGTTTCTTAAATTCTACAATTATTTCAGATTAAATAACTAATTTTTAATAAAATCAGTAGAAACTTTCAACAAAGATCATACAATAAATGTAATCATAATATTTAAATTGCCCCACAGAAACAAAAACTAAAAATGAAAATAGATTTCATATATAAAATATTTTATGGAAAAGGAAGGACAGACATGCATTATTTACAATTTTTATAATAACATTTATTATATTTGAAGTGTGAACAAAAAATAGTATTTATTTTTAGGTAGAGTAAGAAAGTAGAAGACATTGGTATTGGGAGACACTTTTTCACTTTCCTCTTCCATTTTATTTTTCATTATTTTTATATATTAATTTCACTTAATATTCTTATAAGGGCTTGCCACATACTTTAACATGTTCATGAGGAGTTCTCGTAATTATGCTAGTTTATAATACTGAAAGCCTTTAATTGTGCTAAAAACCACTAACAACTGACAGCTTTGAGAATCATCTGATAAAATAATTGATGTAGTACCCAAGTGTGGTGTATACATTGTGTCCAAAAGACCACACCAAATACTGCAACTCTTTGACAATGTCAGCAGGAAAAAGAGGCAATAATTGGCTAGCTTGTCCTTAACCACAGAAGATATTCTGAATTATATAACATAATTGCACCCCTAAAAACTTGGCCTTTCCTGCCATGATTGCTCTTACTCTGCAATTTCAGCAAATGAATGAAATTCCTGTCAATTGCATTTTAATTAGGTCATCAATGACCTTGGCAATAAACACAAGACAGTTTAACAAACCCCTTAAAGAAAGGTGGATCAGAAAGCCTCAGAAAGCCAGAAAGTCTCAGCTGGCCCCTCAAGACCCCAAGTATAGTAGGTATCTCAATGGCATTTTTATGTGCCCTGATATCAGTGCCAGCTCAGCCATGGTTTGTAAATGTCCTTGAAAGATCTTGAATAACTATTCCTAATTATCATAGCCCTAAAACCTCTTTGGAGGTACTTATTTGGGGAACACAATTATTATATAGATCTGATAAGATTCTTTTAAGATTTTTCCTTAAAGGGACTTAATCATGAGGGACTCTGGTATTAAGAAATGATTCAGTGGTGGAATCTCAATAAGGGACAATGACATTCCAACTTGTAACTACATCAGTGTTTTCCTTGGCAATTTTTTCATCTACTTATCTATCTTTATGCTTATAGATCTACGTGGAGATAGCATTTTTTTTTTTTACCATTGAGGTATGTCTATACAACTACAATACTCCTAGTTGCAAGGCTAGACTTGGTGACTATAGAAGGTCACTCACCTGTTCCAACAGTAAAGTACTAAGTCCTGGTCTCTATATTTGTGAGATTCTATGATTCCTGTTTAAGCTAAGAAGTCCCGTTTTATGATCATGCCTCTGACCATTAACCCTGACCTTCAAAGAACAGACTCTATTGAAATTCTCAATGGTATCAATTTCTTAATCACTAAGGCATTTCTTATCACTATCATGGGGATAAGGATGATAAGGCCTTATCACTTATCATGGGGAGGTTTTTCTCTTTCCTACTGAACATAGTTAGCTTAGGTTCTCTGATTTTACATAATTAATTCATTCTTAACGGCCCACTTTTCTCAGCTTTTTAACCTTTTCCTCAAAATGCTGCCAAGACAGTTAGTATCTCCATCTCATTTATTACAGGCCAGCATCATTTCCCAAATTTAATGAGCCATTCTAGCAGAATATAAAGCTGACTTTGGGCATGTTTGCCAGGATATTAAATCAAAAGAAAATGCTCCCACATGAATAAACTCTTTTCTTCTGTCCAGCTATATATTTGACCTTCTCCCTTGTTGTGCAAGCTCAAGCTTCACTGCTTTATGTCTTCCAAGGACCAGTAGCATTGTAAGTAAATAATCTCCTCCATACAGTTGGAAAGAGAGTATTTATTCACTTGAGTCTTGATAGTAGGTATTGAAGGAAAGTCAAGACTGATCCTGAGCATGGTAAGGAATGTTAAAAAAATACATCTATTTTCATTTAGGCTTTTGCATGTTAATCAGGCAATGGTAAGCAACTCTTACCTAAAAAGAGCAAAGGAATCTACTTCTGTCAACCAGGTCTTTCAAGGCAGTCTAGTGGTTTAAACATTTAAAACACATCCACTTAGGTGTCTGCACCATGATGAAGAGTCCTGCTGTTCCACGCCTAGGATACTTTAAAGTCTAGTGACTACAGTAGTAATGTGTCTATTAAAGGATCTTTTATTGACTTTCCTCAATTCCTGTTCACTTTCTTATCCTTATATGATAAAATGGCAGATCTAATTTTCTGTACATCACCCCTTCCAATTGCAAGAAACAGGGTATTATTAAATGCCATCATATAGGCCTTATTTTAGTCACAATGTGTTTGTTCTGAGTTGACTGTTGGCTAATAGGAACCTATTTTTTTTTTTTTCAAATCACCTTTGCCAGGTAAGAAGAGACAAATAGTGTAACAAATGTTATGCTCACTATTGCCCCTATGTCTTTCAACTATAGAGCTATTGCCCTTCTACTCATATTACACCCTACAGTACCACAGGTGACATTATCATATCAATAGCTGGAATGTGAAGAAAACCAAAACAGCTGTATTAATCAGGATCTCTAGATTAATACACACACCTGTATGTGTGTATACTTATACAGATACACACTGATGCTTGAATAGCATGGGTCTGAACTATCTTGTGTTTTGTTTAACTGTACTTGGATTAAAAATATAGTTGTTGTGGAATGCACAACCCACATATAAGGAGGGCCAACTTTTATAGGTATATGTGGGTTCTGCAGGGTTGACTGCAGGGTTGAATATGTACATATTTTTGTATCCATAGTAGGTGCTGGAGCCAATCCTAGGTATATACTGAAGGATAACTGTATACACACACACACACACACTGTTTACAATTGCACGTAAACTTTATGGGTGCTGTGTGTGTATGTATATATGTATATATATGAGAGAGAGAGAGAAGACTTATTATAAGAAATTGGCTCACGTCCTTATGGAAGCTGAGAAGTCTTTATATCTGCAGTTGACAAGCTGGAGAACTAGGAGAGCTGGTAATATTATTCCAGGCTGAATCTAAAGGCATGAGAACAAGGAGTGTCAATGGCATAACTTCTAGTGTAGTCCAAATTAAAAGACAAGAGAAGACGGGTACCCCACCTCAATGACAGGCTGATGAGCAAATTCTCCATCACTCAGTACTTTGGTTCAGTTTGGGCCTTCAGTGGATCTAATGAGGCCCACTCACATTGGGAAAGGGCAATCTGCATTACTCAGTCTACTGAATTAAATGCTAATCTCATCCAGAAACATCCTCGCAAGCAGACCCTGAGTAATGATTAATCAAAGGTCTGGGTACAACCTGGCCCAGGGAAGCTGACACACAAAATTAAGCATCACAGAAAACGCTCCTCATCTGCGATCAGCCGTGGAATCTTTGTAACCCTGTGACCAAATCCAGATCACAGGGATGTTCCAAACTTCAAATCCCATCTTGAACATTTGCTTTGTAAGGCCATTTTTGGTATCAACTAAGTAAACTGTTATGTCATCAAGAAAAAAAAAAAAACCCAAAAAACCTTGAGATAAGACATAGATGCAATTAATATATTTGTGTAGTTACACTAAGAAATAGGATGCTAGTATAAAAATTGAAATAGAGATGTAAAGAAAGCCAATGAAAGATTTGCTAAGGGAAAGTTATTGCTGTAAGCAACTGAAGTGTAATACTGTTGTGGACGTGCTGAAAGATTGTGTAAAACATAACTCAGTTTTCACACAGAGGTGAAAGTATTGGATATTCATATGCAACTCTTCGTGCCTCGCAGAATTATTAACTGGTGTTTTCAACATGGCCTGAATGAAGGCTGAATATTCTCCCACCCTAAAGCCAATGAATGACTAAAGGAAGAAAAATGGAAGAAGTGGACTAACTGTTAAGAAATTACCCCCATGTGACCTGTGTGGGAGATGATGGAACTATCGCAATTGTGGTAGGGTTCAGATAAACTTTTCCACAGAGTCCTCTTTTTCCTTGGTGTTTTAGTGAGCCAATAAGTAAGGACTTAAGGTCTGGAACATCTTTTGGAAAATGTATAAAAGTAAAAATATCTTTCCTTGTTATATACTAATTATATAAATCAATTAAAAGACACTCAATTATCTACTTTTTGAGTAAATTTGGCAACTTTTATTTGATCAGTTTAAGGTGTCTTATAATGAGTCTATAAAGTACAAATAATCAAAATAGATTACATATAATGATTCTGGTGAGAATATATATTTGTATGTCTGAGGTCAATCAATTAAGTTCATGAACTCATCCTGAAAAAGATGCTGCATGACTCATTGCTAAATATCACTATGGTCACCAGATGTCCAACGGGATACTTTGAAGGTGACCAGGTTACCTCATATTCAGCAATGAGGTATGTAGACTTTCTCTAGGATGAGTTTGCATCTTAATTGTCAGAACTTGTATGTAAATTTAGAAATTTTTGGAAGGATGCTAGACATGTTAACAATGGTAATATCTTGCTAAAATTTTAGATATATTTTTTCATACACATTTCCATATGCTTTTTCCAGCAACTCCAAGAAGGGCAGAAAGGTTGATAATCTACATCATAGGGAGTTCATAGCAGGTAGACTTGCCTTTTGGCAAAAAGTCTTATTTTTATTTTTTCTGTTTTTGATAATGGCTCAAGTGAGTCAACTATTTTATTCCCAGAGAGGTTCTAAAATATTTACAAGGTCGATAGGGTTTCTGCTCTTTGCCTAGGTCAGCTTACCTGAAAAAGTATAAGCTGGGAGGAAGCTCAGAGTTATTAATTGAATCTAAAAGTGTTCCTAATCTTCTTCTTTAGAAATTGTCTTTGAAAAGAAAGAGAATTAAATTGTATATTGTAAGAGTCCCATCTATTCAGCCCTATATTTACTGCTGAATAATTTGAAACAGATCATGTTCTTCTTTCATTGTGGTCCTGTAGGCATTTTGGGTTGTTCTGTTTTGTTTTTTAGTTTGGAGTTTTAATTTTTATGGATACATAATAGTTGTACATGTGATATTTTGACACAAGACTACAATATGTAATGACCTACACAGGTCACATGGAGGTAATTTCTTGCAGTTAGTCACTTTTTCCGTTTTTCTCCCTTTAGACATTCATTGGCTTTAGGGTGGGAGAATATTCAGCCTTCATATCAATTCAGAGATCCAACACCTTAAACTCTTATCATTTCTCTATGTTGGGAGCATTCTAATTCCATTCTTCTAATTATTTTGAAATGTGCAATAAATTATTAACTATAGTTATCCTGTTGTGATACCCAAAAGTAGATCTTATTCCTTTAGTCTAAATGTATTTCTGAGCTCATAAACCAACTCATATTTATACCCCATCCACTATTTTCCCCTCGCCAGCCATCACTCCACTCGTTATTACCATGAGCTCAATTTTTTTAGCTGTCATGTCTGAGTGAGAACATGTGATATTTATCTTTCTATGCATCCTTCACTTCACAATTCCAGGATTTCATTCTTTTATGGCTAAATAGTATGCCGTTGTGGATATACACCACATTTTCTTTATCCATTCATCTGTTGATAGACATTTAGTCTGATTCTATAACTTGGCTATTGTGAATACTACTACAATAATCATAGGAATGCAGATATTGCTTCAATATACTGATTTCTTTTTTCTTTTTTTGATATATACCCAGAAATAGGATTTCAGAATCATGTCATTGTTGTATTTTTAATTTTTGAGGAACCTCTAGGCTGGTTTTTGTACTGGTTGTACTAATTTATACACCTACCAGCAGCATATGAGCATCCTTCTTTTTCCAATTCTTGCCAGCATCCTTTTTGACAAAAGCCGTTTTAAGTGGAGTGAGATTGATATCTCATTCTGTTTTTTATTTGCATTTCTCTAATAATTAGTGATGCTGAGCACTCTTTCATATACCGGTTGGCCATTTGTATGTCTTCTTTTGAGAAATGTCTATATAGATCTTTTGCTCATTTTTTGAAATGAATTATTTGATTTTATGATGTTTTATATGTTTGAGTTCTATATATATTCTTGTTATAAATTCCTTATCAATTGAATATTTTCCAGATATTTTTGCCCATTTTATAGGTTGTCTCTACACTTTGCTAATTATTTCTTTTGCTGTTCAGAAGCTTTTTACCTTGATGTGATCCTACTTGCACATTTTTACTTTGGTTACCTGTGTGTTTGAGCTTTTATTCAAGAAATCTTTGCTTAGAACAATATCTGGGAGCATTTTCTCAGTGTTTTTTACTAGCAACTTCATGGTTTCTGGTCTTCATTTAAGTCTTTAATTCATTTTGATTTGAGTTTGTATATGATAAGAAATAAGGGTCTAGTTTCATTCTGTATATTGACGTCCAGTTTTCTTAGCACCATACATTGAAGAGACTATCCTTACCTCAATGGATGCTCTTGGCATATTTGTCAAAAGTGAATTGGTTGTACTGGATTTACTTCTGGGCTCTCTGTTCTGTTTCTTCCCTCAGTGTATCTGTTTTTACGTCATTACCATACTGCTTTGATTACTGTAGCTCTATATTGTGATTTGAAGTCAGGTAATATGATGCCTCCAGCTTTGTTCATTTTTCTCAGAATTTCTTTGGCTATTCTGGGTCTTTTGTGGTCACATATTAATTTTGTGCATGTTCTATTTCTGAGAATAATATCCTTCACATTTTAATAGAGTTTACATTGAATCTGTAGATTACTTTGTTTATCATTTTAGCAATATCAATTCTTCTAATTTATGAACATGAATATCTTTCCATTTTTGTGTGTCCTCTTCAATTTCTCTCATCAAATTTCTATAATTTTCATTGTAAAAATATTTCATTTCTCTTCTTAAATTTATGCCTAGGTATTTTATTTTATTTGTAGCTATTATAAATGAGATCACTTTCTTGGGTGTTTTTGTTTATTATTATTTGTTTGTTAGATTGTTTGCTAATGGCCTATAGAAGTCATGCTGAATTTTACTGCTGATTTTATATCCTGCAACTTTACTGAATTGTATTGCTAACCTTGTTTGAAATCTTAGAGAAAAGTCTTTCCCCCCTGTTAATTATGATGTTAGCTATGTGTTTGTTGTTTATAGTTTTTATTGTGTTGAGGTATATTCCCTCTATAACAAGTTTGTTGAAAGTTCTTATCATGAAAGGATGTTGAATTTAACAAATACTTATTTTTATCTATTGAGATGATTGCCTGATTTTTCTGTCCTTCATTTTGTATATGTGATATATCACTTTTATTTATTTGCGCACATTAAATAATCCTTTCATCCCTGGAATAAATCCCTCTCGCATGATATCTTTTTAACGTGTTGTGGAATTTGATTTGCCAGTATTTTGCTGAGAATTTTTGCATCTGTGTTCATTAGAGATATTGGCCTATATGTTTATTTTCTTGGGTATTTGTTAGGGTAACAGTGACTTTGTAAAATGAATTTGGAAGTATCTCCTTCTTTTTAAATTTGTGGGATAGTTTGAGCTGAATTTGTATTAGTTCTTTAAATGTTTGGTAGAATTCAGCACTGAAGCCATCAGGTCCTGAACATTTCTTTGATGGGGGACTTTCTTTTTATTGCTGCTTCTGTCTTGTTATACCTCTTTGTTATTATTACACAACATTTTTTGTTTCCTTTTACAGTCTTTGTCTTGAAATGCATTTTATCTGACATAAGTATAGCAACTCTTGCTTTTTTTGTTTGTTTGTTTGTTTGTATGTTTTTGTGGTTTTTTTTTTTTTTTTTTGGCCGGGGCTGGGTTTGAACCCGCCACCTCCGGCATGTGGGACCGGCACCCTACTCCTTGAGCCACAGGTGCCGCCCAACTCTTGCTTTTTTTTGGTTCTATTTGCATGAAATATCTGTTCCTTTTTTTACCCTTTCATTTTCAAGATATGTGTGTCCATAGGTTAAGTGGATTTCTTGTAGGTAGCATATAATTAGGTCTTTTTTTTTATCCATTCAGTCACACTTGTCTTTTGATTGGAATATTTAGTCTATGTACTTTACATGTTAGCATAGATAGATAAGGAATTCTTATTGACATTTTTGTTACTTGTTTTCTTGTTATTTGGTTAGTTTTTTCTTACCTTCTTCCTGTCTTCATTTGTGTATAAGTGATTTTCTATAACAGTATTCTTTCATTTCTTGCTCTTTATTTTCTGTGTATCAATTGTACATTTTTGCTCTTTATTTGTCCGGAAGCTTGCAAACAGCATCTTATAATCAATTATTTAAACAGATGACAACTTAACTCTGATCACAATGAGATGAAAAAAATAAAGAAGCCAAGTTAAAACTAAAAATGAACAAACAAAAAAACTACACTTTAATCAATCCTCTCCACTTTTTGACTTTTGAAGTCTCTGTTTATCTTGTTTGTCTATCTCCTAACAAATTGTTATAGTTATTAATATTGGTAGGTTTGTCTTCTAAACTTCATAGTAAAGATATGAGTGATTTATACTCTGTAATTATAGTGGTAGGATATTCTATATTTGCCTGTGTTCTTACTTTTATCAGTGAGTTTTATACTTTCAGATAATTTTATGTGGATTATAGGGTACTTTTCTTTCAGATTGAAGAACTTTTTTTCAGCATTTCTTGTAGTACATCTCTGGTATTTATGAAATCACTTCCACTTTGTCTGGGGAAGTTTTTATTTCCTGCTTATGTTTTAAGGATAACATTTCTGGATGTGATAATTCTGTGTTGGACACTTTTTCCCTTCAGTATTTTGAATATGCCATCCTATCCTCTCCTGGCCTGTAAAGTCTCCACTAAGAAGTATCTTCTGCCAGATGTATCAAAACTGTTTTTTTTTTTTTTTTTAATTCCATTTGCTTATTTTCTCTTGGTGCTTTTAGGATCCTTTCTTTGTCTTTTAGTACTGAGAATTCAGTTATTATGTGCCTTGAGGCTGCCTAACTTGGGGTGAATCTGCTTGGTGTTTTTTGACCTTCTTGTACTTTTAGATATTCGTATTTTTACTAGGTTGGGAAAGGGCTCTGTTAGTATGTTTTGAATAAACTTTTTACCTCAGTGCCTTTTCTATATCCCTTTAAAGGCCAATAACAACTATATTTGCCTTTTTGAAGTTATTTTCTTGATCTTATAAGGGTACTCAATTATTTTTTTCATTACTCTTTCTTCTTCTCTGAATATTTTCATATGTGCTTTCTTCAAGCCCATGGATGCTACTTGATTAATTCTGCTGTTGAAAGCCTCCGATACATTTTATCAATTTGTCACTTAATTTTTTTTGTATCTCTAGAATTTATGTTTGTGTATTATTTCAATCTGTTTGTTAAATTTATCAGTTAACATTTTAAATTTCTTCTGGGTTATCTTGATGTTCATTGAGCTCCTTCGAGTTAGCTATTTTGAATCCCTTGAGAAGTCACGTATTTTCATCTCTCTACAATTGTCATTGGTGACTTATTTAGTCAATTTTTGAAATAATGTTTTCCTAGATATTCTTGATGCTTGTGGATGTTCATCAATGTCAGGGAATTGAAGAGTTAGGTATTTATTAAAATTTTGAAGTTCTAGTTAATTTGTAACCATCATTCCTGAGAGGGCTTTCCAAGATTTCAAAGGTGATTAAGTGTTGTAATCAAGCCAGTGACCACTGAAGTAGTGGGCATATTAAGCCCAGAAATACTGTCCAAAAGGAAGAGCCTGCAGTTGGGGGCCTCGGGATTCTGCCTGATGTCTTAATTTACTATAGCTGAGATGGTACTCAAATGAAAAGAAAACATCTTTTGTATTCATTCTTCTCTTTTTCCAAAGGAGAACAAAACTGCCCCAGCACTGTACTATCTTGACACAGGCACTGCCAAGGCTACTGCAGCTGGTGTGACATGGGTGACACATTAAGTGCACTGCCTTTGAGAACAGCACAGCACCAAGGGCTTGCCTGAGGACTGCAGTCTCTGTGGCCTGCTTGCCATTCAGATTTATTTGGTACCTCAGGACGCTTTGTTCAGGCTGTAGTGAAGCTAGCCAGAACTCAGCTGTATCCTGGTAGGGTACAGATTCCTTTAGATACTGGGCTAATCTAAATATCCTCTTAGTGGGCACTGGCAAAATTCTGAGTGGTGTTGGGTCCATTCTGATGCAACAGCACCGAGTTCCAATGCAATGGCCCACACTCACGTGGCTTTTCCTACCCAAAGCACACAGACACTCTCCCTGTGTTTCATAGCCTAGAGTTGGGGGAAGAGTAACGTAGGCAGTGCAAACTGCCCTTCCTGTCCTCTTCCATGCCTCTTTCTTCGTCAATATGTTTAAACCTTTTTTTTTTTTTTTGAAGGTGCTTTTCAGCCTGCATAATTATTCAATTCCATCACAGGGACAGTATGTGTATGGTTCTGTTCAGGCATCTTGCTTTACCTTATTTTCTAAGTCTCTAGCGCCATTTTGCATAGAAAGGTTGTGAAGAGTTTCTGGTATGCCTCTCTGTCCAGTGCACATGTGTTTTATTCACTTACACATAATGTGTTGAAGGAGGGAGTTGAAAGCAACTGTTTTCACCAGAGTTTCTGTTTTGTAGGTGGTGTTGAGTTGGTTTCTGGTACTCCCAATTGACGAGAACAATGAGAATTTTCACTTTCAACTCCAACGACCATTCAAGCGGTCCAGAAACCCACCCTGTGTACAAATATGTATACCTATCTCATGGCATCAGTGACATGTTTTAGAACAGAGAGCCAGGAGAAAATTTGTGGAGAATAAAAAGTAATCACCCTGATGGATTCCAGTGGCAGTATTTATTCATGATAATTCAGATAACTTCCAGAAGCCAACACCATGTGCAAGTATCACACATATAGTGACAGAGGGTGTCTAGCTTTGACTGTTTTCTTCCCTGCAGATCCTTCATACCAGCCACTTGTACTGCCTAATTTTGCAGAAAAGTGCAGTCTTGTAGACAGTCCTTCAGTTCATATCCACTCTTCCACTCCACCTATACCATCAATATTCAGTGAGGAGAAAATAAAATTGGATGAATACTTTCAAATATTTGGTCTAATAAACTTGGGTCTAATAACAGGGGGGAAAGAAACACCAAGAACTGATAATCTAATGCTTTTTATCTTTTATTCCACAAAGGAAAAATTGTTCATCTTGCAAGACAGATAAAAACATTTCTGGATAAAAATAGAGAAATTCAAATGGATTGGAAAAGGTAAGACGGGCACGTTGAAGGCTGAGGAAGGAGTACTGGCTAACATTTTAGCGTAATAACCTCGTAAAACTACTTTTAAATTCTTTAGTTTTATACATTAATGGAAACCAGTGAAATGACACATATTTACTCAATTTGTTGTCACATTTCACAGTCCCTATATATTCTTCTTTTGTAAGAATATGTAAGAACTATGGATTCTCTATAACATTTGTCCTATAGTAACCTCCACAGGCTACACAGGTTACTTACTAAATCATTTTAAAGGATTAGTAATGTTAATATGAAAAATGAATCTAATGAAAGGTACAACATTTATGGTTAGAATCACAGTGTTGTCTGGTTAGGTTACATCTACACAGAATTATAGCCTGGACAGGGGCAAGTTTCTCTTTTATGCAATGTATGTTATATCACATTCATTGTTAAATATTATGATAGAAGCAGTCATACATCAATAGAAGTGATCAAACATTATTTTCCAATTAAAAAAATTATCTATTAAAACTAATTGGCATATTTCTTTTATATACTTTTCTTTTTTGTTAAATTTCCAATTAATATCAGGATACAGACTATTTGGTGAACTCTCATCTAATGGCCACAATATAGGGGTATATGGCACACCTCCTGGGTGAAGGGTTCAACTACAACTTGGACTTTACCTAACAACACAACGTAACCTAATCTTGTATATACTTTTCAAATACTGAAAAATAATTATAGAAGAGTTTCAGTTATTTCTTATCTAAGTGGTTTATATTTCTTTTCAGCATTCTCTGCTGTTCTTACTAAATACATGAGAACAATATGTGTAAAAGAAACAACATTTCTTTCACATTTACTGATTCTGCTTAATGGTTTTCCATTATCTGTTTTGTAAGTGACATTCACTAATATATGCTAATCTTCCCCAGATCCTCATTTAGGTTTATTTATCCTTAATTATTTTATAATTCTTTCTTATAATTATATTGAATATTCTTTATTCTTATAAATCCCTTCACGTAGGTGAAGAACAGTCTTCTCACTTTTAATTACGTTGTCTCTTAGGAGATAATTTCCCCCTCCCCCATAACAGTTGCAACACTTGTTCTTAATGTACCATATGGTACTAAATTTTTTTTATTTCTTTGCTTTTGATTAATATTTCTATAATGTTATGTTTGGAAAACACATTACATTCTGTCATGCATGTTTAAATTATTGATCTTTAAGCAAGCATTTATAAAAAATCTCTTTACCTGATTTTACCGTAAAATAAACAGCTCTCCAGGAAAAAAAATATATATACACTTTCTCTGACAATGTCCCAGAATAAATAATCTACTTTGAAGGCATTTTAATTTTAGGTATCATCACTAACATTGTTAGGTTGGGCATTTAGTTACACATGAGCAAGGTGGATGCAATGAGGGTATTTTGGAGTGGGTAGGGTCAGGCTGGCCTGGGCTTAGTCACTAATTGAGAGCTTCCAGATAAAAGACCTTGCAGGTAGGTTGTTTTGGGGAATTGAGGATGTTCCTGAGGCTTTTGGACACAGACAGATAGCTACAAGTTGTTATGGGAACATCTCATGGGAACATAGGTGATCAAAACCCTAGGAAATTTCCAAGAAACAGCTGACACCCTTCAAAAGCTGTGTATAAAATCCAGCATTGAGATCTCCATGATGCCTGTAGTCATGCAGGTGGGGCCTGTTTTGCCATCCAAACCGTTAGAATGAACATTTCCTTTCTCACAAAACTTTATTGGTTCTTGTTCTTTTTAACTATTTTGGCAACTACCTGAAGCCATCGCAGTGATGCCCTAACAACATTAAAAATCTAATTCCAAGTGCAAAATGAGAGACGTAGTTTCTCTTTATTAATTGATTCTTGGGTATTCTTGACTGCAATTGTGGTTGTTTTTATTTGTGTTATATATGTATATATGATGTTGTGCGTGTACTTTGATGTATGAATTTTGATATCATATATATGAATGACTTTTTGTAAGTTTATTTTTATGTAAAATCAGAAGTATCCTGATTGAATTCTTTACTAAAGAGTTTTCTCTCTCTCACACTCTTTTCCTCTTGCCCTTTGTTTTCTCTTACACGAACAAATACAAACACACACATCATTAATCATTTTGAAGAATAGAATTTTTTTTTGTTATACAAGACTCCATTGCCTAATTTTTTTTTTTTACAAATAATGTCTTATTTTGTAATCAGAAAAATATTACCTTAGATTAATATGTAAAATATTTTGTTGCAAATATTAGAAGTTTAACCATAACTGGCTTGTTGTCATGTGGTAATTTATTGCCTGCCATAATAAAAAGAAAGGGAAAAGTAAGCAGAAGAGGTGAAAATAGTAGATGTCTCTTCCAAATGTATGGTGAGTTTTGGTATAAAAGAAATGGCTATCCTCTTACCCTCATGAGAGCAGTGTACATATAGTAAGTCATTGACTGTATATTATGGTAAAATAAATCTATATTAATAAAATAAGTTCATGAAGGTGTCTTGACATAGCTTAACATGTCTTTTCCATGCTCTCTACAACAGGGATTCCAGCAGAGAAAAATATTGGTAGACATATTCTCAGGAACTGTAAGGGTGCTCAGAACCCATGAGAACTTTTTATCTGCAACAGAACTGACCCCACTACCATCCTCACTTTGTCAAATATACTCAATTCTGCCAACTTGTGCAAGCCAGTGGAAGTGATGATGAATAAAGATAAAGAAGAAGAAATAAAGAAGAACTTTAAAGAGATAAAGAAGAACTTTATCACACTAATGATATTGTAGTACTCTTCAGAATCCTTGAAACTTAATGTGTTCCTTGCAGCTTTGTGCTAAATGTTTAAACTTAATCCTTTGCATGCAAACCCATGAACGTTTCTTGAAAAGTGCTATAAAAGACATCAAGGTGAACATATCAGAAGATTTAGTAATGCTGAAGAGTATTTATAAGTTTATTGAAAGAATGAATAAGTGAATGGATATTGCAGGCAGAATGGGGACCAAAGGCCCAATTCTTGGCAAGGGAAAACACCTCCCCCTAAAAGGGGAAAATGAAAAAGTAAGCTAAATGAGTTGGAACAAAGGAAAGTCAGCTAGTTTACCTTTAAAACAGTCGCTGCTAAATTTATCAGCTGAGGGTTTCCTGCTTTTCCTAGAAGCCTGGCCAGTTGTGGATATAGCTTACTAACACTCCTGCTGGGTCTGTTTTTTTTTTTTTTTGGGGGGGGGACAGAGTCTCACTATGTTACCCTTGGTAGAGTACCATGGCATCACAGCTCACAGCAACCTTAAACTCTTGAGCTTAAGTGATTCTCTTGCCTCAGCTTCCCAAGAAGCTGGGACTACAATGCCTGGCTATTTTCTTACTGCAGTTATCATTGTTGTTTAGCAGGCCCAGGCCAGGATTGAACCCACCACCCTTAGTGCATGTGGCTGGCACTGTAACCACTGTGCTATGGGTGCCCAGTCGCCCCTGCTGGGATCTGTAAGCACTCTAAAGGAATAATGGCCACAGAGGAAGCTGTGTGCAAGGCCTACCAAGAAACATTAACTAGGCTGTCTCCTGCCCAGTTAACAGTCAAAGGAAATACTCATGGTGGAGATTTGTATTTGGCTGGGGAAGAGATCAAGGGAACAGCTGGAGCCCTGACATATGGGTAGGAGGGCTTATGTCTTTTATTGCAAGGAAGACCCTCTGTGGTGGTGACGAGAGGAAAATTCCACTTTCCCACTAATTCTTCAGAGGAGATTAACGCCAGTGGCATTTTACTCTGCAGTCAATGAGCATAGATTGACACCTCCCTAGGAATCTGTATGTGTGACCACAGACAGGAGGCTGCCCCCACACAAGCCTCAGGTTCCTGATTTTTCAAGGCTGCTTAAACCCTTAAAGTTAATGATTATAGAAACAATAGAAGCTGATATGTTCACTCAGAGAAACTGTTGGTGTCTTTGTTCCCTTCCTCAGCTTACCTGCTGAGCTAATAAGCAAATATTCTTCAATAAAAGCTGAGTGGAACTGACACTTGGGGCCATCGTCAGAACCCTGCAAAAGGGTGGTGGTCCCCTGTGATTCCACCTTTGAAAATTCTATTTTGTGTGTCTTGTCTCTTTCTTTCTCATCGTTTCTAACTTCATAATTCTTCAGTTGGTTGCCGCCTTATCCACAGGTCTTAACAGACCCTGCTCCTGGGGTGGGACACTGGCAGATATAAAGTAAGATTTAAAGGAGTTGTACTCAACTTACACTGAAAATCCTAACTCCTTGAAAGTTAAGCAAAAATACTTTTGATTTTAACATCTGTCGAAACTTTCTCTAAAATGCATTAACTGCTGTTTAGTAATCAGAGCTTAAATGAGATCGAATCTCCCAGTTTACAGAGACTTTGTACTCTCATTAACAAGAGTCTTTGTATCAGATTATCATTCATATTTTATACGTAAATATAGAATGGATGGTGGATGTACAGCTCACGTAGTAAATACATACTCCAAAGATCATACTATCTTAAACAATTGATTTTGTAATTTTTAAAAATTATTGAAATTTAAAATAAATTTAAGCCATTTGTTTCTCTTACCTAAAAATGAACATTCCAAATAGCCACCTAAATTCCCTACTCTCTAAAAGTTTAAATATAAAATGCAACTTGAATTCCAAGAATTATTTAGAATTCCTTAAAGAACCTGTGAAGTATAACATAGGAACTTTGGGTAATCTAGGACAAAAACAAGCCATCATATGTCTTTAATAATAACTGTCATAAACTGCTTGAAACTTATTAATTTTCCATTGAAACTGAAAGGAATGTTCAGATAACTTAAAAAATAAATCATAGAATAAATTTTTTAGCTTAATGAAAACATGTCAGAGGGGTAACTTCAATTAAATTAGTAACAAAGAGATGTCAATATTAAAATTAGTATTTAAGCAAAAAGATCAGAAACTAAATTTGTACTAGAAATGTAACAATTAAATTTCAAAATGGGGCTGATGTACTTCACTGGTAATGAATGAAAGGAAAATTACCATATTGGGAAAGACACTGGGTCAAAGGGTAGGAATGTCATAATTGATTCAGGCTGCGATAACAAAATCTGTATGATAGGGAGAGTGATTTACAAACAATGGACATTTATTTCTCATAATTCTGAAAACTGGGAAATCCAAGATAAAGCTGTAGGCATATCTGGTAAAGGCCCATCCTTCATTGATGGGGCCTTCTCACCATGCCTTCACATGGTGGGAGGAGCAGGCAATTTCCTCATGCTCTTTTATCAGGGCACTCATCTCATTCATGAGGGCTGTGCCCCGGTGCCCTGCTGCCATCATGCTGAGATTAGTTTTAATTGTATGACACAACAATTCAGGCCGTAGCATTATTACTTCCTTGGATAATGTAATTTCAGGACGTAAACATTTGAAATTTGTGTTGAAAATTAATATGAGTTCTGTATGACAGCCAGCCATCAAAATGTCTATGAAGGCTCAACCATCCTAAGTGATTCTAGTCCAGAAGCAAGGCTTTGCCCAAGAACATAGTGGATCTAGAGTTCATGAAAAGCTAAAACTTGAATAACTCTCATTAACATTCACACACAGATGCGCTCAGATAAATGAGATTCATGTTGGATATGTATCTCCAAATTCTGCCTGAAAGATTAATGAAAACATTCCCTGAAATCTTTGATGTCTTAATGTCTAATTACATTTTTTTTGGTTGAGGATTTTCCTTTTATTGGTAGCATTTGTTGTTTTTACATTAACGACTAAATGTCTTTAAATATATCCTACAGGTCAGATATTTTAATTTTTGTCTTAGTTTTGCTACTAAATATATTTGCTTTGGTCAGTAATATCACCTTCTCTGTCTAAGGATCTCTTAAAAATGTAGGCCAGGAACCTTATTTCTTACTAAGATTTAATAGAACAATAACCATGGAGATTTTTTTTTATTTGTTTATCATTAACAATCTTTATATTTAAAGACACAGAAAACCTCTAAAGATTTATTAAAATGCACATATTAAGAAAGGGGCTTAAGGAAACATATATTGTAAATTTAACATCATTAGTTCTTTAATCTTCCAAAGTTTGAATAAAATCTCCATAATTGAACACTTCTTTTAATTGCATGATATGGTTATTAATGTATTGTTCTTTATTACCTGAATATCTTTTAACAGAAATAAAGGTGAGCAAGCATTGGAGAATATGTTTGTGCAACGTTGACTATAGATAAATAAAAAGAACCTTCACATAGAAAAATGACATAAATCAGTAAATGGTATTAATAGTGTTGTTAAAAGTATTGTATTCCATTAATCACCATATCATGCAGGTTTAAATATATTGCTTAAAATTTGTTTCTTAAGAACATTTTAAGAAGTCTTTAGTCTATGGCAAAATGTCATGTAATATCTTTCTTTGTAAAAATATATCTAGTACATTATAGGAAAAGTGACTGTAAAATCTGCATTAAATCAGATAAATTATAGTATTTGATATTTGTCTCTTGTAGGCGACAACTCAGCCCACTAATTGTCACAGCAGTAGCTGCCTGATCCACAGGTCTTAACTTGTGAGTAGAGAGTTATACGATTACTATATTGAATGATACAGATTAGACCTGTTCTTGGCAGTATTTAGGATACTACTGATTTTCCTTCCTAGAAATAGGAAGGCAATCATCTATAACAGTTAATGGGAAAGAAGGAGCTCACTATGAAGAGGACAGCGCAAATCTTAAAACTTCTCAGATTCAGTATTTTTATATACTTACAACATGATATAAGCCATTTAAAAATTTTGCAATCCTTATTGATTTCAGTTAGGTACTTCTGAGTACATGAAATATGGTTACAAAATGGCCAAACCGTACGAAAAATGTTGAAAGAGGAGGCATTCTTTTCATACACCATTCTTATTCTTTCTCCAAATAAAATAAAATAAAAACCCTCAGTCTCTTGTTTATCTTTCCTGTGTTCTTTGTTGGAAATAAATCTTATTGTGTATATTTAAGGTATACAACATACCATGTTTTTCACATGTAGATACATTTGTTGTGTGTGGTAAGAGCAGCAGAAAGTCCCCTCATTTAGTACGGCTCCCAAGTTTAGTGCAATTTTGATCATTTCTAGTCCTCTTCTGTACATCACATCTCCAAACTTGTTCACCTTACACATCTGTGGCTTTTTATCCTCTGACCTGGATTTTCCATTTGCTCCCCCCGGCTCCACCCCTGGTAACCACTGTTGTGTTCTCTATCTCTGTATATTTGAATTATTTTGGGATTCTATATATCAGTGAGATCATACAGTGTTTTTCCTTCTTTCTGGCGGTGTCCAATTCCACAAGAGTATATTATATTCGATTCTCTTTTTCTTATAAAGAGTATCATACTGCAAACATTCTTTAACACTTCATTTTTTTTCTCTGAACAGTATACATTGCAAATCACTCCATGTTACTTCATACATACGTTTCTTGATTGTTCTGGGCCTTCTGCGTAGTGTACCGTTATTTATCCTACAGGCCTTGTACATAACGACATAGGAGATTTTTTGGTAACATTTTGGAATTATGAACAATGCTGTAATGAAAAAGCATGGGAACATTTATTTGTTCATGTTAAATGTGAACTTAGGACAGCTTGCCAATCTAATAATTGCTATGCATTTTCTGAGTGTAGTTTAAATTGTTCATTTTTATTGTGAGAATGAACATTTTTTTCATATGTTGAAGAGTTGGTCACTTTTATATTTATTTTGTAGGTGGCCTTTTATTTTACATATTTTTTCTATCATTTTTCTGGGTTTTTAAAAATATAATTTTAATGAACTATAAGGATTTTAAAAATTATTTGTGTATTAGGAATATTAGCCCCTTATATACATATTTTTTCACAGTTTTCCAATTATTTTTCTGTATACATACAATACAATACAATTTACCTTTTTGTACAGTTTGTCAGTCACCACAAGGATCAAAATATGTAGCAATTCCACAGCTCCAAGTATCTCTCATACCTTTGTGGCCTTTGTGGTCACAACCTCGCCTGTCTCTAAACCCTGGTGACCACTAATCTCTTCTAAGTATAGTTTCCTCTGGGAAAACGTCACATGCAGGAAGTCTTGCAGTTTGTAATAATTTGAAACAGGCATCTGTCACTCAGTGTACTGTCTTTGACATTTATCCACATTATATGTATGTCAAGCTTCTTTTCATGTTCATTACTGGTTAGTATTTTGTTGTACGTGTGGACTGTGCTTTAGTTCTCTATTCACTCTATTCATTCAGAGCTTTTGTGTTATTTTCAGGTTGGTGATTATGAAGAGAGCTCCTCTAAACATTGTGCTACAGGTGTTTGAGTGGAAGTAAGTTTCCTTTTTCTCAGGTAGATATAGAGAAGTGGGATTCCTAGGAAATACAGGGTGTCCCAAAAGCACCCATAAAGTTTCCATACGTAAAGAATATGTGAAATTGTAGCTAAATGTATGTTTATTTTTTATTTATCATTATTATTATTTTTTGAGATAGAGTCTCATTTAGTCACTCCTGGTAGTGTGTTATGACGTCATAGCTCACAGCAACCTCAAATTCTCCGGCACAAGAGATTCTCTTGCCTCAGCCTCCCCAGTCGCTGGGACTCCAGGGGCCCGCCACAATGCCCAGCTATTTTTATTTTTTTATTTTTTTTTTTTTCAGAGTGATGCCATCAGCCATTTAATGAGTGATCCTGTGTACCCAGCACCTGGGCTGTGGAGCCACAACCACCAGGGCTGTCCTCATGGACTTGTTTCCTGTGACTCTGCCTAAACACACCCTGAACCCAGGCCCAGAATGGCCTGGGGTCATTCTTAGAGAAACTAGACCCACCTGGAGGGACCGGCTGCCGATAAAATAGCAAACAAAAAAATTATTTCCAAAGGGGAAGGTATAGCAAAAACAAAGAAACCTAAAACTTGGCCATTGAGGACAACATTCACAAAGAGGAATGAATCCCAAGTGGTACCTACCCTGAAAGCAGAGCAAAAATACTAAACAAAAAAAAACCTTTAAAAAAGTTCTGAGCTAAATTTCAGCCTCATTGTCATGGGCCATGGGGTCTCCTGCTGGGGCTACAGTGCTTTGGGGCTCTGTGTGGCAGAGGAGTGGGCACACTGTAGCGCCCACTCTTGTTAGCTGTGCAACACTGTGTCTGGCAGGCTCTTGCTTCCTCCACAGGAGTCACTGCACCCAGACTTGTGACAAGTGGCCAACAGTGCTTGCTCCTCCCATTGGCTCTGGCTAGTGAAATCCACAGGGGTAGGGGCCTTTGAACATGGTTGTCACACCATGGCTCACCCATAAGCAAGGTACTGGCTTACCTGACCCCAACTCTACTGGAACCTGGCCTCCCAGCCCTGGCTGTGGTTCAGCAGCTCCTCCCTTAGGCCTGGTCAGCTGAGGTGGGGTTTGTCCCTCTTCCTTGCACAGCTCCAGGACCCACCTCTCTGCATAGTGCAGGTCACCAGCAGCAAGCTGAGCAGTGGTGCACAGCCATCTCCCCCGTGGGACCTTGGGGAGGTCATTGTTGAAGAGCGTCACAAGTCAGATTAGCAGCACCAGCTCTCTGGAATTTAGGAACAGGGCATGGTTCCCCATCATATGACTGCAGGATGCAGGTTATCATGAGCTGTGTGGGGTTCTCCTCAAAGCTTGGTGTACGTGGAGAACATACAGAATGTGCAGAACTGGCCCCCTGGCCACCTACGTCGGTGCCAGCACTGACAGTCATGGCCTCTGCTGCTCCAAGGCAGGGGACAGCGAAGAGTCCAGCGGGATGCAGCCAGAGTGATGGCTAAACCATTACAGCACCTGGAGGAGTCACCATGATGGGGTGTGGAAGGAGGCCCCTGAGCTTGAAGATACACCTGTATACGGTACGGTAGTAACCTGAGTATCTTCCAGCCTAAACAATGTTGTGGATCTTCTTAAAGACAGTTCACTTCGCTGAAGGAAATTATCCAGCCAGTGTTGTGATGCTTTGAAGTCTTCGGGGGCTATGTCAAACTGTGGTGCCATTGCAAGGGCAAATTCTTGAATCCGAGCCCTATTCACAACCAAAGCCTTTGCTCTCCTGTCAACAACCCATTCACAAACCAGGTCTTCCAGCTCGGAAAATAATGGTTGCCGACCTGATCCACACTTGCGCTTTTTAGCATTTCCCTTATCCACTTGTTCAATGAGGTTACTATACTCTGCTCGCCATTTTCGGACCAATCGGATACTCAACATCTTCTCTTTACAGAAAGCAGTAAGATTTTGGCCCCAAGAGTCTTCCACGATTCCTTTCTTGTACTCCACGGAGTAGCTTTTTCTTTTTGCGCTCATTTCCTCTCCGTAGCCTGCCCAGCTATTTTTAGAGACAAGGGATGAGGTTTTGCTCTGGCTCCGGCTGGTCTGGAACCTGTGAGCTCAGGCAATCCACCTGCCTCGGCCTCCTAGAGTGCTGGGATTACGGGCGTGAGTGAAAATGTACCTTTATTTATAAAATATTCCTTAGAATATTTTACAAAAGGTTTACAAAACATGCTCTGCGTGTTGGACACCTCTTTGTGAAAGGTTGTATGGAATATTTAGCAATAATTTCCCATTTCCCCTATGTCTGGTGACTGTAGGGGCAACTTCTGGGACACCCTGTACAATCATTATAAATTCAGCTAAGAAATCGCCATATTGTTTTCCTGAGTGACTCCACTAACTTGCAAACCCAACACCAGTTCATACAACTTCCACTTACTCTGTATCCCCACTCACCCTTCGCATTATCCTTATCTTTTATTTTAAACATTCTAATAAATGTGTACTAATATCCCATGATAATTTAAATTTGTGTTTCCCTAATAATTAGGAATGTTGAATATGTTTCATATGGTTAATTGCTTCCTGTTTATGAAATATGATAAAGTATCTTTTCAAGGATACTTCTTTTAAAAGAAAAAATTGGACTATTTGTTTTCTTACTATTATTATGTTTTGAGACTCTTTATCTGTACTAGATATATGGTATATATTATTGGAAAATACTCCTTGTCGATTTGTAATTTTTTACATTCTCTTAGTATCAATATACTATTTTTGTTCACAACATTTTGGCATGTTTTTTAAATTTTTAGTAAGTAAAATTTATCAATCTTTTATGAATCCTGATTTTGACTCGCAGTTAGAAAGCACTTTCACACATTCAGACTAAAAAGAAATTTACTTGTATTTTTGTCTCAAACAGGTAATTGTTTTGTAGTTTTACTTCTAAATCCCTCAACTCTTTGCTCTTTATTTTTGTGGGTAATGTAATATTTGAATTGAATTATTTTTGTCAATAGTTAACCAGTTATTTCAATAGTATTTATTAAAAAGTCTATAATTTCCTAAGAGATTTTTTTTAATCTGTCACCTATTGTAGAACATTTTAGTTGTTTACCTTTTTTTGTTTATGAACATCCTTCCAAACATCTTCAATGGAATATCTGATTTTTTAAAATTTTTTCTACTTTTTTTATTAAATCATAAACACATAGATCTTGTAAACATTAATGCATTTATGGGGTACAATGTCCTGAATGGGCAGAGGGAGGGTAATTGGTGGGATTACACCTGCGGTGCATCTTACAAGGGTAAATGTGAAACTTAGTAAATGTAGAACATAAATGTCTTAACAAAATAACTAAGAAAGTGCCAGGAAGGCTATGTTAACCAGTGTGATGAAAATATGTCAAATGGTCTATAAAACCAGTGTATGGTGCCCCATGATCACATTAATGTACACTATGATTTAATAGTATGATTTAATAGTAATAATTATTATTTATGATTTAATAATAATATTTATTATTATGATTTAATCATAATAATAAAAAGAAGTGTTCCCTTTTCTCCACATCCACACCAACATCTGTAGTTTCGGGATTTTGTTATGTGAGCCACTCTTACAGGAGTTAGATGATATCTCAAAGTGGTTTTGATTTGCATTTCTCTGATGATTAAAAATGAGCATTTTTTCATGTGTCTGTAGGCCATGCATCTATCTTCTTCAGAGAAGCTTCTGTTCAAGTCCCTTGCCCACAATGAAATGGGATTATTTGTTCTTTTCTTATTAATAAGTTTGAGTTCTCTGTGGATTCTAGTTATCAAACCTTTGTCATAAACATAACCTGCAAATATCCTCTCCCATTCTGAGGACTGTCTATTTGCTTTACTTACTGTGTTCTTGGCTGTGCGGAAGCTTTTTAGTTTGATCAGATCCCAGTAATGTATTTTGGTGTTGCTTCAATTGTCCGGGGGTGGGGGTCCTCCTCATAAAGTGTTTTCCCAGGCCAATTTCTTCAAGTGTTTCTCCTGCACTTTCTCACTGGATAAAAGATTTAAACTCAGGACATGAAACTATAAAGATTCTTGGAGAGAGTGCAGGAGAAACACCTAAGAGGTTTTTGATGCAACCCTCATGATACACTAAGTGTTGTATGTTTTAGGCACATTTCTGGAGTTCTAATTCTATTTTGTACCTTTGCATGTTTATTCATGGATCAGAATGATGCTCTTTTTATTATGAAGAACTTATAATTAGTCACATGTAGGCTTATTCTCCTTAAAATATTTTCCTTTTAAAAAATCATTCTTATGTCTATTTTTGCATGTTCATTTTTTGATTAATATTTTAGTGTCATCTCATTTTCTCCATTAGTTTTTGGTTCTCCAGTTATTATTATGTTCTTATGCTTCCCTGTCTCTCGTACTTTTGGCTGTGGGAAGATTGCTATTTCATTATTTGGTGCATCCTATTTTATTTGTGTGTTTATCTGCAGTTTTATTGAGATATAATTGACAAATATTTCATGTATCTGAAGTTTACAATGTGATGACTTGACAGGTGTACGCATTGTGAAGTGATACCACAGTAAAGCTAATTAACATATTACTATCCATCTGTCTATCTCTTCATAGTTGCTGGGTTTTTTTGTTTTATTGTTTGTTTTTTAGTGGTGAGAACACCTAAAATCACTCTTGACAAATTTCAAGTATGTAATACATTACATTATAGTTCCTTTTATGTACATACATGAGATCTTCATAATTTAATAATTGTAAAACTGAAAATTTCTACCCTTAGACCAAAACATTTCCACTGCTGTTCTCACTCACTTCCCTGGTAACCACCTTTCTGCTCCCTCTTTCCAATTAGTCTTACTTGTTTAATTTGCTTCCTTCTCATTGCTTTTGGAATCAAATTCATAAAATCATTGCCAGAGCAGTGTCAAAGGCTTTGCCTTTATGTTGTCTTTTAGTAGTTTTATGATTTCTGGCCTTACATTTAAGCCTTTAATCCTTTTTGTGTTGATTTTTGTGTATGATGAGAAAAAAGAGTCCAAATACATTCATTTACATGTGTATATCCATTCATTTCCACATCGTTTATGGACCGCACCTTTGTCCTTTCCTCATTGTTTGTTCTTGGTGCCTTTGTGAAGACTAATTGACTATAAATGCACGGACTTATTTCTGCACTCTTTTTTTCTGTTTTATTGGTGTATGTCTATATGTCTGCTTTTATGCCATACTGTTTAGGTTTATAATATACTTATTTAGCTTTATAATATGCTTTGAAATCAGTTAGTGTGACATCTTCCAGGTTTGCTATTTCTCTAGATCACTTAGGGTATCTGGGGCCTTTGTGGTTCCATACAAATGTTAGAAATGTTTTTGTCTATCTGTAAAAAATGTCATTGGAGTTGATAGGAATTGCACTGAATCTGCAAATCATTTTAAGTTGTATGAACATTTTATCAATATTAAATTTTCTAACTCACAAACATGGAGTATCTTCTTTAATTTATTTCATCAATGTTTTACAATTTTCAGTGTATAAAACTCAATGGTTCAATTTCTTACTAAGGTTTCTTTTGATGCTTCGATGACATGATTTATTTCTTAATACCTTTTTTTTTTTGAGAATAGGTTTATAGAAATGCAACAGGTTTTCATTTTGATTTTGTATCCTGCAACTTTACCAACCTTATTAGAAGACTTGTGTGTGTGTGTGAGAGAGACTCTTACATTTCATGTGTTTTTCAAAAATATTGGTCTCTTTTTCTCAAACTATCCTTGAGTATCATAAAATGTGTGATGGGAACATGGCCAATCTTTGGGAGAAAGTGTTATTTTTCTACTGATATGAATATTAAGTTGCCCATTCTATTTTCAATTTATGATAAATCCATGCATTTTTATAGTTTATTCATTGATCTTATTTGTTTGTATATTGGAGGCATGTTATAAGATTTCTATTCACATAACCACTATTAACTGTTATCTCAATCATATATAACTATTTTAAAATACATGAAATATCTAATTTTTACTATCAAATGTGCAGCTGATAAACAATTCCTAGGTAAGTAACAGAAAAACAGAGAAATTTTATATTGTGGCTTGCTAGAGATGATGACTCACTGATGGTTTCTCTGTGCTCCTACGGCAAAAGGGCAATGCTTTGCATGTAGTTGTGCTTAATAAATAACAATTGGTTAGTAAGTACTAGTAATTACTGTGTTATTAGTCAATTCCTAGAGTTTACTAATGGGAAAGCAATCTGCAGTACCAGAATCATTCTTGGAAAATGTTTGGTCTTTATATCAGCAGTGTCAGTATCACCTAAGAATTCATCAAAAACACAAAATATCAGATCACTTCCCAGACTTAATGAACTAGAATATATTTTACTAATAGCACAAGTAATTTATAGTCATATTAAAAATTGGTAAACTCTGCTTTAAATGATTTTTTAAAAAAATTTTAATAAAAGAGAAGAAGAAAAAAGGAAAAAAATTGTTTAATTTATAGCTGAATTTAAACAATATTTAGCAAAACGATGACAGGGTGAAGGTAGGCCATACTCAGACACTATTTGCAGCCCCCAAAGTCAAGGGAGCCATTAAAGGAATGGATTTTTTCATCTCTAGATATTTTTTCCTAATACAATTTCTAGGCTTCAGATGTCTAGAAATTTGTGGAAAATGTAAGATTTCAATAATGGATCAACAAATAGCAAGCTGTATGAACTCGAAAAAGTTATTCTTCATCTCTGAACATTGATCTTTTTATCTGTAAAACAGAGTGGTTGGTGGGCAGCACCTGTGGCTCAAAGGAGTAGGGCACCGGCCCCATATGCCGGAGGTGGCAGGTTCAAACCCAGCCCTGGCCAGAAACTGAAGAAAAAAAAAAAAAAAAAACTTAGTGGTTGGCTCTCTTATTAGTTTGACAACATGAATATCATTCTTTAACAAAAGAAATACACTGCCATCACAGACCATATAGAAATAGCAATGTTCTTTCTTTCCTTTCTCATTCCTTTTTTTACATGTGTCCAAAGCAGCATGTCTCACGGACAGTGAACATCTCATTTATTTTTACATATTCTGGACGAAGCATAATGATAACACATGGCAAATTTCTCAAATGTTGCTTGAACGAATCTACACAAGACAATCACCATGTTTAAAATTTTAGATATTTCCTACAAAAATAGATACTAGGTGTCATCTTTTAATAATGTTTTTTTAATTGTGTTAATTCAAATTAAAATTTAATTCAAAACATTGAGTTTCTAATAGTTTTACAATAAGCTAGCATGAAAAAGAGATATATAGAGAGAGTTTAAGGTTAAGTCCATTCATATGCACCTCTCTCCACTAATTTGCATTTTCTCTTAAAAATGTCTTGTAGAGAGCCGATGTACAATAAAAAGAACTATAAAATATATTTAGAAAAGATGTGAATTAGCTATTATGTGAAATTACCAAATTTTCTTTATTTTGACAAACATTTACATGCAAATTCAGTTTCATTGATAATGAATTTGCTAAAGATTAACTGTAATAAAAATAAAATAAGCAAAATAACTAAATAAATGAAAATGTAAATCTTTATGAACATGCTGAGATACATATAGTGATACGTTATGTGACAAATTAGCAAACTATTTTCAATTTATATGAACATTCAGCTATATTGATATTTCCCAACAACGTGGATAATGCCTAGTTTAATTCTAATTTTGTAGACAGAGATACTAGAGATAGATACTTGATTCAATAAGCTATAGGGTCATAAAATAAAATGACCGAAAATCACTAATTGTTCTCACATGGTTGCAAGCTCAGCGTCCATCTGCTCCTGACTTAGGTTAAAAATAATTCAAAACACCTTTATTTTATCTTAAAAATATCCACTTACAGTTTAAAATACAATAGGGCACAATAAAAGGCAATGTGTTAGTTTTATTATTGGAAAATAGGGGTATGAACAAAAGTCATTTATAGAGGAATGTGGAGGAAAGATAGCTTATTTCAATTAATAGTGGGTAAAAATGGGAAAACAAGGAGATGTAACCTTACACGTCCACGGAAGGTGAGTTCCAAGGAATACAGGGAAGCTTCTTGTTTTATAGCAATTGGTTCCCAAATACGCCTGTTTAAGTAAATGAAGCGTTCAAACTCTGTTAGTTTCAATTGGTTAATGCAGCTGGGCACAGATTGGTCCAAACGGGTGAGCTCTGATTGGTTGATTCTGGTGACCTGTGGTTAGTTCAGGTGAGCTTTCATTACTTGGTTCAGAGGAGCTCTAGAAGCTCCAAAGTTGTAGAGGTAGAGGTTTCAGGAAGCTCAGGGTAAGTGTGTGAACTCTAGTTAGCAAATGGCCACTTGGCCCTACTTTAAATCTACTCACTTATTCAAATTATATCTTGAATCTTGAAGGAACAGATCTTTCAGGTTCACGTTTTCTCTGAAAATAAACTTTTTCTCCACTTTCGTAATTCGTACCAATGTCTCTGGTAGTAGCCTTGAACTTTAGTCGGCCCAAAATAGATAGAACTGTACCAAGATAATTAGGGGTGATGGTGGTGGTGGTGGTGGTGGTAGTGGTATAAGAAAAGAAAAGAAATTGAATGATAAAGTAATAATTAGAATTTATTCTTACAATATAACCAGTATCGGAGTTCAAAAATAAATCACATTTTAATTAACTTCTTAAATATTTGCATGCAATTCCAGTACAATTTGATCTTCAAAGACATACTGCATAAGTATTCTTTAAATTTACTGAGGAGAGCTTTAATAAATTTATGGTTATTATAAGGCTGGAAGTAATTGTTAATTACTTTTTCTCTCTCGAAATCTTTTAATAGTCTTCATGAAAATAAATTAGTCCTTTTCTGTATGCATGTGTTATCACCAGGCCCAGCAACTTACTGATTACAAAGATAAAATTGGAAAGCTGAGGCTTGAGGCTCACATTTGAGATTCAACCCTCTCTCCTCACTCTGTCTCTCACCATTTTTCCCTGAATCTCAAAGTAGGTGAAAAATTTAAAACTCTTAAGAATTTTCAGGTTTGTTTTGTTTTGGTAGTTATCTCACAAATGCAGAAAGTAGCTATACCAGGTTTCATAGTTATGTTTTGGTAATACTTTCTGCCTCTTTTTTTCTTTTTGCTATATTTTTGAAAACCATGGCAGAAAATCTTTATGACTTCATCAAAAACATTTTCTTTTTGCCCTCTTTTTCCACCAACAGCTAGTATATTATTTTTTGTTTCATTTTATTATTACTTCACTTTCTTTGGGCTAACTTGAAGTTGTGTGTATGTGTGCACCTTTGTATGGGTTGTGTCTAAACAATACAATATCAAAAGATGTGTTCTTCTGGTTAAGGCCCTTTAAAGCCTCCACATAATATGAACTCATACCAAAGAGCAAAACCAGGGGACCAAAGACAAAAGGCATATGTTTATTCTTGGAAATTATGGCCTAGGGTGCCAGCGGCAATTTTTACATTTTACTGTTTCTGGTGAAGCACAGTTCTCACCCCTGTGGAATTCAGGGTAGTTTTGAGATATTCTGTGCTTTACCAGAAATATCAAGTGATTATATGGGAAAGAATAGACAAAAAAGTGATAACTTGGGAATATGGTATGGGTCACCAGGTATATGAGAAGTGGCCAGTCCCTGTGGCTGTTTTTTTTTTTTTTTAAGGCAGAGTCTCACTCTGTTGCCCAGGCTAGAGTGCCATGACCTCATCCTAGCTAAAAGCAATCTCAAACTCCCAGTTCAAGTGATCCTCCTGCCTCAGCCTCCTGAGTAGCTGGGACTTACAGGCACCAGCCACAATGCTGGCTGATTTTTCTATTTTGGTAGAAATGGGATCTAGTTCTCACTCATGGCAGTCCCCAACTCCTGATCTGAAGTTATCCTCCTACCTTGGCCACCCAGACTGCTAGGATTATGGGCTAGGACTGTGCCCAGCCCCCTGTGGCTTTTTTGGGATTAATTCTTTTGTTGTCCTTGAGTGGGGTTGGGGCCAGCATATCTGATTATCCCTCAAAATGAAAGTCAAGATTTATTTTCTTGAAACCACTGCACGTGTTAAGTTAGAAAATCATGAACCAGCATTTTGTTCCCCAAAAGGGTCTCCATAGAAATGTGAGGATCACAACCCACCCAGCTGCACTGCTCAGGAGGAAGCCAGCGTATTAACACAGTAGTTTGACAGCAGAGGTTTAATATTGCAGGCACCATGGGAAGAGATGCATGAAATTTCTCAAATCCATCGCTCCAAAAATTTGTAAGAAAGAGACTTTAAAAGTAGTTTGATGAACAAATGTCTAGAAAATTGGGTCTGCTAATTGGCTGGTTTGGGGGTGAAACCATAAGTGTGTAAAAATTGTCTTTTTGCTAGTTTGGTTCTTGGGGTGAGGTCATAGTAGCAGTAGAGTCAGTTCCTTGGTAGGGGTCAGTGGTCTGTGTAGGTGATCTGCTCCACCAAAACAGAGGACCTGACGAGATCTCAAAACTAGCCTCGGTTCCACAGGGGTGAGATTATGCATGCAGAGATTTAAGAACTTTTATGAATACCAGTTATATGGCTACAAAATAACAGTTACAGAGAAGCAAACAAAAGGACAGTGATTAATTATCATCAAGTAAACAAGCGGACAGTGGCCGGTTATTATCATTATTTTTAGCCAGCTCTGTATTTTCACAGAGTTTTAGGTCCCTAACCCTAGTTCTCACTTTCACCCCTTTATGGAGTTGTAAAGGGCAGCTTCACTAATCAGCTGCCATGCAATGTAGCAGATAAGAGAAATAAGGTAGTTAAAGTCATAAAGCAATATTGAAGATAGTTTAAAAAATATTTTCTTTTATTCAAAAGGAATATAATTCATCCTTTGATGATTTGTAATACAGCCAACTTGTGATTCATTTTGTTAGACTTAGCTCGAAAGAAAAGAAATTCATGTATTTTGCAAATTTCTACTTCAAGGTTATTGGCATGACCTTAGAGTTAAGGCTTAATTTTTACTTTAAGAAAATTATTTACTAAAACCTGTGGACATAAAGGCCTGTAATAAAGGGAGTGTCCTTTTAAAAGATGGCAATGTGGCCTTGGGTTTGTATAGCATACAGATTTCAATAAATGAACTCACCCAAAGAAACTTGAATCAGCCAATATGTATTTAAAATGTTTTATAAATATAACAACTGTAATATAGAAGTATATCCTCATTGTTGATGAAAATAGGTATTTATGGTATTGTGATGTGTTAAGAAATGCATTTAAGTCCATGGATAAAGGACTTAAATTTAAGGCATGAAAGAATAAAAATCCTCCAAGAAAGCATAGGAAAAACACTGGAAGATATTGGCCTGGGGAAAGACTTCATGAAGAAGACTGCCATGGCAATTTGCAACAACAACAAAAATAAACAAATGGGACTTCATTAAACTGAAAAGCTTCTGTACAGCTAAGGAGACAATAACCAAAGCAAAGAGACAACCTACACAATGGGAAAGGATATTTACATATTTTCAATCAGACAAAAGCTTGATAACTAGGATCTATAGAGAACTCAAATTAATCCACATGAAAAAAGCCAACAATCCCATATATCAATGGGCAAGAGACATGAATAGAACTTTCTCTAAAGATGACAGATGAATGGCTAACAAACACATGAAAAAATGTTCATCATCTCTATATATTAGAGAAATGCAAATCAAAACAACTCTGAGATATCATCTAACCCCAGTGAGAATGGCCCACATCACAAAATCTCAAAACTGCAGATGCTGGCGTGGATGTGGAGAGAAGGGAACACTTTTACACTGCTGGTGGGACTGCAAACTAGTACAACCTTTCTGGAAGGAAGTATGGAGAAACCTCAAAGCACTCAACCTAGACCTCCCATTTGATCCTGCAATCCCATTACTGGGCATCTACCCAGAAGGATAAAAATCCTTTCATCATAAGGACACGTGTGCACTAGACTGTTTATTACAGCTCAATTTACAATTGCCAAAATGTGGAAACAGCGTAAATGCCCACCAACCCAGGAATGGATTAACAAGCTGTGGTATATGTATACCATGGAATACTATTCAGCCATTAAAAAAATGGAGACTTTATATCCTTCGTATTAACCTGGATGGAAGTGGAAGACATTATTCTTAGTAAAGCATCACAAGAATGGAGAAGCATGAATCCTATGTATTCAATTTTGATATGAGGACAATTAATGACAATTAAGGTTATGGGGGGGGAAGCAGAAAGAGGAACGGAGGGAGGGGGTGGGGCCTTGGTGTGTGTCACACTTTATGGGGGCAAGACATGATTGTAAGAGGGACTTTACCTAACAATTGCAATCAGTGTAACCTGGCTTATTGTACCCTCAATGAATCCCCAACAATAAAAAAATAAATAAATAAAATAAATAAATAAATAAATAAATAAATCCCAGAAAGGAGTGAGCCACAGTTGGGAGGCCCCCCAATCTGTGAGGAACTTCAATTTCTTGGCTGACTTCTTATACTGCACACGCATAAGGTAAGATTCAAAATAGCTAAAGAATCAACAACAGTTGGAAGGAATGAGTAGAAACATTCAATTGCTATCCATAGCTGGGAAGATAGAATTTGGAATTAAAATCCTTCTAGGTTAGAGGTGCTTGATAATGCAATTTGGATTTTTCAGTGAAACCTCAAAAGGGCTATCATTACGGTCTAAGGATCGCATCGGATACTAAGAGCTATGGATACAACTAAAAGAGAACTGCTGGCAGCGCCTGTGGCTCAAGGAGTAGGGCGCTGGTCCCATATGCCGGAGGTGGCGGGTTCAAACCCAGCCCCGGCCAAAAACCACAAACCCCCCCCCAAAACAATAAATAAATAAAAATAAAAGAGACCTGCTGAAACAAAGCCTAACGCCCAGTTCCCACAAGATTGAAGTAATTAGCCAAGAATTAACTTCCCTGCTAGAAAAAATGCCCTAGTTTTTCAGAGAAATATGACATCATCCAGGATTTATTTATTTATTTATTTATTATTATTATTATTATTTTCACAGTTTTTGGCTGGCGCTGGGTTTGAACCCACCACCTCCAGATTATGGGGCCAGCACCCTACCCCTTTGAGCCATCAGGCACCACCCCTCATCCAGGATTTTTGTAGTGAATCTTTCGTAATGTCCTGTACACAATAAAAAATTACAAAGCATACGAGAGAGAGAGAGAAAAGAAAATAGCAATAAAAATAAGCCGCAGAGGATCCACATGTAGGAATCCGCAGATAAGAATGTTAAAAATATTGCACCAAATATTTTTATAATAGACAGAAAACAATAGATGGGCAGATAGTGATTTTCAAAAGAGATTGAGAATCTCCAAAAAGGACCGCCCAGCACACTTTAGCATTAAAAATATAATATGAAGACCAGAATTCCTCAGATGAGATGAACAGCAGATGAAACGCTACAGAGAAGACGATTCAATGATGTTGAAATCAGGCAAGTGGAAATCATCCAAACCCAAGAACAAATGTTAACAAAAGACTTGAAAAATAATCTTAATAACCTGTGGAAAAGTATAAAGCAGTCTAAAATTAATGTAAATGAAGTCTTGGAAAAAGAGTTATCTGAAAAATATTGACTTGAATTTTTCCGTGTTTGAATGAAAAAAGTACCCCACAGACACATGAATCTCATCAAGCAAGATAAAAGGCAAAGAAAATAACTTTTAGAAAATTACTAATGTAATTGTTAGGCTGCTGAAAATTGAGATGAGAGATTAAAAAAATAGTAAAAATTTCAGAGGAAAAGTAGGTATATTACATCCTCATTTTTCTATCAAGTTTTGGTCTTCTGTTTCTCCCATTTTTGAGAGTCCTTTCTATGTTGAGGATATTAACCCTTTGTCTGTGGTACATATTGTGAAATATTTTCTCCCAGCTTGTCAGTTGTCTTTTGACATTATTTATGGTATCTTTTTCCTTCTAGAATTAAAAAAAAGAAAAAGGTAAAAAAAAAAAAAAAAAGAAATGCATATCTGGTCTGTGACTTCTGTCACAGAGCTCCTAAAACCCTTATCGAATGATAGAAACTTCTTTTTTTCCAAAGAAGTCTGTTAGTGAACTTGCGGACAGGGTTGATCACCAGAAATACATAAGCAAAAATAGAAGCTAAGAACTTTCAGTTTTTAACCCCACTCCATCATCTCCCAGGAAAAAGAGATGGGCTGGAGATGAATTTGCAAAGGAAAAATAAAAGTCTCAGGACTCCCCACATTCTTCATGCCAAGGGGAGAAGTAAACTTGAGAACCAAGTCACAGAAACACTGCCATCCTCTCCTCAGTGAAATACAGGGGTCTCTTTTAAGAAGTGACTAACCATGGTTTGTTTGTTTGGTGGACAGGGGTTTGGGAGGGAGAGAGGAAGCCTGGCCAGCATAGTGGTCTTGCTATTAAGATAAACCTTATGAAAACAGTCCTCAGAGAATGTTTTTATCCAGACCTTCAAAGGTGTCAGACTCTAAGCAAGCCCATCCTAGATCAAATGGGTAGGATCTGGCTGCACTTAACAGAGATTCTCTACAGATGCAAAGCTCTCCTCCAGCCTGCTCACCTAGACAGCCTTATAACATTATTCCTGTTTGTTCACAGCCATCTTAAAATACGTCAAAGAAATGGATTTGGGATATGTGAAACTTGGTAAACGGTCTGTGAAGCTAGTGAATGATGCCCCATGATTATATCAATGTACATAGCTATGATTTAATAAAAAAAGAAAAAAAAAGAAATGGATTTGGGATTAAAATATTTCTAATTTCCTTTAACCCTAAAAAGAAACAAAATATATATCCCCTGTACAGTGAGCATATGTTAATTACATAACCTTAGGACTTGTAGCCTAAATGAACTTGTAAATGTTGGTTACAAGTTTATCTCCACAGATGCCAACTTAGGAAGAGACATGATCATTCTTTTACCCACTGGGAGAGGATCCCCACATTGACTATTTCCTCTATCCTCCTTTCTTGACGGTTCAACTTGTCTTATGTAGATTTACTGAGCACGAGGTGGAGCTTTACAAAAATACCATCAATGCCTCACTGCTCACATCCTTCCCCTCTCTCTCTTCCCTGTGCTCCCTTTTCCTTTAGATGTGAAGTTCTCAACCTCTTTTATGGAGAGCTTAGTCACAACAGATACTTTGTGGGTTGTGCTTTCCATAGTTCATCCTTAAAATCTTGGTCTGATAAACCTCAGTTGAGTGTGATTGTTGTTTTTAGTCACTTATTATTTAAGTTAAAACATTAATAATTGATTATTCCTGTGTATGAAGGTTCCTAAACATGCCAAATGTATGGGTTTGGGAGAGCTGTTAGGTAGCTGAACATGTAGCGCTGGTGCTGGGAGCTCAGAACCTCCAGAGAGGGCGAGGAAGCTCCTCACCCTACCCATATACCTTTGTACCTTTTCATTTGCCTGTTCATGTAGTCTTTGTAATATCCTCAGCAATGATCTGGTAAACATATGCTAGTGTTTCTTTGAATTCCGTGACCAATTGTAGCAATTTATCAAACTTGAGGAGGGTTTCATGGTTCCTTGTGATGTATGGTTGTTTGGTCAGAATTTTAGGTCACAACTTGGGATTTGCCATTGGCTTCTGGAGGGGGAGTCAGTCTGGTGGACTGAACTCTTAACCTGTGAGGTTTGTGTTGTTTCTTCACGAGTTTAATATTAGAATTAAGTCAGATGCCAAGTTGGTGTACATAAAGAATTGAAAATTTATAGTGCTTGTTATGAAAAACTCACACATATGGTCACAAAAGTGTTCTGGATTGAAGCAGACACGGAAGAAAAAGAGATATGATACTTTCCTATATACAACACCATTTATGCCAGTTACTTTTTACAGATACCTCTGCACTGTAATATCGTCACACCATATCATTTTCTAAATTTATAAAATGTGCAACATTCATTATACATGCATGCACACACACACAAACATATGCACACATTAGAAAAAATTAGCACCCTTTACAACAATAATTACCTAATTATTTAGACTAGGTAGGGAATTTAAGGTTCAAAAGATTCTTTTTTCCCCATAGATTTTCTCATTTATTTAAAGAAAGCCACCAGTACTGCTAAACTTATTTATGTGAAAAAGTTACCCCCTTTTCAAGTCCTATTATTTTTCTTATTTAGTAATTTATTGGAAGAAGGGTTTTCTTGACATTTTTACCATAAATCTATAATACTGTCACCTCTAGCTACATTTTTGCCCTGGGCATATACTATTGTCAAACTCATCATTAGTTACGTGGCTGATGGGGAATAGAGCGGTATGTGGGTGAATGGACTTTCCTCTGAAGCTGATTATTTGAGTTTTGTAATCTGTAGCATCAGAATTGTCCACTATAATGGGGAGTTGCAGGTCACATTGAGTGTGAGAAGAAATGAAAAGACTGTTTTATAGTCCTTGCCATAAATAATCCTCTCTGCAAGTATTTAACCCTCTGTTCTCTAGGGAAGGAAATGTGGGTCATAAAACTTGATGTGTATTAAGCATTAGACAGCAGCTAAAAAAATATGCTGGGTACTTTTTATAGTTTATTAACATTTTTCTTTATACATGGAAATCAGAAGAAGAATGCTTAAGCTTCTTTTTACTAAGGAAAAAAAATTAGGACAATAATTTTAAAATATTTTTTATACCCAAATAGGTAGTAAATCTATTAAAAAACAGAAACTGTGTGAGTATGAATATGGAACACTAAATTGTAATGAATCACTGAGACTTAACCATATTTGGCATTCCTGACACATTACATAGGGTGAATCTTTATTGAAAGCAGGTCCATTTCTGTAGTTGTCCCCTATCTTAAAAGATGCTTAACGTGAATTATTACCTAAAACAGTGGTCATTCCATTGGACTCTCTTCAGGGACTCCTAGATGCCATAATACTTGATTAATTTTATACTTTTAAAAGATTTTAAAATTATAAAATATACTTTAAAGAGCTCATTATTGCATAGATCCCTACCTTTATTATCTACACTGTTATTACAATTTTGACACTACTTTCTTAACTGCTTCCTTTCAGGTTAAATATTTATTGATGGTAGTCAGTTAACTTGAAAAACTTTTGCTTGCATGAATGTGCATATAATACATACTGAAAATGACCAAATAACTCCCAACTGTACAAGGTATGACAATTGAGTTTATGAAATTTCCACCATGTGCTTCCATTGGTAGAACTGTAAAGACAACGCTATAAGGTTTTATAACCTTGGTATATCAGTGTCTCACCACTGTGTTCATGTTGAGACATGTGGTAGTTTTGCTGAGTGGAGTTCATTATTGCTGTTGCTTGTTTTTGTGTGCCATCTTGAGAATGTCGGAGGTTGAATTAGAACAATCAACAAACATCCATAAATTTCTTGTTAAACCTAGCAAGAGCAGAGTGCAATTAAGGATGTGTCAGTGCAAGTTTATAGGGATAATGCCATGAAGAAAACAGCAGTGTAGAAATGGATTAAACATTTTTCTTCACTGATGAAGAGAGGTCAGGGCAGCCAGCAATGAACAGAACTGATGAAAACATTGCAAAGATCCATTGAAGTGTGCATCAAAATTGTTAGCTGATTGTGAGAAGCAAAGCAGACCCAATACACACATAGAGAAACAGTTAGGAAAATCTTGGGTTCAAGACAATACACAAACTCTCACAGCACTATTTATAGGGGAGTTAATGTGTATGGAGGTCCTTTTTGGAGTGATGAGGAAATTCTGAAATTAGAGATTGATGACATTTGTATAATTCTGTGAGTCTGATAAACACATGGGCATCCTATACTTTAAAAGGATGCCTTTGAAGGTTTGTGAAATCTTTTTAAATTTTTTTTGTTAAATCATAACTTTGTACATTGATGCATTTATGGGGTTCAGTGTACTGCTTTGATATACAATGTGAAATGCTTACATTGAACGAAGTAACGCATCCATTACAATTATACTCGTTTCTGAATAGTTTTGAAATGTACAATTTCATCATGCACATTAGGTGAGGTCCCCCAAAATATCCTCCCCCCTCCCATATTCCCCTTCCCCTCCCCTCTCTCTCTTCTTTCCTTCTACTTTCTGGACTATAGTTATGTTTTGCCAATCATATGAATGTGTAGGTGATTATACATTGATTTCATAGTGGTATTGAGTAATTGGATACTTCCCCCCCATTCTTGACATACTTTACTAAGAAGAATATGTTCCAGCTCCATCCAGGTAAACATAAAAGATGTGAAAGCTCCATCCTTTTTAATGGCTGCATAGTATTCCATGGTATACATATTCCACAATTTGTTAATCCATCCATAGGTTGATGGGCACTTGGGCTGTTTCCATGACATGGGTATTATAAATTGGGCTGCAATAAGCATTCTGGTGCAAATGTCTTTGTTGTATAATCATTTTTGATCATCTGAGTATACCTACTAGAGGAATTACAGGATCTAGCAGTAGGTCCACTTGTAGCTCCTTGAGTGTTCTCTAAACTTCTCTCCAAAAAGGTCATATTAGCTTGCATTCCTACCAGCAGTGTGAAGTGTTCCCTTCTCTCTGCATCCATGCCAACATCTATAGTTTTGGGATTTTGCAATGTGGGCTAATCTTACTGGAGTTAGATGATACCTCAAAGTGGTTTTGATTTGCATTTCTCCCATGATTAAGGACGATGAGCATTTTTTCATGTGTTTGTAGGCCACATGCCTGTCTTCATCAGAGAAGATACTGTTCAAGTCTCTTGCCCACATAGAAATGGGGTTATTTGTTCTTTTCTTATTGATTAGTTTGAGTTCTCTGTAGATTCTACTTATCAGACCTTTGTTGGAAGCATAACCTGCAAAAATCTTCTCCCATTCTGAAGATTGTCTGTTTGCTTTACTTACTGTGCTCTTGGCTGTGCAAAAGCTTCTTAGTTTGATCAGATCCCAGTAATGTATTTTTGGTGTTGCTTCAATTGCCTGGGAGGTCCTCCTCATAAAATATTCTGCCAGGCCAATTTCTTCAAGTGTTTTCCCTGCACTCTCTTCTAGTATTTTCATAGTTTCATGACTTAAGCTTAAATCATTTATCCAGTGAGAATAAATTTTTGTTAATAGTGAAAGGTGGGGGTCCAGTTTCAGTCTTCTACAGGTTGCCAGTCACTTCACCCAGCACCATTTGTTAAATAGGGAGTTTTTCCCCACATTGAGTATTTTTGATAGACTTGTGGAAGATCAAATGACAATAAGTAGCTGGGTTCATCTCTTGGTTCTCTGTTCTATTCAATAAATCGAACTTCCTGTTTTTGTGCCACTACCATGCTGTTTTGACCACTATTGATTTATGGTATAGCCTGAAGTCTGGTAATGTGATACCTCCTGATTTGTTCTTATTTCTGAGTAATCTATTTGCTATTCGAGTTTTTTTTCTTCCATATAAAAAGAAGTACTATTTTTTTTTAAGTTCTTTAAAGTATGACAATGGTGCTTTAATAGGGATTGCATTAAATCTGTAGATTGCTTTGGGTAGTATGGACATTTTAACAATGTTGATTCTTCCCAGCTATGAGCATGGTATGTTTTTCCATTTGTTAACATCTTCAGCTATTTCTTTTCTCAGAGTTTCATGATTCTCTTTATAGACATCTTTCACGTCCTTTGTTAGGTAAATTCCCAGATATTTCATCTGCTTTGGCACTACTATAAAGGGAATAGAGTCCTGACTATATTTTCAGCTATTGTTGGCATATACAAAAGCTGCTGATTTATAAGTATTGATTTTGTATCCTGAGATGCTGCTGTATTCCTTGATCACTTCTAAGAGTTTTGAAGTTGGGTTCCTGGGATTTTCCTGGTATAGGATCATATCATTAATGAAGAGTGAGAGTTTGATCTCCTCTAACCCTATTTGGATACTCTTGATTGCCTTCTCTTTCCTGATTGTGATGGCTAAGACTTCCATTACTGTGTTGAGTAGCAGTGGAGACAGTGGGCATCTTTGCCTCATTCCTGATCTGTGTGGAAATGTTTTCCATTTAACTGCATTCAATATGGTATTGGTTGTGGGTTTGCTGTAGATGGCCTCTATCAGTTTAAGAAATGTCCCTTCTGTGCCTATTGTCTTAAGTGTTCTGTGAATCATATCTTAATACAGCTGTCATAAATTCTATGTACATATAATTAAGAGCCTTGATGTCCTATATCAGAAGCTAAGAGTACCTAAATTTCATGGAAAAGAAAGTTAATGGTTTGCAGACAGAGAAACATAATAAATGGATTTTAAGAATTCTTGTAAAATACAAGAATTAGGAGTGGATTGAATATAAAATAAATCAAACTCATAGATAAATATTTGAAGGTTATTTTATGCATTGTATCTTAATATAAAAAATAATGGAATATAAATCTATTTTTACATGCAAAAAATCCAATTGATGATTACTCCTTAGTCTATGAGTCCAAAGAAGAATTTGAAATGAAACAAGACTCCATGCTGAAAGTTTGTTAGGTGGTGTGAACATGACACCATTTTAACTGTAATTGAAAGGAATTGAGGTACTGAGATATTTAGAATAGTCTATAAACTTTAGGTTTTAATGAAGCATCTACTATTAAAAATGAATACTAGTAGAGCAGTCTTTAAACCATGAACTTTGGAGTTAATCCAAATAAGATGCCAATCTTTCCATAATTGCTTTCTTATTGCTATTGCAAATGTTGGGTAGAATGTCTGTCCATAAAGGTCTCACAATTTCCCCCATCATATTATTGTAATGACTGATTACACCATTGCATGTTAAAGGCTTGACAAAACACCTGGCTCACGGTAAATGCTAATCATTTAATTTTTCATACAAATCATGTCTTCTTTATAATGTAGGAAAGCTCAACATCAAAGAGCTTAGGTAACTTACCAGAACACAAAAGGTTACTCAGTAGGTGGTAGAGTCAATGTTTAGACATAAATCTTTCTAACTATCAAGTTAATATTTCTTTCACTAAACATATTGTTCTGCAAATCCAAATGGAAATAGTCATTTGATGACATGGAACAGAATATGGAAATCAGGTAAATCCTGGAAATATAAATTTTGTTGTTATCTATGCATAGGTCACAAGTGAAGGCAACAAGTTTTTGTTATTTTCTTTTTGATATAAATGGTACTGATTTATACACACTAATTTTGCAGATAAACTCTACTTTTTCACAAAAATAGCACCTCAATGAGATAGTTCATTAGAAGCAGCCCATTATTTCCAAGATTAAAAGTTTCCTGGGACTAAGAATTAAAATTATGTATGAGGTAGGGCATCTTGAGCTTGGAATGAAATATTTAGGAAGTTTTTGTGTGAAAATAATACCTAGGGCAATTGAGATGGAAAAAGCTGCCTTTATCAAAGCCATGGGTGCTGACAGAGGGATGAAATGAAGGGAAATCTACCAGTCTCTTGGCTGTAACTGAAGTGCTCTTGTGGAGTTGGAGAAGATAAATACTACATTTTTCTAACCAAAGATATACACAGCACAAATCTTAAGATTCATGGATTTCTCTTCAATGAAGCACATACACACAGTTAACAGATGGGGTGACAGCCTGAGCTGTGATATTTACAACCTTACAACTGACAAGGGATTAGCATCAGGAATTTAGAAGAAACTTCTGCCCATCAACTAATGAGACAGGGAAAACAAAAGGAAAAGAAGCAAATATTAATAATATGAATATAACGAGAAGTTAAATCAAACTAGAAAATTTAGATCTAATTAGGATTAATTTCTACTAATAGAAATTAGTATTAATACCAAAATGAGATAGAAGATATTTTAAGATCTGCTTGGCAAAAATTAAAAGGTAATAACACATTTGGGGGATCTAGGAAGTGTCATTTTTTCATGATAGGATATTATATCGACTATATTCTTTAATATGAATATGGTAGGACTAGCCAGGCCTTGGTGGTTCATACCTGTAATCCTTTTTGCAATTTGGGAGGCTGAAACTAGAGGATCACTTGAGGATAGGAATTTGAAATCAGTCTGGGCAACAAATATAGCAATAACCTATCTCTATAAAAAAGTAAAAAATAAATTAGTGGGCATAGCAGGGTGCACCTGGAGTCCTAGCTACTTAAGAGGCTTTATCCCAGTAGTTTGCAGTTACTGTAAGCTATGATAGCACCACTGTACTCCAGCCTGAGTCATAGAGTGAGAGACTGTCTATTAAAAAAAGTTAAAGAAGAAAGAAGGAAAGTTACAGAAATTAGTAAAATTTTGTAAAAGTAGGTACCATGTGTTAGTGTCCCAGAAATTCATTTCTGGGTATTTATTTCCAGAGAATCTCTCTTCCTGGTTTATGTGGTAATGTGAAAATGCTAATTTTCATGGTGGTAGAAAAATGGGACTATCTTAACATCTATCATCAGAGGAAACAATAAGTAGATTTTTTTCTTTCTTTCTTTTTTTTTTTTTTTTGAGACAGAATCTCACTTTGTTGCCCTTGGTAGAGCGCCATGGCATCATAGGTCACAGCAACCTCCAACTCCTGGGCTTAGGCAATACTCTTGTCTCAGCCTCTTGAGTAGCTAGGACTACAGGTGCCTGCCACAACGCCTGGCTATTTTTTGTTGCAGTTTGGCCAGGGCCTGGTTTGAACCCACCACCCTTGGTATATGGGGCTGGTGCCCTACCCACCAAGCTATAGGTGCCACCCAGATTTTTGTGTATTTATGCCATGGTAGGAGTTAAAAGTAGCATAGAGCAACTATAACTAATCTTACACATAGGAAGTTGAATCTTCTCTTTAATCTTTATAGCAGAAACCTTGTTTTGATTTGTTTATTCATTTTACCTTACTTTTGTTTGTTTTATTCATCTTTTCCCTAAAACAATAAATTGCTTCGTTGTTAGTATTTGACTGACATATCTCTTCATAGCCTTTTTTTTTTTAATAATCTTTAAGTTTGTGATTTCATTTAAATAGTTCCTTTTAAAATAAAATGCAGCTCATTTTAATCCATGTCTCCTATTTTGAACAATTTAATTTGATTACTGGTACATTGTTAGAGATCTCCAGAGAAAATTAACTAGGAAAATTATATGAATATAGAATATGAGGGCTGTTATAGAAATTAGATCATGTGATTAAAGAAGAGGAGACGTCCCAAGGTCTGCTGTCTGCAAGCTAGAGACACAGGAAAACTTGAGATAGAGTCTGAAAGCATGAGAACAAGGAATATTGACGATGTAGGTCCCCAAATCCAGATGCCAGAAAACCAGGAGCTCCAGTGTCTAAGGCAGGAGGAAATGGATTTTCCAGCTCAAGAAGAGAGAGAGGATCGAGGAGAGAGTGCTAATTGGTCCTCCCTTTGCCTTTTGTTCTGTGCAGTTCTCAATGGACTGTGAAATGCCTGCTCACATGATGAGAAAACTTTAATTGTTCTAATGATTCACATGTTTACCCTTCTGGATACATGTCACGGACACATCAAGAGATAATATTTTACCAGCCATTTGGACATACCTTAAGCTTCTCAGTTGACATGAAGTTAACCATTACAATTTAGATTTAGTAATGCATTTTAATTTGTACTTTCTACTTTAACTGCTTTTTAAAATACTTTTTCCCTAAACCTTTGATGTTCCTTTATTTCTCTTCTCTTCTGCATTTTTTAAATAATTGATTTCTTATTTCATCTTTTCCCCTCCTCATTTGAAAATTATATAACCTATTTTTATTAAGTGTGTTGTTAGTTTTAAGATTCATCAAGAATAATCACTGACTTCCTTCCTTCTGAAAAATGTAGTCTTAAGTTTTTTTGTGAACTATGCTTATTCTTATCTTATTTGTAATATAGATATCTATTTGCTTTTATTTTAACAATTAGATATAAATATGATAGTGTTTTACTGCTGTTGATATTTAATCCTTGCTATGATTCTTCTTTTTTCTAATTATGCTGCATTTAAGAATCATTTTAAGTATCACTTTCCATTTCCTCCTTCCTGAGGATATATTTTACTTTCTTGTTAGGTCTTCCCCAGGACCCAGGGTCAAGAATGAGTACTGGTACTGAGTCTAGCTCATAACAGTCATCACAGATACAATATTTGATACATACATACACACACGCAACATTTATTACAAAGCGAAAGTAAGTCTCAAGGGAGGGAGAAGGGTCATTCTCTGTGAGCGAAGACCCTGAAGGCTGAGCACGCACTGTCTTTACAAGCTCACTAGTCGGTCCTGCCTTTCTCCTGGAGGATTGGTTGCCGTTTCCTGACTTTGGGGTGATTGATAGGGTGGGGTTATGTAAGACTACGTAACAGGTAACAGGTTTCTCTACTACCCAAGTATTATCAGCCACTGTTAACCGGAGTGGCCATTTCATTCAAGGAGCTGCTGGTGAGGCCCTAACAAGGCCCAATGAACCTAAGTGCTGACATCTGGAGATTTTTCACCTCCAAGCCTACTGTTTAGTTGGGGAACTGGACTCCATGGTACTGGTTAAGGATTCTGTGCACCCAGTGAAGTGTTGACTAACAATAAATTTAGTCCATGGTAAAAATTCTTTGAAGATACAACCACTTTAAAACAGGAAAATATTGTGTAATTTTGTAACCTGTGAGGGGGAATCTGACATATTCCATGATAAATAATAGCATTGCTGATGTTTACTTTTATTATGGGAATAAAAAATAACAAAAGGAGGAGGAAGGTAGAACAGCTCTTTGAGGAGATATACTTCCCGGTTCTCCAGAATTGCTGGCTTTTCTATAAATAAAAGTGAAACTGTTGATCTTTCATTTCCTTCTCTGTGGATTGGCTTGGGGGACAGGTGGATGGTCTTCTTGGTCTGGCAGCGCATGCACCTTCCGGGAATCCTTCAGGAAAGCTCCACCCATGCTAGGCTAATTAAATGGTAATGAGCCATAGGTAGGTTAAAGGTCACTAGGAGCCCCTTATGTATATGTTCCCATTAGGGAACAGTCCTAGCTACAATTTAGTTCCTAGCTACAACTTGATTCTTGCTCTCTCGCCTTAGCCTCTTCCTCACAACTGTGTGCTCTTCACCAAACCTAACAGTCTTAATTTATCCTTGTCCACTTTGTATAGAGTAAGTTGGCAGTTATTTTCTTTAACCACTTTAAAGCTATATTTACATTTCTCTCTTTTTACAATATTAATTGGTAAGATGTGCCCTGTGTTTCCATTTCCTGTTATCATATACAATCTCTTCTTTTGCTTTGTTTTAAAATCTAATTTTTTAACAGTATTGTTTTTTGATACTCTAGATTGTCTGCTCTGTGTCTAGCTTGGTATGAAAATAATTTTATTTATTCATAGGACTAATAGAGACATCAAAATCAGAGGATTTATAGATATGCCATAGGAACACATTATTCAGAAAAAAGTTCAATATTTTAGACTATAATTTTTAAAAATTATAAAATTAAAAAGAGAATATCCTCAATTGGATAATGAGTATTATACAAAACATATCCCCAAACTACAGCTAATGTTCTTCTTCTTTTTTTTTTGAAGTTTTTGGCTGTGGCCAGGTTTGAACCTGCCACCTCCGGTATATGGGGCCGATGCCCTACTCCTTTGAGCCACAGGCACCATCCCAGCTGATATTATTCTTAGTGATGAAAGATTGCATACCTTTTCTCTAAAATTGGGAAAAAGAAAATGATATCAACTAACACTACTTCTGTTTAACACTGTTCTTGAGATTCTAACAAGTGTAAGAAGGCAAGGAAGTGAAATAAAGTCAGGTATTTTGAAAATAAATTAAAAAATCTTGTCTTTCTTCACAAATGATATGATTATAAGAACAATCACAGAATAATATCAGATCTCACAAGTGAGTTTAGTGTCAAAAGTCATATAAAAATTTATTGTATTTCTCTATATTAACAATCAACACCCAGAATTTACATTTTTTAAATGATACCATTTAAAATAGAGTTGAAAACATAAATACTCAGTATTAAATTTAGCAAAATGTATGAATATTTTTATATGTATTGTTACAAAAAAATTGCTGAGAGAAAGGAAATCTTCATATGTGGCAAGATCTACCATACCTTTAGATTGAAAGACATATAATATTGTTGAGATGAAAATTCTCCTCAAACCATTTTTTAGAGGAATTTTGGAAAAATTGAAAAGCAGATTAAATATTTTATAGCAGTATGCAAAGCACTCAGAAAACCACCCAATTTACTCTTTAGCAGGGTGAAAAACAAAGTTGGAAGACTTATAGTAACAGATTTCAAGACTTATTACCAAAGCATGGTAATACTAGTAGTTCATATAAGAATATACATGTAAAATAATGGCCTGAATTAATGAGCCTAGAGATAGAATTACACATAGATGGCCAAGTTGTGAGTTGCACCAAGATGCAAAAAAATCAAATTTCTTCTCACATCATGTCTAAAAATTAAATTTACATTGATATAAGCCTAACCATAAGATTTAAATATATGGCACTTCTATGAGAAAATAAAAGTTTTTCATAGAAACATTTTGCGATTTTGGAATTTGGACAAAAATATTATAAATTTTATAAATTAGACTTATTAAAATAAAAGCTTTAAAGAAATAGGAATAATACAGAAAAGGCAAAAGCCATCTATAGACTGGTAGAAAATAGTATCAGTTTCTGTATATATGACAAAGGACCTTCCCTCAGAAAATACAAAGAACCCTTAAACTTAATAATAAAACACGAAGATAAATTTAAAGTAATCATTTTCAAATTGATTTAAAATGACCAAATGATTTAACAGGCACTTTATAAAAGAAGACTTAACAGAAGCTAACAAGCCCAGGAACAATTCTCAGCGTCATTAATCATCATGGAAATGCAAATGAAAAGCACAGTGAGATACTGTTGCAGACACACAGAACTAAAACTACTGACAGCATCAAATGCTGGAAAAGATGGGGAGGAACCGGACCTTTCACACATTCCTGGAGAGAAAGTACATTACAAACTTTCGGAAAAACAATTTGGCAGTTAAAAAAAAAATCATATATAATTTAAAGAATTATGTACTTACAAGAAATGGAAACATAAGATGTTATTTATTCCCCAAATCAGAAACTAAAAACAATCTAAATGTCCAATAACAGATGGAAATATAAACAAACATGTATGTGTTTGCATGTATGTACCATTCTATGTGCAATCTCACATTGCAGTGCTACTCAGCAACAAAAAAGAAGGTAAACTATTCATCTACCCAGTACGCATGAATCCCTAAAATACTATGCTGGGGAAAAGAAGTCCCACACCAAAGGGTATATAATATCTGTATTTTTGTTTGTTTGCTTTTGAGACAGAGTCTCACTTTGTTGCCCTTGGTAGAGTGCCATGGTGTTATAGCTCACAGCAACCTCAAACTCTTGGACTCAAAGCAGTTGTCTTTCCCTCAGTCTCCAAGGTAGCTAGGATTAGAGGTTCCTGCCACAACGCTTGTCTATTTTTTAGAGACAGGGTCTCGCTTTTGCTCAGGCTGGTGGGGAACTCCTGAGCTCAAGCAAACCACATGCCTTGGCCTCCCAGAGTGCTAAGATTACAGGCATGAGCCACCGTGCCCAGCTATCTGTTTTATTTTTTAAGAAAATGCTGGAAAAGGTAACAAAAATTTGCAGTACGAGAAAGCAGATAGGTGTTTGCCTGCTGCTAAAGAGTGGGTAGAATGATAATGTAATAACTGGGAAGGCAACAGGAGAACATTTGGGGTCAATGGAAATGGTCTTCATATTTACATTGAATCACACACACACACATTCATCAATCAGTACATTTAGAATAGATGCATCTATTATGTATAAATTATACCTCAACAAAATTGCAAAAAACAACCCACTAGAGACACATTGTTCATTAATTCTGTAGAATATTTATCCGTATTCGTTTGGCATATTGCTGATCTTCTCCTTAACAACTAACTCTTCCTGGATATCATTAGAACTTTTTATTCTCTCATCTATATTTAATACTCACTCTTTAATCTTTTTTCTCTCCATCCATTCTTCCTTGCCACATCCTGTGAGTTCTGTGTTTTCTTCCCGAACTATGTTGCAATTCACAAATTCTCTTTGCATGTGTCTAATTTGTTGGGAACTTACTCTTCGAATTTAAATCAGTTATTGTATTTATTTTCTGAAATTCTAGATTAATTTTCATACTGCCTATTCTTAAATATGAAAAGTTTTCAGTGGTTACAGGACTATTTTAAAGTTGCTTTTTCTTTATCCTACACAACACACAGTGAAACCAGGTCTCTTTGACATTATTGCATAGGTTTTCCTTAGGTTGTAACTTCCAAATTTTTCCCAACTTACAAAATTTGTTCACTTTTATTTGGGGATACAAGCAAAACACAGGGAAAGAGTGACTAATAATTGGCAGGAGAAAGAAGGTAACGGAGATTAAAAATAAACGGGAAATAGCATTAAAAGATAATGAGAGGCTTTACATTGACCAATAATATAATCATCTTGGAGAATGATTAACTCAACATTTTTGCAAATAATATATAATTAAAATAATTGAGCATCTTCTCCCCAAACTGAAAGGACATGAAAATTGAATGATTGAAGAATACATGACACCTGAATGTAATGAGCTTAGAGTTTTTGGACCTTCATAATTTGATGTATGCATCTATGTAAATCAACCTTTTCTAAATCCATTCAGATGTTCTATTGTTTAGCAGATACAGGTTAGTACACAAAAGTTTATTTGCACCACCATGGTCATGTTGCTTACAAAAATTTTAGTTATTTTAAATTCTATTATCTTTTTTCATGAACAAAATATTAGTCTTTCTCATTTGAAATCATCTTACTATTCAGAAGTATGTTCAACCTTTCATGATGTTTAACTTATTGCAAAGTAAGGCAAGCAATACAGTCAGATTCAGTCCACTAGATCTTTGCAGGTGTCATTTGCCTTAGAGTAATATCTTAAGTACTTGCTCAGACAGATTGACCCTTAATCACCATGGGAACACACAGACTTATCTGTCTTCTTATCTACTTTTTAGTCATTCCATTGATTGGGATTCTGTTTACATATCCTTCCCTCTTACCTCACTTTCCACATGTGTGGGAATATTACTCTAATCTCATCACATAAAGGTGCTTCCTCTTGGTAGGCTCAAAGTTCCCAATTATACTCTTAGGAGCAAGATGCTGTTAATACAGTGTTTGATTAACTGTTTCAAAATGGTTGCAACATTTGGTAACTCCCCCAATGATCCATGGTATTTTGGTTTCTTCCCAACCTCCACACCACTTTTTTTTTTTGATTATGGTAATTCCTGTGAATGTGATATAGTATCTCATTGTGGTTTTAATTTTCATAATGTACACATTTATCATGAATGGTCTGATTACCAGATAAATGCTGTTATTTCTGCCTGATTTAGAGGTGAGCCGCTTTGCCTGGGGGCTGTTTGCTAGATTTCTACCAGTGTAGCCTAACAACCTCACAGGGATACTTTGCATAGAAAGACCTACCCCTAAAATGCTCAACTCTGTCTCTCCACTTTAGTCCTGACACTCTAAACTATTTGGATACTGCCTGGTTGATGGTCCTGTGTAGCCTCGACTTCTCTCCTAGTCAACCCAAACCCAGGTGCCAACGTTCTCATACACAGCCTAATAGGGGCTGTGCACATGTTTGGTGCAAGAAGAATGATTTTTAAGAAACCTTGACTATAGGGAAAAATAGCTGCTAGTTCTGCTGACTTTTACGAAATAATTCATTCAGATTTTAATAGAGATTTAGTAGCAAATTATTAATGGCTAATAAATATCAATAGATTATTGAAAATATAGTTATGGCAGAAAAACTGTAGCATGCAAAGCTCTCTTATCTATAATTAATCCTATTATACAAATAGTAATCATTCTTACATATTTTATTAACATGAGTTGAAGTTAATTCAGACAATTATAAATAATATTTCATTAATATGGCTGCATATTTAAAGCCACAGTTTCTGAATCTTTTAGCAAGGGGAATAAGATAATCATTGGAGATGTAGATCTACACTAATAGTAGATTTCTTCTAGATAATAGAACATTAAAGAGAAAATGAAAAAAGCATATAGCATTGAAAACTTCTTAATAATAATGAGCCAAATTATTCATGTATAAGTTACTATTGTTATAAGTAAACTCAGTCTAGTTTGCTTACCTTTGGAATATTAACCCAATATTTGCTATAGTTCTCCAGAGCTAACAACTGGGAGGAATAATTAAATGATGTGCTATATAGCCCCAACAAATGTTTTCGAAATCAGCTGAAAAAACAAAAAGAAACTCAATTTCTATAATGAAACTGATAGCCACATGGATGTGTCACATGATGTATGGACACAAATACTTGTAAAAAGACTCAAAAATGGTTCTTTCTTAATATATAAAATATATTCATCTAAATAGAAGTGGAATACAAAAAGATGTGTTGGCCAATTTACAGTTAGAAAGAATAAATGCTGATGTTATATTACACAGTAGGATGACTAGTGTTAATAATAATGTATTACATGTTTCAATACAGGTAGAAAAAAGGGTTTTGAATGTTCTCATCACAAAGACATGATAAACGTTTAAGGTGATGGATACACTACATATGCCGATTTGATCATACATAATTTATGCATGTATAGAAATATTGTTGTTAGATCTCACAAATATGTGCAATTACTTTGTGTCAATCATGGATCAAAAAATAAAAACAAAACAGCGACAAAGTGTAAGAGATAATTGATTAGAAAGGCAGAAATTTAAACTTTTCCAGAATTATCAAATGAGATATAATTTTGAAAACCTAGTCACCACAACTATCAGGGAGGGAACTGACTATACAGTAGTGTAAGAAATTTGGTCAATACAGTGAGAAATTTAGGTGTTCGAACAATCTTTGGATAATTACTTGAGAAGAAAGGTAGTTAGATCCAGAAAAAAGGTAAAGTGGTATAGGGGACTACAACTTTTCAGGAAAAGCATCAGTACCCAGAGAAGATTGTGTGTAGTGAAACAAAAGAGAGAATAGATCAGCATTTTTCAACCATTTTTTAATCTCTCAGCACACTTGAACTTTTAGTTAAATGTTACCACATTTAAATTACATTGACCTAAAAAAAGAGTTAAAAAAGGGCAGTGCCTATGGCTCAAAGGAGTAGGGCTCCGGCCCCAAATGCCAGAGGTGGTGGGTTCAAACCCAGTTCCAGCCAAAAACTGCAAAAAAAAGAGAGTTAAAAAAAAAAGAATATACTTATTGTGCTTTGAACTTATTTTGAAAATATGTATTTTTTTTGGATAAAACAAATGAAAAGTTTATTCTAGTCTTCTTTGAGAAATACACAACCAGAAAGCGGGGAAGGATCCAAAGCGCCATGTCTGAGTCCTTGAATTTCTATTAATACTCTACAAATGCAGAAACAATCTTTTTATTTTCAAATAAATAAATGCATCTTCCATCATTAGACCACATATAATTAAAATGGATTTGTTACCCAATGCTCTGTTTTTAATAACTTTTCTTAGTTATAGGTCCCGTGAGATGTGTTGCTTCAATGCTTGTCTCTTTAAATTTGTCCTAGACACAGATATAGTTTGTATTATCGGTCATTCTTCCAACTCTTGTATTCAGCACATTTTAAAATACTATTGAAGTTGTCACACTCTTCACTTCATCTCCTCCCAAGTATGAGCTCCCCTCATCTTTCACCAAATAATCTCCAATATGTTCCCTGCATGATTCCTTCTTCACAGAGCACTAAAGAGTGATCTATCTAATCAAAGAAGTGGGTTGACCCAATAACTCTTCCAAGAGAGCCTGCTCCATCTGCCACACTCCAAGCTTCTGCCTCTGTCTTATCAAACATTCTTGCTGTGGTCACTACCTCAACACCCAGGCACTCATTACTCCTGTGTGCTCACTGTTGGGCTCCTGCCCCGAGGACGGGGTCCTTTAAGACATGTGGAACTGGTGGCGATTGAATGGGGAAAAATAAAGTAAAAAATGGAGAAAGATAAACAGACAAGACATAGAATAGAGTTTTTAAAGGTGGGTACTGTGGGCCCACTGCTAGCTTGTGGGACTTCAGTGAATGGCTCTGAGTACTTATTCTTAGATAGATAGAGAACAAGCATACAATGTGTAAAAATCAAACCAGGGTAACTGAAATATCTGTTACTTCAAACAATTACCATTTCTTTGTATCAAGAACATTCCAAATCCACTCGTCTAGTTATTTTGAAATATACAATAAATTATTAACTGTAGTTGCCCTGTTGTGCTACCAAACTCTAGATCTTAGTCCTTCTGTGTTTTTGTACATATTAGCCAACTCCTCTCTATTCCTCAGTGCTCTATCTGAGCTTCTGGTAACCACCCCTCTACTCTCTAACTCCATGAGATCAAATTATTATTTTTTAAAGTACATATTAGTTAGATTTTTACAAAATAATGTGAATTGTGAAGTGTTTCTAATTGAAGTTTCTTTTTTTCTGAAAACTTTATTGTTGGGGATTCATGGAGGGTACAAGATGTGTCACTGGAATTAATGATCTTTAAAAATTTTCATGGGACACTTAAGATCCTCTCATGACACATGGCACACTGGCTGAGAATCACTGGAATAGAGAGCAGTGACAAGAACTCAGCCTTTTGATTTCTTCCTGCCAGCCAGTATGTCCTTTGTGTGTGACAGCTGCAATGTAGAAAGTCAGGTATCTAATGTATCCCATCTTTCCTAAGCCTAGCAGAACGCCTCCAAAAATAATCTTGTTAATAATCCATTCAATACATCTACATTGATTGCTTATTCAGTGCTGGGCATCTTTTAAGATATTGAAAATAAAACATATTCAGAACCCTTAAATTTAGGGAGATTAATGTTTTAAAAGATGGCTAGGCATTATATAAGTAATTACAAAAATATTCAAAGGGAAATTATAGTAAGTGATATGGAAAAATATAGGGTGTTGAAAAAATACAGATAATAAAACAAATTTTCTAGGGAAATAGCATTGTTTAGTCTTATTTTTAATAACCCATGTTCTAGTCATGTTTAATTACAAAAAAGGAGACTATGGCTAGACACTTAGCAGTACATTTTAGCAATATATAGAGTGAATTGAAAAGATGGTAAGCATATGGTGAAGTTTATCTGTATATCCTGACATCATCACCAATAAAAAATGTATTTAACCAGTTGATTCTATCAATCCATGAACAAGAGACATCAAATGAGATATAATTTTAGATCATCTGCAATTTCTTGCATCCTTGTTTCATAGTTCTTGTAAAGGTCTTTGACCAACTTGTTTATATAATCCTAGATATTGTATTTTATTTGTAGCTGTTGTGAATGGTATTGATTCCTTTATTGGATTCTCACACCTCAACTGTTATTAGTGTATAGAAATCCTACTGATTTATGCATATCAGTTTTGTAGTCTGAGAATTTGCTAAATTTATTATTAATTCATGATCTTTCTTATTTTTTGAAACAGACATTGAAGGCTATGAATTTTCCCCTTAGGGATGCTTTTACTGTATCCCGCAGGTTTTGAAAGCTCTGTCTCTTTTTCATTCAGTTCAAAGAATCTGGTCATTTCCACTAAAATCTGTCATGGATCTCAGGATTATTCATCAGGAGATGAATAATTAATTTGAATGAATTAATTTCCATGACTTTGCATAGAATTGAGTGTTTCTCTTTGAGCTGATTTTAAGTTTTATCCTGTCGTGGTCTGAGAACATACATTGGATGATGTTGATGATACTTGTTTTGTAGCCTCCTATATGATTAATCTTGCAAAGTGTTCCATGTGCAGATGAGAAAAATGGATAGTCAGTAATTTTTAGGCAGAACATAATGTAAATGTGTATTGGGTCCATTTATTCTGAATCTTGTTTAAGTTCAGTGTTTCTTTATTCATTTTCTGCTTCAATGACCTGTTCAGTTCTGTCAGTGGATTGTTGAAGTGCCTGTAAATTAAGATGCTAATTTTTATTTTATTTCTTAGCTCTTTCTGGCTCTTTAGCACCCTTTATTTTTTTATTCACATTTCAAACCATTTTTTGTGGGTATTAGTTTTAAATTTTCTCTTCAATTGCATACATCTTATTTGCCATCCATATTCTGAATTCCATTTCAGACATTTTAACAGTTTTTTTTTTTTTTTAGTCCATTGCTGTGGGTCTATTGTGAACCACTGGGAGTATTGAATTAGCTTGATTTTTCATGTTGTCAGAATTTTTTTATTTATTTATTTTCACATGGATATTCTTCTCTCATCTCAGAGCTGATAGTTTGCAATACATATGTTCTCCTTTGCTAAGAACTTTTCTACTTTGTGAAGAATTAGGAGCAGTCTCTGTATAATGCTTTTATATCCTACTCCAGATGGTTGAGTAAGCAGAGGGGAGCAAATTTCACTGTGAACCTGTAACACAGCTGTTCTCATGAAGCATCTCAATCCTCCCTGGTAATCATAGTCCAAACCAATGCTGTGGAGTATTTGTTCAGATTGTTGTATTTGTCCCCAGGTCCCTGTTGGAATCTTGCGCAGAGAGCCGTGCAAGTCCCTCCCCACAGATGATGGCATGAATCATGAATTTGGCCAGTGCCTGGATAGGTTGTGGGACTTTGGTGGGTTCCTGGTTATGTCACAGGACCTGGGTCAGTGCTGGGGGATTTTTGTGTGGAGTAGTTGTTGATCTCTAAACCACTACGGAAAGTACAGGCAGGGGACCGGGTGACTCTATCTTCACTGATTGGGCGTTGCAGGAGACTCCGCCCAGGACTTCCCATAGTGGCTATGGGAAAGTGTATGATGAAGCTATCTAGGTGATAGCCACAGGTGTCAGGGATGCTAGTATTTGTGTCATCTAGGTCTAGATGTAATAGTGGCACATGGTGGGGGTACCCTGTGACTAGCAGGTCCATGGTGGAGAGATGGACTGCTGGCATGGCATCACATGGTGCTGTGGACTCCACTCAGCACCCAGATCTGCAGGGGCATAGCCTCAGCACAGCAGCACACTGGCCAAGGGCCTTGTTTCACTGGTCAAAGTGGGAGGGGACAGAGGCTGGGCCTCTAGGTGGGCCAGACTTTCTCCTTACACAGGCCTCATTGAGGCTGCTGCTGTGGGGTCTTTGGGCTCCTGCTTGTATTACCTGGGGGAAGGCATGCTCAACTCCTACTCACAGTTGTGTGAGCACCTCTCTCCCTGCTGCCTCCATAGCCTGGCAAGGGGCAGTGTTGGGGCAGCTGCCGTAATGCTGATCCCTCTGTAGTTGGTAGCTCTAGACCTGAGAGTTCAGAGTGATACACTGTGGCAACCCAGGAACTGAGCCCAGTGGGACCCTATGGAGTCTACTCTCTTATGCAACTTCCCTATGCAGTCTCTGAGCAGTTCCCTGGTCAGTGTGGAGGCTCATGGTGGTAGTGGTGGGCCTCATACAGCTCTAGTTGTAACATCTGTGCCAAGAACAGGGGCCTTGGGGCTCTCTTCTTTATCACTTCCCCACATGTAGGGTGTTTGCCTGTTGCCTTCCAGTCTTGGTGAGTGGAATTCCCCATTGCCCATCCTTCACTCTAAGTGCTCATCTTCTGTCAGTTTGTGATGATCTACAATGCTCTCTCCAAGAGGGTCCCTCTGTATGTGAACCTCCATTGTAGTTGAAATTTTCTATCCTCTCCCAGAGAGCAGTTTGTGGGGTTGTTTTTAGTCTGCCATCTTGGCCCCCTCTTGATTCTAAATTCAAGATTATATGCTTTAAATGCATTATCGAGGAGGATTTATTTTTTGATACTTACCCTGATTAACTATGTATGTGTATATATGCTAAATTTAACAATAACACTTATTTAAAAAAAATCCTCACTCAGATCAACACTATGAAGCATTTTCCCTATGTTTTTCTTAGCAAGTTCACAATTTCAAGCTATGCATTTAAGTCTTAAGGCCATTTAAAGTTTTTATTTTATACAGTGAGAAGGAGGAGTCTAGCGTCATTTTTTTGCAGGTGGATATCCAATTCTCTCTCCACCATTTATTGAAGAGACTGTTTTCTTTGGTGTATATTCTTGGCACCTTTGTCAAAAATCAGTTGGATGTAAGTACATGAATTTATTTCTAGGTCATCTATTCTTTCCCATTGGTCTGTGTCTTTATGCCAGTGATATGCTGTTTTGGTTACTGTAGCTTTGTAGTATGTTTTTAAGGCAGATAATATGATTCCTCCAGCTTAATTCTTTTTTTCTGAGGATTAATTTTGTTATTGAGTTCTCTGTGGACCCATAGGAATTATAGGGTTGTTTTTCTTTTTACATGAAAAATCTATTTCTTGCAGCACTATTTGTAACAGCCAAGGTATGGAATCAATCTATGTGTTCAACAACAAATGAACAGATTAAAAATGTAGTGTATATACACAATAGAAAATTATTTAACCGTTAGAAATGATGAAATTCTGTCATTTGTGACAACATGGAGTACACTGCAGAACATCAGAGTTGGTGAAATAAGACAGACAGAAAAAGAAATATCTCCTAAGCTTACTCATATGTAAAATGTTAAATAAAGTTGATATCATAGAAATAGAGAGTACAGCAGTGATTACTACCCTGTTTCCCCGAAAATAAGACAGTGTCTTATTTTAAGGTGTGCTCCCAAAGATGTGCTAGGTCTTATTTTCAGGGGATGTCTTATCTTTCCTGTAAGTAGGTCTTATTTTCAGAGGATGTCTTATTTTTGGGGAAACAGGTTAGAGACTTGGGCAGGGAGAAGAAAAAAGTGGGTGAGGAAAGGTTGGTCAGTGTTTGAAGAAGATCTGAGTTTTCTCCAAGTTTATTCCACTAGAATTTTCATGGTTTTAAGTCTTTAATCCATCTTGAGTTAGTTTTGTATATGGTGAAAGGCAGTGATAAAGTTGGATTCTTGGCTTGTGGCTATCCAGTTTTCCCAGCACTTAGTGAATAGGAAGCCATTTTCCCAGTGCTGGTTTTGTCTGCTTTGTCAAAGATTGATTGGTTATATTTGTATGACTTTATTTCTGGGTTCTTTATTGTTTTCCCTTGAGCGGTGTGCCTACTTTTATACCAGCATTGAGCTATTTTAGTTACTTTAGCTTTGTAATATAATTTGAAGTCAGGTAATGTGATGGCTCCAGTTTTAATCTTTTTTTTTTTTTTTTTTCTCCTTGTTTTTCCTTGTTTTGGCTATTTGGCTTTTTTGTTGTTGTTGTTCCACATGAATTTAGTGTTGTTTTTTCCAATGCTGTGGAAAAAAGATGTTGGTATTTTGGTAGGAATTGCCTTGAATCTGTAGATTGCTTTGGGAAGTATGATCATTTTAACAATATTGATTTCTCTAGTCCATGAGTCTCAGGCATTTTCTTATAACAGCTGTGTGCCTGATAAGCAGTTGCTTCCTGAGTAAAGATCTGTTAATATTTTGTTGCCATCATATTTCATAGAGCAGTATAAATATAGTACCCATATTGTTATGTCAAATATATAATTATAAATGAATAGTTATATAGGGGAAACATCTGAACACTCATTTGACTTTATTGATGAAATTCACCTGTATACCTATTTTTACTGAGGTCAAATTTAAAACAGTAAAATACAGGCATTCTAATTCCACAATCCAGTGAAGTTTGATGAATGTATCTACATGTCACCAACAACCTTATTAAGCTATACATTTCCATTACTTCTAGAAAGTTCCCTATGCTCACTCAACTTAGTTCTCAATCCATTGGAAATTAATGTTATGACTTCTATTGCTAGAAATTAGTTTCGAGTTTTTTTAAACAATGTAAATTAACTCATACATTCAATTTCTCTTGTTCAACATGAAGTTATTGAAATTCATTATTGCTTTTGTGTATTTCACAGATTTTGAATTCTTTTTCTTCCATTTAAATTGCTTTGAATTGTTTTATAATATTTGATAATTTAATTTAGAAACTTTGAAAATGTGATGTAAACTTCATTATTTTCTAATAGAAACATTTAAAGCTTAAATTTTTCCTTTAATTGCATCTCATAAACTATATTTTATTATTATTATTTTATTGAAAATAAATTCCCCTGAGGTATCTATTTCCAATTTAGAAATTTATGTGTGTATATATATTCTTATTAATATATATTATATCTATATGTATATATATTCTTATTAAGAATATGTATTCTTATTATTTTGGTATTTTCTAGATGACTTCTTCCTATTGATTACATTTTCATTTTCTGGTTAGTAAACATATATTTTGTACTTTAACAATGTTTTTTAAAATTTTATCAAAGCTTATTTTCTAGTCCACCTAATGATCTTTTTTGTTGAAAAATTCATGTTCACCTTAAAGAGTATGTATTCTGCTGTTGGGCTGATTAGATTTTTATTTGTGTTGAAATCATCTAGATCTCTACTGACTATTCTGGTTGTTCTGTATAGCTATAGAATGCATGCATATTTTATCTATACAAATACTGTTATAATTTGGAACTATAAATGTAGATATTTCTTTTTTCTGTTCTTTTTTTTATATATTTTTGCTATATGTGTATTTATAAATCTATCATTATCATCTGTTTTATTCCCCATATTGGTAATCTGTGTTCTTTTTTTTCTTTTTCCTGATTGGTCTGTTAGCTGTTTATAATGTTCTTCTCGAGAATCATCTTTGTTGCAATTAATGTTCTCAATTTTTTCTTTTTTTTCTATTTCATAGACTTTTGTTCTGATCTTTATTAGGCTATAAATTCAACTTTGAGTTTAATTTGCTCTTATTTTTGCCTCTTGAGAAAGAAGCAAAACATTGATTCAAAATATGTCTTTCTTTCTAATAAACATGCTTAGTGTCACATTTTCTAATTTTAGTACCACTTTACCTGGAGCCCATTTCATTTTACTTTAATTTTACATGTTGTTATAATTTTTCTTTTAAGTTATTCTTTGACACTTGGATTATTTGGAAGTGTCACCAGTTCCCAAATATTTTGGCTTTTCCCGGATATTATTGTTATTAATTTCAATTATAGTTAAGGTATATGTACTTTATGGACACCCTGTATATGAATGACTTAAATCCTTTAAAATTATTTTATGTGTAGAACACAAATGTCCTAATGCTATAATTGGATAAATGAGATGAAAGCTATGCTGATTAGTATGATGTAAACACTACAATTTGTACAAATAATCAACACTCTGAAATGGGTATAAATGTATTTATGATCTATATACAAAAGACTTAATAAAAAAATAATAAAAAATTATTTTATGCCCTAGAATATTCTGTGTGCTCTTAAAAAGAATATGTATTCTGTCTTTAGGCCGGAGACGCCATCTTCTAGTAATTCACCAAAATGATAAACACAAAGGGAAAGAGGAGAGGCACCCGATACATGTTCTCTAGGCCTTTTAGAAAACATGGAGTTGTTCCTTTGGCCACATATATGTGAATCTACAAGAAAGGGATATTGTAGACATCAAGGGAATGGGTTCTGTTCAAAAAGGCATGCCACACAAATGTCACTGTGGCAAAACTGGAAGAGTCTACAATGTCACCCAGCATGCTGTTGGCATTGTTGTAAACAAACAAGTTAAAGGCAAGATTCTTTCCAAGAGGGTTAATGTTCCTAATGAGCATATTTAACACTCTGAGAGCCGAGATAGCTTCCTGAAACACATGAAGAGAAATGATCAGAAGAAGGAAGAAAGAAAAGCCTGGATTCTACTAAAGTGAGAGCCTGCTCCACCCAGATTAACACACTTCATGAGAAACAATGGAAAGGAGCCTCAGCTCCTGGAACCCATTCCCTGTGAATTCATGGCCTAATAGGCCAATAGCATAGCACACAGGATCACCAAGAGAAACAATGGAACCATGATATTAAGTGCTGGAACCTACTTATTCTCCATGAATTCATGTCATGATAGGTGTCCAGCATAGCACACAGGAGAACAAAAAGATGCCATATAACAGTAATATAAGGTGCTGGAACATATTCCCCATGAATTCATGGCATAATAATTATACAAAGCTTCATCACATTCAATGACAAGGTACCTTCCTGGAACCTTTTCCCTATGAATTCATGGCATAATAGGTATTAAAAATAAAAGCCGACATTACTGTAACAAAGAAATGTATATTCTGATGTTTGGGGGTGAATACCCTTATGCATACCAATTACATTAAATTATTTGTGTTATTCCAGTCTTTTATAGCTTTGTAAATATTCTGTCAATTATACTTATCATTAACTGAGAGAGAGGTGCTGAAGTTCCTCACTCTATTTGCATATTTTTCTGTTTCTCTTTACAAGCCTATTTTATTTTGACATATGTACATTGGTATACTGTAGCTCTGTTATAATATTCAAAAATTGTTTAGTATCTCTCTGTTATGTTAAAAAATTGACTCATCATTACAAAATTCCTTTATTTATCTATGATAATATTCTCTGCTATGAAAATTATTTTGTCTTGTATTAATATAGCCATTCCTATTTTCTTTTCGTTATAATTAACATGGTATATCTTTTTCTATACATTATGTCCTATTTTGTTTGTATATTTATATTTAGAATGTATTTCTTGTAGAAGAAAATAAAAGTCTTGTTTTTATAGACATCTGATAACTGCTGCTTTTAATTGACATGCTTAGGTAATTAACAGTAAATGTGATTATTGGTGCAAATGGAGATGCCTACTCTCCTGTATTTATTGTGGCATTATTCACAATAGCCAAGAGAATAAATAGCCTTGGTGTCCACCATCAGATTAATAAAGGCATTGTATTAAATAGAACATTATTTAGTATTATAAAAAAAGAAGGAGGTCTTGTCACCTGTGACAATATGGATGAACCTGGGGTTTAGATTTACTATATTGCTATTGGTTTTCCATTTGTCATATATGTTCTGTGTCACCTTCTTTTTATATTTCTATTTTAGCTCCTTTGTTGGCTTATTATCTGCAGTCAGTATACATCTTAGATGACATTCAATGAACAATGCCCTTGTATAACACTGTCTTCTGGTTTATGAACATATCACTCCCATGATACGATATATTAGAAGGAGTATGTAAAAGAATTTTGTGGGTCTAATTAAAGTTTCCCTAGTCAATTGACTTCGAGATATAATCAAAGGCAGATAATCCTGGGTGGGCATGACATAATCACATTGAAAGAGGATCTAGACAGAGATCAGAAAGATGCTCTCCAGCTTAAAAAAAGGAAGCTGCTATGACTTTTATCACTGTAAAAAATGAATTCTGCCAATACCCACGTCAGCTTGCAAGAGGACATAGGGCTTCAGATGAGAATGCTGTCCTGACCGACACGTTGGTGGCAGCCTTGTGAGATGCTATGCAGAGGGTCCAGCTAAGCCTTGCCTAGACTTCTAACCCAATGAAACTGTGAGATAAATATGTGTTGTTTAAAACTAGTAAGTGTGTGGTATATTGTTATGTAGCAAGGGAAAACTGTTATACTGATTATTAATCTACTTTTATCTTTAGTGGTTTACCATAAGGGTGCATAGTATGCATTTTTTGCTCATCACAATCTATCATCAACTCATATTAAATAATTTCATATGTAGTGAATGAGCATTATAATAGTTTATCTCAGATTTCTCACCTTTGATCTTGGGTTATTGTTGCCACTGGTTCTAATTCTACCTAATGCCATACTATACAATCCTGTTACTTTTCCAGTAGAAAATGAATAACTATTTACAAATCTTTAAGTGATAGCTCAAAAACCTTTACCCAGAAAACTACTATTTTTGATGTTTGTCATTTCTTGGTTTTGAGCCAGACTTATATCCATTACAATGTTACTTCTTCCTGAAAGACTTTAGAATTCCTTGTAGTGCAGTTCTGCTGGTCATCATTCTTTTACTTATATCTGAAAATATAATTGGCCACCATTTTTGAAATCTATTTTTTTTCTAGTGAAGGATTCTAGGCAGACTTTTTTTCTTGTGCATTGAAGATTCTTCTCTATTGCATTTATTCATTAAATCATAAATATATAGGTCATGTATACATTATTACATTTATGGGGTACAATGTGCTGATTTCATATAGAATTAGGAATGCTTACATCACACTGGTTAATATATACCTCATCTCATTTATTTAATTATTGTGTTAAGATATTTATACTCTATACTTAAAAGATCTGACATGTACCCTTGCATTATGCACCATAGGTGTGATCCCACCATTCACCCTCCCTCGATCTGACCTCCCCCTTCCCTTTCCATCCCTCCCCTCCCTCCTTCATCTTGGGCCATAGTTGTGATCTATTCTTTATATGAAAGTGTGAGTGATTGTAAATTGGTTTCATAATAGTACTGAGTACATTGGATATTTTTTCCTCCATTCTTGAGATACTTTACTAAGTAGGATATGTTTCAGCTCCATCCACATAAACATAAAAGAGGTAAAGTCTCCATCTTTTTAAAGGCTGCATAATATTCCATGGTCTACATATACCACAATTTATTAATCCATTCATAGGTTGACAAGCACTTGGGCTTCTTCCATGACTTGGTTATTATGAATTGAGCTGCAATGAACAATCTGGTGCAAATATCTTTGTTATAAGAAAATGATTTGGTCTTTTGGATATATGCCTAGTTGAGGAATTGTGGGATCAACAGCAGGTCTACTTGTAGATCCCTGAGTATTCTCCATACTTCTTTCCAAAAGGGACATATTAGCTTGCATTCCCACCAGCAGTGCAGAAATGTTCCCTTTTTTCTGCATCCAGGCCAACATCTATAGTTTTGGGATTTTGTTGTGTGAGCCACTCTTACAGGAGTTAGACGATGTCTCAAAGTGGTTTTGATTTGTATTTCTCTGATGATTAAAGATGACAAGCATTTTTTCATGTGTCTGTAGGCCGTGATCTTCTTCAGAGAAGCTTCTGTTCAAGTCCCTTGCCCGCAATGAAATGGGATTACTTGTTTCTGCTTGTATTGTTTCTAATCAGTGATCTGCTGTCATCTTTCTCTATTATCTCTTTTTCTGTGTTCCCCCACCCCCGCCGGTTGCATTTATACTTTTCTAATTTTTACTGGACAATTTTTTGGACTAATTTTATTGTTATCCTTTGGCATAGTTTTCCTTGTTCTTTGGGTTTGTTGAGCTTCTTGGATATGCATTTCTGTAGTTTAAATCCAATTTGAGAAATGAAATTTTAGCTGTATTTCTTCAATTTTTAAAAATCTATCTTCCTCTTGTCTTGTCTTCTCCTTCCAGGTTTTCAATGGCAACTGGCTATTTTCCAACTCACTATTACTTTATTCGTTTCTTAACATGCTTTTTCCCTGTGTTTTATGTTGGATAATGCTATTGTTTTAAGTTCACTTATCTTTTCTCCTGCAGTGTCTAATCTACTGTTAATTTCACTCAGTGAATTTTTTATCTCAGTCATTGTAGTTTCCGTCTTTAAATGTTCAGCTTGGGTTTTTTTTTTTTTTCATTTTTCTGTGTATTTTCTTGAGCACATGGGATATAATTATAATACGTCAAACTTTATTAATGTTATTATCATAAATCACATTTTACTGCTTTTCTTGTATGCCTGATAATTTTTTAGTTGGATGACCAAAATTACAATCTTTATTTTGGGGGGGCAGAAGATATTTTTGCATTCTTATAAGTATATAGAAATATTTTTTCTGTAAAATAAAAGATCTCCTTTTAAGAATAATTAAGCCATAGTATCACATATTTGAAAGAGTTGGTAATTTTGACATTCTCCTCCAAATTTCAATTGATTCCTTTAAAAATGGATGTATTTCTTCTGTTCAACAATTGTGGAATTTAAGATCCATGGAGTCAGAATAACAGGTATCTTCAAGTTTACTCCTTCATATTTAAAATTTACCACCCTTAACTCCTTTTTTATATGTAATTAAGTACAATTCCACAGCACTTATTTTAGAATGAATTTTAAAGTTCACCAGTTTCAATTGCATATCACAGAAACTGTAACTAAAAGTGGCATTTAAAAAAGCAAGTTAGGGGTGGCGCCTGTGGCTCAAGGAGTAGGGCACTGGTCCCATATGCCGGAGGTGGCGGGTTCAAACCCAGCCCCGGCCAAAAACCACAAAAAAAAAAAAAAAAAAAAAAAGCAAGTTAAGTAGGTGAAACTTTATTGTCCCATTTTCTAAAGACAAAGTTGGATAAATTAAGGCCAGTTGCCTCTGAAGTGGGAGAATCATTTGAGGTTGGGATTTCAAGAATCAGCCTGAGTAAGAGCAAGACTATGTCTCTACAAAAACATTAAAAAAATTAGCGGGGCCCAGTGGCATGTGCCTGCTGTCCCAGTGACTTGGGACTCAGAGACAAGAGGATCATTCAATCCCTGGACTATGAGGTTGCAGTAAGCTATGATGACTTCATTGCACTCTATCCTTAGCAACAGAGCAAGACTCTATCTCAAAAATAAAGTAAAAAATCAAGTAAGTTAATAAATAGTTCAATAAACTAAAACTTTTGATAACTATAAAGTCTAAATAAAACATTAAAGTTTGCTGATGACTAAGGCAGCTCTTTGTCATGTGGTCTAATGTAAACTGAAGGGTAAGCTTTGATTGCTGATATCAATGGTTCAAAGAATTATTCCTTTACAATAATATACAACTGATAACACACTCATTTGGAAGAAATAAAATAAGGGCCTCAAACATTTTTGAATAAATATATGACTTTGTTTTGATGTTGTTTTCTTACTTTACTAAAATGAAAAAAAGAGACCAAAAGTGGAAGTAAGAGTCTTACAACATGTATTTTATTTATGCAGTCTGATTTAATCATTTGGTGACAAATCATTTATATAATTTCAATGGTCACCACATCAAGACAAGAAACATTGACCTAAAAAACATATTCAGACATCAGGCATTTAATAAGTAAGAGGTTGAAGAAGCATACCATAAATAGCCAACTTAGAAGATCCTTTGAAATTGTAAATGCATAAATAGGCTTATTAGCAAGCCAGTTATTGAAATTAAATTTTTACAGTTTCTAACAAGAAAAAGTATATCCAAATTCTGCAAACTAAATTAGAACATATGAGTGTGCACCACCTAAAGATGGGTGTTCAGTTTCATGATCCTTTATGCTCACTTTTCTTTCAAATAGTGGATATATTTTTAAAATTTGGGGGAAATGATTAATTATATTTCTCTTCAATAATCACCCATAAACTTATCATAAAGCTGTGTTTTAAAAAACAATTTTAAAGACTAACCAGAAATATAAATCCCAATGTACTATTAATTTCCCATAATTAACTTTTAGGAGACCATGTGCTTTCCACATATATTGCTATTGCTATATATTTTTGTGAATACTTTCTTTTAATAGCATTAATTGCATAAAATGAAACAAAATGTGTGTGGGTATTCAAGAATTTACTAAATCTCAAATATGACTAATGAAAGAAAATGCTGCAAAACTTAGTGAAACTAGAAAAATTAGATTGATGTAGTTAAGCTCAAGGTTAGAGATTTCTGGATACAAAGGTGGACTTTGTTAGTCAGAATAAGAATGTGTTTTACTTTACTAAACAAGTCAATACTTGAAAAATATTAAATAATTTATATACTTTTATTCTGTTTATTTCAATGATACTATACAAATATAATTTTCAAAATAAAAACTTAGAATTGCACTTGTGTACAGTCATTTACTATTTGTCTAATCATCACACTTCAATCAGAATGACAAAAATTTCAAAAACAATAAACACAATCTTTCAGTTAAAAAAATAACTTAAAATTAACCGAATTCATATTTATAAATTACCTATGCTCCCATGGCATAGTGGTACAATGAATATTATATTTATTTTTTTTATTGAACAAATGCTTATTGATTACTCATATTTCAGGTACTGTGTCAAGCCTGGGAATGACACTGTATACAATAATAAATAACTAAATAGGTGCTCTAATGAGCTCAAATAAACACATAATATCACACAGTTAAAAGTAATGTGTCAAATATGAAGCATGTGTCCAATGAAACACTAAGTGTTCCTTCACCAATATTAAGTTAAAAAGTGAAACAATCTAGAATGTCTCAGAGATTATAATATATACCATTACATTATATTGTAATATAAGGAATTATAAGTAATTATACAATTACTTATATTGAATTTGAGTGATTTGTATGTTTTAGTGTTTATTATTTTACCTTTAATGGATCGCTCAAATTCACAATGGAAAATTAAAAATACTCAGAAGTAGATATCAATGTTGACATTTTAAACATATAATAAATTACTAAACATCTTATGTATTATGTGGGTATTGTGTTATCACTAATAAAACAATATTTCTTTTCATTATATAGCTGAATATATTAATTGACAATTAGAGGAGCTATTCTTATGGCTACACTGCTCTGTTAGAATGTTATGATAGTCCATTAATTAAAACTCAAAGACAACATTTATTTATTTGTTTATTTATTTATTTATTTGTTTGTTTTTTGAGATAAGAGTCTTACTATGTTGCCCTCGGTTGAGTGTCATAGCATCACAGCTCACAGCAACCTCCAACTCTTGGGCTTAAGCGATTCTCTTGACTCAGCCTCCCAAGTAGCTGGGACTACAGGCACCTGCCACAATGCCTGGCTATTTTTTTGTTGCCATTGTTTAGGTGGAATGGGCCAGTTTTGAACCTGCCACCGTTGGCGTATGTGGCTGACGCCGTAACCACTGTGCTACAGGCAAATCATGATATGTGCTTTCCGTTGTTAGCAACACAATGATGTTGTAAAATGGAATGCCTTGGGAAGGTGTAAGAAATGATAGCACTTTCTGGTTCGTCACAGGCATACTGAACACATTAAATGGTTCGTTCCTGGAAGCTGCATGGAGAGCACAAAGTGCAGACGTTTCATTCCAGAGCTGCTGACCGGCTTCACAGCACCACCTGCTCTGAACCTGCTTGCTGCAAAGTCTGGGGTCATAGACAGCCAAAGGTTCATGCTGCTGGTTTGGGGATAGTTTTAGAGGAGCTGAAAGAATGTGGGTGGACATTCACTCTGTATGTTTTCTGAACAAAGGAGAGTGATTCTTCTAAAACCCTGTAGAAGCAGGAAAAAAAAATGCAAAAGGCAACATAAAGTCTGCAGCTAAAGTGGAACAAAAAGCAACTTACAATGTGAGAGTCAGAAGTCAGTAAATTCATTGTAGTTCCTGTACAAAGAGCTCAAGTGAGGCAGCACTGTGTAGTTCTTTAATAATGTGTAAGAAATAATAGCACTTATGATTTTTAAAAGCTGTCATTTGAGATAGCAGAAAACAAGACTAGAATACTAAATTAAAGAATAAGACACAGATCATAGATCCTGGACACAATTTTGAATAGTGATGTTTATATGTTCCAAGTGGGCTACTGGTAAATTGGGCAAGGTATTCTTAAGAATTGAGACTATGGCATATCTGACTTGTTATAAACTTTATATATTTCAAACCTGGGGGGGGTTCAGAACTGAGAAATTTGTTTGCATTTTCATGTAATGCCAATTGTATTAACAGATGTTTAAGGATGAATGTTCCAAACTAATGGCATTTGTTTGATATTTTCAGCATCATTTTTCTACCCACATATGTCAAAACAATTCTGAACAGCATGCTTTCCAAACTGCTAGTAATTTCTTTAGAGAAATAACTTCAGAAACAAAAGTAATTAACTAAGCAAATAAAGTTTGCATACAATTAGAACCTATTCAAGTAGAACAGACTTTTTTTGTTAAAAGCTGGTAAAGAGGGAACAGAGTTAATTAGGGTAAATTTTTCACAAATATCAATGTTCTTTGTACTATTATGACCTATGCATTTTTAATTTTTTCTATAAGCAGAATTTTTTTATTGTGCTAGAGAAGAAACTGCTTCTTTTTTTAAATCACTGATATAATTTAGAGTTTGCATTTTAAAAAATAAGGAAATGGGCTAGTGTGTCACATGTCACACTTGCAGTGTCAATGCTGACACCACTTGGTGTTCTCCAAGGTGTGGGGCTTTCCTCTATTTTACTGCAGAGTAGGCCATAGACTGTTAAGGAGAAGAGCCCAGAGATGAGTAGTCCCTTTTTGTGGACAACCCTCATTATCCGAGTTCTGACAATTAAATACACAACCTCATCCTAGAGAAAGTGCTACCCACCTCATTACTGAGCATCACTGTGGTCACCTTTGAAGTACTCCCATGGAGAAGCTAAGCACTGACGCCAGCTCCTAATCCTCCCTTGGAAGCAATTTTGGAACTCTTTTTCTGGAATGGCCATCAGAGCTGTCATCTTATGACTCACAAAAACACACAGTAACAATAACGAATGCCACTCACCAAGACCTTGCCAGATGTCAACACGAATACAGCTGTGAAACAGATACACCAATGTTATGAAACCTTATCTAGGTGTTTGTACATGGATGACCATGTATGTGTACTGTGGAAAATTCGTGAACTTAATTGCCGGACACCTTGTTCTCTGTGGGAATCTTGAGGGTGAGGCTGAAAAAGAAACAGACTTCTGGTACAGGAAATGGATTAAAATTGATTTTTTAGTTCTCTAAATGCTACACTAGCACAGCAAAGGAATTTTAAATTTGAAGGTTCACCAACCATATCATTCCGTGTTATGTTACAGGCCAACCTGGTTCATTGCTCACTGCTCCAGAGGAGGCTGTGTGTGCTACCATAGAAGAAGAGTCTCATGTCACTGGGCCATACAGGATATCAGAGGAGGTTCTCAAATCCACCTCCAAAAAATCAGGGAGAAAGGATTTTAGAAGATGGTTTGGTGGACAAAAGGGTATGCAGACTGGCTGCGTTCAGGCTAAATTCATAAGAAGTGTAGAGATTGTCTTCTTTGCTGAGTCAAATGTTGGATGGGGTTGCCATACCATTTGGGTCAGTTCCTTGGTATGGACCACTGGTCTGGATGGGTCAGCTGGTAGGCTGGAAGCAGGGACTGGAAGACTAAACTACCTTAGTCTTCGCAAAAGAAAGTGATCTGAATGACCATCACCGGTATGACTTCTGAGTAGTAAGCAATTATAGAAAAGCAAGCTAGGGAGTGATGGCTGGTTATATTATGTATTTCCCCTAACATAGTTCCCACCTTGTAGCCCTTTACTAATTTTATAAGATCTATAAGAAATTATTCCCTAAATTAAGTGTAATTATTTCAACATAATGAGCTTTTTTGTATTCATTAAGTATTTAACTATATGTTGTCTGGTTTATAATCCATGATAGCTAGTGATGTGATGGAACTTACGGTGTCCTGAGATACAGAAAGAAACCTATATGTGTAGAATGTGGTGTTCATACCAGGAAGTACAAAGGAATAAATATTTTGAGTCAAAGTACATATTACATGAAGAAAATCAAATACAATACATTGAAGTGAATGTGAATTGAATGATTGCCTAAATTAATCATCCCTTCAGTCATTCTAAGGAACATAAAAGCAATTATGTGAATCACTGTAATTGAATAACAGAGACTAAAACCTTAAAGATATTCACAATATAATTGGAACTTTTAAAATAACACCAAAAATTTGGTTACATGTTCTAAAACCCCAAAATCTATAAAAATGTAATTATAGCAAGTTCATGATATTATTTGAATTAGTGATAATTGATCACTTTCATTCAACATTATTTTATTTTGTGATTGCATATTATCATTTATTCTTAATTTTTCCATTTTCCCCTTTCATCATAATAAACAAAATGGTATACTATGCAGGAAGTTTGGAGAATTTTTATTAAAATAGAAAGCTGTCCTTAAGGAACCTTTACTTTACCTTATCAAGAGTTGGTGTGAGGCAGAGAAAATGCAAGAGGCAGAGATAATAAACTGGCTCTAAGGTTTTCTATTTTGGTATGTTTGTGCTTGAAGTTAAAAATACATTTCATGTTATTTTTCAATTGCCATTTTTAGTTTATTAAAATTTTCATTCTGTTTCAAAATTTTACTTTGTTGTAAGACTGGATGTCAGTAGTGAATTTTTATTTTGACTAATATTACAAAGCTGATGGTTAATTATAGTACATCAGAGTTCCTTCAGTAGTCAATGTTACTTGCCCAAAGCAATTCTTACTACTTTTATCTTCAAATTCCAAGTGGCATATTATGTTTTTATTCAAACCTGTTCGATAAAACGAGTACCTATTTTTATTGCTAAAGAGTATTTGTTGATTATTGAAGAATTATAATCATATTAAATTATCCAACTGTGGTAGGTGATTGTTTTTTAAGAAATGCAGAAACCTTAAATATTCTCAGAAATGATAGGATAAATCCCCTTTCCTCCCCATATAAGAAAAAATTCTTTAATTAAACAAATCTCTTGCAATATCAAGCAATTGCTTTGGCAAAAAAATGGTACTAGAGCATAAAAAATTAATTCAGCTCATAGAAGACTGTTAAAGCCTGACATATTTCATTCTAAAAATAAATAAAGGCCTGTCATTGTAGGTTTCTCTCAGGCTCTAACAATCTTTCACACAGATACTATCTGTAATTTCATTCAAGAAACAAACTTGAGTACTTTATACCCTGCATAAACTCTATGTACATATATGTTTATATTTTATTTCTGTATGCCAGGTGAATTTTTCCACACTAGTGAGGGGTTTAAGTTAAGTAATTTGTGAGAAATAAGAAAATCTTACAATAACACAGCTCACAGAGGACTTTCAAATTGCAATGCTGCTATAAGGAAGGCTTACACAGCAAGATGTTTTTCCTAGCACAGTAGGAGACCCACCTTTTGTGAACTATAGCCCTGCATAGGCTTCTAACACCATGATTTTTTTTAACCTTTCAGAAAACTGTTCAATATCTACAGATTCTATGAAGCAGAAGTCATGCTGGTTTCTGAAATGTTTTTAAAAAAATTGGGATCCAACAGAGTTCTGCTCTGACCAAAGTTTGTGCTGAATCCAGTGCAACAAAATTTCCAGCATGTTTTACCTCTTCAGGGAAGAATGAATCCAATCTGCTGCTCAAGCAGCCCGTCCTCTCCCCACCATCCTCTTTAACCTATCTCCCACTCTCTGGGGAAAGAGTCTTTTTTATCATCTAGTAGAATAATGAATTCCCCAATCAAGGAGAGTCTTCAGTTTGTTTTAAAAACATATTTGTTGTATTACTTAGGTCAGGACCTCAGAAAAACAAGCATGATGGACTTAAAACGTTCCATGATCCAGGACTTAAAAGCCTGCTATTGCTACACAGCACTCAGTGATCCATTTCTCTCTCTGAGCTTTGGTTTTTCACTTATCTAGCTGCATATTTGAAGAAGATAATTTGCCAGCTTGCTAATAGATAATCTGATTATGAAATAGAACAGTTTTTAACCTGGATTATCCCAAGTTTTCTCTCTTGATTCTTATCAAAGTATTGCTATACCTGACAAAGACAATTTTATTGTGAAAACATATAATTTATGGACCTTAGCAATTTAATAATCACAAACCAATAAATATATGTATTAAAATTCTATTGTCCTGTGAAGTTAATATAATTTGATATTCACCACATTGGAAGTATTATTTAAGAAAATATCTTTTTTGCAAAAAAATGCCTCCTAATAGCAAAGTAATAATACTTTTTATTATGCAGCTACTTTTAGTTTTCTTTCCTAAATACTGATTTTCAATATATTACATGAAATGGTGAAATAGACTAATCCTGCATTATTGATACGGTCGTTCTTTCCTCTTTATTCCCATCAAAGATTTTTTTTTTTTCCCAGTATATATAAACTCACGGTGATCCCAAACACTGCTTAAGAAAACAGCACAACCTCATTCAGAATGTAAGTGAAATCAGTGTGAGATAAAAAATCAGTTTTTTTATCTCAAAGCACACTTGAACCTATAATTAAATTTCCACCGTGTGCTTAAATTATGTTGATGTACGAAAAAAAGTAAATAAAAAAGAATATACTTCCTGGGCTTTGACATTCTTTTGACAATAATTTAATTACTGGTCTTTAAATATTTCCTTAGCATAACTAAAATTCTTTTATGGCACACCAACGTGTCACTGCACCCTGGTTGGAGGTCACCGGTTTAAATTCACATATCCCACACTTAACCTTTTTCAGATAGCTGTGCAAAAAACTACTGCTATTAATATAATCATGCTTTGGAACATTGTTTTTCTGAGCATAATTGTTAGTAAAAATCACTGAATCAGTATTTATTATTATTTGTCCAAGTTGGGAAGAGTTCAAAACAGACTATAAAAAGACATTGCATGGTATTTTATAAATGGGTAACAACATTGAGACAACGCAAACTAGCTATTCAGAATGAACAATATAGAAAAAATCCATAAAGGTTAATATTTAAGATTTGAGTCATGCTCCGTAAATACTGGATATCAAACAGTTGAGCCTGCACGATTTAAAAGGAGGAGTTGAACTGGTAGAGAGGAGAGGATGGAGTTATTTCCAAAACAATGAAAAATAAATGAGTGGAAGGTCGGTTTTGTCCAGTTAATAACAGGCATGCCTTTCCATAAATGTACACTCTAACATTTTTCAGTGTAGGAAGTATGTACTGCAGAGAAAAACTGTCTGAAGCATGAGGATTGATGACTAATACTATATTTTAGGAAACGGAAAGGTCACTTATTCAAACATGAAGCTATGTCGATGGTTAGATCCGGCAGGCTAAGTAGTCAGAAAATTGCCATAGCAGTTTGGTGTTACCTCTGTGCAGACTTCCTCCAGCTTCAAACACATAAGAGTTAGAGGACAAGCTTAACTCAGAGCTTAAATTATAACCAAGTTAAGTTCTAAAGCACATTTATAACTTCATCCGCTTGCTAATTTTTAACACTTTGTCTATTTTTATGAAGTTAATGAGATAAATTAGAAAAGATTTGAATTTATATTGCCTTTTTTGAGGTAAAAGGTGATTTTCATTAACAATTCTCTCAAAGCTACTTTCCACTTCAATAAAAGTCTTTTATGCAGGAGCTGAATAGTACACTGAGCCTGGAGAACTGCTGGGCTCTGCATGGGGCAGCTACTTGTCTGCCATGTGGCCACTAGCAGATCACTGTGCCGGGTGTGATTCTTAACAAAGAGGACCAAATTCATCAGAAATTTGCCGCCATTCTTTTATAAGTTACAGGTTTTTTTTTTGTTTGTTTGTTTTTGTTTTTGTCAAGGTAAATTGTGTTGAATAAAAATCGGATACATTACAAAATTTTTAAATGTATTTATTTTACCACTATATTGCTCCTCATATACCTAGTCCCATTGTCAAAGGAACAGTATAAGTGGGTTGCTTAATGTTTGCTATTCATTGGGGACCTTAGAAGAACACCCACTATCTCACTCTAAATTCTCTCTGGAGCTCACATGAGTATAACCTGTTCTTTCTTCAGTCTTTCTACCTAGATGACTCTTGTCACTCCAGCCAGATGTATCTAACAATGAACTTTTCACTTTTTCTATCAACTCACATATGCTTAATTCTTATTTTTTATTTAGGTTTAATTGTCATCATCCACTTAATTTTCCACATCTGTTTATATATATGGGTTTTTTAGGGGCCTTTAAAGATATAAAGGAAAGCTATCTTATTACTAGTTTTATGGCACAGTATATTTAAAAGCATAGATTCTGGAGCCAGATTGCCAAGGTTCAAATCTCAGTTACGCATTTTAATAGTGATGAGACATTGGGCAAATTGCTTTACCTTTGTAATTATTTCCTAAGCTGGAAAACAAGGACATGAATAGTCTACCTTATAGGACAGTATTCAGAATGAATTGAGATAATACGTATAAAGTAAATAGAAAATATTCAGTAAGTATTAATGGAAATTATTATTATACATTTATTATTATTGTTTTATCACTGTACCTGCCGTGGTGTTTGAACTACAGGTACTTAAGGACTAAATCAATTAATGCAGGCAGGTAAGAATGAATTTACCATGTTCCTAAAATGTCCTGACACATTATGGAAAAAATCTGTGTTTGTAAAGGGGAAAAAAAAAATGTTTTACTTTCAGGTGTAAAATTATTAAATTATCAATTATTGATAATATTTTATAGTATAGATGTCTTTGACATAAGGTTATTTTGTCATATGCCAAACTTTTTAAACATATATTTATTGGTTATTTAAACTATAATCATTACAATTTAATGTAACATACAATTTCTTTACATATATTTATTGTTTATATCAAAAGACTTTTCAAGGTATATTCTGGGCTGAGTAGGGTGGTTCAGACCTGTAATCCCCGCACTTTGGGAGGCTAAGGTGGGTGGATTGCCTGAACTGAGGAGTTGGAGACCAGGCTGAGCAAGAGCGAGATCCCATGTCTACCAAAAAAATAAAATGAAAACTAGGCATTGTGGCAGGTGCCTGTAGTTCCAGATACCCTAGAAAGTGAAGCAAGAGGATGGCTTCAGTCTAAGAGTTTGAGGTTGCTGGGAGATATGATGCCAGAGCACTCTTATCAGGGTAACAGAGGCATTCTACGTTTCAAAAAAAAAAAGAAGAAGATAGATTCTGAAAAACATTGATGAGACTGGATAGCAAGTACTTTGAAAACAGAGCTGTCTGGTCAATTGTTCTGAAAGGTGTTAAAGATGTAGAGAAATTTCAATAATTCTCAGACTTCTAATATGGTATTTTGCATTATGAATATCTACACAGCCATATGTATGAAATAAAATTTTATTTTAAATATATTTAGGCATTATTCTGAGAGGATCACTTAGGACAAGTGTGTCGTGACCACTTTGCTCCTCCAGGATTACTGAGTTACTTGGTGGCTTGCCTTCCAAGTCACAAGAGATTTCCAGGCTTGCCAGGAGAATGACTTGTTCTCAGTAATTCCTCAGATGAGTTATGATATTGGTGGCTGTTGTAGTAAGTATGATGTTTAATCCTCTATACAAGTGCTTTGGCAAGCAAACTAGAAAAATAAATGTAGACTCCATTTATGATTTATTCATTTATTGATTTCAATTCAATGTACACAGTGGTTTTGATTCTTTACGTAAAGGAACAAAATCCAGAGGAATGTAATCTTCCTAATAATATTGGACCGTGTGTACTTTGTTTATCCTGCTGATACCGTTTTTTTAACTTTGGAAACCCAGACAGCAGCATAATCTTGATTTAGTAAAATATTAGAAAATGAAAAGTTAAAGAAATAATGGGAAATGTTGTGAGGACGTCTCTATCTCCTTCCTTAGCACATCATAGATAAAACGATGTCTCACAGAGTTACCAAAATATTTTTGTGGCTTGATTGAATGATGATCCCTTAGACAATCCGGAGTGAAAAGAGTAAAATAATTTACTTTCCCTGACACTTACTACAGTATTGTTAAGACATTTTGTTTTGTTTGGAGGGAAAGCCAGACTGAAAAATTCATGTTTCCTTGAGTATATCTCATAGAAATTCAAGAATTAAACTTAGGCATTTTATGTAATTAAAATTCTTAAGGGTACTTATAATATAATTGAATTATAAGGTGCCCTGCGAGCTTTACGACCTTGAGGGAGAAAACTATAAAGCGAAATGGCTCTCTGACTGACTGCAAAATGAAGGAGGCCTCTATAATTCATTTATAGATGATCCCAAGATCCTAAAACTTTAATAAACATCCAGAATTCTTAAGAATTTTGGCTCTTTAAAATTTACATGAAGCATGTGCTTAGCTTTCTTTGTATAAAATCATATGAGTTTTCTCAATGCTCCATGTTATTCAGGGCTCATTTAAAAAAACTTTTGTGATTCCATTTCAGATTAATGTGGTTTTAATTTTTAATTAGTTACATTTTAAATATTTGTACATATCTCTCTAGGAAATTTTTGATAACTTAAGAAAAAGAAAATTATAAAGCAGTGTTGATAATGCCACCTGTGTATGTGTGTATTCAATATATATTTGTATGAAAATATGTAATTAAAGCCAAAAAATGGCTTTAGTTCATGAAAGAGGGAGAGAACAAAAAAGACTTAGTTTAAGTTAGTTTAAGAGAGAGAGAACTTGTAAACCACACAGAACACAGGGCCGGACTGTGGTCATTTTAAGTTCTGTATGTTACAAATAACCCATATTAATTTCTTTTTTTCTCACACTGATTTGTTCATTTTTATTTTTATTTTTGAAAGTAGAATCTTACAGGACAAGATTTGCTCTGCTTATGGACCAGTCTAGAGTACTGCAGCTCAGGGATGAGGAAGGTGCCGCAAAGTGCTGCCCCAGTCCTTGACGTCCCTCCTCTTTAACCACCAGAATCACTCATCTAATCAGTGGAATACTTTCCTGTAACGTGATAGGTTCAGTGCAGATGCTGGGGACTTAAATATATCAGTGGAAAAAAGGATTGATTTAAAAAAAAAAAAAGTAAGGAAATATACAAACAAAAAAACTTCAGCAGTTGCTGATAAGGAAGTATTGTGAAAAATGCATTTTACTTGCAGATAATTAGTTTATAAACCAATCATCTTTACTATTATCATTTCTATCCTCTTTGACCTAGTTTTTATATCTCAGCTGGATTAGCCAATTGGAACCTTCACAATCATTACCACATTCCACCAAGACTCCATATAACCATGTCACTGCTCCAGTTGTGTGTGTGTGTGGAGGGAGTGGGGATGTTTGTGTGTGTGCGTGAGCAAGCGCATTGGGAGAGGGGGGGATGTCAGGTTAATAGCTTTCAAATGCGCCCTAATCATCAGAATGGGGTTTGCACATAGGCTGAATCTGATTCAATGTTTCATATACCAATGACTTTCTAACTTGCAGTAAATGTCTCCATAGACCTTTCATTCAAATGTGGCACCTCTTAATGTTTAAGTGTTTGCAGTTTTATTTATTCTAAGGCATCATACACCTATCTGTGTTAACCGCACAACTAATATGCTGTAACAGAGAAATAAAGATCCGACAATTCCCAATGCTATGCCTTTAAAACTATTTTTCCTAAGAAAATGGTAATTCTTATGCTTGGGATACATAATGAATAACAGCTGTAGTTATTAAATTTTTCATAGGAAGTTTATTTTAAAATTAACAATGTATGAAAGCTGCCACATACGTAGAAGTACACAGCATTAAATTTTTTTTTGCATGCCTCTCTTTTTTCTCTGCTCTTAATTTAGCTCACTAATTTAAAATAAAGTTAATTCCTTTCAAACTGTTTTGTATCATGCAGATATTGGTTAAATTTTTATTTATTGTGAAACAAGTTTATTTTAATTGTATCTAGAGGGACTTACTTGCTGCATATCATCTTATTTATTATTAAATCATGTTCTGAAAAAAGAGCAGTTTGGCAATAGAATGCATAACCTTGATTGTAAGTTACATTTTTAACTTTCTGTAGGATAATATTTAGAAATAACATATCCTACATCAAGCACACAATGTGAACTCAGTGTGAGTTTAAAACTGCTTGCTATGCTTACAGAGGCTTAAGGGACCTGGACCCCCGAGAGGCACGTGCAGAGTTAGCTTGCCTGGAGGTAAAATTCCACAAGCCAATTCTCTAAAGTTATGCACCCCATAAAGCCTGAGGCCAAAGGGCATGACGCCCTTCCTAGAGATAGGGGCCAGAGGGTTGACATTTGTTAAAACATATTGTCAGAGGTCTATAGGTGCTCTGTCCTGAAGAGAGTCACAGTCATTACTTCATGCTGAGTAAAGTGAGTGAACTCTTGAAGGTACTCTTCCATTAACTCTGTTCCCCTGTGGCTGCTTTCTTCTTTGTGATCTTAGATACCTGCCCAAGAGATTAGTCAGTGTCTAGAAGAGGATGTTTACTGCAGAAATGATTGTGTTGATGTGGTAACAGGTTATTTGCCTACAAGTTAATTTCAGATAGGTAAAATGAGGTAATGGTGAAACTAACAGATGATAGATTAGGTGTGTACGTGACTAGAAGTATATAAAATCAGATCCCCGAAATAAAGAACTTTGCTACATGCCATCCCATGCTGGGTAGTCTGTTTCTTGTTTACCCTTAATAATTGCAGGAGCGATCTTTTTTTTTTTTATTTTTTTTATTTTTTTTTTGTGATTTTTTTTGGCCGGGGCTGGGTTTGAACCCACCACCTCCGGCATATGGGACGGGCGCCCTACTCCTTGAGCCACAGGCGCCGCCCTGCAGGAGCGATCTTATACCCACGGCAAAGCTGCTGTTCTTTCACGTCTCCTGTCATGCAACACTTTCTAAATAAATTAACAGACACATACATAGACAATAGATAAATGGGTGGGTGAGTACATAGGTAAACAGATAGGCACTAAGTACAAATTCTGCTCACTGGCTTAGCACAAGTAAAACATCTATGTTGGGTGCTGCCTGTGGCTCAAAAGAGTAGGGCACTGGCCCCATATTTGGGAGGTGGCAGGTTCAAACCTGGCCTGGTCCAAAAACTGCAAAAACAAACAAACAAACAACAACAACAACAACAAAAACCTATGTTTTGGAATTAACAACTCTCTAGTGCTCCTTTTTCTTTTTAGTCCATCTACCATTCTCTCCAGAGGGAAATGCATACTTAACATTTAACCCCATGTGTATAAACCATGCCTGGTTTTAAAATTCAAATAAATTGAAATTTATATGCCTTCTAATTTTTAATGTCCTCTGACTTTTAATATTACATATATTGTACCTATTTATACTATGGCTCCAAGTTATAGTTATTCATTTTCATTGTTGAAAACAATTGTTATTTTTCCAATGACTAGCCACTGGCGTCAGCACCATGGATTGAGAAGAGCATACTTTGATCAATTGAAAAAAAAAAAAAAAAAAAGAATGTGATTATTTTGGGTCATTATCAAATGTCCATATAAATGTGCATCTCTTTATTAAAACTCTTGGGGTTTTTTTTTTGTTTGGTATTTCACTAATAGCACACTTTATTCATTGTTGGAATTCTATTATAAGCCTTCAAATTTACGAGAATCAATTTTTCACATTTTTTCCTTTAAGAATATCTTATCTGTTCTTGTGGCTTTATATCTTGTATGTTTTTAAATTTTTTGAAGTAAAGTGCACACAAATGTACAGCCATAAATAGAAATTCTAAGTGCAACTCATCCTTCTTATCAACACTCAGTAGGAGAACCAGAACAAGTGTAGTACCAGCACCTCAGAACTGTCTGCCTGGCCCCCCACCATTCATTATATTCTCCTTCCAGGATAAAGACTATTGTGACTTCTAATAGTACAGTGTAGATTTGTCTTTTTACTTTGTAAAAATGTAGTCTTTTGTTACTTTTGTTACTCTTTTGCGTTTGGCTTTGATTATAGAGCATTGTGTTTGTGAAACTTACTCAAGTATCCATAGCTGGATGTAGCTATTTATTTGCGTTGCAGTATAGTGTTCCAGGTATATGAAAATGTATCACCCCTTTATTGCTGATGGATATTTGAGTGTTTTCTGGGTTTTATATAATAATGGTGCTAGAAATATTCCAGCACATATATTTTAGTGGCCTATGATGTCAGACAATAAAGTTTGTAAACTCATCCTAGAAAAAGTTCTACCTACCTCATTGACCGAATATCTCTATGGTCCCCATTTGGCCAAGGGGAGTACTTCAAAGGTGGCCATAGTGATAACCAGTGATGACGTATGTAGTGCTTTTTCTAGAATGAGTTTGGTTTGTGAACTTAATTGTCAGTCCTTACATACATATATATGTACATGCACAGACAGTTTTGTTTATTTGCCAGTGAAATTATTTATAATAAATTCTATTGTGCTACTTATCCATTGTTGCATGGCAAGTCATTGCAAAGTTCAAGGATTTTTTTAAAGAACATTGATATTATTTTTTCATGGTTCTGCAGTATAAACTGGACATAGTTGGGCAGTTTTTCTGCTGGTGTTGTTTCTTCATTTAGGTGCATCAAATGGGTTGGTTGGGATGGGATGGGACTTTCCAGAATAATGGGTCAGCATGCCTATTATCTCTGTGTGGTCATAGAACTCCCTATCCATGTAGCTCTTCTTATATTCTTTCGAGCAAGCCTAATACATTTCTGACACATTTCCCAAAGCTCAGAGTAAACAGAAGCAGAAGTGGAAGGCCATTACCTAGATCCAGGCTAGATTCAAGGAAATGGGACTCCACAAGGGAATGGGTACTGAGTGATGTAGTTCTTTGGGGGTCATCAATATATAAGATTATCTTATCTTCCTTAACACTTATGGAGACTGCTCTGAGATTATCCATTCTCACAATGTGAATTTAAGATATCAAAATTGAAGTTATGCTGGATTTGTAAAAAGAGCTAGAATGTGTTCTATCTTTTCTATTCATTGGGATTATTCAAGCAATATTGGTGATTTTTTTTCTTTCTTAAATATTCAGAAAAGTTTACCAGTGAATCTGTGTGAGCCTGTGTTTTCTTTGTGTGAATGTTTTAAATAAAAGATACAATCTGAATGATAAATATTGGACTATTCATTCTTCTGTCAGTTTTAGTTAATATGCATATTTGAAAATAATGTCCATTGAATACATGTATTATGAAACTAATGTATCAATTTTTTTTTCTTATTTTGATGTCTGGGAGAAGTGTATTATTATCCTACTTTTTATTTCTGATGTTGGTTTTTGCTTATGCTCTTTTCTTCTCCATAACCTCTAGTAACAATTTATTAGTTTATTAGTCTTTTCAAAATGACAACTTTTTTTTTATTGATGTTTTCTTTTTTGTTTCTAAACTATTATATATTCATTGAATTGGGGTGTATCTTTTTTTTTCCAATTTCTACTTTTCTCATTAAACTCTTTTAAATTCATGCTGAGGTTTAACCAAGAATGCCAGATAACATTTTAGGTAATATATTAATTGCGTTTTATTTCAAGAAGAGCTTCACCACCATTAATTTATACAAAATTAATGTACACATGTATACTATATTCCTTTACTATTTTCTATGTCTGACATGCTAACAGCTTATGCCTACAATAATGCTGAGAAATACATTCCTAGAAAATGTATGGAATTTTGACACTTAAAACAACACAAAACATATACCTTATTAAAGGTAGAAATAGACTATATTTTCAAACAGAAACTAGAAAAATCATGACTTACAAAATATTCTCTTTTTTATTTCAGAATATTATGAGAGCATAAACAGGTTACAAGTTTGCATTTTTTAGGTAAAGTCCTCGTTGTAGCTGTGTCCTGTACCCCGGAGGTGTGCCATATACCCTTATGTTGTGCCCATTACCTAGAAGCACACGGATCCCCCTCTCCTTACTTCTATCCCCAACTTGAATTGAACTGAGTTTTTCTCATGTGTGGACATACATTAGCTCATCTACTGACTTCATATTAGTACTGAGTATTAATGGATACATGCTTTTCCATTCTTGTGATTCTTACTAAGAATGTGTTTCCACTCCATCCAGGTTAATGCAAAAGATGTAAAATCTCTGTCTTTTTAATGGCTGAATAGTATTCCATGATATATATGTATCACGGTTTATTAATTCATTCGTGAGTTGACGGGCCCTTAGGTTGTTTCCACATGTTGGTGATTATAAGTTGAGCTGTGATAAACAATCTAGTGAAATCTACTTATGATAAAATAAGTTTTTTTCTTCTGAGTAGATGCCTAGTAATGGGATTGCAAGATCAAAAAGGAGGATGGGAGGTCTATTTTTTTTTTTTTCAGTTTTTGGCCGGAGCCAGGCTCAAAACCACCACCACCTTTGGTATATGGGGCTGGCACCCTACTTCCTGAGCCACAGGTGCTGCCCAGAAGGTTTATTTTGAGTCCTTGAGAATTCGCCATACTTTTTTCCAAAGAGAGTGTATTCATTTTCAGCAGTGTAAAAGTGTTCCCTTCTCTCCATCCATGCCAGCATTTGCAGCTTTGGGACTTTGTGATGTGGGCTATTCTCATTGGGGTTAGATAATATCACAGGGTGGTTTTGATTTGCATTTCTCCTATGATTAAGGATGCTAACCTTTTTTTGCATGTTCGTTGGCCATTCTTCTGTCCACTTCAGAGAAGATTCTGTTCATGTCTCTTGCCCAATCATAGATGGGATTGTTTGCTCTTTTCTGTTGTTGATTAATTTGAGTTCTCTGTAAATTCCTGTTATCAACCCTTTGTCAGATGCCTAACTTCCAAATATATTTTTTCCATTCTGAAGGTTGTCTATTTGCTTTGATTTTTGAGTCCTTAGCTATGCAGAGGCTTTTCAGCTTAATTAAGTCCCATTGGTTTATTTTTTTAGTTGCAATTGCTGCTGAAATCTTCTTCATAAAATCTTTCCCTAGGCCAACATCATCCAGAATCTTCCCCACACTTTCTTCTAGCATTTTTATTATTTCATGTCTTATATTTAAATCTTTTATCCATCTTGATAAATCAATTTTGTTAGGTGTACAATGTACAGGTCCAGTTTTAGGCTTTTATATGTGGTTATCCAGTTCTCCCAACTCCAATTATTGCATATGGAATCTTTTCCCTAATGTATGCTTTTGTTTGGTTTGTCAAAGATCAGATGGCAATAAGAGACTAATTTCATCTCTAATTTTTCTATTCTATTCCATATGTGTACGTCTCAATTCTTGTGCTAATCCCTTGCTGTTTTAATAACTGTGGACTTGTAATATTACCCGAAATCTGGTAGAGTGATGCCTTTGGCTTTATTTTTGTCGCTTAAAATTGCTTTGGCTATATCATTTTTTTCCCGGTTCAATACAAAACGAACTATTGTTTCCAGTTCTTCAAAGTATGATGTTAGCATTTTCATGGGGATTGCATTGAATCTGAAGATTGCTTTGGGTAATATAGACATCTTAACAATGTTGATTCTTCTCAGAGTAGAACAATTCCATTTGTTAATATCTTCTGCTATTTCTTTTCTTAGGGTTTCATAATTCTTTTTGTAAAAATCCTTCATGTCCTTTGTTAGGTATATTCCCAAGCATTTCATTTTTCTTTGAAGCTACTGTGAAGGATATTGTGTTTTGTTTTGTTTCTCAACTTAACTGTTATTGGTTATGGAAAGAACTACTGATTCATGGACATTAATTTTATACCCTGAGATGTTACTGTATTTCTTGATCATTTCCAGGAGTCTTCTGATTGATTTTCTTGCATCTTCTAAGTATAAGATTACATCACTGGTAAAAAGTGAGGGTTTGACCTTCTCTGCCTCCATGTGGATGCCATAATATCCTTCTCTTTCCTGATCGCATTGGTTAGAACTTCCAGAACTATGTTGGACAATAGTGGCAATAGTGAAAAAACTTTCAATTTTACTCTATTCAGTTTGATATGAGCTGAGGGTTAGTCATTAGTTAGTCAGATGGCTTCAATTAGTTTAAGAAATGTGTCACCTATACCTATTTTCTGTAATGCTTTTGTTAGAAAAAGATGATGAATTTTTGTCAAATGCTTTTTCTGCATCTATTCAGAGGATCAATATAGTCTTTATTTTTGCATCTATTTAGATGGTGAATTACATTTTTGGATTTGCATATGTTAATGCAACATTGCATCCCTGGGATAAACTTTTTTAATGTGTAGCCGTAATCTATTTGCTAGGATTTTTTACTGAGTATTTTTGTTTCAATATTCATTCGTGTAATTGTCCTGTGGTTCTCCTTTTTAATTGGGCCCTTTCCTGCTTTTGGTATCAGAGTAAGGTTTGTTTCATAGAATGTGTTAGGGAAGGATCCTTACTTCTCAATGTTTTGGAATAGGTTCTGCAGTACAGGTAAAAAGTTTTTTGAAGGTTTGGTGAAATTCTGGTGTGAAGCCACCAGAATTTCACCACAGCTAGTCCACGGCTTTTTTGTTAGAAATTTTTTTCTTCAATTTCTGTGCTTGATACTGGTCTATTCAAGAGATTGATTTCTTTCAGGTTAAGTCTAGGGTGGTTGTGTTATTCCAGACAGAGTTTCTTGTAGTTATTAGATATAATCTATTGTATCTCTGTGGTATCTCTTGTTATTTCTCCCTTTTCACTTCTGATTGAGCTTATTAGAGATCTTACTTTCTGCATGTAATCTGGCCAAAGGTTGATTGATATTTTTTATCTTTTCAAAGAACAAACTTTTTGTTTCATTAATTTTTTAATTACTTTTTTGTTTTCAATTTTGTTTACTTCTGATTATGTTTTGGTTATTTCTTTTCTTCTACTAGGTTTGGGATTGGATTACTCTTCCTTTTCCATTTTCTTGAGGCTGTTCATTAGGTTGTTGATGTGAGCCCTTATTCTCTCTTTTTTATTATAGGTTTTAATACAAACTTAATTTAACCACAAAAAAACTTCACATAGTAGTTATAATTATGAACAGAGAATAAGAAATAGCTACATTGTAAATCAAAGGACTGGTGTTCATGTCTTATGAAATGTACTTATTGAATATCAAGGAGTTTAGCATCATTTCTACATTTTCTGTTCTAATCTCTGTTATTATATTAGTTAAGATCTTTGGCCCTAGTTCCTCAACTAAGGAAGTATTGCAAGGTTCTTTTGAGGCAAATGGTTTATTAGAAACTCCAAGGCATTTTCATGGGTCAATTAACATTAGACTAAGCTCTGAGTGGAGGGGTGGTGAGAATTCTCTTTTGTCACTAGGAAGATATGATTTCTACTTCCTTTGATGTTGATTTGTTGTTGTTTTATTTATTTATTTTTTAGCAGTTTTTGGCCAGGGCTGGGGTTGAACCCACCACCTCCAGCATATAGGGCCGGTGCCCTACTCCTTTCAGCCACAGGCACCGCCCTGTTGTTATTTTATTGGTTTCCTGAAAGTTTACTTGACTGATTTTAAGTTTTGTGTCTTTTCTAGTAAATCCATTTTAAAGCTATCTTATGCTCCAACCCATAATTGGGTATAGTCCTGCACATTTTGTACATCATACTTCATTGTACCAGCTCATAATGGAGTTTTGGAAATCATTTTTATGATACCTAATATTATAGTGTTTAATTGTACTTATTTGAATCCTCTAGTTCCATTTAATGATTAATAACAATAACAATAACTGTTCTATGTCACAGTCAAAGAACATATGCTGAATTATTAAAAATTTAAGTACTTGTAAAGTTAGCTTGCTCAGCATATGTTATTTTATTTTATTTTTGTGAATATTCTAGGTTTATTTGAAATAAATAAAATTCTCTTAACTTTGGGTATTAATATTCTTTATATATATATATATCTACTATTCAAGTTTGTTCCTATTGTTCAGTATTTTTCCTCTTTGTTTCTTTAACAGCTAAAAAGACAGGTATGTTAAAGTTTTCCAATATCACTGTGATTTCTCTGTTTATCCTTTCCTAATTTTGAATTTTTGCTTTCTGTATTTTGAAGATTTTATTGGGTGTATATATATATAGACTTCATATTTATATATAGAATTTATTCCTGGTTGTTTGGCCCCATTATTTATTATTATTAAATATCCCTCTTCATTTATTGTTAAATTTCCTGCCTTAAAGTATTCTTTGTCTAGTAAAAGACATTATAGCTAAATTAACTTTCTTTGGTGATTATGTTCCTTATAGTTTCAAATTGTATGCGTACTACTTTTTATATACTTCAAATATCTAATATTTTTCTTTGCATCATGTACCCCTGGGAAAAATCATCCCCAGTGCCTAGCTCAATTTTCTGGATTTTCATATGCTCTTAAAGTTTGGATATATACTTTTTACTTTCTTCTTATTTTTTAATAGGCTTCAAGTAAATATTAAGGAAATAATTTGCATATGAATTATATGTCTCATGGGGAAGTCTTTACAAATCACTTCACCAATCACTGTAAGGGATGCAAATATCATATCTTACTCTTACTTTAAAAGCCAACATATATCATTTTATAATTAAACACATTTATGTTATAAATATTTAAAGTATATTGTAATGTATCTATCCCAGATGCATTCAAACTGGTAAGACAGCAATATTTCTGTTTAGTAAAATGTGAAGAAGTATAGCTTTACGGTATAATATATACAACCCTAAATCCATATGCCCAAATTAAAAAAATAAACTTTCTATCTTATCAGAGGCATAATATTTTTGCTCCATTTTGAAAGAAAAACATACAGAGAATAAAACAGAACATGACAAAATTTCAATTGCATGATGAGACGTTTTCTTCTGACTGATTCTTTCCCTTTGTGACAAATACATGCAAGACACAGACAGACACTCATTCACCTAATTCAAATTTTAAATTTTCCAAAATCCTTATAGTTCAATCAGTCATCAGGCATTTTTATTTTCTTCAGTTGATACAATTTTAAATGTGACTTATAATAGTTACTGAATTGTTTTGACATCAGATAATCAGTCAGGACTGAAGGAACCAAACACTGCTGATTTGCATTTTTTAAGGGCCTTGAAACAATGCAATGTTGACTCTCATTATTTCCATTTTTAAATTATTTTTCATCTTGTATCTTCTTTTTAATTAATTTATTTTTAATTAACAAATAATATATATATATTCTTAGGTGTATAACAGGGTGTTTTGTTATATAAATACATTGTGGAAGGGTTAAAATAAGCTAATTAACATATTCATTATCCCACATACTTATCATCTTTTTGCAGTGAAAACACTTTACTCTGTTAGCAAATCCGATAATGCAATATGTTGTTATTAACTGTAGTCACCATGCTATGTAATAGATTTCTTCTCTCCTAACTAAAATTTTAAATTCTCTGACCAATATTTCCCCAAATTTCTACTCCCCCAACCTCAGCCCCTGGTAACCACTTTTACTCTGTGTTTCTATGAATTCAACTTTTTTAGATTCCATATGTAAGTGAGATCATGTGGTATTTCTTTGATTGTGACTGGCTTATTTCACATAACAATGTCTTCCAGGGTCATCCAAGTTGTTGCATATTACAGAAGTTCTTTCTTTTTTAAGACTGACCACCTTTTCTTTGTTTATTCATCTGTGGACTGACGGATGCAGGTTAATTTCCTGTCTTGGCTATTATGAATAATGTCATAATGAAAATAGGAGTGCAGATATTCCTTTGATCTAATGATTTCATTTTCTCTGGATATAAACTCAATGGTGTGGTTGCTGAATATCATATGGCATTCTATTTTTAATTTTTGAAGATACTTCATACTGTTTTCCATAATAACTTAACTAATTTACATTGCCAACAGTATACAAGGTTCTTTTCTCTATATCCTCAACAAAACCTATATTTTGTCCCATTCCATAAGTTGTCTTTTCATTCTGTTGTTTCTTTTGCTGTGCAGAGGGCTTTCAGTTTGATGCAATCCTATTTAACTTTGCTTTTCTTGCTTTACTTTGGGGTTATAATCCAAATCATCATTGCTCAGATCAATGTCATAGAACATATTACTTTTGTTTTCTCATAATATTTTTTGTTATACTTTTTTTTTTATTTTGATAGATTTAAGGGTACAAATAGTTTTTGGTTACATAGATGAATTGTATAGAGGTGATGTCTGGGTTTTAGTGTATCTATCAATGCTTTCTGCTAATATTTTTAGAGTTTCAGTGCTTATACTCAAATCTTTAATGAATTTTAAATTGATTTTTGTAAATAGTGTGAAATGAAGGTCCAGTGCCATTCTTTTGCATGTGGATATCCAGTTTTGCCCCCACCATTTATTGAAGAGATTGTTCTTTCTCCATTGTATATTCTTGGCCTTGGTTAAAAATCAATTGACTATAAATATGTGGATTTATTTTTGGAATCTCTAGTTTGTGTCCCCAGTTTACATGTCTGGTCTGTATATATGCCAGTAAGATTACCATTTTCATTTATTGGATCTGGTCCAAATGCCTACTAATTACCAAATTTTATAAGAATTGAAGGGAGAATTTCTCTATTTTCTATTCAAGAAAGAGGGAAGATTGTATGTAAGGTCATTCAAAACTAAAATAATAAGAAGAAATAGTACCATATTTCAATCAATTTCAATTAGGTAAGAGAATAAACATTTTAGGATATTTTTAATATTAGTCAATAGATGCTTTTATTTAAAGAAAAGAAACATCAAAATTAATCACTTACCAATATTTAGAGATATGAATGTCTAGAATAATTATTAACTCAAGGACAAAGACTTTCCTAGGGTCTGAAAAGATAAGCATCTAATTCTGACACAATTAATAGCATAAAGCCTAGGGATATTCATCTCTAGTTTGCATATTACAACAGCAGATTCTACATTAACTACATGTTTTAGGAAATGTATCAGGAAAATCTATCCTATACTTATTAAAATGTCAGTTTTGCTGGATTTAGAGAATTGTTATTGACATATTTAATTGTTCAAAGTGTATGAAACTGTAAACTTTAGAAAACCACACTGTTATCATAAAGGCAAATTCAACAATAAACATACTACATAAAGTAGCTAACAACTTTTGTATATCATACCAAAGGAAAATTTCTAAAGCAATGAAAAGTGTACAAACTTTAGAAAAGTGTGTCAAGTTATGATTCTTGGCAGCATGGACCAAATCTAGGAGAACTGAGATTTTTCTCTACCTTGGAATAGACTGAAACAGTGTCCCATCCTAGCAGTAATAAAAATGTATATAAAGACATTCACTTGGTATCACTAGAAAAATGAGATGGAGTTAAATATCAATAGCTCTAGTAGGCATTATAGAAATTGCTTTGCTCTCTGGCATTTCAAATATCCTATATGTTTTCCAGAGCCCCAAGACATTTTAAAGGCCCTGGACATGCAGAAGAAATAGGAAATCTCCCGAACTCTGTAGACAATTCTGGAATTTTTTTCTTGAACCTTATCATTTGGCTTTGAAAAAATCCTATTTATTTTCAGGGAGAAAAATACTGTTTCTGCTTGTCTGTAGTATGCATCTATGTATAAGGATGTCACAGTTAAATTCAGGGTGAAGTATTCAAGTAAAATCTATATACACATCAGTGGGAGTTACAGTGAAGTAAGATATTTTACTAAATAAGCTTAAAGGATTCTTTCTTAACAAAGTTTCATTTATTTCAGAATTGAATAGGAATAAATCAATGGATTTACTAACTTATCATTTTGCTCAGGAGTCAACAAATATTTAAAATCCCACTATTTACTTGAAATTTGGTGATATCAGAATTTTATGTAAGCCAAGTATAATTGCCTATACTCTGTATTGTCTCTGGTTCAATTATTAAAAAATAAAATGAAATATTTGCAAGTATAATATTTATAATAATGAAATGAAAATAAAAGACTGAGATAGCAAATTACTTGATGGCATGAAGAACTTGTCTAAATAGGGTGGTTATTACAGAAAATCTCTTAGAAGAGAGAAGCTCTTGGAAACTCCTAGCTTTTTTTACATAGGCATTTTATGTTCTCCCACTTCCTTGCTATTTTGAAAACATTGCCTCATTAACATAAAAATCTAGTAAAAAGCCCTTTTATCAACATAGAATATATTTTTGTATTTGTAATATTATTTTCCTTGAAGTATATTTTGTCTGATTAATGTAGGCAAAGGTTGCAGCCAGGTATGGTGAGATTAGGGAGAGAAGACTCCAGATACCTCTGGCTTGTGGGCTCTGCCCAGAAATATTCCTTCAGGGTCACAGGAGGTAGAAGGAGACCTCAGAACCTTAAGTGGAGGAAGAAAGCACTGGAGAAGTGGTAAGTGTTTGTGTTTGGGCAGAAGCTGGCTGGCTGTAGTGACTGTGGCAACCCAGCACCAACTATTTGCAGATAGGGAAAGCCTGTTTGTTTGTTTGTTTGTTTGTTTGTTTTGAACTTGGGCACTTGGTTGAGTTACCTTGAACGAGCTTGGGTGAGTGAGCAAGTGACTTTGAACAGAGCCCAGAGGCTGGGACTGAGATGCCAAGATGGAGTGGAGCTTTCATTGTTTGGCTGCAAGCTGGGTGAAGCCATTTAGGGAAAGCTGCCTTGCAGGTTTTCTAGAGCAAGGCCAATTCTGGCATGCCTGATAAGCGGGCAGCCACTGCTGGAGAGATATGAGCAACACACACTTTCCTGGGAAGGCCACTGTGAAGCCGAGGGACAGGATTTGGAAAGGTCAAGTCATGTCTATTAAGTGGGTGGAGGAGAGATTCAGGATCCCGACCCTATGGAATTTGAGGGCAAAAGAAGTCAGCAGAAGTTTCCAGTCTTATATAGCTGTATTAGCATTGTGATTAGCATCTCATACCCCCAGATCAACTAGTGCACAGGTGATATTCAGTAAGATATATACATATATTTTTTTTAATTTTTAAACCTTTTCCCCCTAGATTTTTCTTTTTATTTTTTCTTTGTTTTTCTCATGTAAATATAATTTTTCATGTTGCCTTCTTTAGTAATAGTGGCTTCATTTTTGCTAGTTTTTCTGTCCCTGTTATTCAGTTTCCCCCCAATTGCATCCCCTAAGGTGTTTTTTTCATATGTTTTGGTTTGATTTATAGTATTTTTGTTTTTCATTTCAATTGGATGGAGGTGGAGTCTTGTGTCTGCTCAGGTTGGCAAAGAGCTACAGACATTAAGGGACACAACCAACCCAGCCCCCCAGAGGTTGGGATTTATGGGTGTGGTTCAAAGTCCACTACTGTACACCATTATTACTCCTGTCTCTCTTTTTCTATTCCTCTCTTCTTTTTGTCAATCTCCCTCCTTTATTTTCTCTCTCTCTCTCTTTTTAAATCTTTTAATCCCTTCTTGTTCGTCACTCTCTCATCCTTTTAGTTATTTACCAAAAGGACACTTCAACACTTTAGGTCAGAGGCATGGTGAAATAAAGAACAGGAGGAAGTAAAAGGAAAAAGTAGGGCAAGGAAACAGATAAAAATAAAACACTCATGAGGAAGAAACGTGAGAAAAATCCTGCCAACATGAAAAACAAAAACGGAGGAATCCCCCCAGGGGATCATGAAGTAGCTACTATAGAAAATTCAACCTATAAAGAAATGTTAGAAATGACAGAAAGGGAATTTGAAATATGGATGGTAAGAACAATGAAGGAAATTGCTGAGAAAGTGGAAAATAACCAAAAGGAAATCCAAGAACAAAATCAAATAAGTGATGAACCATAAGAAGATTATAGAAAAATTATAGCAAAGCTTAAGGAATTGAAATAGTTAATTGGGGAACAGAAAGATACAGTAGAAACTATCAATAATAGACTAGACTATGCAGAAGAGAGAAACTCAGAGGTAGAAGACAAAGCTCTTGAGCTAACTCAAACAGTTAAAGAAATAGAAAAAAGAGAGAGAGAAAGCAGAGCATTCACTGACAGAGTTATGGGAATTCATGACGCATTCAAACATATGACTTATAGATATCCCAGAAGGGGAAGAAGAATGCCCCAGAGGAACAGAAGAAAATTTCCCAAGTACCACCACAGATTCTGACACACTCCTTATAGAGCAGAGGTTCTCAACCTTCATAATGCCACAACCCTTTAATACAGTTCCTATGGGTCACAACCCACAGGTTCAGAACTGTTGTTTTAGAGGGATGTCAGACCCCAGGTCATTTCAACTCAAATAGAGCTTCTCTAGAGACATTGTCATGAAACTGTCCAAAATCAAAACATAAAAGAAGCTTCTGCAAGCTTCCAGGTGTAAGTGCCAATTGACCTACATGAGCAAATCCATCAGAGTGACCACAGACATCCTAGATGAAAATTTCAAGCCAGAAAACAATGGTTATCTACCTTTAATCTTAAAACAATTTTCAGCCCTAAATTCTACAATTTTGATAAGCTTTAAAATTGATATAAAAATCAAATTTTTACTGATATGCAAATATTAAGGAAGTTTGCAACAAGACCAGGAAATACTTAGACCTATTCTACATACTCACCATCACAGTGGATCACCAGCAAAGTAAACACCCAGAAACTAAAGGGCAAACCTAGTTTCTACAAAGATGCAAAGGGTAAAACTAAGCAATAATCTTTCACAAAATAAGATGAATAGAACTACTCCACACTTAACAATTATCTTGATAAATGTTAATGGCTTGGTGGCTGATTGGATAAAGAAGCACAAGCCATCCATATGGCATCTGAAGGAAAGACACCTAGCCTCAAAGGACAAAGTAAAACTCAGGGTTAAGAGATGGAGGACAATTTTTCAGGCAAATGGAAATCAGAAGAAAAGAGGGTGGCAATCTTGGTTAAAGATACAGTTGACTTTAAAGCAACTAAAGTCAAAAAAGACAAACATGGACACTTCATTTTGATCAAGGAAATAATTCAACAAGAAGATATTTCAATTCTAAATATTTATGCAGGAGGGCAGAGACAAGATGGCTGACTGAAGCCAGCTTTCCACAGAGGCTCCTGTCCAGCAGGAGAGTTAAAGGACAAAAATTCAGCAAGTAACCTGGTGGATTTGAGCTGCACCAAGAGAGAAGGTTGAAGAACACATGTCAACCCTGCTGAGGTGAGCTGTGACCACAAGGATACAAACAAAAGGTATGAAATCCATCACCAAGTGGATGGGAGTCCCCTCCCCCATGAGAGCAGCTCAGAGTGCCCCACAAACAATCGGGCAGAGTTCAAACATCCTCCCACTACACTCCATGGCAGAGACCCTTTAAAAACTGGACCTAGGGCGGCACCTGTGGCTCAGTGAGTAGGGCGCCAGCCCCATATGCCGAGGGTGGCGAGTTCAGACCCAGCCCCGGCCAAACCGCAACAGAAAAATAGCCGGGCGTTGTGGCGGGCGCCTGTAGTCCCAGCTGCTTGGGAGGCTGAGGCAAGAGAATCGCGTAAGCCTAAGAGTTAGAGGTTGCTGTGAGCCGTGTGACGCCACGGCACTCTACCCGAGGGCGGTACAGTGAGACTCTGTCTCTACAAAAAAAAAACCCCAAAAATTAAAAAATAAATAAAAAAAAAAAAACTGGACCTACCTCCCCTACTAGGGTGCCACAGTGTCCTCCTGCCAGACATAAAACTGTATAAACTGTATATAGTCTCTACCTGGAATTCTGAGCTCCCAGCACTCCCCTCCACTCACACTGAGGTCTGGAGGCCAGTCTCCAGGAGTTCAGAGTCTTGGGTGATTTCTCGAGGGGTGTGGATGGGGCCTTGACTGCAGCTGGTCGGCGCTGGCTCCGGGGCACAGGAATGAGACAGGACAGTCAGCAGAGAGGGGACTGCATTGAAGCGGCAATTCCCTGAGGCACAGTGCGATAGCCGTCTTTTGGTGACAATGCGGCCAGGAATAAAACTGTGTAAAACTGTGTGTGTTCTCTGCCCGCAACCCCAGGCTCCCAGTGCTCCCTCCGCTCCCCTCTGCTCTTGCTACAAGGTCTGGAGGCCTGTCCCCCAGGAGTCCAGACTCTTGGGCGATTGCTCAAGGGGTGTAGACAGTGCCGGGCTGCAGCCAGTCCGTGCAGCCTCTGGGGCACGGGAATGGAGAGAGGACGGTTGGCCAGAAGGGAACTGCACCGGAGCAGCGGTTGCCTGAGGCACAAAACAGCAGCCCTCTTTTGCTAGCAATACGGCTCACTATGAATATTCTGAAACCACACCCCCTGTCTCCCTGGGCAACCAGAGACTCTGAGTGCAGGATTTGCCTGAGGCAACTCCAACTTGCAAACCGGGGAAACTCCCAGGGCGGGGCTGACCCAGAGGTCCGCTTTACTGAACCTAAGACGCACCTGGCCCTCAGGGGATCGTCAGCCTATAGACAATACAAGAGCAAAGACAAGCTGATTTGGAACTCAATTCACCTTCTCTTCCCCAGAGAACCGCAAAGTTGTTCTGTTCTGTTCTGTCAGTAACATTAATCAGGGGCAAGATGTACCTGAGTGAAAACCCCCTAACCTTCATCAAGCGCCTGAGGTTGTCAGGCCTCACCTCCTCCTGCTGGAGAGAGGCAGAGCCCAGTGGCCTGGCAGTCTTCCTTGTGATTCAGGCAGGTGCAAACTCCTGGAGTACCGGTTCAATACAGGCAACTGGGTCAGCTAACTGCAGGGCTATCAGTGACTGGGTGTGACAGCGGTGCAAGGTGGGGAAGGAGGCAGCTACCTTCCCAGACTGATCTAATGGCCAGGTGGCTCCTCCTGACTCCACGCAGCCCTGGAGCAGCCACACCAGAGTAGTCACGAGACCCCTGTGATCCAGTTCCCAGAGACCTCTTAAACTCTCTCACCCAAGACAGGTGCAGACTGAGACAATTGATTTGGATCTTTTGAACTGAACCAATCGCCTGAGGACAAATCAGGTGGTGCCCTGGGTGCATGGGGGTAGGAAGGTTTGATTTTTCTTTTCCAATTGTTTGCCGGTGGGGGGTGGGGTGACTTAGTTGCTGATATTTCTCCACAGTTGAGACTTCAATCCAGAGTATCTGTTTCACTAGGGTGGAACAGAAACCAGCTGAAAACAAGACAGGACCACTCAGCCACACCACACTAGACAGGGTCCCAGTTTCTCAGGCCACAAAACTGTACAGGCCCTCGACAAAGCCCCAGGGGGGGAAATCAAAGGGAGTAAAATAACCATGGGGCGGAATCAGTGGAAAAACTCTGGTAACATGAATAACAAGAATAGATCAACCCCCCCCAGGGAAAGAAATGGCAGATGCAATTGAAGATCCCATTCATAAACAACTGGCTGAGATGTCAGATATCGAATTCAGAATTTGGATTGCAGACAAGATTAACAAAGTGGAATTATGAATTCGAGGAGAAATAGAAAAGTTGTCTCAAGAATTTAACAAATTTAAAGACAAAACCACCAAAGACTTAGACGCACTGAAGCAAGAATTTGCAGCCCTCAAAGATATGAAAAATACAGTAGAATCCCTCAGCAACAGAATGGAGCAAGCAGAAGAAAGGATTTCTGACATTGAAGATAAAGCCTTTGAACGCTCCCAAACTCTCAAAGAGGAAGAGAAATGGAGAGCAAAAATGGATCATTCTCTCCAAGAGTTCTGGGATAATTAAAAGAAGGTGAATATCCGAATCATTGGAGTTCCAGAAACAGATGAAGTGGCCACACTGGGCACAGAGGCCCTTCTGCATGAAATTATGAAAGAGAATTTTCCAGACATGCCTAGAGATTCTGAAATTCAGATAGCAGACAGCTTCAGAACCCCAGCACGACTCAATCCCAATAAGACATCCCCAAAGCATATCACAATTAACTTCACTAAAGTTAATATGAAGGAGAAAATCCTCAAAGCTGCCAGGAGAAAGAAAACCATTACCTTCAAAGGGAAGAATATTAGAATGACTGCAGATCTCTCTGCTGAAACTTTTCAAGCCAGAAGAGGGTGGTCACCGACTTTTAATCTCCTAAAGCAAAATAACTTTCAACCCCGGATCTTGTATCCAGCTAAACTGAGTTTCATTTATGATGGAGAAATTAAATACTTTAGTGATATTCATATGTTGAAGAAATTTGCCATAACCAAACCAGCTCTTCAGGATATTCTCAGGCCTATCCTCCATAATGACCAACCCAATCCTATACCACAAAAGTAAACTCACTCAGAAACTTCTGATCAAACTCCAATTTCCACACTGGTAAAAGGATTAAAAATGCCCACTGGACTTTTGAAAAACTCGATACCCAAAACTTCACCAAACTTATCAATATTCTCCATTAATGTGAACGGCTTAAACTGTCCTCTAAAGAGGCATAGGTTAGCTGACTGGATACAAAAACTCAGGCCAGATATTTGTTGCATACAAGAGTCACATCTTAACTTAAAAGACAAATACAGACTCAGGGTGAAAGGATGGTCATCCGTATTTCAGGCAAATGGTAATCAGAAAAAAGCAGGTGTTGCAATTTTATTTGCAGATACAGTAGGCTTTAAACCAACAAAAGTAAGGAAGGACAAGAATGGTCACTTCATATTTGTTAAGGGTAATACTCAATATGATGAGATCTCAATTATTAATATCTATGCACCCAACCAGAATGCACCTCAATTTATAAGAGAAACTCTAACAGACATGAGCAACTTGATTTCCCCCAGCTCCATATAGTCAGAGATTTCAACACGCCTTTGGCAGTGTTGGATCAATCCTCCAACAAGAAGCTGAGCAAAGAAATCAGGTGGTTAGATTTAAACCTAACCATCCAACATTTGGATTTACCAGACATCTACAGAACATTTCATCCCAAAAAAACTGAATACACATACTTCTCATCAGCCCATGGAACTTACTCCAAAATTGATCACATCTTAGGCCACAAGTCTAACCTCAGTAAATTTAAAGGAATAGAAATTATTCCATGCATCTTCTCGGACCATCATGGAATAAAACTTGAGCTGAGTAACAACAGGAATCTGCATACTCATACAAAAACATGGAAGTTAAATAACCTCATGCTGAATGATAGCTGGGTCAGAGATGCGATTAAGAAAGAAATCGCCAATTTTTTGGAACAAAACGACAGTGAAGACACGAAAAATCAGAACCTCTGGGACACTGCAAAGGCAATTCTAAGAGGGAAATTTATAGCACTGCAAGCCTTCCTCAAGAGAACGGAAAGAGAGGAAGTTAACAACTTAATGGGACATCTCAAGCCACTGGAAAAGGAAGAACATTCCAACCCCAAACCCAGTAGAAAAACAGAAATAACCGGGCGGCGCCTGGGCTCAAGGAGTAGGGCGCCGGTCCCATATGCTGGAGGTGGCGGTTCAAACCCAGCCCTGGCCAAAAATAGAAAAAAAAAAAAAAGAAATAACCAAAATTAGAGCAGAATTAAATGAAATTGAAAAAAAAAGAATAATAGAACAGTTCAATAAATCAAAAAGCTGGTTTTTCGAAAAGGTCAAAAAAATAGATAAACCTTTGGCCAACCTAATCAGGAAAAAAAGAGTAAAACCTCTAATCTCATCAAACAGAAACAACAAAGACGAAATAACAACAGACTCCTCAGAAATCCAAAAAATCCTTAATGAATATTACAAGAAACTGTATTCTCAGAAATATTAAAATCAGAAGGAAATTGACCAATACTTGGAAGCCCCTCACCTTCCAAGACTTAGCCAGAATCAGGTGGAAATGTTGAACAGGCCCATATCAAGTTCTGAAATAGCATCAACCATACAAAACCTCCCTAAAAAGAAAAGCCTGGGACTGGATGGTTTCACGTCAGAATTCTACCAAACCTTTAAAGAGGAATTAGTACCTATATTACTCAACCTGTTAAACTGATAGAGGCCATCTACAGCAAACCCACAGCCAATGTCATATTGAATGGAGTTAAATTGGAATCATTTCCACTCAGATCAGGAACCAGACAAGGCTGCCCATTGTCTCCATTGCTTTTTAACATTGTAATAGAAGTTTTTAGCCACCACAATTAGGGTAGAAAAGGTGACCATGCGTATCCATATAGGGTCAGAAGAGATCAAACTTTCACTCTTTGCAGATGATATGATAGTATACCTGGAAAACACTAGGGACTCTACTACAAAACTCTTAGAAGTGATCAAGGAATACAGCAGCATCTCAGGTTACAAAATCAACATTCATAAATCCGTAGCCGTTATATATACCAACAATAGTCAAGTCGAAAAAACAGTTAAGGACTCTATCCCATTCACAGTAGTGCCAAAGAAGATGAAATATTTGGGAATTTATCTAACAAAGGACATTAAAGATCACTATAAAGAGAACTATGAAACTCAAAGAAAAAAAATAGCTGAAAATACTAAAAAATGGAAAAACATACCATGCTCATGGCTGGGAAGAATCAACATTGTTAAAATGTCCATACTACCCCAAAGAAATATATAACTTCAGGGCACTCCCTATTAAAGTTCCACTGTCATACTTTAAAGATCTTAAACAAGCAATACTTCGTTTTATATGGAATCAGAAAAAAAAACTTGAATAGCCAAGATTTTACTCAGAAATAAAAACAAAGCAGGAGGAATTACGCTACCAGACCTCAAACTATACTACAAATCGATAGTAATCAAAACACCATGGCACAAAACCAGAGAAGTAGATATCTGGCACAGAATAGAGAACCAAGAGATGAATCCAGTACTTACCGTTATTTAATCTTTGACAAGCCAATTAAAAACATTCAGTGGGGAAAAGATTCCCTATTTAACAAATGGTGCTGGGTGAACTGGCTGGCAACCTGCAGAGGACTGAAACTGGACCCACACCTTTCACCATTAACTAAGATAGACTCCCACTGGATTAATGATTTAAACTTAAGACATGAAACTATAAAAATACTAGGGGAAAACCCTTGAAGAAATCGGTCTGGGTGAGTATTTTATGACGAGGACCCCCGGGCAATTGAAGCAGCTTCAAAAATACACTACTGGGACTTGATCAAACTAATAAGCTTCTGCACAGCCAAGAACACAGTAAGTAAAGCAAGCAAACAGCCCTCAGAATGGGAGAAGATATTTGCAAGTTGTGTCTCCGACAAAGTTTTAATTACCAGAATCCACAGAGAACGCAAACGCATTAGCAAGAATAGAACAAGGGATCCCATCACAGGCTAGCCAAGGGATTTGAAGAGAAACTTCTCTGAAGAAGACAGGCGCATGGCCTTCAGACATATGAAAAAATGCTGGTCATCTTTAATCATCAGAGAAATGCAAATCAAAAGTACTTTGAGATATCATCTAACTCCAGTGAGACTAGCCTATATCACAAAATCCCAAGACCAGAGATGTTGGCCGGATGTGGAGAAAAGGGAAGACTTTTGCACTGCTGGTGGGAATGTAAATTAATACATTCCTTTTGGAAAGAGATATAGAGAACACTTAGAGATCTAAAAATAGATCTGCCATTCAATCCTGTAATCCCTCTACTGGGCACATACCCAGAAGACCAAAAATCACATCATAACAAAGATATTTGTACCAGAATGTTAATTGCAGCCCTATTCATAATTGCTAAGTCATGGAAAAAGCCCAAGTGCCCATCGATCCACGAATGGATTAATAAATTGTGGTATATGTACACCATGGAATATTATGCAGCCTTAAAGAAATATGGAGACTTTATCTCTTTCATGTTTATGTGGATGGAGCTGGAACATATTCTTCTTAGTAAAGTGTCTTAAGAGTGGAAGAAAAAGTACCCAATGTACTCAGCCCTACTATGAAACTAATTTAGGGTTTTCACATGAAAGCTATAACCCAGTTACAACCTAAGAATAGGGGGAAGGGGGAAAGGGAGGGGAGGGAGTGGGGAGGTGGGTGGAGGGAGTAGGGAGGTGGTTAGAGGGAAGTGGATTGGTGGGATTACTCCAGCGGTGCATCTTACAAGGGTATATGCGAAACTTGGTAAATGGTCTGTGAAGCTAGTGAATGATGCCCCATGATCATATCTATGTACACAGCTTTGATTTAATAAAAAAAAAATAAATAAAATAAATATTTATGCACCTAACTTAAATGCTCCCAGATTTTTGAAACAGATCTTTATTAGTCTGAGCAATCTGATTTCCCATAACATGATAATAGCAGGAGATTTTAACACTCCTTTTACAGAACTGGACAGATCCCCTAAACAGGAACTAAACAAAGACATAAGGGACTTAAATATGACTTAGAACAGCTGTGCTTGGTAGACTATACAGAACATTCCATCCCACAGCTAAAGGATATATGTTCTTCTCATCATCACATGGAGCATTCTCCAAAATAGATTATATCCCAGGACACAAATCAAACCTCAATGAAATAAAAAAACAAAATGAAATTTTACTTTGTATCTTCTCAGACCACAAGACAATAAAGGTGGAACTCAATTCCAACAAAATTGTCATCCCCACCCAAAGGCATGCAAATTAAACAACCTTATGCTGAATGACAGTTGTATCCAGGAAAAGATAAAAAACGAAACCATTTACTTCCTTGAGCAAATATCCCCTGACAAGAACTGATTTTTATGAGAAGCAAAATAAGTATTGTGAAATTCCAATAGGAAAGAATGAGCTATAAACACCACCAATAATGTATTTAACCTTCAAAATGTTTTGCTAGAATCCAGATTCAAATGAGCATATTAAGGATTCCATAAATACATTTTTATGAATAATTTTCTATAATACATTTGTAAAATAATCACATAGATTACATCTGTGTATATGTATGTATTTGTCAAGACTTTTTAGATTGTATATGTAAGATCTTTGCATTTTAATCTTTGTAAATTATGTAAAACTTAATGTGGGAGAATTTTTCTACCTTACTGGTATATTTAGTGATACTTGTTTTCCTTTTATATATAATTGGTGTCTACTTAATTATATTTCTGGGAGGTCCTTAGTGACAAAGATATTGTATTAGCAACTAACACGGTAGATAGCTGATGCATATTTATTGAAATAATTAATTCGATTTAAGTTAAGAAATTCTTATGCCATTGTGTCATATCTAGAGGTAATTAATTCTAGCAATGGAAATCTAAGGCAGTGTGCAAAAAGGACATTTTATGAAAAAGACACTTTTACTCCAACATTCACAGCAGTACAATTTACAATTTTAAGGATGTTGAAACAACATAAGTACATGTGTCCATCAATATATGAATAGATTAATCAAATGTGGTATCTGAATACCAGGGAATACTATTTGGCCATAAAACAAGATGATGGCCTAGTATCTTTTGTAACAACCTGGATGAGATTGGGGACATTCTCCTAAGTGAAGATTGCCAAGAATGGAGAAATAAATACCACATGTATGCAATGCCTAATTGGGACTAGTTGATCCATAGCTATATGCAAATAGAGAAGAAAAACTCAACAAAATCCAGGTGGAGGAAGAAAAAGGAGAAGGTAAATTCTCACTCAACAGGTACCATGAATGGGTTCATTGCACACTTTCTGGGTTAGAGGCACATCTATAAATTTGACTTACAATTTACAAACACTATCTACATAATCAAAACATTTTTCCCATAATATACTGAAATAGACTAAAAAAAAAAAAGATAAAAATGATGGATGGAAAGGTGGCTTGCTGGAGACAGATGGTACTGTCTGGCAGAGCCAAATGACTGTAGAAGAAAACTACTCATTTTGTGTCTTCACTTTGGAAACTTGAAATTGCCATGGTATGCATATGTACAACATGAAAAACAGGAAATGTTACCAATCAGAGCTGCTCCATTCTACATAGACCCCTTTGAAGGGTCTGGTCACCAGCACAGGGAAATGAGATTGTCTTGTTCTAGCTCATGTCAAAGCAATTACACAGTCAGGTGTCAGATTCCATAAATTCAGGAGAATAACTAGAAGAGTTAACATCTTAAAAAAATACAAAATCATATCATACATATAATGGTTAATAGGTATCTAATTGCAATGATAGTTTTATAATTATTTATTAAGATAGAACACCATATATTGAAAACAGGATAATAATAATATTAAGATTTCCTACCCTCTCAAAATTTAGCAAAGTATGAAATGAGCTACAATGACAACCAGTGTATTGACTAAAATAACAAAGCAATAGCATATTAGTAGCAATAATAACAAGTGAATTACTCTTAGGAGCAGCTCACTGATACAAGCAACCATGGAGAAGAGCTTGGAACTTAGGAATGAAACTTTAATAAAACTTAAGATTTAAGCTAATCAGGCTTACTCTCCCCTGAAGCAGGACCTACATGAAAGAACTATTGTTTGGTACATAGAAAGAGGATATATCTTTGACAAGCTTGCAGAAATTGACATAGGTCCTCAAAACTCATTTAAGTATCAAATTTTCTTTAAATTTTGATGAGATCATCTCTCTGTGGCCTAAAGAAACTCAATTTTAAAAAACGTTATGAAACAATATAAAAATGCAATGCAAATAGATTTATCACATTTGAAGTGACTTGACATTGGGGATGAATTTATGGTACTATAAGAAAGCATGACTTGCGGTCCCCAATAGAATAAAAAATTCTCAGATTTACCTGTTTGTCCTTCAGTCTTGTCAGGGGTGCTATTCAAAATGAAAAATTTCAAAGGTATAATATTTGAAGTTATTGTAGCACTATGATACATGTGTTCTTTACTCCTGCCTTCCAATAACTTACATAATAGAATTCTAGTTTTTGTAGGAGAGAGATGATAAATATAATTGGTACCTTCAAATAATTCTACTAGAATTCAATTTTTGCAAGAAAGAAATAATAACCATTAGTTTCTTTTTCTCTTTTGTTAAATTCTATCATTCTAACACAACTGCAATTTAGTCAGGAGTGGGATGGAGGAGCTGATTACTAGTCATTTCTGATTCCAGTTCCTTGAATGTGCTCCTTTTTGGTCATTTTTATATATTATTATTTGTTTCTATTTTCTTCCTTTCCAGATTGATTAAATGTGGAACAAAAATAAGTTTCTTATGCCAATAAATCTCCCTAAACTCTATTGCCTTCCTGAAAATATTTCAGATAAATCAAAACAAAGAAGACACCTATAAACTTATACCCTCTTGAATTTCCTATCTGAACCAAGTTACTTGGAGAAGAAAAGAGGCTATGAAAATAGGTAAATTGATTATTATTCATCGTAATAGTACATGTATTTAAACATGTTATAAATATTTCCTTGACATTTTTCAATAGTTTTATAGATGAGTCATATTGGCTTAGCAGTTAAGTTACAAGCAGTGTGAGAACTATTATTGAAATCTAGAAAGATTATGCATCTAATGTAAAATATTTAATAAAATATTTAACATTGATATTTTGGAAGGCATATAATTAGGATGACCATAGCTTTGCTATGTCATTCACAATGATTGAAAAAATATTTATAGTAGTCAGACAACAATTTAAACATTATTTTGTGGGTATACACTTAGCATAATGACTTACATTCTTCTGGCTATCAGATAAAAATAAAAAATTACAAATGATGCCCGAGTTAATTTATAACTGTGTTGAGAATACTAATTATAATATTCAAAATAGTAAAAGATCTAGTGGTTTGCAGAAAGTACACAGGATGAAAATTTTTAGGCTTATCAGTTTCAAGTGAAAGTGCAATCGATTTTGAAGGTTTCATTTGAACTACTCATTGATATTACAGTTCTTTTTCTGGGTCACGTACATGTGACAGGATTGCATTTCTCTAATTTCGTGAAGTCATAATATGGTCATGTGATTCACTTTGCCAATGAAATGTAAACACCAGGGCACAGGTAATTTCCTAATAGAAACTTTTTTCATCTAGCATGTGACTCATCATGCTTCAGTCCTCTTGTCTAGGTAATCATGAAAGTCCACTGTCATAATCTGCTTCTATAACAAAATACCTAAGAATGAATGGTTTATAAAGAACAGAAATTTTGTTTCTTACAGTTATGGAGGCTGGAAGTCTAAAATCAAGGCACTGGTAGGTTCAGCATCTGGAGAGGGCTTGGTCTCTCCTTCCAATATGGTGTGTTGCTACTGCATGCTTCAGAGATGAATGCTGTGTCATTACATGGCAGAGAGGTGGAAGAGCAATGTCATCCCCTGGATCTCTTTTATGAGGATGTATATCAAGCCCTATGTCATGCAAGCACTTTATAAGGCACTGATCCCATCCATGTGGGCAGAGCCTTCACAGCCTAGCTATTTACTAAAGTCTCTGTCTGTTAATTTTGTTGTATTGGGGATTAAGTTTCAATGTGAATTTTGCAGGGGACACAAACACTGAAGTCATCACAGCCATGTTCAGATGAAATAGTTAATATTTGGTTCCAAGAATCTCTGTATTAGTTTTCAAGGGCTACCATAATAAAATACCACAAATTGGGTGCTTTAAACAAATAAACAAAATATTTTTCTCATAGTTATGGAAGCTGGAAGGCTAAGATCAAGGTGCTGGTGAGTTTGGTTTTTCCTGAGGCTTCTCTCTTTGCACCACAGATGGCCACATGGTGCCTTACTTACTTCTCTAAAGTCCCTCCCTATATACAGTCACTTTCTAAGGTGTTCTAGGTGTTGATATTTCAATGTATAGATTTGGAGGGGGACACAATTTAGTTTCTGCTGGTCTCTAATATGGTCAGGATTCCTCTGCCAACCTGTAATGTATAGGTAGCTTATTAGAAAAATAAACATATTACATTAAACCATAAAAACTGTGTGGTTTGGAGAAAGGTGGTATGAAAAACTATCATGTATAATGTATATTATTTGAGCAATGAGTATAGCAAAATCCCTGGTTTTACCACTATACAATTTCATGTAACAAAAAATGTTTGCATCCTCTAAATATTTCAAAAGAAATTTAAAGGTTAATTTTTAAAACTACAACATAAACTAGCCATTTTTTCCTTAAGTCAGGACTAAAAAACATTTTAACTTGACATCTTTTGGAAAATAGAGAGTATATTTTTCACAAAGGAGAAATGTTTACTGAATCATTGGTGATTGATGGTCAGCCTGTGGTAGACATTTGGACATATTCTAATCATCTTTTACCAAGTGTTTGATGGCACTACAGTCTATGTCTATATAAATTTTGGCATGACCATATATAACTTTCATTGGACTATAAAGTATATTTGGAAGTGACAAAGCACTTTGTATATCCATGTGTACATTAAGTTTTGTGTGCTTGTGAAATTATCTGTTTATTATAACTTCCTTGAACTGCCATTGCTGGATCTAAGGGAATCACATCATTATAGACTCAAATAAATATCATTAAGTCACTCTCCGAAAGGGCTACATAACATAACATAACTTGAGGTGCAAGATACTACCTATTTCACTTCATCATTTCCAAGATCACACTTGTGCATATATACATCTTTATCAATAAAAAAGGCAATGTAATCATGTTATTGCTTTTCATAAGCATTCATTTTTTTTTTTTTTACTGAAGTAAACATTTCTGTAGATTTGGATCATTTGAATTTATTTTTTCATGAATTGCCTTTCTTTTTTTTTTCTATTTTATTGTAATAATGTGGTTTTGAGTGTACTTTTACTATAATGAGAGTTAAGTGTTCAGTTACTGTATTTGTATTGTAACAGAATCTGTGGACTTTGATATTTTACATAAAATTTATGTAAACCTCGGGGAATCAGAGTTGTTCAGGGATCCATGATGACAGATGTTCAATATCAATACATGACTTATAGTCACCAAAGGAGACAAAGGGAAAATAGTGAATTGTATACTGGCTCTTGAAGCTACCACTTAGAAATGTGTATATCACTTCTACTCACATCATGTTGATCAGCTCTAGTCGGATGGCCACACATTCTTTCCAAAGGGTGAAGAGTGTATAATCTTTTCTCATGTCAATCATTTCTAATCAGCACCAATCATTACCACACACTTCTTTGTATTTGATCATGGTATCAGGCTCCATTCCTACCATTTCCAGGTGATGTGCTACCTTCTCTTCATCATGGACTATCTCTGTATCAGAACCGGATGGGCTCTTTTGAACTAGGGACCCATTTATTTTTATTTCTTTTTAAATTTGAATCCAAACATTTTTTTCAAAACCTCAATTTTTTCCTAATGTTAAAATTTTTAATTTTTTTACTGATGTGTACTTTACACATAGCAAAATATGCAATATTAAAGACACAGCTTTGTGAAATTTTCTAGGTATAGGTTCCATGCAAACACCATGGAATAAAGATATAGAACATTCCTGTTTCCCTGGAAAGTACCTTCAAACACCTCCCCAGTCTCTGCACTACTTTCCCAGAGTTAGCCTCTATTCTGATATCTACCATTATAAGTTTGATTTAACCAAAGCTCTCACACTAAAATACTAGATTTCCCCTCTCCAGGGTTGTATCAGATGATATGCAAAATATTCCTGAAAGTATTTTTGCAAACCTTTAGGCTATAGCTCAGTGCTGTTGGTATTTAGAATAGGTCTTTCTGCTAGCTCACCTCACAAATTTAAAAGTGAAATTTTAAGAGGTTATGTTATCCCCTGAATTTTGTTGAAATAGAAGGATTTTATCCAAGATTGCTTTCTGATCCTTATCTCTGATTCTCCTCTTATAATCTTACCTTTAGATGGTCTCCTTTTTTAATCTTATCTTTGGGAAAAATAACCTATAATTTCCTTTATCAGATACTCTGGTCCTCCTTCCCTGGATATTCCTGAGCCCATCACTTACATATTTTTTAATCACCATTCACATTATCCTAGAAGTGGCTGCTTTCTGATTATATAGAAGGCTAAAATAATAAGAAAAATATCAGATTAAAGTAAAACCAAATTAATAGCTAAAAATATCATCTACTATTGAAAATGGAATTGAATTTACTCTTCCTTTCTTCCTTACTTTATTCTTGTTTATCCCCAAAAAATATTTACTGAGTACCAAATGTCTTTTCCTCCATAGAGCTTATTGTTTTAGTAGAATCACTCATTGCTCTAACTTGGCTGTCCTATAAATCATAAGGCAAAATCCTCATACATTCTAGTAAATACAGTCTTTCTTTGTACTGACAGGATATAAAGGGAAACCCAGTTTACACAAAATTATAAGACCCAGTGACCAATCTGACAGAAATCAGGTAGTTTCTGTTGAATTGAGTTTAGGAAGATGGCATGCTTCCAGGTATTGGTCCATTTCCTCTACATTTTCATATTTCTGGCATAGAGTTTTTTTTAGTAATTGTTGAGAATCTTTTGAATTTCTGTGGAATCTGTTGTTGTTTACCCTTTATTGTTTCTGATTGAAGTTATTAGAGATCTTATTCTGTTTCTGGTTAGTCTGGCCAAGAGTTTGTGAATGTAGTTAATCTTTTCAAAGAACCAACTTCGTGTTTTATTGATCTTTTGAATGATTCTCCTTTTTTCAATGTCATTTAATTACACCCTAATTTTGGTTATTTCTTTTCTTCTTCTGGATTTAGGATTGGATTGTTCTTCATTTTCCATCTGCTTGAGATGGCCCATTAGATTGTTGATTCACTCTCTTTCTGTTTTCTTGATGAAAGCTTCTAATGCTATGAATTTGCCTCTCAAGACTTCCTTTGCAGTATTCCACAGGTTTTAATAGTTTGTGGCTTCATTACCATTTTGTTCCAGAAATCTAATGATTTCTTTCTTAATCTTGCCTTTAACCTAGAAGTCATTCAGCATATGGTTATTTTGTTTCATGACTTTATTTGAGTATGAAGATTTCTGTTGCTATTGAGTTCAGCTTTTATTTTATGATGGTCCAAGAAGATACAAGGAATAATTTCTATTATTTTGAATTTGTTGAATTTAGACTTACGTCCTAAGTTATGACTAATTTTGGAGATGATTCATAGGTTTATGAGAAAAATGTGTATTCAGTTTTGTTAGGCTGAAATGTTCTCTATGTATGTCTGTTAAGTCCATTTGTTCTAAGGTTATGTTTAAATTCATTATTTTGTTCTTTAGTTTCTGCCTAAAGGATCTTTCCAGTACTGCCAAAAAGGGTGTTAAAATCTCCAACTATTATAGTGCAAGATGATATCATGTTGTTCAGATCAGTTAGGGTTTGCTTGATAAATCAAGGAGTATTCAAGTAGGGTGAATAAATGTTAATTATTGAAATATCTGCATGTTCTGTGCTTCCCTTGAGAAATAGGTAGTGTCCACTCTTGTCTTTCCTTATTTTTGTTGGTTTAAATCCAACTGAATCTGCAAATAACATTGCAACCCCTGCTTTTCTTCCGATATCCATTGCCTGGATTACTGTTCTCCATCCCTTCATTCCAAGTCTTGTTTTATCCTTTGAGTTCAGACAATAGATATCTGGCTTGAGTTTTTATAACAAGTCAGCAGCCTGTACCTCTGAAGAGGAGAATTAAAGCCACTCATATTTATTAAGAGAACTGATAGATAAGATGGAGTTTTGGCCATATCCTTTTTCAAAGTTCCAGAGCTTATTTTTATCCCTTTCACAATTGTGGAAGCTAGACTTTTCTCTCTAATTTTGGGTGTGTTTACTTTGGTGGTGAATCATGATGGTCATTATAAAGATTGGCTCTGGATACTTCCTGTAGAGCTGGTCTAGTTATGCAAATTTCCTCAACTTTTGGATGTCAGTAAAATATTTGATTTCTCCATCACAAATGAAACTCATTTCAATAGGATACAGAATCCAAGGCTGAAAATTGTTTTGTTTAAGAGGGTTAAAGGCCAATGGCCTCTCTGGCTTAAAAAGTTTCAGCTAAAAGATCTGTAGTCACCCTGTTTTTTCATCTTTGTAGGTAAGACTTTTCTTCTGCCTGGCTGCTTGCAAGATTTTATCTTTCATATTGACTTTGGCAAAGTTAATTACAATGTGTCTAGGAGAAGCTTTGTTTGGACTGAGGCATGCTGGAGTTCTGAAACTACTATCTGAATTTCTGTGTCTTTCAGTGCTTGGGAAATTGTCCACAACAATGTCTTGGAGTAGAACATCTGTGCCTTTAGGTCATCCTCTTCTTCAGGAATCTCTATGCTTTGGACATATGATCTTTTGGATGATCCAATAACTCTCTCAAAGAATATTTTGTTTTTGTTCTCTTTTTTCCTGGCTCTCGGAATGCTTGGCATAGTTAAAAAATCTTGTCTTCAATTCCTGAAATTCTTCTTTATTATTGAAGGTCTCTACTGTATTTTGAAGCTCCTTGAATGCCCTTTTCAATTTCTTACGCTCTGCTATATTTTTCCTGATTATGTCCATGTCCTTGGTGACTTTGCCTTTGAATTCATTAATACCTTGAGACAACTTTTGAACTATTTGTTGGATTTCTATTTCCATCTTTTCCTCCATTCCAATCATCTTATTTGCTGTCCATATTCCCTGAATCCTATTTCTGACACTTCTGCAGTTTCTCTATGGATGGTATTTTCTGTTGTATCTCCCTTGTAATCTCTTGGGGGAGTGCATCTGTTTTGATTTTTCATGTTGCAAGACTTCCTTTGCTGGTTCCCCCCATGAATATTTTCAGCTTTTTAAGAAATATATTAAATATACTTTTTTAGTTGAAGGGATAGATTGTCCCTGAGTAATTATTGAGAGATAATCTAATTGAGTATCTTTATAAAACACTGCACTAAACTATTTGGCAACTAAAAATGTCTGGGTGAGACAGCCTCTGGAGGCCCCAGGGAAAAAAATAAAAACACCCCTTTTCCAATGAGCTGGGGCTTGTGATTATGGCTATTCTGCTACAGCCTTGCAAAAGTCCTTTTCAGGGCTGCAGCCAGAGACTCTGAGGGCCGGCCTGGTGAGACAGGGCAAGCTGGGTCTGTTTTGATGTCATCCTGATCTTTTCCTAATCACAAGTAAGGAGTAGTAGTATTTCACTGGAATACTGGAATCTTTGCTGGACAATGATACAAATAACTGCAGCGCTGCCTGCCCCCTCCACCCCCCCATAATAACTGGAGAGGGAAATCCATAGACAAACCTGCTGAATCTACCTCTCATTGTTCCATTCTCTCCCCTACTGCTACTCAAACAAAGTCAAACAAGTGATGAACCCTCAGCTCCAGACAGTGGTGGCAGAACAAGAATCCATGGAGGATTCTAGCTGAGACTTCTGGTCTAACTCCTTTAGGCAGTGCCAAGTGACATTCACACAAATGAATTCATAGGTTCTTGTGGCAGCCAGAAAATAAAAATCCATGGTCAGACCTATTTGAGAGTTTCTGGGAGGCTGAAGCAGGGTCTTTTCTAGTGAAAAAGGGAGTCAGGATAGCTCACCCCTCCTCTCTCTGCCAAAGTTAGAGCTACAGCATCACTGTTTCTGTGCTATAGCTCAGCAGCCCACACAATGCCCTGGCCTCTCAGCTAAATTACCAAAGACTCCAGCTTTTTTAGGGGGCAATCATTGAGGCAACTAGGATGTGGGGGGAAGGGTGAGTTGTAAGGTTAGGATTATGGAGAGAATAGGAGGATGGGGTCTGAACTCAGAGGTCAGACCTCCCTCGTGTAGGAGGACCAAGGGGTGATGTGGGAGGTCTTTTGTTCTTTGCTTGCTTGCAGAAAGCCACCATGGTTCTCCCAGATGGGGGAGTTGTCTCTAGTCCTCTTGGCAATGGGCTTCTTCCTACTAGTCACTCCCTACCTGATTTTGTTATCTTACTCTTTCTTGGTCTCAGAGCTTGTTTCAGCACGGATGATGTGCACCTCACTTTTTTCTCCTTATGCACAACTTCCCACCTTTGGCTTTTTCCAATCCACTTCAGTCTAACATCTCTCTCTCCAATCAGAAGCCTCTGGTGAAAGCTGCTTCTAGTTAACCACCTTGACTCCTCACACAGTCCTCTCTCTCTCTCTCTTGCTGAAGTTTTTTTGTCCCTTTTACATAGTAACATTAGTCTCCTCCAGTCAGGGGCTGGGCATGTCTTTCCTTATCTACTTCCTTTATTTATACAGCTCACTGCCAACCATAGTGTTCTTGGCTGGGTCATAAAATCCCATTTGGTTTTAAGAGGGTTTTGGGTCCCCTTCAATGTCCCCCTGCTCTCTTGACTTCTTTCTCCCACTAACTTCCCTTTCTCCCTGCTGGTCCCCTCAATACAACTACAAAAACTAGTTTCATTGTGAAAGTGGAAAGTTATAGGCAACCAATGGAAAGAAGAAAGATAAAAGACACACAGAAATTATGAAATCTTAAGAGAGTATATTGCTTCAAGAGTAAAAAATGTTTCTTGATTAGCCTCTGACCTGCTGCCTGGGATTGGTGTCCATTGTTTACTGTTTTTCTTTAAGATTTTATTGTGACCACATTTAAAATGTATATTGGTGAATTTATCCTCTTTGGTAGTGGAGTATCAATTTCCAAACTACACCTCCCCAAAAGATACAGACTGCTCCAAGTTTCTTTTAATACAGACTAATGTTTCTTTTGGCACAAAGATTTAAATTAAATTTTTAAAATGTCTTATATATTTAATTCTGATTAGCTGTGATTATGCCAATACATAATCCACAATTACTTCCTTAAAATCTTTTATATTTGCCACATTTTATTTACTCACTCTGCCCTGTTTCTTCTTGCCATTTTCTTTGAACTTATCAGATTTTAATGATAAAGATGTATACCCACACACGCTCACAAAGACACACACATTCTCTCTTTTCCTTCAACACTTTTGCGTAACTAACTGAAAGGATTTACTGGATTCTGTAAAGTGAGTTGGAGCTTTCCTCAGAAATATATTAGAATATTAAGAGTTTTTAAAAATTGATGTGAAGGCTTCATCCTTCATGTAATCCTACAAACTTCAGTCTTAATCAGTTATTATGGCTCAAAACTCTCCTGAGATTTTGCTTTTGCTTTATTTTGTTTTTTAATTGCAGCTGAGAAGTAATTTCTTCTTTCATCCTTGTATTTGTGTCAGATGTTAGTAATAAGAAAAACTGGGTGCAGATTATTTGAGAACTCCCTGTACTATTTTTTGCAATTTTCTTTATAAATTTTCTAAAACTAAAGTGCATTCATGAGATATGTGGTCTATATAAAAATACATTTTAGAACTCAGAAGAAAAAAAATGAAACTTTATTCTTCTGTTAGTCAATTTAATTTACTTATAAGATCTCATTTGCACTTATATCAAGAGAAAGCACTGGTCTTTCGAAATATGAATCTCTGATTTAAATTTAATTTTTCATTTAAATTGAGTGAACTCAAGTTTCCTTTTCTCTTGTTTCTTTGTTTTTGTTCTTAAATGACTCTTGACACAAAAGAACCTATTCGGCATAATGATAGTTGTGTTTGGACTCTGGTTAATGGAAGGATGTCTAGAATCTTAGTTGCTTTTACCAACAACATACTTGGTTTTGAGTTTAATTTCTGAAGTCATTTTGATCATTATAAAACTCCCTACCCCTTTTAAAAATTTTTGGCAATATACCTTGTATTTAAGTCTTGTTTATCTGGTATAAATACCATCACACCAAATTTCTTAGGCTTCATGTTTGTATCTTTTTATTTTAAATTCAAGTCTTTATAAGAAAAAATGTCTTTTTAATAAATTCCATGTACAAGGTCTGTTAATTAAGTTCATTAACTCATGCTAGAGAAAGTGTTGCATAGTTCATTGTTAAATATCACTGTAGTCACTGTCAGAGTACTCCCCTTTGGAAGCTATCCAACAATGCCAGTGCCTAGGTCACACTTCAAAGCAATTTTGGAATTCTTTTTCTGGAATGGTCATCAGAGCTGTCATCTATTAACCTTGACATCCTGAATGTCATCAAAATGTATTCTTTCAATATATCCTTATCTTCTGGTAACAAAAAAAGTTATTGGGGGGCGACACCTGTGGCTCAAAGGAGTAGGGTACCAGCCCCATATGCCAGAGGTGGTGGGTTCAAACGCAGCCCCAGCCAGAAACTGCAAAAAATAAATAAATAAATAAATAAATAAATAAATAAATAAATAAAAGTTATTGGGGGCCAGATCAAGTGAGTAGGGAGGGTGCTCCAATTCAGCTACTTGTTTGCTGGCTAAAAACTCCCTCAATGTAAGCTTGTAAATTGTCTTGATGCAAGAGACATACCTTTCTCATGCCAAGATTTTAAGTGAAGGTTTTCCTTTTTCTCTGTCATGTATACTTGGTCTTATACAGTTGATTTCTCACAGTCAGTGGATGTGGATGATCTTGACCCACAATTTGATGAATTTTTGCAATGGTTTTGTCAATTCTGCTTTTTACTGGCTGCCCTGACCTCACTTTAAGAGGAAAATGTTTATTCATTTTTACACTGCTGTTTTCTTCTTGGCATTGTCCCTATAAACCTGGATTAACATGTCCCTGATTTTACTCTTGTCAAATTTAAAAATCAATTTAATGTTTGTTTGTTGTTTTAATTCAAGTTCTGACGTTCTCAGGATATCACATATAAACATGCAGCAACAATAATGACCACCACTCAGCAAGACACCACCACACGTCAACATGAACACAGCTGTGAAACACTGATATGCCAAGGTTATGAAACCTCATCAAATTGTTTATATAGGGCTTCCAGCGTTTGTGCACAATGCTAAGTTCAGAAGCTTATTGGACCTTATATGTTTGCATTTTTATTTTGTGCTGTAAACACTGCCTTATGATCACATGGCTTAATCTATTGCATAAAATGTTAACTATTAATTTTGAACATTTAGATCTTTGTGTTGCTGTTTTTAATATATCTAAGTTGGCAAGGCATGAATACCAAATTCTGTAAAATAGACAGTGACATTTGTCTTTTTGCCTCATAACTGTTTTTTGTTAGGCTTTCTGTATTAGCACCTGAATATGTAAAATTTAGTAGTAAATCAAGAATCAGATGAGAACACATATTTAGATATCTTGTTTTTGCCCTGAGCTCCCTACTTTTTTGGCATTGTCCTTTCAACTATTAGCTGCATCTGGTATCCCTGAACCCCAAGCCCATAAGATTCTCCTTTACTGACTAAGCTATGATCCCCATGAGCTTCATTGACTGAAGTGTGTCTTCGATGGAAAGGTCAGATACATAGATCTCATCTGATATACTTCCCTTCTTCCAAAGGTTTTATCTCCTGCCATTTCTTTCTGCTTTTTGCCAACTTGCAGTGCCTTCAAGTGATATGTTCTTGAAAGAAGGTGGTTTATTATTATTTCACAAGAATGTTTATTCTTTTTATATAAGCTACTCTGATATAAACTAAACTACAATTATTATTGTTAGAATTTTTATAATTCCATATAATTATTAATATCAAAATAATAATAGATTCCCATGTACTGATAACCAAGTTTCAATACTTATTTATGTTCTGTTAAATTTTTAACTCTCCATCTACCATACATGCATTTATACATTTAATTGTTTCTAGATTTTCTCAAAGAAAACCTCATAAATTATTTCTTTTAACTTGAAAATATTTAACACATAATTCTGAACAATAGAGACACCATTTTCTTAAGCTAACTATATCCTATCAGATCTAAAAGTTATATTGATACTATCTAATATTCAGTTAATATTCATACTCAATAAAATGTCTAAAATTTTTTGTATTTGGGTTATTTGACTCACAACTGAATAATATCAAACTTTGTATTCATTTGATTATACTTAAGTCATTTTTGTTTATTTTAGGTGGTATTTTATTGTTATTTTTATTTACTTACTTATTTTTCAAATTAATATCAAGGCACAAACTTTTAGGTTATGTTGTTCTCTCTATCAAGGTCAAAGATCAAGTTGTAGAAGAGCCCTTTGCCCAGGGGGTGTGCCGAGCACCCTTGCATTGTGCACATTAGGTGAAATCCTGCTAATTGCCCTCCCTCTTCCTGTCTGTTGCTCTTCCTCTCCTCCTCTCATATTCCTCCTCATTCCTGCCTCTTGCTAGACAATATTTGTGTTTTATCATTTTAATGGGTATGTAGTTGTTTATATATTGGTTTCATATTAGCATTGAGTACTTTTTATATTTTTCTTCTGTTCAAGGATACTTTACTAAGAATGTGCTTCAACTCCATCCAGGTAAACATAAAAGATGTAAAGTCTCTATATTTTCTTATAACTGAATAGTATTCCATGATATTCATGTGCCACAGTTGTTAATCCATTCATGGGTTGATGGGCATTTGGATTGCTTCACAAGTTGGCAACTATGATTAGAGTTGCGGTAAATATTCTGGTGCAAAGGTCTGGGTGGCAAAATGATTTTTGTTCTTTTGGGTAGATGCCTAGTCACCACTGCTATTCAACATAGTACTGGAAGTCCTAGCCATCCGAATCAGGCAAGAGAAAGACAAGTGTATTCAAATAGGAACAGAGGAGGTGAAACTCTTGCTCTTTGTGGATGACATATCGTATACTTGGGAAACCCCAAGAATTCAACTCAGAAGTGATCAAAGAATATAGTAGCATCATGGGGTATAAAATTAATACCCATAAATTAGTATCTTTCATACATGCCAACAACAGGCAAGCTAAGAGTAAAATCAAAACCTTAAGTCATTTTTAATCTATTTTCAGTCTTTCCCCTTTCACACACATTTGATGGTTCTCTTGAATAAACCAGGTAAATTGTGTCTTAGCTTTTGTTTTGGAAAGATAACTATCAAACTATTACATTTCACAGACACAGGCACAGTGGCTCTCATCTCTTATCCATTAATTTGGGAAGCCAAACTAGAAGAATTTCTTGACCCCAGGAGTTAAGGACCAGCCTGGGAAAAATAGTGAGACTCCTTCTCAGACAGAAATATGAATGTTAAAGTGCTCTCGATAAGAAAGAGAAATAATTTAAAATTTTGAAATCTGAAGTTTTATATCAAGAGTGAGGCCTGAAAAATAAAGACCCTGTAGACTTTATGCTGAACCTTGAAGTAAAGAAGTGGTGATACAAAAATCTCAATTTAAAGGAATGTCTTAGCAAACAGGAAAAGGAAACTCTAACATAAGCTTTAGATTTCAAGGGATTCTAAAAACACCTCTGTGTATCAATACTCAGGATTTAACTCATGAAGCCATAAGTCTATTAGGTGTTTCACAAAAATGTGGTGCCTAGGAAATAGTTCAGGAAATAATTTTAGAGAAAGCATTTGGGTTGATGAGTGCAAGAACTTCCTTATGGAGTCCTTTACCTCAGATTAGAGGAAATGTTCCAAAAATATCCTTTGATCCCCTCAACATCTATTTAGTTAAAGTGATTAAAATCATGGTGTTAGATTTAAGGAGCACGGAATAAGAAAAAAAAAATATTTCAATTTTATGAAAAATGGTCATGGAACATGTTCCCTGATAATCTCTCACAAATCCTTCAACACTTGACTCAAACTATCTCTCTAACAAGGTGTTTTTCAGGAATATTTAGGAGGACAGAGGACAACATTGGGTAAGATTCTTCTTCACTAAAGTCAGGACAATGTATAACTGACACTACTCTACTGATACTCAGAAGTATGCAAAAGGAATTGGAACTGAGTACAATCCTAAAACAATAATTGACAATCTTAAGATAAATGAAAATTGAGTTTTCCAGAATCATAGTATCTCAAAAGCTAAGTGAAATGAAGTTTTAGAGAAATGAAATGATTTAAGTTACTGAGGATCCAAATTTGTGATTGCCAAAATGATGTATATATGATTAATATTATTAGAAAACATGTCTTATTTCATATGTTTGAAAATAAGCATATGCAATGTTTACAAAATCTGATGTTAAATCCTACCTCATTGCCTATTGAGGCAGAACTAGTGCCAAAATCTTCTAAATTCACATGCCTTTTCCACAATGCCTGGTATTATCCCGGTTGAGGAACTAAAAGCTTGTAAACAACTATACCGTCTTTTAAAGAAAAAGGAATACTATTTCTGGACTTTCTCACAAATCTATAGAGTTAACATAGAAGGCATTATTAGGAAATTAAAAATGTCCATATGTAGTTTTATTTTTTTCCATACCCTTCTCAATCAATCTTCCTAAAACATAAATAAAATAAAATCTGAAAAGAAATGATAAGCACACTTTTTTCTTTCCATACATATCCATGTATCAGTTATTTTAATGATAATGTGTGATAAGCATGACCATTTCAAAATTGTGACTGCAGATAAGGATATTAAATCCAAAATCTCACAGTGAGTAACAACTCATTGTAAACTTTGCATTTATGTTCTCTGAGCTATGCTAGCATTCTTTCCCCAATCATTTGTTGAAATTCTGGAAGTTTTTTTTTTTTTTTTCCTTCAGTTTTCCTTTTTTCATGTTCATCTCTTTATATGAGAGTAGTATAGGGAGTAAGGACTATTAAGAAATGACATTTAAATTATGGCTATTCTCTAACTTACTCTGTCTTCCTTAATTATAATCTAAGAACCAGGGATCAAACATATTCCAAGCTTCAGGCACTACAGCTTTATTTTAAGGGCATTTGACTCTGAGTTGTTAGGTTTTTTTTCCTTTTTTTCTTTTTTCTTTTTTTAAATCATCAATCAAGACAGCTTCTGTGTAAAATAGGGAACATTCTCTTAGTTGGTTGCTTCTCCTTTTCAAGCAAAAAGATTTCTGTAACTTCTTCATATAAGTTTAGTGAGTTCTGCATTAAAAAGTATTCTTTAATTCCTTACGTTAATTTAATTCCTTATCTCTCTGGACACACACACACACACACACGCACACATATATGCCTATTTAGTATTAAAATATCTTTCTGTATTGGACTGAATATCCACTGTTAGATGACTAGTTTTGCTGACTATGTATAATTTACACAACAACATTTGTAGGATACTGAAATAATGCAATTTTTAAAATCATACTTGTAATGTGTTAAATTATGTTCTCAATTCTCAGAACAATGATTGATTTATGTGGTGCCATTTTCTATTTCATTATAGTCTTTGCCTTAAGAATGAAGTGGTAGAATTTTAATGTCCCATACATTCTGTCAATTATAGGCTTCTACTATACAGCTTTGCCCTTTTCAATGTTCTAGAATTTGATTGGCTACTCATTGAATTTTTTCTTTTGCTTTCTGCCCCACTAAACTGAAGGGAAGATATAGAATTGACAGCCAATTAAAGTACAGAATATTGAAAAGGTCAAAACAGTACAATATGCTATCTCTACTCAGAATGAATCAGATACTAACCAGATGTAGTTGTTCTACCAGGACAAGGAGAAGTATGGTTACAGGAGGGAAAAAAAGAGCAAAGGATAACCACTTAATCGTTTAGCTGACAAATTGCAAAATCAATGTTTTCCTGAATGTCTTAGCCATTTTTGAAATTATATTAAAATCTCTTTTCAAAAATAAATGAAAATTATCAGTTTAATATCCTTTATCTGAAATTCATGGGGTCAGAAATGTTTAGTATTTCAAAATTTTGTCAACTTTTGGAAGAATTGCATGTATACAATTAGATATCTTTGGGTTGGGACCCAAATTTTAACATAAAATAGACTTACGGTTTATGTATACCTTATGCACAGAACCTAGAAGCAATTTTATGTAATATTTTTAAGAATTTTGTTCATGAAATAAAGTTCATGTACACTAAAACATCACAAAGCAATAGTGTCAGGTGTGGAATTTTCCACCTATAGAATCATGTTGGCACGCAAAAAGCATCAGATTTTAGAATACTGTGGGCTTTGGATTTTAAGATTAAGGATGCTCAACTTGTATGTAGTTCCAACCATTGAATCAATCTGTATGGAATCTATTAAAATATCTGTGTCTATATAGATGAATGAAAGCCAAGAAACCATTGTTTCTGGTACCCTTAAATTTTTTTTGATATTATGTAACTTTTTATTTATTGCTGTATTTCACTGAAATTGACCATTATGATTTTATAATCTCTATTAAGGAAGATACAAAAAATACTACAGCTGCCATCACATTTTAAACAATTTAGACCAGAATTTGACAGCAATGGTCTTACCCATGGAAACTTAATATTTGTTCTATACAAATAAGCATTTTTGGAGAAACCATAATCTCACAAACTCTTAGTTTATTTTTCCCCTTTTTATACTTATATTTTCAATTACCTAGAACTGAGATATTTATAATATACAGAGGGTGCCAAAAATGTATGCATATTTTAAGAAAGGAAAAAAATTATTAAAATTATAATACTCAAATCCTGCTTTAAGAAAAAAAAAATTCTAGTACTCAAGTCACATTTTACTTCTACAATTATAAGATATAGAGCTGCAATATACAAGGTAACAAATATTATTGGTATATGTTGAATATTATAATTTTACTATAATTTTTCCATTCTTAAAATTCAGGTACATTTTTTCACCCTCTGTATATGGACTTATTTATCTCTCTAATTGGTTAATTTTACTGGCCACACTTGGAAAATTATTACTTATTACCCAATAATGGGATCTTGGTATAATAATTCCATTACTACGTTTTTCACAATGTTAGAAAGTTGTATTTAAAATTAAATATTTTAGTGTCAACCCTTATGGAATTATGTGTTTTTTAAAAATTCAAGTGTTATCTCTTATGCCTCTCCAACATATGTATAATCAATTTTTTAAGTTTAAAAGACCATGTTTTACAGTAAGTTTTTGTTCGTTCATGTGCATTTCTAAGTGATCAGGGTAAGAAAGTAGAGTTAGAAGAATGCTAAATAATCCATAAAACTATTTTGCCATCACCTACATTTGTAAGATATTAGCTCTTGTAAAATTTTGTGTTTCAAGAAGGAACTTTGAAAAATTAAGTGTATGGAGAAAACAGAAAAGTTGTGCAACATGAATTGGAGGATAATAGATAAAATGAAAGAGAAAAAATGGATTATGTTCAGTGAAAAAGAAACAAAACACTTCAAGATGAAATATTGCAAAGCTGATAATTAATAAGGAACAATAAGCATAAGAAAAGATGGAAAATAGCATGGTTCAGTACCAAATTAATGTGTCAGAATAGGAAGTTTGTCATTTTATTATGTAAGCAATAGAATTTAGGGGCATGGTGCATATATTAATGTGCGGTATCTCCTACAAGGTTAATGCTACGATATACATATGAAGTAAGCAGGATCTTAATAAGTCTGGCAAATGTAAGATTGGACAGACAGTAGAGTAGCAATGTATTACTAATGCAAAAGAAGAGTGTGCGGGAATTTGATGACTGGAAATACACACAAGCTGAAGAAGAAGACTGAAAATGAAATTGTGAGAACTGATAACTAAAGAAATGTGGTAGGACTTACAAGTATTGGAATATAATTATAAGAAGGATTACACTAAAATCATTTTTGGGGTGTTCAGAATTTTTTAGCATTCTAATATTCAGAATTGTTTGGCAAAACCTGCCCAATTCTTTCATTGATTCATTTAGAAAATAAGTAGCTGGTGATTCTCTTTGTGCCAAGCAGTGCCAGAAGGGCCATGGGGAAATGGGGAGATTAGGCACAACAAAGAGGAAGTGCACCGTTGCCCTATTTACAGGTTTCTGAAGAAAAAAAATCTGTTCTCATGGAACTTACCAGTGAGTGAGGAAAAGAAACACCAAGCAACTACAGAAGTAAAGAAATAATTAATATAGTGCCATATAAAGACAAGAGCTGAGAAGAAAAATGAGAATAAAAAAAAGATGAATGGAGGGGTTACTATATTAGATAAACTGGTTGGGGAAGAGCTTTCTGATGCAATGCTAGTCTAACAGAGATTAGAAGTGTGCAGAGCAATAGTAACGTGAATATCTGGAGCTAGACAGTCCAGGAAGAAAGAAAAGCAAATAAGGTGACATTGGGGCCAGAATGAATCTGATGAGCTAAAGAAACACTAAGAGGCTTTGTGATGTGGGCTAATCTTAGTGGACATAGGTGATATCTCAAAGTGGTTTTGGTTTGCATTTCTCTGATGATTAAAGATGATGAGCACTTTTTCATGTGTTTATTGGCCATTTGTCTATCATCTTCAGAGAAGTTTTTGTTCAAGTCTCTTGCCCTTTTGTAGAGGGAGTTGTTTGCTCTTTTCTTATTTAATTTGTGTTCTCTGTAGATAATAGTTGTCAGGATTTTCTCAGATTCATAACATGAAAAAAAGTCTTCTCCCATTGTAAAGACTATATGTTTGCTTTGTTTGTGGCACCCTTACCTGTGCAAAAACTTTTAGCTTGATCAAATCTCAGTTATTTATTTTGGTATTGCTGCAATTCAGGAGGGACTTCCTCATAATTTTTTCCCAGGCCAATATCTTCAAGCATTTTCCTCACATTCTCCTCTAGAATTTTTAATTTTACATTTCTAAACTGCTGGTGGAATTGCAAACTAATACAACTTTTATGGAAAAAAGTAGGGGGAATCCTTAAAAGAATTAAAAGTTTACCTTCTATTTGATCCCACAATCCCATTATTAGGTGTCTACTCGGAAGAACAAAAATCATTTTACTCCATAGACATTTGCAGAAGAATGTTTATTGCAGCTCAATTCATAATTGTCAACTCATGGAAGCAACCCAAATTCCCATCAAACCATGAATGGATCAACACATTGTGGTCCATATATACCATGGAATGCTATTCAGCCATAAAAAGATGGAAACTTTACATCTTTTATGATTACCTGGATGGAGTTGAAACATATACTTATTAGTAAAATATCTCAAGAATAGAAAAATAAGCATTCAATGTTATAAATACTAATATGAAACCAATCTATAAACAATTACACACTTGCAGACCAAATATAGTCTAGTATGGGGACAGGGGAAGAGGGGAGAGGGGAAGGAGAGTAGGAAGGATAATTGGCAGAAGGAGGGAGGGCATTTCCTAGGATCTGACCTAATTAGCACAATGTGAGCGTGTACAGCACACCCTTGAGTAAGGGGTTCTTTTACAATTGGAACTTTACCTTGGAAGTAATAATAATATAATCTAAAAATTTATACCCTCATATTAATTTGAAATAAAAAAAATAGAGATAACATAATGAGCATTAAGAGGACGAATAATGTATGCTGTCAAGAAAACACACAATATAAATACAAAATAATATTTGTGTGATAAAAAAAGAAAATAAAAGAACACCTTATTTTATAATAAAATAATTAATATTAATTTTTACATACCAAAATAAAAGTGTCAAGCTATTTTTTCTTTTGAAATAATTTAATTAACGATCTTTTAAAATATTCCAGGCATGCCAAAGATCCTCTCATAGCACACCAGTTCTAGAAAATTCACTGTTCAAGAATATGATTTGTATGTTCTGCCTATGTGATCTGCGGGTGGAGGATGAAGGTGCCCATCCATTCTGAGTTCCATAGAGGCAGCACCTCTGAAAAAAGGAGCTGACTGTCTATACTGCCATAATATTTTTCTATTCTTTGATATTTTCCGAATCTTCATCTCTGTTCCACAATACCTGGGGCTTATGGGAAAGATTCAATGACCAGGGCTTGGATTATCTGAAATTATCTCTACCCACATGTCTGGCAGTTGAGGTTTGGCTGTCAGCTGGGACCTCAGGCTGGAACCTCTAAGGATGGTCTATTGAGGTGGCCTGGGCTTCCTGGCCACACAGTGGCTCAGTCCAAGAGCAATTATCTGAGGAAGGAAATAGTAGAGTGATGATTTAAATCTCCAGTGGCCAGAATTCAGAACTGGTGCATTAAAATACCACTTTAAGCCAGGCACAGTGGCAAATGCCTCCAGTCCAGCAGTTCTCAACCTGCGAGTTGTGAACCCTTTGTAACAGTGAAAATACATCCTGCATATCAGATATTTACATTACGATTCATAACTGTAGCAAAATTACAGTTATGAAGTAGCAACAAAAATAATTTTATGGTTGGGGGTCACCACCACATGAGGAACTGTATTAAAGGGTTGCGGCATTAGGAAGGTTGAAAACCACAGCTCTAGTCCCACCTATTCAGAAGGCTGATGTAAGAAGATTTTTTGAACTCAGTTGTCTAAATCCAACCTGGGCAACATAGCAGACCTTGATCCATTTGTGTGTTCACTGGAGTAGCACTTTCAGTTTTCCTTCCTTGGTGAAGTGCTACTTCACTTTGCATTCATAACTTGGCTGTGGAGAGCTGGTGGCCAAGAGGCAGCAGGGCCCGCAGGGACTGGGAGACGCTCAGGGAACGTCTTCCAACTGCTTTCCTCCTGCTGAGTCAACATGTTTTTCCTCCTGTTAAAACAACATGTTTTTCTCCCATCTTGAGCTATTTTTAAGACAAAATAGCATAGAAAACTCTACAAATATTGCCATACCAACTCTTTGCTTATTGGAATTTTTTTAGTACTTCCAAAAGTATTTGGGAATTTGATATGACTTATCCGCTGTTGACACTAGAAATAAAAGCCCGAATGGTCAGTAATCTAGGAAATTTTATTCTGAAGCATTTATGTGCCGGAAAAGAACTTTTTACTTCTTGTACTATCCTTATAATCCAATGGTTAGATTATTATTGGGTGCACTTTCCTCAAAAAATTAATCAAGTGTATTCATTGATAATATTCTATAATCTTCTTATAATCTTTCATAGTAACGTAAGCAATCCATTTTAGTAAGATAGTGTAGTAAAAAAGCAAAATAATTTGTGGGAAATAATATGGAATCTCTAATGCTGCTTAAAAGTCCCTCCTCAACTTTCAATACATCTGTTTTCTTTTATAATTAAAAAAACTCATTTTAACTTTTGGAAAGCAAACTTTTTAATGCAACCAAAATAATGTACTTTGATTTCTCATTTAGTCCCTTAGTATCCCATTAATAATGTTATCCCAGGTTACTGATTTAATATGGAAGAGATTTTGGACATATAGAGGCATGTTTTTCTAGCATATCAGTTTCTGTTAGCTATATATTTTGGTTAATAACACCATAATAAACTAAGTGTTAAGTCTTGTAATTGGGTTTTTCCTCAGTCTCTCTGCCACAAGTAGAATAGCTACTGAACCAGTATTCCCTACCTGAAATAATTGGGTTGAGAAGTGTTTAAGATTCAAATTATTTCAATTTTTGGATTATTTTTATATACATAATGAGATATCTTTGGGATGGGACCCACATCTACGCATAAAATTCATTTACATTTCAAATGCACCTTCGGTATGTAAATATACTGAAGGTAATTTTACATCATATTTTCAGGCAGGAAGGAAAGCTTGTGGTAAGTACTTAAACATGGGATTGTCTATTTGTGACATCATGTTGACACTCAAATTTAAGACTTTAAGAGTAGGGATTATCAATGTGAGTATCTTCTTACAACTAATAGAATCTTAACTGATACAAAATTCATTAGCTTCTGATTAGTTCCAAATTTTATGTTTGTATTCAACGCTAATTATAATCAGGTTCTAATCTGTCCTACTATGTGATGTCTCAGAAATTCTTTATTAATATGATGTCTTTTAAAGAAAATGAATGGGCTACAATTCCTCAAACTTTGCATTAACAAAATACCAATCCTCTCTTTTTAAGAATGTCGTCAAATTCATCTCTGCCTTTAAGATATAGCTTAGTCAGTTTATTGAGTCCACCTTATTAACTCTCTGAAATTGCAGAAAGCGCTGGATCATTTATGGACTTTGCCATACAGATGGTATAGTGTGGCAACACAGTGCTTGGGATTCATAATTAAAAAGCTGGTTTTGAATTATCAGCTCTTTGCTATTAATCAAATACTTACCAACTTTTAAGACAGTTTCTAAAACTGACTTAAAAACCTGTTAAACCTGGCTTAAGAAACTATTGATAAATTTGTTCATTGGTTAAATAAAAATGGAGAATACACATTTGGCAAAACGTTTTTTGTAATTTTTTTGATGTGCTGTTGATTTGGTAAAGTGTTTACTTAGTGATAGTCTTTCTACCAACTGGTATTGATAAACTGATTTTAGGGAAGTATTTTAGTCTTTTAAGGATTCCATTAAAAATACCACAAACTCAATGGCTAAACAACAGAAAGTGTTTTTCTCACAGAGGTGTTTTCTCTCTTCCTTGGCTTGCACACAGTCACTTTGCACTCTCAGGGTCATCCTCCTTGTGCAAGTGCCCCTGACATCTCTGACAGCTCATTCTCTCTCACACACACACATACAGACACACACACATGCACACACACGTGCTCATTTATTTCTACAAAACTACTTTTGCATATATTAGGTTAAATATCCTTTCACAGAGATTATTTGATTCTGTTTCATTACTGAAGAGATGTACTTGATCAAAGTATAAAAGATATCAGAGCACTGGATCCCCAGTGAATGCCTAAAACCATGAATAGTCCCAAACCAATATATATACTATGTTTTTATTTCCAGAAAAAATAGGATAACAACTTACTGTTTTTCAAAAAATAAATCTAACTAATAATAAAAATAAACAATTACAACAGCATATTGTAATAAAAGTCATTGAATGTGTTCTCTCAAAATATCGTACAGTACTATATTCACCTTCTTCTTGTGATTAGATGATAAAATGCCTACATGATGATATGAGTGAAGTGAATGACATAGGCATTGCAATGTGACATTAGGGTACCATCACCCCCTGACAATATGTCAGAAAAAATGATCATCTGCTCCAGGTGATCCTGGATCATTGAGCCCTGGCGATGGCAACGGCCAGATGTCATGAGCAAATCATATCTATGACTAATGAATGAATTCTCGGATAAAGGGGTGATTCACCAACCAAGAGGAACAACAAGTGTGAATGCAAGATTTAATCACATTATTCAAAATGGCAATTTCATATTTTCAGGCAGTAGTTAACTATGTGTAACTGAAAGTGTGGGAAGGGAAGCCATGGAGAAAGGGGGATTATTTTAGACACTAATTTATATTAAGTAATCCTGATGGAGAAAGTGTGTTTAAGTTATAGATTATTATTTTGGTATTGATGTCAGAAGTGATGACTTTGGTACTGGAATGTTTGGCACTAGATGTAGAAACACAGAGTATGTATAAAATAACACATGTAGATTAAAATCTAATTTGTATGGTATATATTTATATTTCTATAAATTTGTGTATATAGGTCTGTTCAATGTGTAAATGTAACCAGACACACACACACATAGAGAGAGAGGGAGAGAAACTGAGAGAGAGAGAGAGAGTGACATTTGTGGCATCATAACTCAATAGCCACCTCAAGTTCTCAGGCTCAAGTGATACTCTTGCCTCGATTTTTCTATTTTTTAGTAGAGATGAGGTCTTGATATTGCTCAGGTTGCTCTTGAACTCGTGAACTAAAGCAATCCACCTGCCTTGGCCACCCAGATTCTTAGGATTACAGGTGTGAGCCATTGCATACATCTTTTACTCAAAACCATTTGGCTCATTTCAAATGACAAAAACGTATGATAATCCTTGTTAGTGCTCTTCTTTCACAATTTGTCCCTTGGTGCACATTTTTAGACATTGTCTACTTGCCTGCACTAGTTTGGGGTATGCCAGAGGGTTAGTCACCCCCACTGAACATTATCTAATCTTATATTTAGACATATGACATCTGTTGAATTTTATGGCAAGAAAATAATTCTCTTGTGTTTTGAGATACTCACATTAAAACTTAAATTCATTTTTTAAAAATATTTAAAAAGAACTCAGGGATCAAGCTTTCATCTATTATCTTTATAAGGAGACTTAAAATCAGTTTACCTTAGCTCTGGAGTTGATGTTCCCCTACTATGGCAGAAAGAATTCATTTTTAGAAGAAAAATTACTAGATTCAGAGTGGCACTTACAAACGTACCATCTTTATATAAATTAATTGACTACCCCGATTCCTCCTATGTAAAATATAGTAAACTTTCACTAACAAATATAATCATTAAATTTACAAAGTAGAAATTCATTTTAAATTTGAAACATGTAATTATACATAAATTCTTAATAAAACGTTCAGATGTATAAATGGATGTTTAACTTCAAATCTCAGAGCTTTCATTAGTGCGATCATTTCAAAGTGAACATTACAGCTTAGAAATAAGTGTAATATAAATCATATATGAAGTATATTAAAATATAAACCCATGAGTAAGTCTTTATGCATATTAGATTGACATGACAGCTATCTCTATCTTTTGTAACTAAATTCAAGCAAATTGTCAACTCTGTGTTGTCACAGAAAAACCAAAACAAGAAATGATTAACTTGGATATATTGCAATGTAAGTCACATAAATCTATAACTTAATAGTTATTTAAATATGAATGAATTAATCTACATTAGCCTTAGTTTCTTCATTTGTCAAATGAGGACAGCAAGAGGGCATATCGATAAAATGCTAACAACAGCACATATTACATTGGAAGTTGTCAGAAAAAAGTTTGTACTTGCTGGCTAGCCTTGATGCCAGCTGTTCCGAGGTGAGATTTTAACTGACTTATGAAAGGCATGACTTTCCAGGAGACACAGAGTGCTGAGATAAAGGTTTTGAAAACCCATTAAAGAATTAAGAAGTCTTTCAGATGTGGTAGATTCAGAGAAAAATATGACATAAATAAATAAGGGCAGTCAGGACATTAAAATATCTATTTTCTCTTTAAAATGCTCCTCTTCCTATTTGACCAAGAACTTTCATGCATACTTTAGTTATGTATATATACACACATACACACACACATAAACACATACACACATATGTATTTTACAAATCTGCTAAATACCAGTGGAGAAGTAGAAGTGAATTAATTGTTTTCATTGTTATGGTTTAAATATACATGAATATTTACAGAAAAAAATGTTAGGCAATTTTTAGTTTGTCCAATTTAGTTCCCTTCATGTAGTCATTTAGTGAATATTGCAAGGATTTCAGGTACTGCTCTGGATGTTTTTTTTCAAACCATTTGATGCATTTATAGAATCGCAGAAGATTTGTGAAAGGAGTACAGGAGAAGATCTGTGGAATCGAGTGATCTCCCATATACTCCTGAGCTGGCTTGCCCTATGTTGACATCTCACATCATTTAAAGCATGTCTCAAAACTAGGAAATTCAACTCTTACAAAGTAATACTTATACAGTATTATTAAATGAATTACAGAACTAATTGTGATTTCATCAGTTTTTCCACCAACATCCCTTTTCACGTTCCGGGGTCTAATCCAGGCTTCCACGCAGCATTTAGATGTCTGTCTAGCCTCTTCCAATCTGTGACAGTTCCTAAGTCATTCCTTGTCCTTCAAAACATGGATACTTTAGAAAAGTAATGAACAGCTCTTTTATAGAACTTTTCTGTTTTTATTTTTGGTGTTTTACATATAAGATGAGATTTGGGGGAAGAACAACAGAGAGGTCATATGTTCTCATTGCATTTAATCAAAGGTACGGGGTTTATTATTGGTGATATTTATCTTGGTCATTTGCTTAAATCATGTCTATCCAGATTCTTCACTAGAAAGTTTGTATTTTTTTTACCTTTGACAATTACTAAAAAATTTGGAGATATACATTGAAACTATGCAAATTCTAGTTAAAGCATCCATCGGTTGTATTTTTCCCCTTGGTAATTATCTCTTGTGGTTTAATGGTTACTGTCTAATTTCTTCATTGCTTTCTCATTACCTACTTGAAATTCTTCTCTAAAGAAGGGTGTTCTTCTGCCCCATCTATTTATAGTTTATTTATAGCAGTAGGAGCACATAGATGTTTATTATAATTTGGGGGTTTGAGAGGTTAAAGCCAAGAGCTAGAAATAATTTTCTATTAATTGTGCAGCGATTGGTTCATTTCGCAGGTTGTCTATTATGCTTGTTTAGTAAAACCCCAACTTCCTCTCTCTGCTTGCTTTCTCTCTCTCTCTCTCTTTTTCCTATTTCATCCTTCTATTTCCCCTTCTTTCTATCTTCCTCCCTTCCTGTGTCCTCTTTCTTATATAGCATTGTGTTATTGTATGGAATCCACAAGGTGCTCCAGGCTTGTCTTGTACTTTTCCAGCACCAGGCTTTGAATGATCAATTCTCCAAGGATCTCTGGTCCCTTTTTTTGGGAGAATGTTGGATAGAAACCATTATCTGGGGGTTAGGTATTGTAATTGTTCCTGAGTATCACGGCTTCTACCTCCCCTCAGTAGACAAAGCTAGAATACACACACACACACACACACCAGGCAATACACCCACAAACACCATGCAATACACACACACCAGGCAACACACACACACACACCATGCAATATACACATAAATACACTGTGCAATATGCACACACACCATGCAACACACACACATACACCATGCAATACACACACACACCATGCAATACACACACACCATGCAACACACACACACACCAGGCAATACACACATACACCATGCAATATACACATAAATACACTGTGCAATATGTACACACACCATGCAATACACACACATACACAATACAATACACACACACACCATGCAACACACACACATACACCATGCAATACACACACACCAGGCAACACACACACACAAACCACGCAATACCCACACACACACCATGCAATACACACACATACACCATGCAATATACACATAAATAAACCATGCAATATGCATAAATAAACCATGCAATATGCACACACACCATGCAATACACACACACACAGTGCAATACACACATACCAGGTAATATACACACACACACATTGCAATATACACACACACCATGCAATACTCACACATCATGCAATACCTACACACACCATGCAAAACACACACACACATCATGCAATACCCACACACATACACCATGCAACACACACACACCATGCAATATACACACACACACACCATGCAATATACACACACACACCGTGCAATACACACACATCATGCAATATACACATGCAACACACCTTGCAAAATACACACACACCGTGCAATACCCACACATCATGCAATACCCACACACACACACCATGCAATAGACACACATGCGCCATGCAATACACACACCTTGCAATATACACACCATGCAATACACACACACATCATGCAATACCCACACACACCATGCAATACACACACATGTGCCATGTAATATACACACACACACACCGTGCAATACACACACACCATGTAATATACACATACACCTTGCAATATACACACACACACCATGCAATAAACACACACACACCAGGCAACACACAGTCACACCAGGCAATATACACACACACTGTGCAACACAAACACACACACATACACCACATAATATAGACACACACACTTTGCAATATACACACACTGTGCAATACCCACATACACACCATGCAATACACACACACCATGCAATACACACACACACACACACACCATGCAATATACACACACACACCATGCAATACACACACACACATCATGCAATACACACTCACACACCATGTAGTATACACACACACCATGCAATATGTACATCTACATTTATTTATATATCTATATATATCTATATCTATAATTATTTCTATCTCTCTATACATCTAAACATATTTCTAAATAACTACATATAAATAATTTAATTCAGGACCAGAGGTTTATTTCTAGCCTTTCTCACATTATTAATTGTTAATTTTATTTTCAAACAGTGAAGGATGTAGTTTATTTATTTATGAAATACACACAAGCAGACACCATGCAATATACACACACATTTATAATATGCTTACTATTTGTCTAATTATAATGCACAAATAAAGAATCTAAAAAATTGCAAAGCCATATCCCTGTCTATGGGGGAGGGGGCATTTCAATTAGCGCAATCTGTTTATACAAATTTCCTTTTACCTTTTTGTCATATGGCGTCCAGTCAAAACACTGTCTGCCGGCCTTACTTGGGTCAGCTCTCTTCTTCCTCTGCTTCAGTTTGGTTATTTTGTTCATTTGTAATACAACAAATACTCATTCATTATAGTCTGCCTTCCATCCTAAGATCCCCTGACATCCTGGTTGAGTTTTTAAAACAAAATTTCATGCAAAAAACTGACCTCTTTTTACTGTACAGTTCTATGGCTTGTGACAAGTACATAGAATCCTGTTTCACCATCCCAGATGGTTCTCACCACACCAGCCCCAGCTGCCACTTTATAAACAATACCCTACCATTCATGTCTAGTTGGACCAATCACTAGAGTGTTAATAAATTGAGTTATATAGTGTTTAGCTTTTTGCATCAGGCTTCTTTCATTTATAAGAAAACATTTAATTTTAATGAATGCTGTTGCATGAATAATATTTTTATCACTTCCAGAATGTGAATGTGGTTTATCTATGCAATTTTTATTTTATTTCAATTATTTTACAGTTTTCGATATACAAATCCTGCATCAATTTTGCTAATAACATTTTCTCTTTTTTTTTCCTGTTGCTAATATAAATGCTTGTTTTTTGTTTTTAATTTTGAATTCCACCTGATCATTGCTGGTATATAGAAATAGGATTGATTTTTCTGTTTATGTTGGAACTTGATCAAATTACTTATCAGTTTAGAGAACGGTCTCAATAAATTCTCTCGGATATTTTACATAGAAAATTATGTCATTAATGAAGAGGGATAGGTTTATTTCTTTTTCCCAATCCATACTTATTCTCTTTTATTATTTTTGCATTATTGATCTGGTTGGGATTTCCAATACAATGTGATTAAGGGGAGGTAAGAGTGCATATCTTTGCCTGTTTCCAATATTAGGGGAAATTGTTCAGGCTTCCATCATTAAACATGGTACTAGCTACAAGATTTTGTAGACATACTTATAACATTCATGAAGTTCCTTTTTGTAAATAGCTGAAAATTTTTATCATGAATTGTCAGGATTTTGCCAAATGCCTTTTCAGCATCTTTTGAGATAATTGTAATTTTTCTTCCACAAATCTCTAAATATGTTTAATAACATTGACTTATTTTGGGGTGTTTAACAGCCTGTTTTCCTGGGACAATCATCACATGCTTGAATAATTTTGTGTATGTCTATTGCTGGATTAAGTTTGCTGAAATTTTCTTGAAGATGTTTACATCTGTGTTTATAAGGAATATTTGAAATTGCCATGACTTTTTCTCTTGTAATGTCTTTATCTAATTTTGGTGGTAGGTAACATTAGACACATACAATATGCTAAGAAGCAATCCCTCCTTCTCAATTTTCTGATGAAATTATGCATAATATTACTAATTTATTCTTTAACGTTTGGTGGAAATCACTGTTTCATACATTTGGGCCAGGAGATTTTGAGGCAAAGAATGTTAACTGCAAATTTAGTTTCTTTAATATTATAGGACTTCTCAGGTTATTATTTTCTCTAAAATGAGTTTGGAGAATACGTGTATTCCAAGAAATTTATCTCTTTCATCTACACTGCTGAACTAATAGACCTAATATTTCCTTATTCTCTTGCCAATGTCTGTAGTCGTTATACAGATATCATCTATCTCATGCCTAATATTGATAATTTGTGTCTTCTCCATTTATTTTTTAGTTAGTGTAATTAGTGGTCATCAATTTTGCTGATCTATTTAAAAAAGCAGTTTTTACCTTTATTGACTTTTATGTTGATTTTTGTGGCTTCAATTACATTCTGCTTTACATTTATTATGACCTTTTTCTGCTTTCTTTCAGTTTAGTTCACTATTTTTTTCTAGTATCTTAAAGGTAGAAGCTTAGATCATTAATTTGAGAATTGTTTAATGCTACAAGGGTCTTTCTAAGCACTGTCAAATCTTCATCCTACACATTTGATGTGTTACTTTGTTGTTTTAACATAATTTCTTAATAGATCATATTTAACACTTCTTTTGCCTCATAAGTTATATGGAGATTTCTAGATATTTGTAGCTGTCTCAGTATAGCCTGTTATTGGTTTCTAGTTCAATTACCTTGTATAGTTTCAATTATTTTGAATTATATGTGTGTGTCTGCGTTTAGGGTCCAGAATTGGATCTATCTGGTGAACGTTTCATGTACACTTGAGAAGAAAGTTGTCTTTCCTAGACATGCTCAGTGCTCTCAATACTCCATGAAGCCTATTTATTTTGTAATGTTGTTCAGATCTCACACATGCTCTCTGATATGCTGTCTACTTGTTTTATCAATTATATAGAAATAATTCTTGAATTGTTTCTCTAAGAATATGGATTTATTAATTTCTCCTTCCAAATATCATCATTTTGCCAGATTCATTTTTGAAACTAATTAGGTGAACTCATACTTAGATATTAGGTATTCTGGATGAATTGACACTGTTATTATGAATTATCCCTCTTTATTCCTGATAATATTTCTTATTATAAAGTATTATCATCTGACATTAAAATTGTGGTATTAACATCTTTCTCTAAACTTCTCCTTTTACTCCTATTCAGGTCTTCATATTTAAAGTGGCTTTCTTGTAAATATCCTATGGGTAGATGCTGCTCTTTTATGATTATTCTGATGATCTCTGTCTTGGAAGAAGTGTTTGTTGATTTATATTGAAATTGATTATTGACAGATTGAATTAAAGCCTGCCATACCGGTAGCTGTTTTGTTTGTTTCATCGAATCTTCTCCCTTTATATCTGCTCTCTCTTATTAATTGAGCAGTCCCTTATGATTTGTTATTGTTTATGTTTCATTTATCATTTATATTTTTTAATTGTTAAGTGTTAGCCTTTAGTGATCTAATGTATATTTGTAATACATCTGCGTCCACATTTAATTAATTTTATAGTGCTATATAGGTGCTTCAAATACTATATCACCATGTAATCTCAATTTCCTTTCTGATCCTTTGCTTAGTGTGTCCATCTTTTTACTTCTAGTTTGTTTTAGTCAATTATTTTTGCAATAGAAAGCATTAACATTTGCCAATTTTATTTATTCTGCTTCCACTGTTTACCATTTGTTTGCAGGGAGCCAAGTTTCAATACTCTATTGAACTGTGTCCTCTTTAAAATTACTTGTAGTCTTTCTCTGCCGGTAATAGAGTCCTTAAATTATTGTTTGTCTGAGAAACTCTGTATCTTGCCTTCACTTTGGAAAGTTATTTTCACTCTAAATGGAATTCAGATATTTTTATTATTTCAGGACATTAATGATATCACTGCATTATCTTCCTCTTTTTGTGGCCTAAACAAGAAGTCTGCTCTAATTCTTATCTTTCTTCATTAAAATTTTATGTTTCTCTTACTCTCTAAGTGCCTTCCTGATTTTCTTACCTTGTGTTTTCAGCAGTTTAAATATAATGTGAGTAGTTTTTTGTTCTCATTATTTTGTTTTATTATGTATATATGTGTGTGTATACATATAATAATTTTTTTATCATACCTGGTTCTTACAACTACAAACTTGTGCCTATTATTAACTTTAGAAAAATCTCAGCCATTATTACTTCAAATATTTTATGTCTCTGTTCTCTTTCTTTTTTCCTTCTGGTTATATAATTGTACTTATGCTTCTACATTTGATATTGTACTACAGACCTTTTAAAATATTTATTACCTATTTATCTCTTTATATTTTTATGTTAAGGTGATTTTTAGAGACCTATGTTCAAGTTCATATTTTCTTTCCTTTAACTGTGTTGACTGTGTTGACTGGGTTCTACAGCAGATGAACCCATCAAATGCATCTTCATTTCTGTTGCCTTTTTTTTTACAAATTTCCAGGATTTCTATGAGACTATTTCTTACAGTTGTCCAAGTAATATTAATTTTTTACTCTTTACAAATAGAATATATTTAGTAAATCCCACCACAAGCATTTATTGATAATTTTTGTCTTACTTTTCTGAAATTTGCCCCAAAGTTCTTGAGGATTCACTGAAGACATTTTGGTTACTAATTTTCTCATTCATTTAGTATTTACATGTTCTAGAAAAATCCTTGCCATTTTCAGTTTTTAAGTAGTCAAATCCTCATCCTCCTCATAAAGTAACAATCTCCTGTAAATTCATAAAAACAGGGGTGGGGGAAAAGAGCACTGGGGAGGGGTCTGTCCCTCCCATTCCAGGAGGAGCTCCAGCCCTGCAACCACAGGGAGAGAGGAATTCCATCAGTATGAGCCAGCATACTAGCCTCCTTCAGCACATTTAGCATATGAATAATGCTTACTCTAAATTCCCAGTTTGACAGCTCTCTCTGGGTCCTATCTGGGTCTTGTTGATTGCTCTGTCTCTTATGGGTGTGTTTTTCGCCAGCCTGTTTGCCTGCCTTATATTTTTGTGCCTTATATTTTTGTGTGTTGAAAGTCAGTTATTTTGTATAAACCAGTGAAAACTTGGGTAAATATTTTTTATACCTAGAAATTAGGCAGGCCTTTACTAGGCATTTAGCATAGGAGATGTTTGAGCTAATCTACATAGAAATAAATTTGGGTTTTAGATGTGTTGTTGGCATAATTACTCCAACTGGACCCCAGCCTTCAAATTCCTTTTGTTTAGGGTGCAGCATAGCTTACCAGCAATTTTTACATCTACTTTTTGCACTGTGCCTCAAAAAGGGTCTTTTTTTCTTTAGACTGAGTCTCACTCTTTTGCCCTTGGTAAAATGCCACAGGGTCACAGCTCACAGCAAACTCAAAACTCTTGGGTTCAAGTGATTCTCTTGCCTTAGCCTCCCTAGTAGCTGGGACTACAGGCGCCCGACACAACGCCCGGCTTAGAGAAGGGTATCGCTCTGGCTCGGCCTGGGAAAAGGGTGTCTTTACTTGCTCTTGTTCTGCTCCTGTCTCAAACTAGCAGTTTCCTACTTTTACGAATGACTGAAATCATGTTATCCGGGCAGTGGAGGTGGGGGAAAGATGCTTTCCCTGTGGTCATTATTAAGCCTGAATTTTGCACCTCTTTGTGTCTCCACATCTCAGGAGTATGACACCTTTGTTCCTCCTCCTCCTCCTCTAACTATATTTCTGGGCCCAACCCAAACTCACCCTTCCTCAGGAATAAGCTTGCTTTCTTTTCCCTGTTCCCTTTCCTCAGCTGCAATGAGTTTCACCATAGTTTAGGCTTTTGTTTCGTGGTAAATGCAGGCGAGAGCAATCAGGCAGAGTTTGTTACTCCAGCAGTTGTCTGATGGGCTTCGGTTTCTCTCCCCTACACCGGCATCGCTATGCTCGCTGCTTACGGCCCTACCTTTTCTGTAGCGTAGAGAAAGAAACTGCAGAATGATACAGACTCCCGTGGTTTGTGACACTTCCTGAAGTTGCAGAATGCCTCACTCTCTCACAATTCGTCCTGGACAATTTATCAGTTATTGCTGGAACTGTTCTTAATGGCAGTTTATTTGCATCTGCCCACAGGAAACGACTTTTTACATTCCCTCTCTGCTTGCGGCTACTCTCTCCTTACCTTTTTGGTGAGTTGATTGCTCTAAAATGTCCACAGTCCAATGAGTTTAAAGAAAACATTTTTCTTGTAAGGGCGGGGCTGATGCTCCTTCCGTATCGTCATATTCCAAGGCAGCAGCTGGAAATCCTGCATTAGAATTCTGTAATGGCTTAACTATTAGACCAGGTTGCCATTTCTCATTTTCCATAATTCAGCTGACTAAAGTTAATTAACACTCATAGTTATTGACATGACACAAGGGATGCTATTTGCATTTTATTATGCAAACTGAAGAGATGTTGCAGAGAAAACCCCCAAATACATCAAATTCTTTGCAAGATTCTAGAATTGAGGACACAAGAAAGACATATTGCTTTGCTATTTTGCTTGATGCTTTTTCAAGCGTAATGAGTGTGTACACAATTACACGCAAATCTGTAATAAGAATTTACTGTTATGTCTTTTTAAACATGTTGATAATAGTAAAAAGTAAAAATATGTATATCTTACTGAAATTGGCTATTATAACTCAACACTGACTGCATTAGGTCATATATTCCAAATACTGTCAATCTCATATCCTGTTAGAGTCACTCATCTCAATTATATAACTCAAGATCCTTGGAATACTATCCTAATAGCTCTATGAAGCTTCCAGGAATTGCAGCTGTGGCAGAGTGATGATAAACAAACTAGTATCTTACAAAAGGAAAATGATTATAAAGTGACAGTATGATTCATACATATAATTCATAATGAAAGGGGGATTAAGGGGGCATATATTTAGAAAGCTATTTGGGGGCATGTGGCAATAAAATAAACATTTTTTTCTTCAATTAGGTAAGAGAATTGTATTTACATACTGTATTTTAGAAAGAAATTTTAAATTTTAATTTAAATTTAAATTTTAATATTTGATTTTTCTCTTACTTGTTTATCATGAAGAGTTCTCCTGACTAGGAATAGTATTCAAAAAATATATTCTGTTTGTGTATACAAATACCACAGCAACATCTCTAGTATTATATTTAATTTCTTTTCAGAAAAGATTCTTTCAGATTACATATTTATTTTTTTTTCTAGTATAGAAAGATTTTCAAGTCACTAACATGGAAACTTGCTTCTGTGTTATGGAAAATTCCATTTCGAAAATACTGAAACAGCTTCAGAATTCAAAAGAGAGTGATCACATGAATGTTTTGTTTTCCTAATTTGTTGGAAAGATAGAATGAAATGTGAAAATTCCTAGATTCAAAGCAGGTCATTGGTATTATAGAATAATGTTTTAGGATTTATTTTATATTAAAGTAAAATTTTATTTTATCATTTGTAATATTGAGTTGATCTAATGTTCATCAATATAAGCAAGCTCTATAATTATTATATCTAAATACATGTTTCGTCTCTCTCTGACTTTCATGTGAAGTTCTCCAATTAGACATCCGTTTGTCTGCCTTTAGAAATTATCCGTCCTCCTTTGGTGCTATTTTCTGATTCTGACGGCTGTACAAACTATTTATTCTTTGTGTCCCAACTGATGAATTTTGCTTGTTGGTTTGTTGATGTGTCTGTAGGACTTATAACTCTCAAAAATAAATGCCTGTAAAGTACAAACAATATTTTAGAGCCTGCAAAATAGCACAGAAAAGAAATGCAATTATATATATATATATATATTTGTTTTGACATGACAAAATTTTCTGTTACAAATTTGCCTACTGAACTATATTTGGTCTAGAAAATATTGAAGGAATTTCATATACATACTAAAATGGCACAGGATATGTTATCTCTTAAGTAAAAAAGAAGGGTATTTATAAGGGAGAATAGTCTCTCTAAAACTAATTTTATGTGCTAGGTACTGTTTTTATTCCTAGATAACTATTATATTTTAAAAAATTCTACGTTCAATGCCTAGGTCATCTCAAGAAAATGGCACTATGGCACAGTGGAGATAGCACTTTAAAACACCCCTCTAAACACTCTATATCCTACAAAAATATTTATTACTTCATCATATTACTCTTTTTGAAGATATGTTCTGTGAAATTTCTAACATCATGGCTTGTATCATGTCTGAAGATTTATAAAGTACATAAATTTATACTTAGTTAAAACCTTGCTAAAGAAATTGTGATTTTAGTACCCTTTACTTACCCAGTGTTGTTCAATAGGTAAACTATCGATTATTTGGATAAATGTACATATTTCCTAAATATTTAATATTCTCAAGCTTTTCTTAGTTCCATATGTCTCTTATGTTTTCATCCACTTTTTGCATGTTTTCTTATTTCTCCAAAATTCTAGGATAACTTCCCAAGTGTCCTCTGCTGAACAAATTGTTTTCTCCCATACCAGTATGCAATGAGATGCTTCTGTTACTACCTTTAATTTAATAGTTAATTATCTTATTTCAGTGTGACATAGTCTCATCTTACATTACCTTCTGGCTTTCTTTTTTATTCTAGCTTCATAGCTATTCTGTTCTCTTGACCTTTTTCAGAGTGTAAAACAAATTGTAATCTTACTTCCCTTAAGTCACACCTACATTATCCTTAGCAGATAGGATTTCATGTTCAATAACACAGCATTTATAATCAGGAAGAGGAAATCTGCAATTTCGAAGGCCCCACTTTGACCTTCCACAAAACATATTTATATGCATGAAATAAAAAAAAATTGCATTATCCCTCTTCTACAACATGCTCCAGATATCTGGAAACTCAGCATTCCCGCTCACACTGGAATTAGCTCTCATGCACTGACATGCTTGTAACAGGAGTAGGACAGGGTCACGGGTGGAGACAGAAGTGTGGTTACTCTCAATGGTCTGTTGTGGAGCCCCAAGCAATGTGAGAATTTCAAGTTGGAATATTATTTTATAGGTCTTTATGGAATCATATTTTTCAAGGAAAAATAATAAATATATTAACAATATAGCAGCATTTTATTAACTACTTTATGGCATTTATCTATTTAGATTTGTGGTATTTGGACCTCTATTTGTTCTCTTGTTTTAGACCCTGCAAAAAATTAGAGACGACCACAAAATTCAGACGTGTCAGTGTCTCAGAAAACCCAAGTATCTACATGAACACACCTATACACATACACAAATGCAAACACACAATGACTATTCTTTGGGTGTTCCTTGGAGAAGGTGTATAGTGGCTGGAATTCATAGGACGGCAGGTTCCATAAGGCACACCTCACAGTGCAGTGGCCCTGTCATATGCTTCCTAAAGGATGGGTAGGTAAATCTACTTACACTCCCAGAAGTGGTATTTTACTTTTGGAGAAATGTGCTTCTTTCTACTCCTAATTCTATTACACTTAAGTAAATCAATGTGAGGTGCCATGTTCTCTGGGTTTGGCTGACCCTCTATTGCCACATGTAACAGAGGGGAATATTTTTCTTGAGCATAAGGAAGCAACACAAGTTTTCGAATTGGTTATGTTATTGACTGAATGCTTCAATCAGTTAAGGTGTAGTAGGTTCAAATAATACAAAGTCCCAACTCTGCTTCATTAAATTAGGAAGAAATACATAATTTCACAGGACCAGTTATGTAAGGATAGGTGGCCATGTTTTCCCTCAGGTAGTCACAATGTTTGAGATTTATCTCTACATATAGACTCCATGAAGGGAGGATTTAGCTACTCTCAGAGTTTGAGGTTGCTGTGAGCTATAATGCTACAGCACTCTACCCAGGGCAAGAGTGAGACTCTGTCTCAAAAAATAAACAAACAAAAAATAAATAAAAAGGAAGATGAAAGGATGTTACTTAGACTGTCAACAGTCTAAAAATTTTAGCATAAAATTCTGTCTTTTTCCCAAACGAAAGTTCTCACATCTTTATTAATGAACCAGCTCATTAGTGCACAGTATATAAACCAAGAGAAAAATCATTTTTCTGATGAAATGTGTGACTGTTCAGATATTAGAGACATTTTCAACTTGATATGGTAAAATGACAATGACCTTGATCAGCATAAATATGTGTGCCATTCTCATGTGCAGTTCTTTAGAGCTATACCTGATTTTATTCCCAGTTTCATCTGAAACCACTGGGGAACAGAAAGATTTTTTGTTTGTTTGTTTGTTTCTTGGCCAGAAATTGCTTGATTCTGAAATTCTTGTGAGAAGAGAGGACAAAAAATGGAGTTGATCACACACTACCAGGATGGATCAAATTCTCAAACTTCCCCCTCAAATCTTTGATTTCCCAAGTTTGATGGAAAATCCTTTGTTCATGTTTATTCATGTTAGGAGTTATAACTGAGGAAGGATTTCCACTGAGTGTCCAGCCTGTCCCTCTGCCAGGAACCCTCGCTGTGGGTGTTTGGACTCTTCTGCTCTTCAGCTCTGCAGCCCTCTTGGCTTCAGAGAGTTAGCAGGAGCTAAAGCTTCTTCCCATGGGTTCCCACTCCCATGAAATGCCCAACCTTCCAACAAGGAACACAGAAGAGAGAGACGAGAGAACTCGTGCTGACCTGCACTCTAGAGCTATCCTGGAAGCAGCTCCCAGGTCCTGTGTTTTCTGCCATACCACTTTGAGCTTACACTTTGTTCTTCAACCAGTGTCCTCTCACATATGAGAGACTACTTTTGGTTTTAGTCTTTCAACTATTTTTACTCCTGCTGTGTAATTGTTCTCGCTCCTTCCATCCCTATCCTGTGTGAGGAGGAGATGCCTAGCAGCTGTGTAACATAGGTCTCATTTTGAGAAAGGAAGCACCTTGATTAACATCTGGGATAAGCAAGGAATTTCAGAAAAGAGAAAATGATATCATGACTCTCTTTAATGTGTAGTTATAATGTGTTCAAACTGCTGTTCTTCGTGGCATAAGAGTGAGGGATGAAGGAATATTTACAACCAAGTAAGCAAGATAAAGAACTGTTAATTGACCAGATTGGCTGAAGTGAAGGTTCTGAGTAAAAGTAAATCTAAAGACTATGCTCTACACCAGCTGTTCTCAACCTGTGGGTCGCAACACACAGGAACTGTATTAAAGGGTTGCGGCATTAGGAAGGTTGAGAACCACGGCTCTATACTTTGGCTTGAATTGCAGATTTTCAATCTATCATCAATAAAAAGAAAATATTCACACTCTGAAATGTCAAATTGTTTTACTTCAGTAAGTCATAATTTTCCCAGAATATATTAAAAGTTGGTAAGTTGAGTTGGTTATTAATAGCTTTGTGAGTACTTTTTTCATTTATCTTTATTTATGCTTATTATCTATGATATACAGTACCACTCTGATGAGGTCAAAACAGTTGAGACTGCGTCCATATGAGCCACTGCTCAGAATACGCTAATATTGAATTGCCTCTAACAATTTTCTGCATATACACGCCCAGTGCACACGCATTTTGTTTCTTCTAAATTTCTTCCCAGAGGGGACAAGGAAATGTAAGTATAGAAAAAATACAAAATTATATGTCATTAAATGACCAGTGTAATGCATATTTCAGTGATAGGAAATGCCCAAATAACCATTGGCCACATTATCATATGCAGCAAGGCACAGTGCAACTTCAGCTCATTCACCGTTGTTATACACACGAAGCAATACCGAGTGAGGACCACGGCAGAATGCTATTAGCATAAGAAATCTGGACTCTCTAGAGAAAGGACTCAGTGCAGATAAACAGAGTGAGAAGCCTGTGCTGAGTTTAAAACAGTGATTTACGTGAGGGATTTCGAGCAAACTTTGGAGCTTGTAACTCAGATTATTTTCTCTTCTACTGTAAACAGGTAGCTTTTTGCAAGTCTGGGTGGAAATAACTGTTTTCACACACTATCTCTGTGATGCTTCCAAGCAAAGCAAGTCAAATAAAGGTGTTTTATGCGTTGTTTGTGTTGTTTGTCATTTCTTTTGCCATTTAACATTTGAATGCCATTTTTATGTTTGAGAGTGTCCAAGTTGATGAGGTTTGGTGAGGAAGTGATAACAACTTCCACCTGTAAAAGCTCAGCTGGATAGAGTCTGTGGACTCCCTCTCTCAGCTTGCACTGCACTCCCGGAGGCTTTGCTAATCAGACGTGTCCACATCAGACTGACACGAGGTGAAGGATGGGGTTTCTGTCTCTCTGTCTCTCTCCTTCTCTGCCAGAATTAATAGCTGCAAACTCTGGTTGCCTTGGCATAAATGGAAGGAATGAAAAACCTCTGACACCTAGTTCTACTCAGCAGCAGTAGCGACATTTTTCTCAAAGATAAATTTTTAGTATGACTCTGGAATGTTTCTGGAAATGTAGTCTTGAGTCTTGTTCTCCAAACCTCTCAACAAATCTGTGCATTGCTCTTGTATCCTTTTAAGTTCTTTTCTGCTTAATCACCCAGTCAGCTTTTATTGCTTGCAAATATGAATCCTAATTGCTACAAGACTGTAGAACAAAGGTGAGATTTAAGGATTGCTCATGATTCATCAGACCGGATTAAGTGGTGCCAAGTATTAGCACACTACAATTTACTTGGAATCAATAAGAGCTAGAGACAGAGCTAGTAGTATTAATGCCCACATTGGTTCTAAAACTGGTGGCTACAGTCTATGACAATTTGCCAAAGCAAGGCTTGTCATTTCAGCTAGCACATTTTGGTAGTAGTGGCAGTTTCAGTGAATGCCTTTTGCTCCTAGCGGCTTGGGTGAACTAGCATGAATTGGAATGGACAATAAAAAGCGGTTATCAGTGGCTGCGAAGGCAAAAGGGCATGGTACCGTGGTTACAACAGGCACAAGCAGCACGGAAGGTAACTTTTAGTAACTGCATAAAACCCCAAGCTAAAGCAAGTAGAGGAAATTGTCAGAAACCAACAGTACTTAAAAGAACTTGCTTATGGGTGATGATTACACAGAACCTGAAAATCCCTGAAATATTTTGGAATGAGAAAAATGGAGCTTCAGAGAGAGAGAGTTCCAGTGAATTTTCTCATCAGGATTGGAGCTAAACTAATGCTCCTTATTATTAAAATTATCTGAATTTTACTACTCATTAAAAACAACTACATTAATACATGCATAGAAAGATGGATGCAGTTGGTAGGAATATAAAAATTATTAAAGACAAGACGAATGTCTTCCAACAAAAAACTGGATTGCGACTGAAATATACTGCTAAAAGTACATTCACTTCTTTCAAGGTTATTTATCAAGAAACTTTTTATGTTCTATATTATGTACAATGGTACACATAAGCAAATAAATGAAAAATAGCATGCCTAAATGTGGCAAATGGGTTGTCACTAGATGGCAGGGAAAAAGAAGAAATGAATGTTCTAGGTATATTAAGAAAGAGAATCATATAAAAGAGTATGCAATGGAAAATGAAAAGAGCTGGGTGGATGGGGAAGAGTCTTGAACCTAAATTGGAGAATAAAAAAACCTTCAAAAGACTTGATTGGTTTTGTTGTCAAAGTGGTTTTGAATGCTGAAAAATTCATATTTATGTGAACTACAGAATATATTAATCTACTGAGTATTTTGTACAAAGATCTATTGCAGACTTTTTATTATTCTATTCCATAAATTGACTTTCATCAGACTTGCTTCTCATATGAATAATTTTCCTGTCTCGGCTTGTTGTTTATTGCAGGAAATAATCGGCATTTTGATGACTATTTTGAAAGTACAAGTTCTAGTGCTTGACTGAGCTGTTCTTATAGCATTTAGGCTCTGAATTTGTGTGGAAGCCTTTCCCATTTCAGATTCTAATTCAAATCATAAATCAAAGTTCTGAATATAAAGGGTTGTGATAGCACAGCTCTGTATAGATTCATAACAAACCAAATTAACCCATGGGCTAGAATGAAAAGCTAAGGACATCTTTCAATTAGAACCAATTGGCTGTTGAAATAAAATTTTGGCAGCTAGAGAATACAAAACAGATTGGAGAAAATAATCCCCATGAAGTCTTTATGTGACATAAACACAAGTTTATCATGTCATTCTTAGTGTGTAGCCATGGTGATTTCAATTACTTTTTAACACATTAAAGTGTTTGACTTCTCCTAAGAATTTCTAATTTAAAAACTGGTATTTTCTCGAGATTTAATTTCTTATATTCTACTTTAGTTTTCTATAAACTTGGAAAATTTTTGTATTTTATGTTATATGCCCCCAAGGTATATTCTAAAATAAAACTTCTGTCATTTAATGTGTATTATATAATTTAAAAAATTTTAAATAATTTCTTTTTAAAAAATGTGTTCAAAATAATGCAGAGTTTACATAACGACAAAAATGTTTTCCTCAAATGTCAATCTATCAGAATTTGTCTCAAATTGCACCTATATACAAGCTAAGCATTAAACTGTAATCACCAAGCAGTAAAAGAAATCTTAATTTTTCAGGAAAGAAATGTCTGCTTTCTAACGAACTGAGCTCTTCTATTGTCAGAAAAAAAGAAATGTTTCCAATCATGCAAATCTTTTAAGGAGCTAAGAGAGCTGACATATAAAGGATGTAGAAAGTAGACAGCAGATAATATTATATATCCTTTAGGCTTTCAGTTAGTTTGTTTGTTTGTTTATTTATTTATTCATTTGTTCTTTAGAGGAAGAAATCATTTTGCCAAACACTATGTCCTTTGCTGTCTTTTCTTTATCTTTGTTTTTCCCTGAATATTTTGTTTCTGCTTTTCATTTTAGAAAGAAAGAGATATAAGCTTAAATATAGGCATTTTAAGTACAAATTCTTAACATGTCCTTGGTACAGTAGCATACTAAGTGAACTGTCTGAAATAATTGCAATAACAAGTCTCACTGTTAGATTTCTGGTACTCTAAAGAACTTTCAGTATTTCTAGAAAAGACAGAGTATTTTAAAATCCTTTCCTATGGATATCTTTTAAGTGATGTTATAATAGGAAATGCATAAAATTCAAACTTGAAACTTTCATTCTTTTAGTATTGTGCAATTCCAGATGAAATATGAGGAGCTTCACGTATTATCCTGAAAAACCAAAAGGTCACATACAGACTGTACAAGAATACATGAGTTTAAGTTGATATAATGGATCTGATTTGAAGATGATTTTTAAAAATATTGTAACATGACTCTATCAATCCATAAACTTTTCAACAGTCACATTATTCATTTTTAGGCTATAGAATGTAAGATAGTAATGTAAAACTTAAACTAGAAACTAAAAGAAAAGTTTAAAAATCAATGTCTACTATGTCTGACTATTTTACTCACATATATAGTATTGGTATCATGAATAATGGCGATAATTATAAATTAAGACTATGAAAGACAATAGCTAAAAATAAAGGATGTATAATTTATATTCACCCCTCTAGTTTTAATGAAGAAACCTTTATCTGCTAGTGGACTATTCATCAGAAACTTGAAAGAAAATGCAAATTGAGGGAATAATCATTACCATGAAACTATGACTATTAATTGAATGAAAAGACTATTATTTTCTTTTTCAGTCTGCAAAGTGTGGCAGTTTTACATTTGAAATATATTTATTAATATGTTAAATGTAATATATTTTTAAATCAAGTATCTGCCAGTGCCAATGCCACCTGGTGTTAACAGTTGGTTAAATACTTCAGACAATGATTAATTTTTTTGATTTTTGTGCTCATTCATGGATTCAGTTCTTTATTCAGCAGCTATTTATTGAGAACTTTCTAGGCAGTTTTGTTTTGTTTTACTCTTTCTTTCTATTTATTTATTTATTTTTTGGAGACAGAGTCTCACTATGTTGCCCTTGGTAGAGTGCCATGACGTCACAGCTCACAGAAACCTCAAACTTTTGGGCTCAAGTGATTCTCTTGCCCCATTCTCCCTAGTAGCTGGGACTACAGGTGCCTGCCACAATGCCCAGCTATTTTATTTGTTTGTTTAGCAGGCCCTGGCCAGGTTCAGACCCACCAGCTCCAGTGCATGTGGCTAGCGCCCTAACCATTGAGCCATGGGGCAAACCCATGTGCAATCTGTTTATTTCCATAAGTCTAATATAATAAGCCAGGGAATCAAAAGAATAACACAGCAAAACGATTAAAGGAATCTGGGTCCATAAAGACTGAAGAACCACAATCTTAGTGGTGAAAAACTAAACTCTAGGCCTTTTTTTTTTTTTTCTGTATAAAAGTAAACCAACTTGCATGTTGTTTAAGGCACTGTTATGTTACAGGTTACTTATGACAACCTTGATACGGAAATAATTGTGAAACAAACACAAAAAATGGGAAAAAGTGTTACATGGGAAAGAAAAATTGCAATGTGATGGATCAAAGAAAGTAAAATTTAAATGAAAAAGATAAGAACATAAATACCTAGACATTTTTGTTATCCTCTCCTCACCTACAGGGCAAGTGAGAAGATATGAGGGAAATGTTTTTGAAGGAAGTATGTGGGAAATCAGAGTGATTAAAATCTGTTCTACTTAGAGGATAGAGCATTAAGGAACCCGGATTGACAGATGTCCATTGCTAAATAAAAGCAAGCTTGAGCATCAGTGAAGAGTATAAGCTTTAAGTCAAAGACTGGGCAAAGCAGATACATTTTGCCAATAGCCAATGATCACGAGAAAGGACCTTGAGGCACAGAGGAGCATCTTAGCCTCAGCCACATCTCCATCAGTTTAATTAGACTCCAAGACAAGGGCCTAATCTCTACTCAAATTCCTGACCTACAGAACTGTGTTTTGTTTAAACTGCTAAATCTGTGACAATTTGTTAGCAAAAGAACATTCTAGGTGATAAGGTGCTGGGCACATTCACGCTCATACAATTTAAATTGATGGAGTAATGTAAATTTTAAAGACCTTGGATTTCCTTCTGCAAATAACTAATCCAGTTGTACTATTAGTTTTACTTCAAAAGCCTTCATTATGGTGTTGTCTTTTATCAAAGAATCATAAAAAATTTAAATACCTTTAAGTAAAGATTTAGTTGTTTATTTTTAAAGTGAGATCTAAATAATAAAATTACCTATGATCTTCTTTAGTACTTCTTTTGGTATTTTAAATCTTTCATTCCCAATTACATTTGAAATAATATCATTGCTCAACATGAAAAGTGCACCTCAGTGACCCGCCCTTACAGCGGAATGGACAGTATAGCATTCCTCAGAGGTCTTGGGTCAGAGAAGAAGTTACAAAGCACTAAACTTAAATTTAAATTGAAATCATCTGACAAAACAAATAATTTTTGTACTTTCTTTTTTGGCTAAAATAATCTTAAAATGATCTGAATATTTTAACAAACTTGAGATGACTAAAAATGCATGCATATGTATATAAATGTATACATGTAATTCTTTTTTCCATTCAGTTAGCAAGCTCCTTCAAAAGGCTATCCTATTTTATAAGCTTACTTTGTGATTTATGCATAATGGTTAAATAAGTATGCTCTTTTTAAACTCACTGTCTATACACCAGTTAAGGAAGCCAAACCACCTTCCATGCCACATCATTAACTTTGGCAATGGGATTCAGTTATGCAAGTTGAGAGGGGTCCCTGGCTATCAAATAAAAAAAAATGCATGCCTATTGAATGAAAGATCAGTAGATGCCTTTTACATGAAAATATCAAGAAAATTATGAAATTATTTAAAAATAAATATACTGGCAATATGGATTAAGTATTAAAAATCAGAATGATGAGAGTTCTTTACATCACCCGAGAAGTTCTTTTTTTTTTTTAATTGTTAAATCATAGCTGTGTACATTAGTGCAATCGCCTGTACCCATTCTAAGATGCACCATAGATGTGGCTCCACCCATTACCCTCCCTCCACCAAAACCTCCCCCCTCCCTTCCCCTTCCTTGGCCCTTTCCCCATAGTCTTGGGCTATAGTTGGGTTATAGTCTTCATGTGAAAGCTATAATTTAGCTTCATAGTAGGGCTGAGTACATTGGATACTTTTTCTTCCATTGCTGGGATACTTTGCTAAGAAGAATATGTTCCAGCTCCATCCATGTAAACATGAAAGAGATAAAGTCTCCATCTTTCTTTAAGGCTGCATAGTATTCCATGGTATACATGTACCACAATTTGCTAGTCCATTCGTGGGTCGAGGGGCACTTGGGCTTCTTCCATGACTTAGCAATTATGAATTGGGCTGCAATAAACATTCTGGTACAGATGTCTTTGTTATATTGTGACTTTTGGTCTTCTGGGTATAAACATAGTAAAGGAATTATAGGATCGAATGGCAGGTCTACTTTTAGGTCTCTAAGTATTCTCCAAACATCCTTCCAGAAGGAACATATTAGTGGGCATTCCCACCAGCAGTGTAGAAGTGTTCCCTTTCCTCCACATCCATGCCAAAATTTCTAGTTTTGGGATTTTGTTATGTGGGCTACTCTTACTGGGGTTAGGTGATATCTCAGAGTAGTTTTGATTTGCATTTCTCTGGTGATTAAGGATGATGAGCTTTTTTCATGTGTTTGTAGATTGTGCGTTGGTTTTTTTTAGAGAAGTTTCTCTTCAAGTCCCTTGCCCACCCTGAGTTGGGGTCACATGTTCTTTTCTTGTTAATATGTTTGAGTTCTCTGTGGATTCTGGTTATTAGACCTTTATCGGAGGTATAACCTGCAAATATTTTCTCCCATTCTGAGGGCTGTCTGCTTGCTTTACTTACTGTGTTCTTGGCTGTGCAGAAGCTTTTTAGTTTGATCAGGTCCCAGTAGTGTATTTTTGATACTGCTTCAATTGCCTGGGGAGTCCTCATAAAATATTCATTCAGGCTGATTCCTTCAAGAGTTTTCCCTGCACTTTCTTCAAGTATTTTTGTAGTTTCATGTCTTAAGTTTAAATCTTTTATCCAGTGAGAGTCTATCTTATTTAATAGTGAAAGGTGTAGGTCCAGTTTCAATCTTCTACAGTTTGCCAGCCAGTTTACCCAGCACCATTTGTTAAATAGGGAATCTTTTCCCCACTGAATGTTTTTAATTGGCTTGTCAAAGATCAAATAACGGTAAGTAGCTGGATCCATCTCTTGGTTCTCTTTCTGTTCAAGACAGCTACTTCTCTGCTTTTGTGCCAGTACCATGCTGTTTTGATCACTATGGATTTATAGTACAGTCTCAGGTCTGGTAGCATGATTCCTCCTGCTTTGTTTTTTATTGCTCAGTAATGTTTTGGCTATTTGAGGTTTTTCTGATTCCATATAAAATGAAGTATTATTTTTTCAAGATCTTTAAAGTATGACAATGGAAATTTAATAGGAATTGCATTAAAATTATATATTGCTTTGGGCAGTATGGACATTTTAACAATGTTGATTCTTCCCAGCCATGAGCATGGTATGTTTTTCCATCTGTTAACATCTTCAGCTATTTCTTTTCTTAGAGTTTCATAGTTCTCTTTGTAGAGATCTTTCACGTCCTTTGTTAGGTATACTCCCAAATATTTCATCTTCTTTGGCACTACTGTGAAAGGAATAGAGTCCTTGACTGTTTGTTCGGCTTGGTTATTGTTGGTATATATAAAGGCTACAGATTTATGGGTGTTGATTTTGTAGCCTGAGACATTGCTGTATTCCTTGATCACTTCTAAAAGTTTAGTGTTTTCCAGGTATACGATCATATCATCTGCAAAGAGTGAAAGTTTGATCTCTTCTGACCCTATGTGGATACCCTTGATCACCTTTTCTTCCCTAATTGCAATGGTTAGAACTTCCATTACAATGTTAAAGAGCAATGGAGACAATGGGCAACCTTGCCTGGTTCCTGATCTAAGTGGAAATGATTTCAATTTAACTCCATTCAATACGATTTTGGCTGTGGGTTTGCTGTAGATGGCCTCTATTAGTTTAAGAAATGTCCCTTCTATACCAATTTTCTTAAGTGCTCTGATCATGAAGGATGCTGGATATTATCAAAAGCTTTTTCTGCATCAATTGAAAGAATTATATGGTCTTTATTTTTAAGTTTGTTTATGTGTTGAATTACATTTATAGATTTACGTATATTGAACCAGCCTTGAGACCCTGGGATAAATCCAACTTGGTCATGGTGTATAATTTTTTTGATGTGTTGTTGGATTCTTTTTGTTAGGATCTTATTGAGTATTTTAGCATCTATATTCATTAGTGATGTTGGTCTATAATTTTCTTTTCTTGTTGGGTCTTTCCCTGGTTTGGGGATCAAGGTGATGTTTGCTTCGTAGAATGTGCTGGGTAATATTCCTTCTTTTTCTATATTTTGGAAGAAGTTTAGTAGTAGAGGTACTAGTTCTTCTTTAAATGTTTGGTAGAATTCTGACATAAAGCCATCTGGTCCTGGGCTTTTCTTTTTAGGGAGATTTTGTATAGTTGATGCTATTTCAGAACTTGATATAGGCCTGTTCAACATTTCCACTTCATTCTGGCTAATCTTGGTAGGTGGCATGCTTCCAGGTATTGGTCGATTTCTTTCAGATTTTCATATTTGTGAGAGTAGAGTTTCTTGTAGTATTCGTTAAGGATTTTTTGAATTTCAGAGGGGTCTGTTGTTATTTCATCATTACCATTTCTGATTGATGAAATTAGAGATTTTACTCTGTTTTTCCTGGTTAGGTTGGCCAAAGGTTTATCTATTTTATTGATCTTTTCAAAAAAACAGCTTTTGGATTTATTGATCTGTTGTATAATTCTTTTGTTTTCAATTTCATTTAATTCTGCTCTGATTTTAGTTATTTCTTTTCTTCTGCTGCATTTGGGGTTGAAGTGTTCTTCTTTCTCCAGTTGCTAGAGATGTTCCTTTAAGTTATTGACTTCCTCTCTTTCCCTTTTCTTGAGGAAGGCTTGCAGTGCTATAAATTTCCCTCTTAGGACTGCCTTTGCAGTATCCCAGAGGTTCTGGTAATTCGTGTCTTAATTGTTGTTTTGTTCAAAAAATATGGTGATTTCCTTCTTAATCTCGTCTATAACCCATGTATCCTTCAGCATAAGGTTGTTTAACTTCCATGTTTTTGTATGGGTATGCAGGTTCCTGTTGTTATTGAGTTGAGCTTTTATTCTATGATGGTCTGAGAAGATGCAAGGAATAATTTCAATTTTTTTAAATTTGCTGAGGTTAGATTTGTGGCCTAGGATGTGGTTGATTTTGGGGTATGTTCCATGGGCTGATGAGAAGAATGTGTATTCAGGTTTTTTTCGTATGAAATGTTCTGTAGATGTCTGTTAAGTCCAGATGTTGAATGGTTGAGTTTAAATCTAAAATTTCTTTGCTTAGCTTCTTTTTGGAGGATCTATCCAGGACTGCTAAAGGGATGTAAGATGGGATTCTTGGATGCAGCAGATATCTGGCTTGAGTTTTTGTATCCAGTCTGCCAACCTATGCCTCTTTAAAGGACAATTTAAACCATTCATATTAATTGAGAGTATTGATAAGCCTTTCGAGAGACCGGTGGACATTTTTAATCCTTTTGCGACTGTGGAAGTTGGAATTTGATCAAAAATTTTTTGTGTGGGTTTACTTTTGTGGTGGAGAATTACGCTGTTATTTATGGAGGATAGGTCTAAGAATGTCCTGGAGAGCTGGTTTAGTTGTGGCAAATTTCTTCAACATGTGAATGTCATTGAAGTATTTAATTTCTCTGTCATAAATGAAGTTCAGTTTAGCTGGGTACAGGATCCTGGGTTGAAAGTTATTTTGTTTTAGGAGATTAAAAGTCGATGACCATCCTCTTCTAGCTTGAAAGGTTTCAGCAGAGAGATCTGCAGTTATTCTGATATTCTTCCCCTTGTAGGTAATGGTTTTCTTTCATCTGGCAGCTTTCAGAATTTTCTCCTTCATATTAACTTTAGTGAAATTGATTATGATGTGTCTGGGGGATGTCTTATTTTGGTTGAGTCATGCTGGGGTTCTGAAACTGTCTGCTATCTGAATTTCGGAATCTCTTGTCATGTCTGGAAAGTTCTCCTTCATAATCTCATGGAAAAGAGACTCTGTGTCTTGTGAAGCCACTTCGTCACTTTCGGGGATCCCTATAAGACGAATATTGGTTTTCTTCAAATTATCCGAGAGCTCTCTGAGAGAGTGGTCTCTTTTTACTTTCCATTTCTCTTCTTCTTTGAGGGTTTGGGAGCATTTGAAAGTTTTGTCTTCAATGTCAGAAATCCTTTCTTCTGCTTGCTCCATTCTTTTACTGAGGGATTCTACTGTGTTTCTCAAATCTTTTGAGGGATGTAACTTCTTGTCTCAATGTGTCAAAATCTTTGGTGATTTGGTCTTTGAATCCATTGAATTCTTGAGATAACTTTTGGAATTCTAATTCAATCTTATTTGCTATCCAGATCCTGAATTCAATTTCTGACATCTCAGCTATTTGTTTGTGCATGGGGTCTTGTGCTGTTTCTGCCCCATTGATCCTTGGGGGAGTTGATCTACTCTGATTATTCTTATTGCCAGAGTTTTTCTGTTGATTTCACCTTGTGATTGCTTTTTACCGTTGCCTCTGGCTGTCCTCAGAGTTGGGGAGGTGTCTCTCCAAGATTTGACCCCAGCGGGATCACTCTATTGTTGCTGGATCTTTGTAGGAAGTGACCCTGAGTAGAGCCTCTGGGGCTGCTCTAGCTAAGGAGTTTTGGGAGTGGAAGCAGCTCCGGTTAGTGACACACCCAGATCCAGCAACAGGGCTGGGGGTGGTGCACACAGTTCTGGGAGTGCCAGGCACCCAGTGACTTTGGCACAGAGAGCCCAAGGCTCCAACAGTCTCTGGCCAGGAGAAGAGCTCTGTGCAGAGGCAGGGAGGGCTCCAAAGGGCATGCAGCTACCAGAGTCCCTGTCCAGATGAACGGGCTAGTGTGGAAGCTTGGAGGACACAGGAGGGAGGACGCAGGGTTGTGTGGCTCCCGCAGTTCCTGGTCAGGGAATGTGGAGGCCGGGTAGGTGCAGGTCACTGGTCAGGCGTCGCTGCACAGCTCTTCTGGAGGTCTGGGTGGTGCCAAGCCCAGGAGTTTGAGGTTGCTATGAGCTGTGATGTCATGGCACTCTACTCAGGGCAACAGCCCAAGACACCAGTGTGCCAAAACCATCTCACTCTGCCCCTAAGGATTAAGGCTGTAAGGCAGCTCAGTCCCGCCTTTAAGCTGCTCAGTCAGTAGGTTACTTTGACCCTCCCAATCCTTGCTCTGAGACCCTGAGGGCGGAGCTTGCCGGGGCAGTTCTTTCACAATGGCTTCCTGCGCCCAGCTCAGTGGCTCAGTCTGGGGCCCCAGACAATGCCCAAAGTTCTCCACACTCCTGCTCAAGCTCTCCCCAAGGCAGTTCAACTGAGTGCCAAGTCCAAGAACACCGAAACAGTTCACAGATAAGGCCTTTCCGGTTTGCAGTCTCACTGCTGCTTGTACTTACAGTTGCTGGCGTGATTAGGTTATTCGAACACACGCAACCACTTGCCAGTTTTCCACTGTTTTTGTCCTCCTCTTGGGGTCCAGAAGTCCCTTGCTGGCTCCCTGTATCCTCAAAGGGATGATTATAGGCAGATCCCACCAGCCAGAGATGCCTGGAGTCTTGTCTCCCCAGACTCGCTGTTCCCAGTTGCAGGGAAGCTGTTACTTGGCCATCATCTTTAATCTCCCCCCACCTGAGAAGTTCTTAACCATCACCAAATATATGTCTTTTGGGGATGGAGAAGCAAGATTAGCTCTTTGTATAAACCAGAAAATTACATTTGCTTAAGTAGCTAAAAAAAAGAAAAAGAAAAAATCCATAACGTTGCCTGTATAGTTCTTTCCTTAAAACATGAGTAGAAAGTCAATGTATATAGTAGTATAGTGTTTGAACAGATCCTTTAAATGTGAAACTTATTCTACGTTATCTATGTTCTACCTTAATAGAAATTTGAAATTCTATACTAAATTTTGTCAATTAATATTCTCTCATTCTCAGGAGATCTCATTAATATTCTCTCATTCTCAGGTATTGTCCTAAGTGCACAAAAGAATAGAATTAGAATACAGAGGGTTAAATAAAGTTTTTGACTCTACAAATCTTAATATTTTCAAGCAGAAAATTTCAAATCTCCTGCTTTCCTACCTTTCCACACCTTTTGGCAATCCTCTCTGAACAGACATTGAAAGTATTTTGTGAGATAATCCTTCATTAAATCCGTCTATTTGCCTTTCAAAAAGAAGGAAGGGAGGGAGGGAGGGAGGAAGGAAGGAAGGAAGTAACAAAGGAAGGAAGGAAGGAAAAGAAAATACTTTGTGGCACCTTCCTCTTGGCCCCTGTGAACCTTCTGTAGCATCTTCCTCAGTGTCAGACCTAATGTGAGGTGCTCATTGGCTAGAGAAACCTTGTATATCATATCTACCACTAAGCTGTGGGGACAATGAAAATTTACTACACTTACAAACAAAGGAAGGAAAAGAGACTAAAGAAGCAGCATGTTACCATCTTAGAACATGTGCTAAATTGTGTTAACTATTAAAGAAAATACATAATTTATCTGGCTAGGAGACTGTCCTAATTTGAAGACTTTGAGCTCTCCCTATTTTATGACATACTACCCAGTTCAATTCTTTTGTTGTTGCTTTTGTCTGCTTTTTTTTTTTTAAAGAAAGGGTCTTTCTCTGTCACCTAGGCTAGAGCGCAGAGATACTATCATACTAAAATCAGTAGCCCCAACTCAGGGGCTCAAGGGATGGTCCCACCTCAGCCTCACAAGTAGGTGGGACTACAGGTTTGAGCCAGCCTACCCCACCAAGTTCAGCTTTAGCTGCCTTAATAGAAATTTGAAATTCTATACAAAATTTTGTATTTAGAATTTTTAGGATTTTTCCAGGTCACAAAGGTACTAGGTCAACTTAACCTCCACATTCCTCTTTTCCAACCCTCATTAATTCTCTGCTTGCAAAAGATGGCAATCGCATTCAACCTAGTAATGCCCACTAATTCATAGGTCATAGAATTACAATGTGAATAAATAAATTTTAAAAATAGGTAGAAGTTGGCACTTTTGCTAAATTTTCTTGACCATTTATAGCAATTCAAAATTCCATTTTGTTGAAAATGTTGCCAACATAATGAAAAAGGAAAAGCAGTAACTATGTTGTTTTGATTTAAAATTTCTTCAACTAAATTAAACTTTCATGAGGTAAATTAAGAATGATATTTTAACATTTGGAAATCCATCCATGGTGTTTAATACTTTTCATCATTTTTATATCCCTCAAATGGAGAAACTGAACATAATACCACTATGAAAAACGCTAATAAAATAAAATAGCTAACAGCTCATAAAGCGTCTGTTCCTGCACATGATTCATTAATTTCTCTTAAAATTTCCCTAGAAATCATGGTGAAATCTACAAATTAACTATCAATATAGATGCTTAAAAGTTATCTTTAGAGCTGCTGAATACATTCAAGCCTTTGACTTTCACTCCAGACCATTACTTAAACAATGCTTTAGGCATGACCTTCTAGATAATATATTGACAAATCCATATTATTAAGAGGAATGGCATCAAGTTTTTCAATCTCATTATTAGGGTTTCTCATAAAGTTTTCTTAATCAAGGAAGGAGAAAAGATACTTTGTGGTTGTAGATTGGTTTGAAGACTGGACATCACTTATTGGCTGGACTGATCTGGACATTGAGCCAGTTTTATAAAAGAATTGTGCTTTAGCTCTCTGGAATGAGCAGAGTAACAGGTGGCACATACGGCTGCTGTATTCTCTACAGCTTGAGGTGCATATCTGAGGATGTTGTGTGAACAGAGATGCGAAAGAAAGTGATTTAGCTGGGTTGGTGCAGCCTTGCTTCCACTGTTCACCTGTTGCACGCACACATGCATTCCCCAAACCATCTCCACCATATGCAATAATTAGCTTCACATGAGTAAAGACAGTTATCTGTTTCAGTGAAGAGAGACAGATGGATCATGTTTCATCATTTGTGACCCTTTTTCAACTTGAAGAACCAGAGGATAAATCTTTAAATTTGAACTCTAGCGTTTACTTAGTGAGAACACAGGGATGCAGTTCTTACTATTTGTCATTTGTGAACAAATGTAAAATAAAAATAAATGTGACTTAGAAACAATATTTACTGACAGCTCTAAGTAATGAACAAAATATTTCCTTTTTGTTTTTGAGATTTGGGTAAAAAAAGGCTCAAATAACTGGACTCAGACTTGAGAAAATTTCTGGCTAAGCTTAGTTTTGTTAAAAAGTAGCTGAATTGCTTCAAGGCTATTATGGAAATGCCTAAGAACAATTTTCTATTCTATCTTACATTAAAGAAAGTAAGTAATAAACGCATTGTTTTTATTTCTTTGTAGGGTGATCTGAACAGTTTGGATGGAGAGGATGAATAACCACGGGGGAGGCTTTTCTGGTTATTGCTACCATCAGCTGGAAAGCGATCACAGTTTTGGACAGTTTATGGTTCTGTCCCCACTTCTTGGGCCCTGCCAGTGCTGTCGCCCTGCAATTCTGAACCCCCATGGCCATTACACTCATGTATTTCTGAAGAAGAGATGAGAGAAGACAGTATCTTTTCCCTTAATTATAAAAACGTGAGTCTCTTCTTTACCCAGGAAGTACAGAGAGTTTGGCTAATTCATTTATTAAAAAAATGTTTTCCTTGACATTTACTGTATTCATTATACCTAGGAAATAGATAATGGGAACTACTAAACAGGACTTTGTAGAATTAAAATATGCAGTATGTAAAATGTTTTGGTGACTCATAATGTAATATCACCGATAAAATTCTATTCATAATATATCTAAATTTAATAAATTCTGCTACTCATCCTAATGAATTGTAATGTAAATTATATAGCATGTTGTAAGAAGGCTTGACTGGAAGATCATGATAAGCTATTACGCATAATTTTAATAAGTGAATGTAAGTTATTACCAAACACTTTGAATACTAAGTAATTTAGTATATTTAATTTATCTTAAGGAAAATATTCTCCATACGTTTAGCAAAAAATGTCTCTACTTCAAACCAAATATTAATCTCTCATTAGAACCAAAGGGTAGGCACACATCACAAAGGAGAAACACTTTCGTCCACCTCCTTTTGTCCAGGCATGTTAGCTATCAAAGTTAGATAATTCTTTTTTATATTCTTCACTATCTTGAAGGGACAAAGCCATGTCCATTCTCTCAATAACATTTTTTCACACACCCACCATTTTAAAATTTTCCAAGATGATACATTATAGACTCATGAACTATTACAGTTACAAAAGATCATAGCTATATTATAAAATTTTATAATTTTAGAAATGACCACTTCAGCTACAAAAATACATGAAAATCATCATTAGAAAATGAAGAAAGGGATCCTTAACTTCTTATACATGACCCTGCAGTTAGTTTCACATCCTCTTCTTTTCAGGCATAATTTTTCAAAAGACAAGGGTAATCATTTGCTTTAGCCTGATTAAGTTGAACTATGCTGCAGTAAAATTCAACCTCCAAATCTTAGTGAGTTAATGTATTAAATTTACTGTCGTGTCATTGTCTTGATAAGTTTGCGAAACTCTATGGGGCGACTGCCTCCCATGGCCATCAAGCTTCCTTTGTCTTGCAGGCTCTGCCATCTCATACTGAGGCTTTGTCTCAACGGCCAGGAAAGAAGAACCAGGGAGGGGTCATACCTGTTTTATGCTTTGGGTCACCAGTTACATAGATCATTTCTGATTACAGTCCACAAGACAGAATTCATCTAATCACCACAACTAACTACAGGGGTGCTGAGAACATAGTTATTTCTCTGCCCAGGAAGGAGAAGAAAAGTAGATGATGGTGAATAATGGTAATGCCTTATTAATAATGCCTCTTAATTATCACCTAATCACATTCCTTATTGTTACATCGATGAGCCATGGTATCTATTTAGAATTGGATAGCCTCTGCCATTTGTTATGTGTAATCTTGTGTGATTTACGATTCATGCCATTTTCTCCTCACTACATGATAGCTTACAGTGGCCTTACAGTAAAAATTTTGAATCTCTAGTACCATACCGTAATTAAAAAATAAGTGCTGGCACATAGTATATGTTCAGTAAAGCTCTATTGAATGAATAAATAAATGCGTGAATGGTAGCTGGCCATTCAGTAAAACCAACTCTTTTGGTCGCAATTTCGTCATATTGTCATTATGCTAGCAATTTATCTCTGTCCTATCTGTGCATCATATTAAGACTTCTCAATAAAACTATTTCTTAAGACCAACAGGTATGTTATCTCCATCCACTGAAATTTAGATCTCTGATTGTCAGATGTACTCATTCATCATTCTTCACCTATCAGATTATTGTGTGCATCACTGGAGAAATAAAAGTTAAGTTAGCATAATGGTTGAAATCAAATAATTGGAGTTAGCAGCTAGGGGCCAATCAAAACTCCCGATTTAGAGTGCCTTCTGAAATATTTTTTTAATTAAATCATAACTGTTTACGTTAGTGCACTCAAGGGGTACAATGTGCTGGTTTCATATACAATCTGAAATATGTTCATCAAACTGTTTAATATAGCCTTCATGGCATTTTCTTAGTTATTGTATGAAGGAATTGGTATTCTGCATTTAGTAAGTTTCGCCTGTACCCATTCTAAGATGCACCGTAGGTGTGGCCCCACCCATTACCTCCACTCCAACCTCCCCACTCCCCTCCCCTCCCTTGACCCTTTCCCCATATTCTTGTGCTATAGTTGGGTTATAGCCTTCATAGGAAAGCTATAAATTAGCTTCATAGTAGGGCTGAGTACATTGTATTTAGAGTGCCGTATGATATCATTTGTGACATGAACTGAAAATAATAGTGACAATTCCATAGACTTTTAAAAAAATTGATGTGATACTAATAGTAGAACAGTTAAAAAACAGCCTGAGCCATGTTGGCAATACATTCTGTTAGCCTTAGCCTTAGAAAATGTGTATTATATATTCAACATATAGTTTTAGTCTCCAGAGCTATCCTACACCTTTAAGATCAGAAACCACTGAATCTTTATTATACAAATAAATCCTTAGTACCAAGGTCAATGGCTTTCCTTAGAAAGCCGCAAATAGGTTTTTAAAAATTACTATTACTGACAAATTAAAAACTATATACTTAGGTATTCAAATGTGACAAAATAGAAGGATCATAAAATTTGTGATCCACACTGAGCTTCTCTGTGTCAGATCGACTTAGAAACAGTTTGTGAGTGATTCCTCACCACTGCTGCAGAGACATTTTCTGTTGCAAGCATTGAACCCACAAAATTGGCCTATTTATTCTAATCAATGTGCAGATATATTTTTACAGGCTTTTCAAAGTACGTATCCATTTCTTTTTTTGTTTTTTGCTCCTGATCTTTCGTTAGACCAAGGTACCAATCTGACTGTAAAATTCAGGACACTTTTATATTGAATCTTTTTTTTTTTAATTAACTAGCCTTATAAATAATGGCTAATTTTCAGTGAGATTATTTCCCAACATATTACTGAAGAAAATGTTAGGTGACGGTCAACCAAATCTGCAGAAAATAAATAAACACACACACACTTTCCCTTGATTATAGAAAGTAACTAAGATTCACAAAAGAATGACAAGTGACTTCTTTTAACTTCTTAGCACCTGGTGTTGAATTCTCTAATTATGATTTTTCACTTATTTATTTAATATAATGAATTATTTTTATACTTTCTCTTATGATACATATTTGTACAGAAAACCTACAAGTCATAGAAATACAGTAAATAAAATGATATACACGTTGTTAGCGCTTTCAAATTTTAGCCACATATATCTGTTAATTTTATTTCAGAATTGAGTAACTTTAATTTTTTAAGAGGAAAAAGTAAATAACCTTTTTAGTCTAACCAGGAAGCAGGATAATTGCATCATTTAATCCTCTCCACGGCCTGGGGAGATAAGTATCATTTCTCCAGGCTCATATTTCAGTAAATTAAGGTCAGAAATACTAAGCAACTCACTCAAGAAGTGGAAGCTAGCAAATTCTAGCTGAGCTAGAAATTCATCTCATGCCCTACGTTTATGTATTTATTTTTCTGTTAATATTTCAGTACAAACAATTAGGTTAAGCAAAATTTTTGCCTCATGACACACTCCAATCCTGGGTCTATATAAAGCTTTCTCTTTATATAAATAAGAACACACATATGATCATATTTATGTGCACTATAATATAACAAGAGTGTAGGAACCCACCAAGAAAAACAGACGTTAAGACTTTAAAAATCTCTCTGTGTGGTCAGTCTCCATCTCAATTTCTTGCCTTTTTTCCTCTTACAATAAGCAACATCCTGAACTCGGGCTTCATGATCTCCCTGCCTTCTCTTTATATTCTTTTATATCCTAAATAGTTTATGTATTAAAATTATTTTTTAGTTGATAAAATATCACATGTAATATTTCTTATTTAAGTGTTACTTAGTATTGTACAGCTCACATTCAGCCACATCATAACCTATTACTCTGCATTAAATTCAGTTTGAACACTGATTATTTTCCACAATAGACCCCAAGATTACAAATTTCTAGCACATTAAAAAAAGCTGGCCATGTTACCTAGAAGTGAACAATTCTAAATATATTAGCAAGGATAAAATGTCCCAGAATGTTCAATGGACAAGCAGTGTAAAAGAAAAAAATGTAGGGTTATCAGATACTGTGATTTATTTTGAATTAATTGGTTTTCTCTTAAATAATTTGCTCTGATTACTTCTACAGAAGAGTCTGTTTATCTATACATATATTACATGGATGGTCCAAGTGCATAGGTGTATCAGCATAATTGAGGCTTTATTTGTGACCTATATGACATATTTTCACTATACTTTATCAATAAATTTAAATATTGTCTGTGAAAAATATTGCAAAAAGAAGTCCAAAAAATTAGAAATTATGCCCTACAAGAAATAAAGTAGTTTAACTTCAGGATAGTTCTCCCCTTGTAAGGTCACGGCTGAAGCAGGTATTAGGGCAGTCAGGGGTTTATTAGAGGGATAGATTCTCTGCTAGAAACTACATAGGAAATAAGCTGTGACTCAAAAAGTTCTGCTACTTTCCTATTCTATAAAATAAAAATAACACCTTTACTGTGAGGAATAAATAATAGAATACATCTGTATTTCTCTTCTAAGTCTCAGTACATAGTAGAGTATCTGTATTATTACAATCCTAATGGATACATATCGATTATTGGAGGACTAGATATCCCTTGGATTGTAGAGCAGTATTGTCATTTTTGCAAGTTACCTGTCAAGGGACACTGGAAATAAGCGTACTCAATAACTCTCAGGTCGATGTGACCCTAAAGGGCACTACAAGAAGGAGTGAACTCCAGAGATGTCTATGTCCTCAGAGCAAGACTAGCCATACTTAGGGCTCTTAAGTGGCCAGAATTCCACAGCCACAAATTTAACAGAGAGGAATATGTCCTTAACTATACATCACAAGCAACTCCTGTCCCACTTACAATGAGAAGAAGCTATTCAGACCACACGACTTGCCCTTTACCAGACCCCTCCCAAACCCCACCCTTATCATGAGACAGAGGCTACAGATCATTCACAGCATGCCTCAAAGCAGAATACTAGAAAACCGCTTTGTATTCTTTGCCTTTAAAAGAACATTATTTGTATTCCTCTGCATGTAAAAAAGAAGAGAACATAAGTAAAATAAGAAAATACAAGGTATCCATGTTTGAGTGAGTGATGTGGGGCTTGGTGGCAGTGCTGAGGGGCAGTGTGACGGGCCTAGTTTGCCTGCCTACAGCCACCATGAAATGAATTAAAACAGAAGTCCACAGAAGGCAAAATAAAGTAGGACTATAAAACGAGTGGCTTTTATGTTCTTTTAAATTAATAGAAGGATTAAATTAAGCAAATTTAAAATGGCATTAAAAGAGCTTCAATACCATAAAGGCAAGCAGTTAAGACTGTTTTACTCTCTACCTTCTGTTAATGTGTAGCAGTACAAATTCCCCTTCACAGATCACCTGTAAATCTCTGCTTAATAGGCAACAAGATTTACTAAAAACCATCCTCCTTTCTTAGGATTCATCCAACTTTTTATTTTACCAAAAAAGTTGAGATTTTAGGCTGACTTTTCACTCTAGTTTTTTGACAAATATGGAAATTAGGCCCATTAATCTCTGCATCTTCACCCTTCCCTGTCCTCTGATCACCACTGCATTCAAGAATATATTCACCATTTACATCTTAAGGCATAAAACTGCCCAGTGCTGAAAGATAAACTCGTTACAGCATTTTTACGTATGTGGGCCTGGACTAGCCAGGGAGTGCGGTAGGAACAAGAGATGTCCCCACTTTATAAAAAAGCTAACTGTTTCTTAACAAGAGATCTCCCCACTTTATAAAAAAGCCACATGTTTCTTCCTTGGCCATCTGACCCTGCAAGTGAGTATGTACAGCGCACCACAGAACACATCAGGCAGAATTAGCAACAGTTTAACCTAGTAAATGTGCTCCTTCTATCCTTTACATCTACCCCCACCATGAGCAGTAAGTTGAGATGCTTTTATGGCAAATATATATTAGTTATATATTAGTTATATTGGCCATAAAACTCCACCAGAAACCTAAACCTCACATTATCTTGGTCTTTGGAAGTATACCAAAAGTTTAAGAAAGAAAGCTTAATTAAGTTCTAAAATAGAAGGACAAATATTTATTCATGAGTTTTTTGAAAGTTTAACTGAGATACTACACATAAATTTCTTATATGATGCCTTACTATGTATAGTTAATTTTCATTGTTATTTTGTGTTAAAAGTACTAAAAAAATTAAGAATAAATTGGAAATAGGGTTTGAGGACTGAAAATTCCATCAAATTATATATTGTGCTATTTTTATCTCATATGATTGTTTCCATTGGCAAACACAAGAAAATCATTATCGTCATTAAAAAAATAACCTTTACACATAAATTAAAACCAGTACTTCACAATGTAGGAATGAATATAATCATAACACCTTAAAGGATGTGCACCTAAAATTTCAGTTGAATAACACTGAATCGCAATTATGTTTTGTTTAGAAGGAATAGATTTAAAGATTTCACTTAAGTCACATTAAGAGCACTTAGGCACAATTATCACTAAAGTACAATTTGAATCACTTGAAATAAAGCCTTGGCAATTGTCTTAACCACAGGCAAAATAGAAAATGAAACCTAAAAATCAAACTTTTGAAGAGCAATTTTGTACTTTCCACTTAAACACAGTCAGAATAGAATACATTATCTTTCCGTAGTGCCTAATGTAGAGAGGACATGAATGTAGATATACGTGGAGATTTCGTCTAGAAGTTTGGAACAAATATGAGTTTAACAACGTCTATTTATTTAATTGATCTGATATAGACAATACAAAGTAAATTAATACTTGCTGTTAAAATTCCTTCTCTTTTCTAAAATATTCTTTTTGAATACACTCTTAATCGTGTGATGATTATTATTTTTTGAGATGGCCTCTTGCTATGTAGCTCCAGCTATAGTGCAGTGGCACTATCACAACGCACTGCACCCCAACCCCTGAGCTCCAGTGATGCTTCCTGCCTCAGCCTGTGGAGTAGTCGGGATTATGGGTGCCTACTGCATTGCTCAGGGTGGTTTTGAATGCCTGGCCTCAAGTTATACCCCTACCTAAGCTTCCCAAAGACCTGGGATTATAGATATGAGCCACCAAGATCAATTCATAAAACTCTTTTTAAGTATAATGGTATGTTTTTAAGTATATTTGAGAGTCAGGTGCAATGGTTCATCCTGTAATCCCAGCCACTGAGGAGGCTGAAGGAAGATCCTTTGAAGCCAGAGCTGTTCTCAAGAACAGCCAGAGAACATAGCAGAACATGTTTCTTTAGAAAAAAATGATAAAAATATTAGCTAAGGGTGATGGCACGTACATATGGTCTCAGGTATTTGGGAGAAACAGAGGGATCACTGGAGCCCTGGAGTTGGAGTCTGTGGTGAGCTATAATGTTGCTAATGAGGCAGCCTGGGACACAGAGTCTGATTCTATCTGTCCTTCTTTCTCTAAAATAATAACAGTTTTGTCTTGAAAGTCAAATAATAATAAAATAATAGATTTTATAAGACAAAGATAATGCATAAAAAAATTAATCAAACCTTTTCTTCAGTGCTGAAAACTGATCAGTTCATCTGCACTTGAATATTTCCAGTGGTAAACTAAACTCGTTTTTCAAGGTAGACTATTCTAATTGATTCTATTCTATCTTTTATAAGATAGAGTGCATAAGTTCTAAATTTAGTCATTTCTTCTATTTCTCGTATTTATCATACTTATCAGGCCTATCTCAAGAAAGCAGAATTATTTTACTCTGAATGCATTTGAGTGTCTAACCTTGGCTGAAATATCTTCTTTTCCTTTTGACATTTCCTATTTGCCATGACTTGGAGAGTCCTCAACCTCCAGGTAAATCTGCTGATAAATGAGTTTTTTTAATTGAATCTCCTATTTTAGATGCAGATGCCTGTCAATGTTTGGAATAGGAGGGAAAAATGAGATTGCTATCTTTCTGGATCTGAGATTTTTTATTTTGCTTATAGTAAGGAAGTTTGAAAACTCCTTAGTTGGGTTTTCTTTGACAACATAGTACATTGTTGGCTTGTATTACACCAAAACTTGCAGGTCTTCTTCAAAGTCAGTATCTAAAATTCAAGACCATATTAATATAAGTGAATTTGCATCTAATCTGTGAAATATGATTTCTTTTATATATATTCAATAATGTTTTTGTGATTTTAAATTATGTATATCACATAGAAAAATAATTTCCTCAACTCTCAGTTATCCTTTTCCTTTTAGTACTGTGTTAGCCAAAAAAATATTGATAAGGATGACCTTTATAGGGTTTTTCTTAATGTCTTTGGCAAGAGTATGATGTTTTGAAAGATTTGGGGGATGTTTCCAATGTTTGATTCGTTAGAATAACATTGTCATGAATATTTTTTCTTTGTCCTTTAGTGTAAATGTGCAAGTATTTTTCTAGGGCTAGACAGTGGGCACCTGTAATCCCGACTGCAGGAGGGAGGATCCTGAGGCAGGGAGGATCACTAGTGCCTCAGGGTTGGAGGGTGCAGTGAGCTATGATAGTGCCACTACCCTGCAGCTGAAGCTACTTAGCAAGAGGCCATCCAAAATAAATTAATTAATTAATTAATACTAAATAAAATAAAAGGAAAATAAAGAAAAGAAAAGAAAAACAGACCTGCATAAAAGTGCATGGAACAGCTGAGGAAGTGGAAGAAGCAAGTGAGAATGACACAGAAACTGCGGAGAATCCAAAAGAGGATGCCAGGCGTCTGGTAATGCAGGAAGAGGATGCCAGGCATCTGATAATGCAGGAAGAGGGTGCCAGGTGTCTGATAATGCAGGAAGAGGATGCCATGCGTCTGATAATGCAGGAAGAGGATGCCACGCATCTGATAATGCAGGAAGAGGATGCCAGGCGTCTGGTAATGCAGGAAGAGGATGCCAGGCGTCTGGTAATGCAGGAAGAGGATGCCAGGCATCTGATAATGCAGGAAGAGGAAGTCAGGCATCTGATAATGCAGGAAGAGGATGCCAGGCGTCTGGTAATGCAGGAAGAGGATGCCAGGCATCTGATAATGCAGGAAGAGGATGCCAGGCGTCTGGTAATGCAGGAAGAGGATGCCAGGCATCTGATAATGCAGTTGAAGTCATTTGCTGCCATGTGCTGAGTGGTGTATCCAGCACTGAGAATGCTGTCTCCACTTGAGTTTAAAATAAGAGTAAGAAACAGACCAACTAACTCTACTTTTCAAAAAGAATGATTAAACCATAAGAAAGCCATAAATATATTGATTTTTTGCTATAAATATATTGATTTTTGTATGATGCTATATATATTATTTTACTGTGTTTTGATTATATACGATTTCACATTATTTTCTATTAACAGCTTATACAAGAGAGTAAAGTACATGTACGTATCAGTGCAGTAGGCCCAGTTCCTGATGTTGACCACCTGTGTGTGTTGAACAGTTTGTTACAGACCCAGGGATGGTCAACTTACAGAGCTTTTATTGTAGATGTCTGTCGGTGCCTCTGTGGCACCCCATCACTGGGCAAATAAAACAGCTGGGACGTGGATAGAAGTACGAATGCTTGCAAGAGATAGACTTCCCATAGGTGCAAGGAAGCCCTGAGCAACCTCTGTCATGGCCTTTTATTGAAACAGCATACAACAGGTGTGGGTGGTGCCCCGTGATGATGTACAAGGGCTAAGTGCTTAATGATTGCTACATGCTCTTTCCCCACCAGCTCGACTCCCACCCTGATGCACCATGAATGTTCAAAGTATAACACCTGCTTGCTAAGGAGCAACCAATCTTACCTCTTTAAAGCATGCAGTTGCTTGAGGGCTTGTCTCTGGGCTGCAAAACATCTCCATGCCAGCCAGGAGATTGTTCCACTCCCAGCACCTCCCTCAAGAACCGGTGACCACTTCTATAAGCCTGGTGCTCAGCCTCCTACGTATGTCTTTTTACTTTTCTTGTGTTTTTTGGTAAGGATATGTTTAGAGTTTTATTATAGGCAAATTGAAAAAATTTATCTTTTATGATTAGTAATCATTTTTAAAAAACATCTTCCTCTAATTTCAGAGATCTGAACAATTTTTTGCCAATTTAATAAGTTTACTATTTCCATTCTTCATGGCTTTCAAAATATATGTTTTGTGTGTTTAACATATCCTCTTCCTCACTTTCATACATATATGGATGCAGAAATTGGGAGTGATTGTTAAATAGCTTCCCCAAGTGTCATTAATGGTTTTTACACATTAAAAACATTTGACATTTATACTGTCAAAAACACTGTATGCAAAACAAACAACAACAACAACAAAAACACTGTATGCATTCCCAGATTCCTTTACTCCACCTAACTAAATTTATTAGAAACTCCAGGTTTCCAGATGCTTACAGATGCCCGTGAGCGCGTGTGTATGCACACATGTTTGCACACGCATGCACACACACAGTTTTCTCACTAACGTTTGAGAGATACGGAGGTAACTCAAACAGCTGATTTATGGATACATAAAACAGTACCCAAAGTGATTTAATTATGGCCATTCATGACCTAAAACTCCTTTGCGAAAACATGTTCTCATAGGGTGGATGTTCCTTTGGCTCTCTATTCACCCCTACTTCTCCATTTCTCATAATCCAACATACTCACCCTTTGCTTTAGTTGTTATCTGCAGGAGAGCTCTTCAGTGACATCTGTTATTCTCTATGTCATAGTAATAGGCATATACTAGGCTATGAGGCTATCCATTTTTACTACACTTCTCAGCTTCCCTTGCAGTCAAATATGACTACATTTTTATGAATAGAATGTGAGCAGATGTAATGTCTACACTTTTAAGGTCCAGTGCTTAATACATTTGAAGTTCTTCTGCCTATCTCAGAAGGAAGAACCCCTCACTTCCTTTTGGAGAAGGCAGAATAATCTGATTTACAGTAGACCATCAAACAGGTCTTTATCACTGACTTTGTTGGTACTTTTTTTGAATATTAATAAGAGATAATTCGATTTATAAATTTTAGTGAATCACACTTTGGAGTCTCATCTCATAGCAATATAGCATTAAGTGGTGATTACTTATAATAAAGTTTAGAGTTTTAACATTCTAACAGGATGGTCCATCTCTGCCGTGAGCATTCGTGTCTATTTAATCTCAAACAACAAAGAAAACCAAGATACTTGTAAGAAAAAAATAGCAAAATAAAGTATATTGGATCCAGATTCAATTGACGAGAAAACAAATGCATGAGTAATTATGTGTATAAGATGTTAAACTTTAAATTGTTGTCTGATACACATTATCTTTTATAGAATTATCCAAAATGGAGAAGAAACTGCATTTATTTGCAACAGTGGCTTTTTCCCCCTTCAAATTTTAAGTGGTATTTGAACTGATCCGAAATTTAAAACTATGCAAAAGACTCTATCAAATAAGAAGTTGATGACTAGAAAATGTGGTTGTTAAATGTCGTATTACTGTCTTCCTATGCTCTTCTATCTTCTGGAGGAAGTTTTATAGCCCTGCTTCACTTGTAAAACAATTTAATAGAATAATTATAAATGTGCCAATCTTTACATAAAGAATTTTAGGTTACTTTACAAAAAGTTGAAGAAATCCTCAAGAACTTTGGTGGCAAAAATACAATAAAAAGTTATAAAAGATTGCTAAAATATGTTGCTCCAAATAGCTTGACATTACATGTTTCATTGAAATTTTGCTGCTAATTCTTTATGAATTCAAATTAAATGAATTTTTTTATGCAAGAAAATAACCCACAGCTGTCTTCATGTTCTGCCATGAAGCTGTCATTGAAAGGTTACTGGTATCTTTCTATTTTATTTCAGTACATGGCCAGTGATACAACTGTGCATTCAGTCACATTTAATTTCTGATGAACGTTTTACTCCTTCAAATAATGATATTTCTCAGAAATTTATAGGGATATGTAGAAGGATATCTGTGTAAAAGTAATTAATATAAATTAAAGAGTATATGTCAAGTAACTAATTTGTCTTAAAGCTATAGTACATTCTTAGTGTCCAAAGTGTTGAATCTTTCTGAACATCTGAAGTTAGTTATATTGTAGGCACCTGAAAAATAAGTCAATTGTGGATGTTATTTTCCTGAAAACTACAGGTATTTTGGAAAAAATACAAATACATTATTAATCCCTTAAAGTGATGTCTTTTTAAATAAAGAAATTATATACACTACTTATTATACCATATTCACATATGTAAGGCTATAATTATTATATGCAGTTAATATGATATTTTACATATTTTAACATTTTCAAGCTTAAAAAAGTTTAATTGAAAATTTTAATTGTATTAATTATATTTTTAAAGTATAATTTTAATGTAATGAACCTACTGGTTCAATAATTAAAAACTCATGGCCAATCTTATTTCTTCTATAATCACACAGCTTTCCCCTAACCTCACTTCCTCGCACACGCTGTATTATTTTGAAGCAAATTCCATACATCATAGAACTTTCTCCATAAAAGAAAAGCTATTCATATGTCAACATGAATATTTAAAATATAAAAACACATTTATCAGTGTTAGTAGTACACATTTATTATTTCAGAGTGTTTTAATAGTACACTGATTATCACGTGTATAATATAAATGATTTCTTACAATATTAGATATTCATTAATTGTTTAAATACAAGATATGATAAAAGTTTTAATTAAATGTTTTTTTAATTTCAATCAAAATCCAAATTAAAAAATTGAATTTAATCAACATAAATTTCTTTTTATCTTATATTTTGTTCCTTACCCAATCACAGAAGCTGTTTCGAAAACTTCCAAGCAATAGACAGAATTAAGACTGAAGTAGCAAATTTTAAGATAAATTGAATCTTCCCAGCCATGAGCATGGTATGTTTTTCCATTTGTTGACATCTTCAGCTATTTCTTTTCTCAGCATATCAGAGAATTTTCAAGTCCTTTGTTAGGTACACTCCTAGATATTTCATCTTCTTCGGCACCACTGTAAAGGGAATAGAGTCCTTGATTTTTTTCAGCTTGACTATTGTTGGTATATATAAATGCTACTGATTTGTGAGTATTGATTTTGTATCCTGAGATGCTGCTGTATTCCTTGATCAATTCTAAGAGTTTTGTAGTTGAGTCCCTGGGGTTTTCCAGGTATTCAATCATATCATCTGCAAAAAGTGAAAGTTTGATCTCCTCTGACCTCATATAGATACCCTTGATCGCCTTCTCTTGCCTGATCGCAATGGCTAAGACTAGCATTACAATGTTTAAAAGTAGTGCAGACAGTGTGCATCCTTGCCTGGTTCCTAATCTGAGTGGAAATGTGTCAATTTTACTAAGCCTTCAAATGTCTTTGGAGAAAACTCAGGGATCTAAAAGTAGACCTGCTGTTTGATCCTGCAATTCCTCTACTAGGCATGTGTCCAAAAGACTAAAAGTCACTTTGCAACAAAGACATTTGTACCAGACTGTTCTTTGCAGCTCAATTCATAATAGCCAAGTCATGGAAGAAGCCCAAGAGCCCATCGACCCATGAATAGATCAATAAATTGTGTTATATGTACACCCTGGAATACTATGCAGCCCTAAAAAAGATGGAGATTTTTACCTCTTTTATGTTTACATGGAGGAGCTGGAAAATATTCTTCTTAGTAAAGAGTCTCAAGAATGGAAGAAAAAGTATCCAATGTACTCAATACTTTTATGAAACCAATTTATAATTACTCACACTGTCTTATGAAAGATAGATCACAACTATAGCCCAGGATGAAGGAAAGAAGTAGAGTGGGATGGGAGGGGAGGGGGGCGGTTTGACAGGGGGAGGGTAAATGGTGGGCTCACACCTATGAAGCCTATTGTAAGGGTACATGTTAAATCTACCAAGTACAGAACATAAATGGCTTAACAGTGTGGTAGCAAAGAAGTGAAAGCTATATTAATTAGTTTGATGTAACCATTCTAAAATGTATAAAAAAGCAACACATTGTACCCCACAAAGGCATAAATGTATTCATGATCTATGTGTATATGACTTAATAAAAGGAATAAAAAGGATAAATTGAATTATTGCAACATAAAACAAATTCAAAAATTATTAAATAGAAGAACATGGATTGATTACTTTTTATAAATTGAATGCATCTATAAAACCACTGTTCTGATCAAGAATTACAGAGTTACCCCATCCCCATAGGCCTGCTCTTATCTCTCATGAAAACAGCTCTTTTTCATCTCTCTGCGTATTTCTAATGCCATAGTTGTGTATCCCCATATTTTATTTTTAAATTTATGTTCATAGCATCAGACAGTAATAATTATTTTGGGACTAGGTTATTTTACTCAGAACTAGGCTCATGAGATTAGTTCATGTTGATGAGCACAGTAGTTGCTCACTACCCCTTCTAAATAGTATTTCACCAAACAAGTATAACAATTTGTCTATTTATTTATAATTTTAATGTGAATGGACCTTTAAGTCATCTCTGAGATTTGGCTACTATAAACATGCTCAGTAAGAAAAAATTTTGATAATATCTTATGTTGAAATATTTTCATAATTACGATGGCTATATTCCTAGAAGTAACAATACTAGGCCATACAGTCCTTGCATTTTCAACTTTAGTTAACATGCTCAAACATTTTCCAGTAATCAAATGGATTTTTGTTACTACTACCCTGTTTCCCTGAAAATAAGACAGTGTCTTATTTTAAGGTGTGCTCCCAAAGATGCGCTAGGTCTTATTTTCAGGGGACGTCTTATCTTTCCTGTAAGTAGGTCTTATTTTCGGAGGATGTCTTATTTTTGGGGAAACAGGTAGCAGTAGTATATTGAGAATCCAAAAAATGCACATTCTTGCCAAAACAGGGTATTATCAGCCTTCTTTTACCCAAGTTTAAGTGTCTGTAATGTTATCCCATTTTGGCTTATTTTGAATTTTTCTATGAGTATTAAAGTTATAGCATTATTTTTAACGTATGTTTCCCTGTGGGAAACCACTAGCATCTTGACATTGTTCAGGTTCCATTTTAGGCAGAAATATTTCATTGGTAGAGCCATGTATTTCCACAAGGTGGCGCATAACATCTATATACTTCGTTTTGTGGTGTTGATGAACTTTTGTACTCAATGCCTGGATTCGTTACTTTATTAATTACTGTCAAAGTGGTAATATTCAGAATCACTTATACTTGTCTTCTAATCAAAGTATTTGGTTAGAGAAACTTACAATTTCCTTCATAATTATTTGGTCTCACTTAGAAATTGGAGATTGAGGGCGGTGCCTGTGGCCCAGTGGGTAGGGTGCTGCCCCATATATCTAGGGTGCTGGGTTCAAACCCAGCCCCGGCCAAAACTGCAGCAAAAAAATAGCCGGGTGTTGTGGCTGATGCCTGTAGTCCCAGCTACTTGGGAGGCTGAGGTAAGAGAATCGCCTAAGCCCAAGAGCTGGAGGTTGCTGTGAGCTATGACGCCACAACATTCTACTGAGGGTGATAAAGTGAGACTCTGTCTCTACAAAAAAAAAAAAAAGAAAAGAAAAAAATTGGAGATTAAAAAATATGCCTTTTGTTTACTACTTCTCAGAGCAGTAAGATACTAAGCCTTCAAATAAGAAGCTGCCTTGGATCTCGACTTCTATGTTTTTTTGTCTTTATCTCCATAAGACTAAATATAGTATATTACAAAGGTAGGCAACTAATGAATATTGATATATTTGACATCTGGTCACTGAAGTCATTATTTTTAGGAATGTGCAAGTATCCTATAGATGACTTATAAGAAACTTTTAAACTTGGAATTTAGGTTACTCTTCCATGTGTCTACCAGTCTGTGTTATCTGGATGGCTTTCTACGTGACAAGCTATTCCTCACTGCATAAAACTCCATTACAAATTCGGAATCAATCATCAGCCCCTATCCCCAAAACCTTTCCTTTTATTTACAAACCACAATCTGATATTACAAGTGCTCATTATGAAGGGTTTAGTCATTGATTTTATGCTTTTCACTGAGCAGTGCTGGGAATTGCTCATTTATTGTGCACTTTTTTTTTTTTGAGACAGCCTCAAGCTGTGCCCTGGGTAGAGTGCTGTGGCATCACAGCTCATAGCAACCTCAAACTCCTGGCTTAAGCGATTCTCTTGCCTCAGCCTCTCTGGTAGCTGGGACTACAGGTGCCTGTCACAATACCAGGCTATTTTTTTTGTTGCAGTTGTCATCGTTGTTTGGCAGGCCCAGGCTGGATTAGAACCCACCAGCTCTGGTATACGTGGCTGGCGCCTTAGCCGCTTGAGCTACAGGCACCGAGCCTATTGGGTGCTATTTGAGAGAAAATATGTCTTAGTCTCATGCTTATATTTTTGAAACAAATTTCGTACTGGTATTTGAGTTATTTTACTTAAAATTTGTCCATTTTGTCATGCTGATAACTTTTTATATTGTCAAGGTAAATATAATTTTTCTCTGCATTATTCTAAATGAAAATCACTTAAAATATTTGTGTGTGTGTGTGTGTGTGTGTGTGTGTGTGTGTGTGTGTGTGTGTGTATGCATAGCGTTATGGTAAAAGTCAAGGAGGCAGAGAAAAAATGGACCCCCTTCTCCAAAATGTCCGTGTCTCATTCCCTGAAACCTGTGAACCTGTTACCTTTAATGGCAAAAAACACTCTGCAGATGTGATGAAGGGTATAGCCGTTGAGATTGTGAGAGTATTCTGGATCGCCCAGATGAATCTGGCTAATCTCATGTATTCTTCAAAGTGCAATATCTTTACATCTTTACATATGGGTGGGAGTGATGAGGCAGATCATTAAAGAGATGTAGTTTGACAAGGATAGGACACATCCTTGTTACCTTTAAAAATAGAGGCAAAACTTACTAAAAGCAGAATACAAATGCCTACCTACAGTAACTAAGAAAATGCCATCAAGGCTACGTTGAATAGTTTGATGAGAATATTTCAGATTGTATAGGAAACCAGCACATTGTACCCCTTGATTGCACTAATGTACACAGCTATGATTTAACAATAAAAATAAATTAATTAATAAAAAAAATAAAGGAAGATGGGCATAGTCATAGCGTGCAGCTGCCCTAGAATATGAGAATGATCCTGGGTTTTTGTCCAATGAGATCTGTCCTGGACTCTGATTTACAGAGCTATAATATATTTCAACAAATTTGTTTTGTTTTAAGTAACTAAGTTTGTGGTGATTTGTTAGGGAAGTAATAGGAAGCTAATATGGTTGATCTTATTCTTCCTAATTTAAATTTGTGATATTTTTTTGTTTTGATTTAATTTAATTTTATATATAGCTGCATGGTTATAATATAAAATTTATGAGATATTCACAGAGAAGTATAGTTTCTCTCTTTCCCATCTAATCTTTCTCTTCTTTTCCATTTATATCCTTAAAGGTACATATTTTAGCTTCCCAGAGTCAAGTTTACTTAAGCAAATACACACCAACACACCTCATGTTAAGATCCAAGTAGCTTTCACTTTTTGAATATTTTAGCAAAAATACTCAAATATGATATTTTTGTGTACTGCTTTATAAATGTTAATTGAGTAGATTCACATAACCACTTCCTCAGTTAACTCAGAAAGATGGCACCACTCCCGAATCTCCCTATGCCATTCACTTTGTAAGAGGAGCCACATCCTCCCTCCATTTGTAACCAGGGTCACCACGGAACTGTTTCCCCTGAAGACAGCTCGGACGTTTTTGTGAGTGGAATGACCACTTTCACTCCTTTGAGATTTAGCTAAATTGTTGCGTATTAATAGTTTATTCCTTACTGAGAAGTTATATTCTACTGTGTTGATATTTTTTATTTTTTTTTGTTTATAAATCATAGCTGTGTATATTGATATGATCATGGGCATCATTCACTAGCTTCACAGACCGTTTACCAAGTTTCACATATACCCTTGTAAGATGCACCGCTGGTGTAATCCCACCGATCTCCTTCCCTCTACCCACTTCCCCCCTCCCTCCCCTCCCTTTCTCCCTTCCCCCTATTCTTAGGTTGTAACTGGGTTATAGCTTTCATGTGAAAGCCCCAAATTAGTTTCCTAGTAGGGCTGAGTACATTGGGTACTTTTTCTTCCATTCTTGAGATACTTTACTAAGAAGAATATGTTCCAGCTCCATCCATGTAAACATGAAAGAGGTAAAGTCTCCATCTTTCTTTAAGGCTGCATAATATTCCATGGTGTACATGTACCACAGTTCATTAATCCATTTGTGGATCGATGGGCACTTGGGCTTCTTCCATGACTTAGCAATTACGAATTGGGCTGCAATAAACATTCTGGTACAAATATCTTCGTTATGATGTGATTTTTGGTTTTCTGGGTATATGCCCAATAGAGGGATTACAGGATTGAATGGCACATCTATTTTTAGATCTCTAAGTGTTCTCCATATCTCCTTCCAAAAGGAATGTATTAATTTGCATTCCCACCAGCAGTGCAAAAGTGTTCCCTTTTCTCCATCTCTGGTCTTGGGATTTTGTGATATAGGCTAGTCTCACTGGAGTTAGATGGTATCTCAAAGTAGTTTTGATTTGCATTTCTCTGATGATTAAAGATGATGAGCATTTTTTCATATGTCTGAAGGCTGTGGGCCTGTCTTCTTCAGAGAAGTTTCTCTTCAAATCCCTTGCCCAGCCTGCAATGGGATCCCTTGTTCTATTCTTGCTAATGCGTTTGAGTTCTCTGTGGATTCTGGTTATTAAACCTTTGTCGGAGACATAACCTGCAAATATCTTCTCCCATTCTGAGGGCTGTTTGCTTGCTTTACTTACTGTGTTCTTGGCTGTGCAGAAGCTTTTAAGTTTGATCAAGTCCCAGTAGTATTTTTGAAGCTGCCTCAATTGCCCGGGGGGTCCTCATAAAATACTCACCCAGACCGATTTCTTCAAGGGTTTTCCCTGCACTCTCCTCCAGCATTTTTATAGTTTCATGTCTTAAGTTTAAATCTTTGATCCAGTGAGAGTCTATCTTAGTTAATGGTGAAAGGTGTGGGTCCAGTTTCAGTCTTCTACAGGTTGCCAGCCAGTTCACCCAGCACCATTTGTTAAATAGGGAATCTTTTCCCCACTGAATGTTTTTAATTGCCTTGTCAAAGATTAAATAACGGTAAGTAGCTGGATCCGTCTCTTGGTTCTCTATTCTATTCCAGACATCTACTTCTCTGTTTTTGTGCCAATACCATGTTGTTTTGATCACTATTGATTTGTAGTATAGTCTGAGGACTGGTAGTGTAATTCCTCCTGCTTTGTTTTTATTTCTGAGTAATGTCTTGGCTATTCGAGGTTTTTCCTGATTCCATATAAAACGAAGTATTTTTTTTTTCAAGATCTTTGCAGAACTTACTTGTTCATATGCTTGTTGATGTTTGAGCTACTTCTAGTTTTTGTCTTTTGCAAATAAGGCTACTATGAGCATGTGAGTACAGGTCATGGTAAAGCAGTGTCTTTTCTCTTGGGTAAATGCTTCAGAGCAAAATGGCAAAATCACATAGTAGGAGTATATTTAACTTTTTAAGAACTTGTCAAATTGTTCTCCAAAGTGGATGTACCAATTTACATTCTCAACAATATTGGAGGAGAATTTCTGTCTTTTCACAGTCGCATAAAGAGTAGATATGGCTAGTGGTGTTAATTTTAGTCATTTTTAATATGTATATATTCATATTTCTCAATGGATTAGGATGTATTAAATTAATGACTAATTATAATAAGCATAATTTCTTGTGTTAATTTTTAATTTCTATATCTTCTTGAAATGTCTCTTCAAATATTTTGCACATTTTTATTTTCTTTTGTTTTACTATGAATGAATTTAGAAAGACTTCTGTGTGTTTTGGATAAAAATTCTTTATCTTGCTTCTAGTTGGCAAACATTTTCTTTCAGTAATGTTTGTCTTTTCATTCTGTAAGAGTGCCATTTGAAGAGCAAGGAGTTTTTAGTTTTTATAAAAAAATCAATATATTAATTTGTTCTTTTATAGATTATGCCTTTGATGTTCTATCTAAAAAAAAAAAAATTACTCAAGCTCTCAAAAATTTGCCCCTATGTTTTATGTTTTGTTATCTTATTTTATTTATTATTTCATTATTAAATCATAGCTGTGTACATTAATGTGATCATGGGGCACCATACACTGGTTTCATAGACCGTTCGACACATTTTCATCACTCTGGTTAACATAGCCTTCCTGGCATTTTCTTAGTTATTGTGCTAAGACATTTACATTCCACATTTACTAAGTTTCACATATACCCTTGCAAGATGCACTGCAGATGTTATCCTACCAATCCCCCTCCCTCTGCCTACCTGTCCCCTTCCTCCCCTCCCTTCCCCCTTCCCCCTACTCTTAGGTTGTAACTGGGTTATAGCTTTCATGTGAAAGCCATAAATTAGTTTCATAGTAGGGCTGAGTACATTGGATACTTTTTCTTCCATTCTTGAGATACTTTACTAAGAAGAATATGTTCCAGCTCCATCCATGTAAACATGAAAGAGGTAAAGTCTCCATCTTTCTTTAAGGCTGCATAATAGTCCATGGTGTACATATACCACAATTTATTAATTCATTCGTGTATTGATGGACACTTGGGCTTTTTCCATGACTTAGCAATTATGAATAGGGCTGCAATAAACATTCTGGTACAAATATCTTTGTTATGATGTGATTTTTGGTCTTCTGGGTATATGCCTAGTAGAGGAATTATAGGATTAAATGGCAGATCTATTTTTAGATCTCTAAGTGTTCTCCATACATCTTTCCAAAAGGAATGTATTAATTTACGTTCCCCCAGCAGTGTAGAAGTGTTCCCTTTTCTCCACATCCATGCCAACATCTCTGGTCTTGGGATTTTGTGATATAGGCTAATCTTACTGGAGTTAGATGATATCTCAAAGTAGTTTTGATTTGCATTTCTCTGATGATTAAAGATGATGAGCATTTCTTAATATGTCTGTAGGCCGTACGCCTGTCTTCTACAGAGAAGTTTCTCTTCAAGTCCCTTGCCCAGCCTGCGATGGGATCACTTGTTCTTTTCTTGCTTATACGTTTGAGTTCCCTGTGGATTCTGGTTATTAAACCTTTGTCGGAGACATAACATGAGAATATCTTCTCCTATTCTGAGGGCTGTTTGCTTGCTTTTCTTACTGTGTTCTTGGCTGTGCAGAAGCTTTTAAGTTTGATAAGGTCCCAGTAGTGTACTTTTGAAGCTGCTTCAATTGCCCTGGGGGTCCTCCTCAATAAATACTATACTCGCTCAGACCGATTTCTTCAAGGGTTTTCCCTGCACTCTCTTCTAGTATTTTTATAGTTTCATGTCTTAAGTTTAAATCTTTGATCCAGTGAGAGTCTATCTTAGTAAATGGTGAAAGGTGTGGGTCCAGTTTCAGTCTTCTACAGGTTGCCAGCCAGTTCACCCAGCAGCACTTGTTAAATAGGGAATCTTTTCCCCACAGAATGTTTTTAATTGGCTTGTCAAAGATTAAATAACGGTAAGTAACTGGATTCATCTCTTGGTTCTCTATTCTGTTCCCGACATCTACTTATCTGTTTTTTTGTGCCACTACCATGCTTTTTTGATCACTATTGATTTGTAGTAAAGTCTGAGGTCTAGTAGCGTGATTCCTCCTGTTTTGTTTTTATTTCTGAGTAATGTCTTGGCTATTCGAGGTTTTTTTCTAATTCTATATAAAATGAAGTATGGTTTTTTCAAGATCTTTAAAGTATGACAGTGGACCTTTAATAGGGATAGCATTAAGATTATATATTGCTTTGGGAAGTATGGACATATTAACAGAGTTGATTCTTCGCAGCCATGAACATGGTATGTTTTTCCATTTGTTGACATTTTCAGCTATGTCTTTTCTTGGAGTTTCATAGTTCTCTTTATAGAAATCTTTCAAGGCCTTTGTTAGATAAAATCCCAAATATTTCATCTTCTTTGGAACTACTGTGAATGGGATAGAGTCCTTAACTGTTTTTTCAACTTGACTATTGTTGGTATATATAAAGGCTACCGATTTATGAATGTTGATTTTGTAACCTGAGACGCTGCTGTATTCCTTGATCACTTCTAAGAGTTTTGTTGTCAAATCCCTGTTTTCCAGATATACAATCATATCATCTGTGAAGAGCGAAAGTTTGATCTCTTCTTATCCTATATGGATACCCTTGATCACCTTTTCTTCCCTAATTGCAATAGCTAAAACTACCATTACAATATTAAAGAGCAGTGGAGACAATGGACAGCCTTGTCTGGTTCCTGATGTGAGTGGAAATGATTTCAATTTAACTCCATTCAATACGATATTGGCTGTGGGTTTGCTGTAGATAGCCTCTATCAGTTTAAGAAATGTCCCTTCTATACCAATTTTCTTAAGTGTTCTGATCATGAAGGGATGCTGTATAATATCAAAAGCTTTTTCTGCATCGATTGAGAGAATCATATGGTCTTTGTTTTTTAACTTGTTTATGTGCTGAATTATATTTGTAGATTTATGGATATTGAACCAGCCTTGGGACCCTGGGATAAAACTGACTTGGTCATGATGTATAATTTGTTTGATGTGTTGCTGGATCTGTTTGTTAGGATCTTGTTGAATATTTTTGCATCTATATTCATTAGTGACAGTGGTCTATAATTTTCTTTTCCTATAGGGTCTTTTCCTGGTTTGGGGATCAGGGTGATATTTGCTTCATAGAATGTGTTGGGTAGTCTTCCTTCTTTTTCTACCTTTTGGAACAGGTTGAGTAATATAGGTACTAATTCCTCTTTAAAGGTTTGGTAGAATTCTGATGTGAAACCATCTAGTCCCGGGCTTTTCTTTTTATGGAGGTTTTTTATGGTTGATGCTATTTCAGAACTTGATATGGGCCTGTTCAACAATTCCACTTGTTTCTGGCTAAGTCTTGGAAGGTGGCGTGCTTCCAAATATTGGTCAATTTCCTTCAGATTTTCATATTTCTGAGAGTAAAGTTTCTTGTAATATTCATTAAGGATTTTTTGAATTTCTGAGGAGTCTGTTGTTATTTTGTCTTTGTCGTTTCTGATTGATGAGATTAGAAATTTTACTCTTTTCAACAAAACTGAATATACATACTTCTCATCAGCCCACGGAGCATACTCCAAAATCAACCACATCTTAAGTCACAAGTCTAACCTCAGTATATCTAAAGGAATAGAAATTATTCATTGCATCTTCTCAGACCACCATGGAATAAAAGTTGAGCTCAGTAACAACAGGAATCTGCATACTCATACAAAAACATGGAAGTTAAACAACCTTATGCTGAATGACAGCTGGGTCAGAGGTGAGATTAAGAAGGAAATTGCCAAATTCTTGGAACAAAATGACAATGAAGACACAAATTATCAGAACCTATGGGATACCACAAAGGCAGTCCTAAGAGGGAAATTTATAGCACTCAAGCCTTCCTCAAGAGAATGGAAAGAGAGGAAGTTAACAACTTAATGGGACATCTCAAGCAACTGGAAAAGGAAGAACATTCCAACCCCAAACCCAGTAGAAGAAAAGAAATAACCAAAATTAGAGCAAAATTAAATGAAATTGAAAACAAAAAAATAATATAACAGATCAATAAATTAAAAAGTTGGTTTTTTTGAAAAGGTCAATATTATTATTTTTTGTTGTTGCTGGGGATTCATTGAGGGTACAATAAGCCAGGTTACACTGATTGCATTTGTTAGGTAAAGTCCCTCTTACAATCGTGTCTTGCCCCAAAAGGTGTGGTATACAGCAAGGCCCTACCCCATCCCTCCCTCCCTCTCTCTGCTCTTCCTTTCCCCACCCCTCTCTCCTTCTTTCTCTCTCTTCTCTCCCCTTCCCCCACCCCCACCTTGACCTTAATTGTTAATGGTCCTCATTTCAAAATTGAGTACATAGGATTCATGCTTCTCCATTCTTGTGATGCTTTACTAACAATAATGTCTTCCACTTCCATCCAGGTTAATACGAAGGATGTAAAGTCTCCATTTTTCTTAATGTCTGAATAGTATTCCATGGTATAAATATACCACAGCTTGTTAATCCATTCCTGGGTTGGTGGGCATTTAGGCTGTTTCCACATTTTGGCGATTGTAAATTGAGGTGCAAGAAACAGTCTAGTACAAGTGTCCTTATGATAAAAGGATTTTTTCCCTTCTGGGTAGATGCCCAGTAATGGGATTGCAGGATCAAATGGGAGATCTAGCTTGAGTGCTTTGAGATTTCTCCACACTTCTTTCCAGAGAGGTTGTACTAGTTTGCAGTCCCACCAGCAGTGTAAAAGTGTTCCCTTCTCTCCACATCCACGCCAGCATCTGCAGTTTTGAGATTTTGTGATGTGGGCCATTCTCGTTGGGGTTAGATGGTATCTCAGGGTTGTTTTGATTTGCATTTCTCTAATAGATAGGGATGATGAACATTTTTTCATATGTTTGTTAGCCATTCATCTGTCTTCTTAGAGAAGGTTCTATTCATGTCTCTTACCCATTGATATATGGGATTGTTGGCTTTTTTCATGTGGATTAATTTGAGTTCTCTATAGGTCCTAGTCATCAAGATTTTGTCTGATTGAAAATATGCAAATATCCTTTCCCATTGTGTAGGTTGTCTATTTGCTTTGGTGTTGTCTTCTTAGGCGTACAGAAGCTTTTCAGTTTACTGAAGTCCCATTTCAGTAAACTGAAAAGCAGTTGTTGTTGCAATTGCCATGGCAGTCTTCTTCATGAAGTCTTTCCCCAGGCCAATATCTTCCAGTGTTGTTCCTATGCATTCTTTGAGGATTTTTATTGTTTCATGCCTTAAATTTAAGTCCTTTATCCAGCTTGAATCAATTTTTGTGAGTGGGGAAAGGTGTGGGTCCAGTATGTCTATACTTTCCAAAGCAATCTCCCTATTCAATGCCATTCCTATTAAAATACCAACATCGGACATTCAAGATTTGGAAAAAATGATTCTGCATTTTGTATGGAACCAGAAAAAAACACATCTAGCTAAGGCAGTTCTTAGTAACAAAAATAAAGCTGGGGGCATCACCATACCAGATTTTAGGCTGTACTACAAAGCCATAGTGGTCAAGACAGCATGGGATTGGCACAAAAATAGAGACATAGACACTTGGAATCAAATAGAAAACCAGGAAATGAAACTAACATCTTACAACCACCTAATCTTTGATAAACCAAATAAGAACATACCTTGGAAGAAAGACTCCCTATTCAATAAATGGTGTTGGGAGAACTGAATATCCATGAGTTTTGTTATTTTAAATCATGCATTATGTTTCAAGGTATGAAAGGAAGTTTTTTTTTTTTTTACATATGCATATTAAATAGCTCCAACTCCAATTGTTGCAAATATCCTTTCCTTACTGAATTGTGTTTACCCTTTGACAAAAATCAATTTTTTAAATACGTGGAGGTCTATTTCTGGATCTTTCCCTTTTTTGCCTGTCTATATTTTGACAAAACCATGTTTTCTGATTACTGTAACTTTAAATAGGTATTTACAACAGACGGTGTTAAAACGTAACATTTATTGTTTCTTAAAGTCATCTGGACTAATTCTATCAAAAATGTACCTACTAGAATTTTAGTATATATTAAGTTGAATGCATAAATCAATGGATAAAGAAACTACATTTAATTAATACTCACCATTAGCATATGGGGAGAAGTTTTGTAACCTGTAAATAGTGTACACGTCTTCATTTTTATTCTTGTTTGTTTCAAAAGGTTTTTGCCATTTCAGTGTGCAGTTCTTTTGCATCTTTTGTTGGTTTTTAAATTTAGGTGTTATTTCAAATATTAATTTCAATTTGTACTTTTTTGCTAGTAGAAATAGAAATGCAATTGATATTATATAAGGATCTTGTAGCCTGCAACTTTACTGAACTAAAGTGTTACTTTTTATAGTTTTACTTTTCCCAGACAATAGCATCTGTTATTTATTTTTCTTGCTTTATTTTACTAGTTAGAAACTCTCATGACACGTTTAACAGGAGTGGTGAAAGGAGACATTCTTGTCTTGATCTTAAAAAGATAGGATAAAATCTTTCACTACCCATGTAGAATATTAGATGCCTATTTTTCTTGGATGCTTTTTATATAATTGTGAGGGAGTTTATTTCTGTTACTGCTTTACTGGAAGTTTTTATGAGGAGTGCTTATTTTGTCTAATGCTTTTTCTGGATCATTTGAAATGATATTATGTGTTTGCTTTTTATTTCTTTCTTTTTAGTTTCCTATTTTACAAGTGACCTATATTTCAATAATAAGTTCCATTGATCATGATGTGTTATCCAATTGATATACTATGAATTAATTTACTGGAATTTTGATTAAGAAATTTTGCATCTATATTTGTGACAGATATTGACATTGACATTATCTTTTCTTACAGTTCTGGTATAAAAATTAGGCTCACAGAATGAGTGTAAAAGCAATCTTTCCTTTTTAATTTCCTGGCAGAGTTTGTTTAGAGTTGGTGTTATTTCTTTTTAAATATCCTGCAAAGTTGACTAGTAAAGCTTTTCTTTGTGGAAAGGATTTTAATTCTAAATTCAATGATTTAAATAGATTTCGTTTATCTGTTTTTTTGAATGAGTATTGATAAGTTGTGTTTTAAAGGAATTTGTGCATTTCATCTAAGTTATTGAATTTATTGGCATAAAGTAGTTCATAATATTCTCTTATAATCTTTTTAAAGTCAGTAAATTCTCTGGCAGTTTTACTTCTCTATCTCTGATACTAGGATTTTTTTTATTCTTCATCAGTATGGCTAAAAGTGTCTCAATTTTTTGGTGTGTCATCCAAGAAATACTTTTACCATTATTGACTTTCTCTGCAATGTGTATGTTCTTTATTTATTCACTTCCTACTCATTTATTTTCTTTTATTCACTTTCTTTTTTTGTTATTGAATTTTCTTTTCTTTCTCAACTTTTTTTAAGATTAAGACAAAAGTAACTAAATAGAGATTTTTCTTCTTTTCTAATATAAACCATTTATGCAATATGTCTCCTCACACAAGTACTGCTTAAGTGGCATCCCACAAAATTTGATATTCTGTGTTTAAATATTTATTCAGTTCAAAATATTTCTAATATCCTTTTTGACTGGTTCCTTGATCTATGAGTTATTTAGAAGAGTGTTACTTAGAGATTTTTCAGACATCTTTCTGTTCTTCAATTCCAAAGTAATTAAATTGCAATCAGAGAACATACTTTGTGTGATCTGAATGCTTTAGATACGTTAAGACTTGTTTTATAGCTTACAACAGGGGTCAGCAGAATTTTCTGTAAAGCTCCAGATAATAAATATTTTATGCTTTGCAAACTACATATGGTTTCTGTTACAGATTCTTCTTTATAACTATTTAAAATACAAAGAAGCATGCTTAGGTTGAGAGTTGACAAATACAGCTATGCACAGAATTTGACTTCTCTCCCCTGGCCTAAAATATGGTCTACTTTGGTAAATACTTTCTATGTGCAGGTACTTATAATCAATATGCATTCTGCTGTTGCTTGGAATGTTTTATAAATGTCAGTTACTTCATGATGTTTAAACGCTATTTAAATTTTGTATATATTCACTGATGTTCTTGCTGCTGGTTCTATTAATTATTGAAAGAAGCATAGTGAAATCTCTGACTATAACTGTGGATTTGTTTGTTTTCCTTGAAATTACATCAGCTTTTGTTTCAAGTAGTTTGAAGCACTTTTATTTGGTGCGTGAAACTTTACAATCATTGTGTTTTCTGATGGTTTGATCTCTTTCTCATTGTGAAGTAAACCTCTTTATTCGAGATATTCTTTTTCTCCAAAGTTAAAATATCCCATATTAAAGAGCCTACTCTAACTTTTCCATAAAAAGTTATTGACAAATAACCATTGTATTTATAGAATAAAATACAATGTTTTGATATTTGTGTACATTGTAGAATGATTAATAAAGCTAATTAAGAAAACATTAGATATTTACTCTTAGCAATTCTAAAATATATAATGAATTATTATTAACTACAGTTATCAAGGTGTGCAATATGTCCCCAAAACTTCTACTGTTGTCTCACCGAAATGTTGTACCCTTTGGCCCATACTTCCCCTCCCCCTCTGGTAGCCACCATGGTAGTCTCTACTTCTCTGAGACTTCGTTAGATTCCACAGTGGGATCATCCAGTATTTGTCCATTAGACCTGGTGTATTTCACTTAGCATAATGTCCTCCAGGTTCTTTCCTGTTACCATGAATGGCAGAATTTCCTTCTTTTTTAATACCTTATGGCACACTTGAACCTACAGTTAAATTTCCACAGCACACTCTTTTGATCAACTTACGTTGATAAAGAAAAAAACACACAAAAATCAAAAAGAGTGAAAAAAAGAATATATATACACTATGTTTCATACTTCTTTAGAAAATAATTTCATTATCAATTTTAAAAAAATTTTATGGCACACCTAAGATCCACTTGCAGCACACGGTTGAAAATCAATAAATTGAATACTCTAATAATTTGATCTAGCACATTTGTCAGCTTCATAGCTAAATTGCTGTTTTCTCATTTTAGTAGTTGCATCGTGTTCAAAGTATACAGTTTATTTTTTACAATCTATTTTCAAGCGATAGCATTTCGCTTTATGCACAGCATTAAAAAAACATTTCAATGGCCTTTTGTACTTTTTGATTTTTCATCCATTACATTTACATTTTGTAAACTCTACACTTAATTTTGTTTAAATAGTCAATTACCTTTTAAAGGGATTAAGAAAGAAAAATACAATATATTTATGTACAATGATTACTGTTTGGTTCTTTATTTCTTTCTGTAGATTTATACATATTTTTCTGGTGCTTAAAAAATTAACTTTAAAATTTCTAAAAAATATGCATAAAAAGTTAATGAATTGTTTCAGCTTTCTTTTTTTTTTTATTGTTCGGGATTCATTGAGGGTACAATAAGCCAGGTTACACTGATTGCAATTGTTAGGTAAAGTCCCTTTTGCAATCATGTCTTGCCCCCATAAAGTGTGACACACACCAAGGCCACACCCCCCTTCCTCCATCCTTCTTTCTGCTTTCACCCCCATAACCTTAATTGTCATATGTCCTCATATCAAAATTGAGAACATAGGATTCATGCTTCTCCATTCTTGTGATGCTTTACTAACAATAATGTCTTCCACTTCCATCCAGGTTAATACGAAGGATGTAAAGTCTCCATTTTTTTTAATGGCTGAATAGTATTCCATGGACTACATATACCACAGCTTGTTAATCCATTCCTGGGTTGGTGGGCATTTAGGCTGTTTCCACATTTTGGCGATTGTAAATTGAGCTGCAATAAACAGTCTAGTACAAGTGTTCTTGTGATAAAAGGATTTCTTTCCTTCTGGGTAGATGCCCAGTAATGGGATTGCAGGATCAAATGGGAGGTCTAGCTTGAGTGCTTTGAGGTTTCTCCATACTTCCTTCCAGAAAGGTTGTACTAGTTTGCAGTCCCACCAGCAGTGTAGAAGTGTTCCCTTCTCTCCACATCCACGCCAGCATCTGCAGTTTTGAGATTTTGTGATGTGGGCCATTCTCACTGAGGTTAGATGATATCTCAGGGTTGTTTTGATTTGCATTTCTCTAATATATAGAGATGATGAACATTTTTTCATGCGTTTGTTAGCCATTCGTCTGTCGTCTTTAGAGAAAGTTCTATTCATGTCTCTTGCCCATTGATATAAGGGATTGTTGGCTTTTTTCATGTGGATTAATTTGAGTTCTCTATAGATCCTACTTATCAAGGTTTTGTCTGATTGAAATTATGCAAATATCCTTTCCCACTGTGTAGATAGTCCCTTTGCTTTGGTTATTGTCTCCTTAGCTGTACAGAAGCTTTTCAGTTTAATGAAGTCCCATTTGTTTATTTTTGTTGTTGTTGCAATTGCCATGGCAGTCTTCTTCATGAAGTCTTTCCCCAGGCCAATATCTTCCAGTGTTTTTCCTATGCTTTCTTGGAGAATTATTATTGTTTTTGCCTTAAATTTAAGTCCTTTATCCATCATGAATCAATTTTTGTGAGTGGTGAAAGGTGTGGGTCCAGTTTCAGTCTTTTACATGTAGACATCCAGTTCTCCCAACACCATTTATTGAATAGGGAGTCTTTCCCCCAAGGTATGTTCTTGTTTGGTTTATCAAAGATTAGGTGGTTGTAAGATGTTAGTTTCATTTCTTGGTTTTCAATTTGATTCCAAGTGTCTATGTCTCTTTTTTTTGTGCCAGTACCATGCTGTCTTGAACACTAAGGCTTTGTAGTACAGACTAAAATCTGGTAAGCGGATGCCCCAGCTTTATTTTAGTTACAGAGAAACTGCCTTAGCTATACGGGTTTTTTTCTGGTTCCATACAAAACGCAGAATCATTTTTTCCAAATCTTGAAAGTATGATGTTGGTATTTTGATAGGAATGGCATTGAATAGGTAGATTGCTTTGGGAAGTATAGACATTTTAACAACGTTGATTCTTCCCGTCCATGAACATGGTATGTTCTACCATTTGTTAATATCCTCTGCTATTTCCTTTCTGAGGATTTCATAGTTTTCTTTATGGAGGTCCTTCACCTCCTTCTTTAGGTATATTCCTTGGTATTTCATTTTTTTTGAAACTATGGTGAAGGGAGTTGTGTCCTTAATTAGCTTCTCATCTTGACTGTTATTGGTGTATACAAAGGCTACTGACTTGTGGACATGGATTTTATATCCTGAAACATTACCATATTTTTTGATGACTTCTAGGAGTCTTGTGGTTGAGTCTTTGGGGTTCTCTAAGTATAAGATCATGTCGTCAGCAAAGAGGGAGAGTTTGACCTCCTCTGCTCCCATTTGGATTCCCTTTATTTCCTTGTCTTGCCTAATTGTATTGGCAGGAACTTCCAGCACTACGTTGAATAGTAAAGGTCAACCAGAGGACAACCTTGTCTGGTTCCAGTTCTAAGAGGAAAAGCTTTGAGTTTTACTCTGTTCAGTAAAATATTGGCTGTGGGTTTGTCATAGATAGCTTCAATCAGTTTTAGAAATGTGCCACCTATGCTTATACTCTTTAGTGTTCTAATTAGAAAAGGATGCTGGATTTTATCAAATGCTTTTTCTGCATCTATTGAGAGGATCATGTGATCTTTATTTTTGCCTCTGTTAATGTGGTGGATAACATTTATGGACTTGCGTATGTTAAACCAGCCTTGCATTCCTGTGATGAAGCCTACTTGATCATGATGAATGACTTTTTTGATGATGAGCTGTAATCTATTGGCTAGGATTTTCTTGAGGATTTTTGCATCTATATTCATGAGTGAGATTGGTCTGAAATTCTAAGTTTTGTTTGGGTCTTTTCCTGGTTTTGGTATCAGGGTGATGTTTGCTTCATACAATGTGTTGGGGAAGATTCCTTCTTCCTCAATTTTTGGGAACAATTTCTGCAGTACAGGAATAAGCTCTTCTTTGAAGGTTTGATAGAATTCTGTTGTGAAGCCATCTGGACCAGCGCATTTTCTGGTTGGAAGATTTTTTATTGTTTCTTTGATCTCGGTGCTTGAATTTGGTCTGTTCAGGAGCTCTATTTCTTCCTGGCTAAGTCTAGGGAGAGGGTGTGATTCCAAATATTGATCCATTTCTTTCACATTGTCAAATTTCTGGGCATAGAGTTTCTGGTAGTATTCAGAGATGATCTCTTGTATCTCTGTGGGATCAGTTGTTATTTCCCCCTTATCATTTCTGATTGAGGTTACTAGAGATTTTACTTTTCTATTCCTCGTTAGTCTGGCCAATGGTTTATCTATTTTATTTATTTTTTCAAAAAACCAACTCCTTGTTTCATTAATTTTCTGAATGATTCTTTTGTTTTCAATTTCACTGATCTCTGATTTGATTTTGGATATTTCTTTTCTTCTACTGAGTTTAGGCTTAGATTGTTCTTCTTTTTCCAATTCCATAAGATCTCTTGTGAGATTGTTGATGTGCTCTCTTTCTGTTTTTCAAATGTAGGCATCTAAAGCGATGAATTTTCCTCTCAAAACTGCTTTTGCAGTATCCCACAGGTTTTGGTAGCTTGTGTCTTCATTGTTGTTATGCTCAAGGAAGTTAATGATTTCTTGTTTTATTTCTTCCTGCATGCATCTGTTATTCAACAGAAGATTGTTTAATTTCCATGCCTTTGGGTGGGGTCGAGCATTTTTGTTAGAGTTGAGTTCCATTTTTAGTGCCTTATGGTCTGAGAAGATACAAGGTAAAATTTCAATTCTTTTGATACTGTTGGTATTTGTTTTGTGTCCCAGGATATGATCAATTTTGGAGAATGTTCCATGGGGTGATGAGAAGAATGTATATTCTTTATCTTTGGGGTGGAGTGTTCTATATGCGTCTGTCAAGCACAGTTGTTCTAGGGTCTCATTTAAATCTCTTATCTTTGTTTAATTTCTGTTTAGAGGATCTGTCCAGCTCTGTAAGAGGAGTGTTAAAGTCCCCTTTATTATGGTATTATCAGATATCATATTGCTCAGACTGAGTAAGGTCTGTTTCAAGAATCTGGGAGCATTTTAATTGAGTGCATAGATATTTGGAATTGAAATGTCTTCTTGTTGTATTTTTCCCTTGACCAATATAAAGTGACCATCTTTGTCTTTTTTGACTTTAGTTGCTTTAAATCCACATGTATCTGAAAATAAGATTGCAACTCCTCTTTTCTTCTGAATTCCATTTGCCTGAAAGATTGTCTTCCAACCCTTGACTCAGAGCTTTAATTTGTCTTTTGAAGCCAGGTATGTTTCTTGCAGAGAGCAAATGGATGGCTTGTGTTTTTTAATCCAGTCAGCCAATCTATGTCTCCTCTGTGGGGAATTCAAGCCATTAACATTTATTGAGATAATTGATAAGTGTGTTAGCATTCTATTCTTCTCATTTGGTGAGAGTCCATTGCTTAGTTTTATCTTTTGCATCAGTGTGGAAGTTTGGTTGTGTCCTTTAATTTCTGAGTTCTTACTTTGCTGCTGATCCATTGTGGTGGTCAGTGTGCAGGACAGGTTGAAGTATTTCCTGTAGAGCTGGTCTTGTTGTGGTGAATTTCCTTAATGTTTGTATATCTGTAAATGATTTGATTTCTCCATCAATTTTGAAGCTTAGCTTAGCAAGGTACAGAATTCTGGGCTGGAAATTGTTCTGTTTAAGTAGATTAAAGGTAGATGACCATTGTCTTCTTGCTTGGAAAGTTTCATTAGAGAAGTCTGCGGTCACTCTGATGGATATGCCCCTGTAGGTCAACTGGTGCTTACTCCTGGCAGCTTGCAGAATCTTTTCTTTTGTCTTGACTTTGGACAGGTTTATCACAATGTGTCTTGGAGAAGCTTGGTTAGAGTTGAGGCGACCTGGTGTCCGATAGCCCTCTGAAAGCAGTGTGTCAGAATGTTTGGTGGTATTTGGGAAATTTTCTTTTATAATATTCTCTAGTATGGCTTCCATTCCTCTGGGGCATTCTTCTTCCCCTTCTGGAATTCCTATGACTCGTATTTTGGAACGCTTCATAAAGTCCCATAATTCTGACAGTGGACGTTCTGCTTTCTCTCTCTTCTTTTCTGCCTCTTTTACTATCTGAGTTATCTCAAAAACTTTGTCTTCTACCTCTGAAATTCTTTCTTCTGCATGGTCTAACCTGTTGCTGATACTTTCCATTGCATCTTTAAGTTCCCTAATTGACTGTTTAATTTCCTTCAGCTCTGCTATATCCTTTTTTATATTCTTCATATCATTCATCTCTTATTTGATTCTGTTTTTGGATTTCCTTTTGGTTATTTTCCACTTTATTAGCAGTTTCCTTCATTGTTTCCATCATTTCTTTCATTGTTTTCAACATGTGTATTCTAAATTCCCTTTCTGTCATTCCTAACATTTCTTCATAGGTGGAATCCTCTGCAGTAGCTACCTCATGGTCCCTTGGTGGGGTTGTTCTGGACTGGTTCTTCATGTTGCCTGGAGTTTTCTGCTGATTCTTCCTCATGAGTCGTTTCTTTTATCTGTTTCCTTGCCCTAATTTTCCTTTCACTTCCTCATGCTCTTCAAGTTCTCGTGCCTGTGGAAGTTGCGGGCGGGTTTAGACCAATTGAACACACGTGACCACTTGCCGGTTTTCCACTGTTTTAGTCCTCCTCTTGGGCTCCAGAAGTCTCTTGCTGACTCCCTGTATCTTCGCAGGGGTGATGATAGGCAGATCCCACCAGCCAGAGATGCCCGGAGTTGTATCTCCCCAGACTCACGGTGCCCAGATGCAAGAACGCTGTTACTCGGCTGCCATCTTCAAGACGTGTAGCCAGCATTTTGAGAGGTGATTCATCTAAAGAGGAGAGGGTCACATTATTCAATACACGGGAGTTTATCGGAATACGTTTTGCATTTTTCGGGAGCCACAGGGCCCAAAATCTCGCACGAATCGTCCACCGCACAGCCCAGTCCTCAGCAGCGGCCCGGCACCTGTTTCAGCTTTTGTATGTCTGAAGTATCTTTAATTTACTCAATTTTTAAAAATAATATCACTGGGTCTAAGAATATTAGTCAATAGAGTCTTAACATTTCTATTACTGTAAAGATGTTTTACTCTCTATTCACCACCATTTCTGAAAAGAAACCTACTGTTATTCTTATCCTTATTATTCACTATGTACTCTGTCCTGAGCTGATTTTTTTTTTATTATTAAATCATAGTTGTGAACATTAATGCAATCATGGGGCACCATACACTAGTTTTAAAGACCATTTGACATATTTTCATCACACTGGTTAACATAGCCTTCTTGGCATTTTCTTAGTTACTGTGTTAAGACATTTATATTCTACATTTACTAAATTTCACATGTACCCTTGTAAGATGCACTGTAGGTGTAATCCCAACAATCACCCTCCCTCCGCTCATCTCCCCCCTCCCTGACCTCCCTCTCCCTCTTCCCCATATTCTTAGGTTATAACTGGGTTATAGCTTTCAAATGAAAGCCATAAATTAGTTTCATAGTAGGGCTGAGTACATTGGATACTTTTTCTTCCATTCTTGAGATACTTTATTAAGAAGAATATGTTCCAGCTCCATCCACCCACATGACTCACCACTGTCACTGTTGGCAGCTAGCAAGTTGACTGGAGACCCTGGAATTGGCCTGCTTGGATCTGGTAGAATTGGTTCCAGAAGACACAACTCAAGGACCTCCAAGGAGGCACATTCAGCCCATTGTCATCACCACTGTGGAGTGAGAACCAACCCACATCTCATTCCTATCCCCAGCCAAACCTCACAACAGCCTCACCATAACCTCCACTAACAATTACAGCATAAGAAACTGGAGAAATCACAGGATGCCACTGATGCTGGTTACATCTAACAGAGAGCCTTCACTCTGACATGTACCCCAAATAAAATATGAAGGGCCTTACACAACCAACACTATAGATATATCTACAGGCAAAACTCTTCCATAATGAAAACTAATCCTCACAAATGGAAGAGATGACTACACACTGGATGCATATATATCAATGTAAAGATACCATAAATATAAAACAAGAAAACCTAACATCTTCAGAGGACAATAATTCTCCAGCAACAGATTTCAATGAATAAACAAGGTATACCATGGCTGAAAAAGGATTCAAATAATATAAAGAAGTTCAGTGATATATAAAAGAATACATATAAAAAATACAAAGAAATAAGAGTAACAATTCAGAATGTAAATTCAAAATTTTATAAACAGATATTTAAAAAAAGATAAACATAAATCCTGGAAATGAAGAATTCAACAAATGAAATAAATAATATAATTGAGAGCCACAATAGAATAGATCAGTGGTTAGGTCATGACCCACAGGGACTGTGTTCAAGGACCGTGGCAGTAGGAAGGTTGAGAACCACTGAAATAGATGAAATAGAAGAAAGAATTTCAGAATTTAAACACATGTCTTTTAAAATAACCCAGTGAGACCAAAATAAATATATAAAAAAGGATGAAGGAAGCCTTTATGACATATGGCACATCTTAAACCAAACAAATACTCAAATTTGGGGTGTTTTAGAAGAATGGATGGGGAAAGATAGAAAACCTATTCAATGAAACAGTAATTGAAAAATTCCCAAGTCTTATAAGAAATTGACACATTCACTTGCTGAAATCTCAGATACTCAAATACATACAATCCATAAAGGTCTTGCAAAACACACATCATAGCCAAACTGTCAAAGATCAAAGATGCAGAAGTAGTTCTAAAATCAGCAAGAAAAAGGCATACATTTACATGTAAGAGAGCCACCATGAAAATAATAGCAGATTTTTGATGCAGCAACCTTACATACCAGGAAAGATTAGTTGAGCATTTCCATATCCCTCTCTAAGCATCTAAACAAACAAAATCAGAAACAAAAAAGTTTACATTACAACTGATACCACAGAAATACAAAAGATCATCAAAGACTATTTTGAATAACTATAACCTATCAAATTGGAAAGCCTAGAATAAATTAATAAATTTCTGGACATTTGCAATGTACAAAGATCGAACCAGGAGGAAATAGAAAACCTGAACAGATTTATAAAAAGAAACAGGATTGAGTCCCTGATAAAAAGCCACCCCAACAACAACAACAAAGCCTAATCCTACAGGATGTCTTTATGGCCAAATTCTATCAAACATCTATACCAATTATTCCAAAATTATTCCAAAATATTTAAAAGGATGGAATTTCTCTTCATTCATTCTATAAGTCCAAAAGTAGCCCCAAACCAAAACCAAAGACACACACAATAAAGAAAACTACAAGGTAATATAATTTATAAACATGAACACAAAAATTCTTAAATAAAATAACAACAAACTGAATAAAAAAAACCCCAAACATTTAAAAAGATAACAGGGTGGTGTCTGTAGCTGAGTGGTTAGGTTGCCAGCCCATATACAAAGGATAGCAGGTTCAAAATCAGCCCTGGCCAAACTGCAACAAAAATATAGCTGGTTGTTATGGCAGGCGCTCGTAGTCCCAGCTACTCAGGAGGCTGAGGCAAGAGAATCACCTAAGCCTAGGAGTTGGAGATTGCTGTGAACTGTGATGCCACAGCACTCTACCAAGGTTGACAAAGTGAAACTCTGTCTCAATAAAAAAAAAAAAAAAAAAGGATAACAAAGCAAGGTAATGGTCAAATGGGATTAATTTCAGGGTTGCCAAAATGGTTCTACATATGCAAATCCATAAGTGAAATTCATCACATGAACAGAATGAACATGAACAGCCGTATGATCATCTTAATAGATGCAGTTAAAGTATTTCATAGAATTTAAAATCCTTTCATGATAAACAATCTTAAACTAGGCATGGAAAGAACATACTTCAATATAGTAATGTTTGTACATGATGTGTATCCACTTTTAACATCATACTGAAAAACATTTTATTTAAGAACAGGAACAAGATACAGATGCCCACTTTCACAACTCCTATTCAGCACATTCCTTGCCAGAGGAATTAGGCCAGATAATGAAATAGCAGCATCCAAATTGTTCTTAATTTTTTTCTCTTTGCAGGTAATATAATCTTATATTCAGAAAAATCTAAGGAACCCCTGAAAAAAAAATCCAACTTAGAACTATTAAACAAATTCAGTAAAGTAGCAGAATATAAAACCAACATATAAGAATCAGTAGTGTTTTTGTACACCTAGAGTAAAAAAATCAGAGGTAAATTAAGAAGGCATATCCATTTATAATATCTACAAAAAATTCAAAATGCCTCAGGAAAAATTAGGAGACGAAATAACCCTACAAAGAAAATTTTTAAATACTGATGAAATAAATTAAAGAGGAAAAAATTTTTAAAAACATGAAAATATATCCATTCTCATGGAACAAAAAAATAATGTTAAAAATGATCATTCTACCCAAAGCATCTACAGATTCAATTCAATCGCTTTCAAAATACCAATGTTATTCTTCAAAAATATAAAAAAACACAATACTAAAATTTTTGTGGAACCACAAAACAAAAAACAAAAAAGACCCCAGAATAGCCAAAGAAGTCTTGAGGAAAATAAATGAAGCTGGAGGCTTCTCACTACCCTACTTAAAAAATTTCTGAAAGGCTATCCTTACCTAAACAGCATGATATTGGTAGGAGAGGAGACACATGGACCAAGGAAACATAATACACCAAAAGTCCTATGGATTTTTGAAAAAGACGCCCACTATGAAAAGTGGGGAAAAGACAATCTTTTAATATTTCAATAAATAGTTCTCAGAGAGTTGATATCTATGTGCAGAAGAATGAAACGAGATCTGTATATCTCAGTATTGCAAAAGTCAACTCAAAATAGATTAAACATAAAACCCCAAACTATAGAAGTACTAGTAGAAAATATATAGGAAGTTTTCTAAGACAGTGATGTAAGCAATTGTTTTTTCCGGGGGTGGGGGAGTGGCTAAAACCTCAACAACATGGGCAAAACTTTTTTAAAAAGATAAATTTGACTATGTTTAAACTAGTTAGCTTCTGCACAAGAAAGGAAAACATCCAAATATTAAATAAGTAACCTATGAAATGAGAGAAAATATTTGAAACTATTTATCTGACAAGGGACTAATATCTAGAATATACAAGAAGCTCAAACAACTCAAATGCAAAAATAAATAATTAATTAAAAGTGGGCAAAGTGGGGCAGCACCTGTGGATCAGTGGGTAGGGCCCGGCATCATATACTGAGGGTGGCGGGTTGGAACCTGGCTCTGGTGAAACTGCAACAACAACAAAAAAATAGCCAGGTATTGTCATGGGTGCCTGTAGTCTCAGCTACTCAGGAGGCTGAGGCAAGAGAATTGCCTAAGCCCAGGAGTTGGAGGTTGCTGTGAGCTGTGATGCCACAGCACTCTACCCAGGGTGACAGCTTGAGGCTCTGTCTCTAAAAAAAAATGAGGGTGGTGCCTGTGGCTCAAAGGAATAGGGTGCTGGCCCATATGCTGGAGGTGGTGGGTTCAGACCCAGCCCCAGCCAAAAACTGCAAAAAAAAAAAAAAAAAAAGAAAAGAAAAAAGAAAGAAAGAAAGAAAAAGTGGGCAAAGAATTTCAAAAGAAGACATACAAATGGCCAACAGGTATATCGTCTGGGAACTGCAAATCAAAACCCTCTTTAAAATGGCTATTATCAAAAAGACAATAACCCAACAATATTGCTGGTATGCCAAGAAAAGAGAGCTCTCACACTTACATTTTTGGTGGACATGTATAGTAGTACAGCCAATATAGCATGCAGTATGGAGAATTTATAAAAAACTAAAATTTTTATTACAATGAGATCCAGCTCTCTCACTGCTGGGTATTTATCCCAATGAAAGCAACTCAGTAAATCAAAGAGATATCTATATCCCCATGTGTGTTTCAGCACTATTCACAATAGAAAAAAATATGGAATCAACCCATGTGTCTTCAGCAGATGAATGAATAAAGAAGTTTTGCGATTACTTTATTGTTTTTTTTCAGATCATTTATTGTTGAAATATAGTAATACATTTACAACAGCTAGAAATGCAATAAAGTACCTGGAGATAAACTTAACCCCTATAAAGAAAGCCATAAATAACAATTAAGGAATTGAAAGGGGACAGAAAAATGTGGAAAGCTCTTCCAGGCTCATGAATTAGAAGAATAAATATAGTTAAAAAGTCCATACTACCCAAAGCATCTACTGATTCAGCACAATCACCATAAAAATACCAATGACCAGTGAGAGTCTATCTTAGTTAATGGTGAAAGGTGTGGGTCCAGTTTCAGTCTTCTACAGGTTGCCAGCCAGTTCACCGAGCACCATTTGTTAAATAGGGAATTTTTTCCCCACTGAACATTTTTAATTGGCTTGTCAAAGATCAAATAATGGTAAGTAGCTGGATTCATCTATTAGTTCTCTATTCTGTTCCAGACATCTACTTCTCTTTTTTTGTGTCAGTACCATGCTGTTTAGATCACTATCGATTTATAGTATAGTCTGAGATCTGGTAGCATGATTTCTCCTGCTTTGTTTTTATTTCTGAGTAATGTCCACACCTTTCACCATTAACTAAGATAGACTCTCACTGGATCAAAGATTTAAACTTAAGACATGAAACTATAAAAATACTAGAAGAGAGTGCAGGGAAAACCCTTGAAGAAATCGGTCTGGGCGAGTATTTTATGAGGAGGACCCCCCAGGCAATTGAAGCAGCTTCAAAAATACACTACTGGACCATTGATGCCCCATGATCATATCAACATATACAGTTATGATTTAATAAAAAGAAATATATATATCCATTTACAAGGCAAAAATAAATAAATAAATAAATAAAAATAGGAAGCTGGTAATCTATAAGGGATGTGTGCAAGTCACATTACAATTAAAATGTCAAATAAAGAACTTTTGCAAAACCTTAAAAAAAAAAATATATATATATATATATATATATATATATATATACTATTGGGACCTGATCAAACTTAAAAGCTTCTGCACAGCCAAGAATACAGTAAGTAAAGCAAGCAAACAGCTCTCAGAATGGGAGAAGATATTTGCAGGTTATGTCTCTGACAAAGGTTAATAACGAGAATCCACAGAGAACTCAAATGTATAAGCAAGAAAAGAGCAAGTGATCCCATTGCAGGCTGGGCAAGGGACTTGAAGAGAAACTTCTCTGAAGAAGACAGGCACACGGCCTACGGACATATGAAAAAATGCTCATCATCTTTAATCATCAGAGAAATGCAAATCAAAACTACTTTGAGATATTACCTAACTCCAGTAAGATTAGCCTATATCACAAAATCCCAAGACCAGAGATGTTGGCGTGGATGTGGAGAAAAGGGAACACTTCTACACTGCTGGTGGGAATGCAAATTAATACATTCCTTTTGGAAAGATGTTTGGAGAACACTTAGAGATCTAAAAATAGATCTGCCATTCAATCCTATAATTCCTCTACTAGGCATATACCCAAAAGACCAAAAATCACATCATAACAAAGATATTTGCACCAGAATGTTTATTGCAGCCCAATTCATAATTGCTAAGTCATGGAAAAAGCCCATGTGCCCAAGTGCCCTTTGATCCACGAATGGATTAATAAATTGTGGTATATGTACATCATGGAATATTATGCAGCCTTAAACCTCTTTCATGTTTACATGGATGGAGCTGGAACATATTCTTCTTAGTAAAGTATCTCAAGAATGGAAGAAAAAGTATCCAATGTACTCAGCCCTACTATGAAACTAATTTAGGGTTTTCACATGAAAGCTATAACCCAGTTATAACCCAAGAATAGGGGGAAGGGGGAAAGGAAGGGGAGAGAGGGGGGTGGTGGGTGGAGGGAGGGTGATTGGTGGGATTACACCTGCGGTGCATCTTACAAGGGTATATGTGAAACTTAGTAAATGTAGAATGTAAATGTCTTAACACAATAACTAAGAAAATGCCAGGAAGGCTATGTTAACCAGTGTGATGAAAATGTGTCAAACGGTCTATAAACCAGTGTATGGTGCCCCATGATCGCATTAATGTTCACAGCTATAATTTAATAAAAAAAAAAAAAAGAGAGAAAAATACCAATGACTTTCTCACAGAAATAGAAAAAAAAATAATTCTAAAATTTATATAGAACCACCAAAAAACCCAAATAGTAAAAGCTATCCTGATTAAAGGGGACAAAAATGAAGGAATAACTTTACCTGCCTTCAAACTATATGATACAGCTATAGTAATTAAAACAGCATGGTATTGGCAGAGACCAATGGAACAAAATAGAGAATCCAGAAATGAATTCTCACATCTTTAGTGAACTTATCTTTGACAAAGGTGCCAAGAACAGACAGTGGGAAAAGGAGAGTCTCTTCAATAAATCTGAGGTAAATGAAATATTCTATCTCCAAAAGTGTCCAAAATTATTCAGATGAGTCAAAAACGGAAAGCAACACAAATGAATACACAAGTCAAATTGTGTGTATTCACCCAGTTGAATGCGTCCATTATAAAATGATTGAACTACTGATCCATAACACAATACAGGTATCTCAGTAACATTATGCTACATGAAAAAAGCCAGGAAGTAAGTGACCATCCACATGCACATACACAGAGACCAACTCCTCTATGGTTGTGGAAATAATTAGAGTGGTTGTTCCTTTGGACAGAGAATTGAATTGGAGTGGGACATAATGAAACTGCTTGCATTGATGACAGAGATACTCCATATTCTAAATAAGTGATCCTCGCAGGTGGAAAAATGTGTACAAATTTATCTTACTCTACTTATAAAATGTATTGAAGTCACTATATGTTAATTATTTTACAGTGTAGAAAGAGAAATTTCTTAAAAGAAAAAAAAACAGAAAATCAGAGAAAATTTCCAAAAATTATGATAGATATGGAGCCACAAATAAAAATAAATTTTAAAAACAGAAGAAGAGTACATTATCTTCAGAGGTAGAATAGTTTGACTGACAGCTGCCTTTGTAGCAGAAATTATGAAAATGAAGCATCAAAAGAGTGACATACTGACAGATTTAAACCTCTGAAAGAAAGCAAGTGGCCAGCTATTGTTCTAAAACAAGAGGCATTTAAAAAAATCCGTATGCAATTAAAATAAAAATTAATGAAAGCAAAACTGAGGAAGGAGAAGCACATTCCTGGATAAACCCTGAGGATACATATGGAAATAAAGAGCAATATGAAAATATAAATACATTTTGGCTATAGTTTACTCTTTTTTAAAATTTAAACACATAGCAACAATAAAGCAAGTGTTCAGGTAATTGAATTAATGGTTTTATTGTTTAGCATTATAAAATAAGGGAACACTGGCCCCAAAACAAATAGAAAATCTGAATACATTTATAACTCCTAACTAAATTTAATTAGTTACTAACTCCCCCCAAAGCAGACCCAGTGGCTTCAAAAAATTATGTTTTCCAAATACTTAATAGATGAAAAACATAAAACAAGGAAAAATTTTGAATTTCATAGTAATGCTTTTAATAAAATTCTCTACAAAATTTTCCAGAGAGAATTTTATAAAGGCAAAGCTTCCACAGCACTTGACGAACGTGATAAACATGTATAAATGCCTGGGAGGGACTTGCCAAGATGCTCAGATTTTTAGTAGGAGGGAAACTCCAATTAAATGAAAAGATTACAGCACTATATGTTCACCAGATTGGATAAAATGAAAAAATGACTGGCAAACTCTGGTGAAGATATGAGCACCTACCCTGTTTCCCTGAAAATAAGACAGTGTCTTATTTAAGGTGTGCTCCCAAAGATGCACTAGGTCTTATATTCAGGGGACGTTTTATCTTTCCTGTAAGTAGGTCTTATTTTCGGAGGATGTCTTATTTTCGGGGAAACAGGTAGAATATGTACACGCATGTAAAATGGCATAACGTCTTTAGAGAACTATCTTTCCAGCAGATATTAACTCTAAATAGACACATGCCAGTTACCTAATCATTATTCTCCTACTTATACAACCAAGAAAATTTTGTACCTTTCCACCAACAAAAGCATAGCACTTTGCACTAGATAAAAATAAGGACGGCCAGAGTGCCTGACGGCATCAGCATTTCTGTCAGTTGTAGAACTCAGAGTATGTCCTGTACTAGTTGTGGAGTATTCATACACACATATTGAAATATTTTTTTCTACACACAAAACTTTGGATGATTCTCCCAAACAAAATATTCGGCAAGCAAGGCCACATACAACAGAACTTCACAGAAGACAGGATTTTATATATATCAGCTCCCTAAACAGGTGAGATTGTCTTATCAGAAACCAGAAAAGTTCTCTTGCTTGAGTGGATATTGACTGGCAGAGGACAAAAAGAAAAATTCTGAGGTTATATTTTGTTTTTTTCTTTATTAATTTGAGTGTTGGTTACATAAGAATTTTTATTTTGTGAAAATTCATGGAAAACATGTAAGATTTTCTATATGTAGGTTGTATGCCATTACATACGCACTTTAAAAGCAATAGAGTTGTTTGCATTTATGAAATTCTTGTCAAAATTATTTATATTTAAATATGGTTTAAATATACACATATAGTTCTATCAGACAAAATTAAAGTGGTTCTTTATTAGACCCATTATTGATGCTTAGTCCTCAAACTTTTGAAACAGGGGGCCAGTTCACTGTGCCTCAGACCGTTGGAGGGCTGGACTATAGTTTAAAAAAAAACAAAAAAAAAAACTATGAACAAATTCCTGTGCACACTGCACATATCTTATTTTGAAGTAAAAAAACAAAATGGGAACAAATACAATCACACCACCTCATGGGGCACGCGGGCCGCAGTTTGAGGACCCTTGCAAGTTATTCTTTGAAATTATGTATTCCTTTAGTTTTTTATAACCCTTGTACAAATCATGAAGTTACTGTACTTTCTATTATATCAGATTCTATTCATAACACTTCCACACACCATGTAACCACGTCTACACAAAATAATTTTGAAAAATACACTCTACATCAGACAATGTCAATAGTTCAAACAAATACTTTCAACAAATTAGTTACTACATATTTAATTGCTTGTGGATTTATTTCTCATCACTCAGTAGATAATTCTTACAGCTTTTATAGTAAAAGCATATAAATCCTTAATAACTTTATTCTCTGGTTATAAAATAGTGAGCATTAAAACTTGCATAAAGCAGGCTATAATAAGGTTTTAGTGTTTTCAATATATTTCTGAGATTGAAGAAATTGGAAAATCAAGGTGAATGTAGTTATCTTTCATTTTAATATCTGAAAATATTGAATTTCTTTGAGAATAAAATTATTTTAAAGATTTATATTTTCATCACTATAATTTAATCATGTAACATTACCAAATCAAACACAAACATCCTCCAAATACCAACAGCAGTTATTTCTTTTTTTTTTTTTTTTTTGGCCGGGACTGGGTTTGGACCCGCCACCTCCAGCATATGGGACCGGCGCCCTACTCCTTGAGCCACAGGCACCACCCAAGCAGTTATTTCTTAACCACAGTCACGTGTTGCATGTTTACATGTGTGTATGTGTGCCTGTGTATGTTTGTGTGTGACAGTGAGGTGTGTACCTGTAGATGGGTAATCGGAATAGGGTCAAATAAATTCTCTCCAATCTCTAATCACCAGGACCACAAGCTTAAAAAGTTTTGCTAGTTTCTAATTTGACAAACATGGAATCATAATCTATGTGCTCTTTACCATATGAGTTTGCTGAATACTTCATGAGCATTGTAGAAGGTTCTGGTTTTTAGCAGTATTTTAGTCTTGGGAAAGTATCATATTCTTGGTATGAATACGTCACAGTTTATTTATCAATTCTCAAATATGATCTGCTCTTTTGCAACTTGTTTTTATTTTTTCTCATAATAATTTACCACAAACACTTTGGCATAGAAAGCCACTATGATTAACCTCACACATTTTACTGTCACACAATATTTTAATGACTGAAGTAGTGGTTTTCTCTTTTATTTCCTTTTCTTTGCACTTTTAATTATTTATGTATTTTTAAGGTAAGTTATTACAAGGTGGCAAATGCTGGAAAATAATTCCTTTCACAGAACTATAGCCACATATTCTCAGATATTGTATGTCTGAAGGTATTAACAAACACGACCATTGCATTAATTATACGCTTTAAAAATTATCAGGTATTTAAACAGTAAGTTACATAGTTTAAAAGACGTATATAATATTAAAATTTTGCTACACTTATTAGCATTTATTATTTTTACAGAATAGATTTGGAAGAGAAGATAAAAAAATCACACTACGCAAAAATATTTGGTAAAAAATACATACTCAGGGGGCGGCGCCTGTGGCTCAGTCGTTAGGGCTCCGGCCCCATATACCGAGGGTGGCGGGTTCAAACCCGGCCCTGGCCAAACTGCAACCAAAAAATAGCCGGGCGTTGTGGCGGGCGCCTGTAGTCCCAGCTACTTGGGAGGCTGAGGCAAGAGAATCGCTTAAGCCCAGGAGTTAGAGGTTGCGTGAGCTGTGTGACGCCACGGCACTCTACCAAGGGTCATAAAGTGAGACTCTGTCTCTACAAAAAAAAAAAAAAAAAAAAAAAAAATATATATATATATATATATATATATATACACACATACTCAGCATAGTAAAAACTGGCTTTTTAGAAATTTAATGATAATTGTTTCAGCTGCCATAAGAAAGCATCTCTATCTTTTAAGAAATATTTACTAGGTTAAAGAGCATATTTTGTGGATCTTACACAAGATAAAGGCAAAATTTTGCTCAAAGTATTTATTAGCCTCTATGTCATTTTAATGCTTTTTCTGTTAATTTGTGCCCCAGATTGCAAACATGACGCTGTTTTCCTCTGCAAACAGTAAAAACACATGCCTCTGTGCTACATGGACTTTGTATATATTTTCAAACAGATGTTGTAAATTTTTTAAATGGAAGCTCGCTAGCAGCACAAAGTTAGATCCCTGGGAAGATGTTACATGATCACCGTAAAACACAATAGAAATCCAACAACCCAATTGTTGCATCTCCCTAATTATTTACAGCTACGATAGTGGTACATATCAATGTGAAGTGAGCAAGGAACTAACAGACTACTTTCATGTTTTGAAATGAGATCTAGATTATTATTCAAAGTTCAGTGTTCTTAGGGTCTGAATCATTTATAATAATAAAACATGCAAGTTTTTTGCTGGTTATTCTGTCACCTAATATTGCTAAATTACTCACGCTATAGTCATAAGATTCCGGCATGGGGATACATTTGAAGAAGGCTCATGATTCAAAACTCAACTCATTTTCAGAGAAGTTCAACTGTTCTAATGGTAAGGACATTTTAAAAGCTAAAGAACAATAATTTCTTGCTAATTTTTACTCCACACTCTGCAATCCAAAACTTCTCTTCCTCACTGAGTCCCCATTTTCTCCAGAATTCATCGCCCCTGTACCTGTCCTCATGGTCCATGGCCAACTGTGATCCCCTAGTACATCCTCCATATTCTTGCTTCCGTGGAGATGATTTCAGCTGTGTTGTTAATCTGGCAACATTTATCAGTGTTTAGACCATACTACGCTTCCCTTTTCTGACCACAAATCTATTAGGGAAATTTTAGAGGGCCTGAAGGGACACAACTGTCGCAGAGTTTTCACTCTACGAAAATAATGACTGTGAACTTCAGATGGGCACTCAAAACTACCTCAGTAATCTTTTAATTCAATTTTCTGTTTCCTGAGTCAATTAATTTTCTTCCCTTCACATTTTGGTTTCTACCCTCAAAACTTCTACCATCCCTTTAAGTAGATGACTTTATCAGATGTTTAATTTGTGAAATACAAGAAGTACAATAAAAACTTCCTCTTTTTCCCATAATCAATTTACAAAACCACCTGCATCATTATCCATATTCTTTTATTATTCCCTAGTTACTCTGGAATAAAAGTACATTTTTTGTTATATGGATAGATTTTTTATATTGTTTTTCATGGCTATAAGCGTGCTCATCATCTGAAGAGTACCCTCCCCCATCTTGATTTCAAATAATTTTTTTACTTCTTGTTGTGCCTGTGTGGGTCCATCAACTAGTTCCAAATTCTTAGAGAGTTGCTGGGGTTTTTGTTTTTCCATTTTTGAAATACTTCATTAGAATAATGGTCCCCAGATCCACCCAAATTGCTCCAAAGACATTAGTTCATTTTTTTTATTAAATCATAGCTGTGTGTATTAATGCGAACATGGGGCACCATACACTAGTTTCATAGAATGTTTGACACATTTTCATCACTCTGGTTAACATAGCATTCCTGGCATTTTCTTAGTTATTGTGCTAAGACATTCCACATTTACTAAGTTTCACATGTACCCTTGTAAGATGCACCGCAGGTGTAATCCCACCAATCCTCCCTCCCTTTGCCCCCCTCCCCCCTCCCTCCCCTCTCTTTCCTCCTCCCCCCTATTCTTAGGTTGTAACTGGGTTATAGCTTTTATGTGAAAGCCATAAATTAGTTTCATAGTAGGGCTGAGTACATTGGATACTTTTTCTTCCATTCTTGGGATACTTTACTAAGAAGAAGATGTTCCAGCTCCATCCATGTAAACATGAAAGAGGTAAAGTCTCCATCTTTCTTTAAGGCTGCATAATATTTCATGGTGTACATATACCACAATTTATTAATCCATTCGTGGATCAATGGGCACTTGGGCTTTTTCCATGACTTAGCAATTATGAATAGGGCTGCAATAAACATTCTGGTACAAATATCTTTGTTGTGACGTGATTTTTGGTCTTCTGGGCATATGTCTAGTAGAGGAATTGTAGGTTTGAATGGCAGATCTATTTTTAGATCTCTAAGTGTTCTCCATACATCTTTCCAAAAGGAATGTATTAATTTGCATTCCCACCGGCAGTGTAGAAGTGTTCCCTTTTCTCCACATTTCATTTTATGGCTGAGAGGAGTCCATTGTACGCTCATACACCATTTATACTCAGATACCACTTTTTGTTAACCTACTTGTAAACCAATGGGCTCTTAGGTTGAATTCTGCTTCAATTAACATTTGAGTGTGGGTGTCTTTTTGATAAAATGACTTGACTTTTTTTTTCCTTTCGTAGAGACCCAGTAGTACAATTGCTAAATGAAATGGTAGGTCTGCTTTCAGTTCTTTGCGAAATCTCTATGTGGTTTTCCATAGAGGCTGCACTAATTTACAGTCTCACCAATAGTGTACAAGTGTTAAGTGTTTCTTCATCTCTGCATCCACACCAGTAGCTACTGTTTTTGGAAAGCCCTTCTTAACAGGGGTAAGGTGATATAGCTCATTATGGTATTAACTGACATTCCCATGATGATTAGTGACATTGAACATTTTTCCATATATTTGTTGGCTATTTGTCTGTGTTTAAAAAACTTCTGATCATGTCTTTTGTCCACTTTGAAATTTTTTATTATTTTGATGATTTGTTTGAGATTTTAGTAGATATCAGCCCTTTCTTGGATGACTAGTTTGTTAATATTTTCTCCCATCCTGTATGTGTGCTTTGCGTCGACAACAGCTCCCTTGCTCCTAGATTATCCTCATCACAATGGGACCAGACTTTAGGGATATTCATGGTTTAAAACCTAAACGAAATCAAACCCTTTCACAATCCCATGTTATGGGATCTATTGCTCTCTTTCTATCCTTTTTTTTTTGTAATCTATGGCAAAACTTCTTTGAACAAGACTTGAAAAGGGATATTCATACTTCCTCTCTGCCTGTTTACTGTGGACCTAATTTAATCTCAATTCCATCCACACCCTTCACTGCAACTGCTACTTCATGGTCCTTGACAGTCTCTTTGTAGCCATAGACAATAGCACCTCCTTCTCCTCGTTTTAGTAGAAGGTTTAGTATCCATTTTTTCCTCCCCCCTTAAAATAAACCCTCTCTTAGTTCTTGAAGCAGCCCTCCCTTTAGAGCTTCCTACTTTATAGTCTGATGGTTCTCAGACTCCTTTACCAATTCTGTGCTGTACTCATTCTCTAAATGTAGGATACAGAATCTTGTCTTTTCACTTTTTAGTTTTGTAAGTCATCAAGTCCTATAAAATTAGACATCTAATCTAGGCTCTGATTGCCCTATGGTTTTCTATAGTGCTGACTTGTTAACCCAGCTCTAGCTTCCTATGCCAAACCAGCTTTTTAACATACATAGATGTTTAAGAAGAATGTCTGCATCCGAGAATTTAAGGCATAGCTCTTGAGGCTCCTTGCCTTTAATCTAATCTTCTACTCATTTTACCATGCTAGCAAATGTCCTCATTATCAACCCATTTATTTAGCAAAAACTTTGGAGTCTATTTAATTTCTCTGTCCCTCAATCTCATTTTCAACTTCATCAACTAATCCTAACTGTTCTTGCTCAGAATAAATCTCAGATTTATTCACTTGTCATCCAAAATGATGCCAGCACCTTATTAAATTCACCGTTACTTTGAAACTATCTATCACAATCACTTTGTAACTCACTCCTGTTTTTCACTTTTGATACACATCAGTCCATACTATACACAAAATACAGGATTTTTAAAAACACACTTGGTTCTATTATATCATTTCTTAAAACCATCTAGGTCCTTTACCATGATTTTGTAAGTTCTTCTTTATTTGATCCTTTCCTAAACTTGTAATCTTAACTCTTTTGTTACTCCTGTACACTAAGATCTAGATCCTGATTGGATTTCTAGAATGAATTATTCAATGAATTACACAATGGCTTTCTAGACTCAAAGCCTATGTGTTTACTATTTTTCTTGCCTAAAATGCTCTTCCCAGACTTGATTTCATTTGTTCTCAAGAAATGGTTCAAAATATACCTTCTTATAGAGTCCTTTTCTGATCGTTCAAACTATATTTCTTCCTTTCAGTCACTGTTTTGGTCATCTTTCTACTTATTTAATTCATAATAATTATTCTCATCTTAACATACAATGTTCTATGATTTAAGTTACATAATATTGGATTTCAGCTTTTCCTTATTCTCTTATATTTCCCTAGAATTTTATGTCTCATAGTAGATATTCCATGAAGATTTAATATTGAAGAATGATATAACTGACTTAATGATATTTGTAATTAGCTATTGCCATTAAGTCTCTAGAGATATAGGAAATTAGACTTTTAGGTGAAGCTTAAGTTTTCCTAATTCAGAAGACTGGGAGGATAAGAAAGATTCACCCTTTATGCAGTTTGGGAGGGTATATATATTTTATGCTGACCAAGAGGGGTAAAAAATGGAATAATTAAACTCTAAAGAAAGTAAGTTTTGTGACTTCTCCGGTATCTGGAAGGAAAGTCCTAAAATCTTGATCAATGAATTGTGACTGGAGGCGCTCAGTTCCTAAGTCTTTGATAACTACATTGAAGATGATGAACATTATAATAAGTGAACAAATGAAAAAAATTAGAACGTGAAGATCGCTTCTGGAGATTTAGATGAAACTTGTAGTCTCACCAAGAGGAGAGACTGGTCAGAAAAAGACTCCAGAACTTTGTTAGTGATATACAGTCTTCCTGTTCAGAGCTGGACAGGTACACACTCCCACCAACGTGATTTTCTAGGCCTGGGCAAACAGGCTTTTTCCAAATGCCATTCTTTGTACTCAAGCAGAGTCAGAAACAAGCAGCCTGATTAGTAAGTTTCTCATCTGGGCAGTCCCTCCTGGCCTGGAAAGTAAACACCCTGCTGTCTCACCTGGGACAGGGACTGTAAGGACCTCATTCATTTGCTAATTTTAGCATTATATTTTTCCTGCATGTCAGCCCTTGGCCAATTGTGACATGGTCTGGACATAAACATGCATTCCCAAGAACCCCCGCTCATAGGCAGTATATGAATTCCTACACAAAAGGCACACAGGGGCTCCCCGTATCTCAGCTCTCCTGACAGAGGTTATGTTGACCTTCTTCCTCTTATCTACTTCATTCTCCATCAATAAAATCTGTCCTTTCACTTATCTGAGTGGTCTGTGGTTTCATTCTTCAAATCTCAATCAAAAGGGTCTAACACAGAAAATCTGCCAACATGTGGTAGAATAGCAGTTTTGATTTGCTATACAAATAAGTGAATTAAAATTAGATTAAAACTGTGTGTCAAATTAGGGTGCATTTTGTATTTTTCAAGGAGACAACAAAAAAGCTGAAAACTAAACAATGGATGGCATAAAAAATATTAATATGCTTTTTAGCATCACTTGTGCAGCTCATGATGATGAGTTTTCTGAAACAAACAAAATAACTCCTGTCTTGAGAGTGTATGTAGACATTGTTGAAGTTGAAGAAACCATTATTTGGAAATGGAAAAAAAATTCTTTGTAAAATAGTTTAAATTGTATCAATTTTTACCTTTCTTCCATAAAGGAAGAAAGAAATAGTTCTTTCTTACTTTTAGTCTCATGAGAATGACTTTTTTAACTTTTAAAAACATTTTGAAATATTAAATGGGTGCAAAGATTTTTGTTGAGTGGATGGATACCTTTTATAACGTAGGGGCTCAAATCGGGGCTTTTAGTCTGCTCTTCCTCCAAATAGTCTTCATTATTATTATTTATTTTATTTTTTTAGCTATTGGGTACCATTCCTGCAGCAATGGCAGTACTAGTTGTATAGCATTAGTTTATTTAATCTTGAGATAAAATACAACTCCAATCAATGTAAATTTTTTTTACATATAGTCTGTTGAATGCCATGGCTTTTGGCTACTTAATGTTTTATTATCAAATTCTGGAAGATATTTTTAGACAGAAAAAATAAAATGTTTATCTTAGCAAAATATTTTATTATTTATTATATTATATTTATTTATTTATTTTGCAGTTTTTGGCCGGGGCTGAGTTTGGACCCACCACCTCCAGTGTATGGGGCTGTCACCCTACTTCTTTGAGCCGCAGGTGCCTCCCTATTTTATAATTTTTTAGCAAAAAATTTAAAAAATATTTTCTTCACATTTATGAGGGGATTATCATACCAATTATTATTTAAAAATGTTTTAATGCAGTTTATATTATCACATCAACTGTCATCAGAATTTCTTTTAGAAAGAGAAATCTTTTTCCAAACAAGATATTCTTTGAGGTGGGGAAGGTGGAGAGAAGGGAGTGGTGAATTACTATAAGGAAGGAAGAGAGAATGTAAAATGAGGAGTAATTAGCAATTTTTCTCTGAATGACACTTCCCATTTCCTCCAACAGGTAAGTTTTTGCCCCACCTCTCCCTCCTCCCTTTTTGATTTTCAGTGACCATTACATCTCTTTGTGTCTGTGTATGTCCATCAATTAGTTCCCAATTATTGGAGAATAAATGCTGTGTTTGTTTCTTCACTTCTGAGATATTTCATATAGGATGATGCTCTCCAGTTCCATCCAAGTTGCTGCAAAAGACATTATTTTATTTGTTTTGTATGGCTTAGTGGGATTCTACAATTTATATATCAGTACATATCACATACCACATTTTCTTTATCCACTCATGACTCGATGGCTACTGGGGTTGATTCCACATCTTTGAAATGTGTGAATTGTGTTGCAACAAACATTTGAGTGAAGATTTCTTTTTGATAAAATGACTTATTTTCCTTTGAAAAAATACTAAGTAATGGAATTTCTTGGGTGAATGGTAAGTCTACATTTATTTCTTTGAGGATCTTCACACTGCTTTTCATAGAGCATGGGCTATAATTTGTAGCACCACCTATAGTGCATAAAATGTTACTTTCTCTCTGCATCTACACCACCATCTATTGGCCTGTTTTGTTTTGTTTTGTTTTTGTGTTTTTTAATAATGGCTGAGAATTACTTATTCTATGTTTCATTCTGTGAGACACAGGAGTGAATGCCAAACACATGTATTGAAGGAGCTAAGGAAATTTCACCCCAAAATGTGACTCCTTGATATAAAAAATGCTTTCAATTAAATATCATTCACCATTTGAGATCAGGAAACACTAGAAGGGCTCTCCTTGTTATCTCATTATAACACAGGAAAGAAAATCAATAACATAAGTAGATCTGACTAAAATCATTTTAAACATAGCATCTGTCTCGGGATAATTTACAAGTAAGTCTATACCTTCATCTATCCAGTCTCCTAGCAACCACTTTGCCCCATACTCCACTTTGAAAAGGTGTGTATAAAAATATGTGACTACCATTCAGATACTGGATAATCACTCCTGTGATTCTCCTTAGGTGCATGGTATTTGGAAATAATTCTTTTATTGATCTGCCTTAATTGTGAGGATGTGATCTTTCAGAGAACTTTCAGGAAAAAGGGGAAGTTTCCCCTCACCTTTAGAGTATAAAGTCACAAAAGCATTCTGTTAGCAGAGGAAGATCCGGATGGAGTGGAACAGTCTGTCCTTCCAGAGTCTATGAAGGCAAAGGATGTGTGGAGGTTTCCCATAGACCACGAAAAATAAAGCCAGTCAAGACCTCGCTTAAAAGGAAATCTCTAGTGTGAAAGATGAATCAAGGGATTTTGCACTATGTTGAAAAGACTATATTGTATCAATTGAATTTTTTTGCAGTTTTGTCAAAATAAATTGGCGATTTATATGTCTAGCTATTTTTGGATTCTATTCAGTTTTGTTGACCTATTTTGACTATTTTATAAACAATTCAAGACTACCTTTATTATTGTAGCTTTATAATCTTGAAGTCCTCTAAATACATTCCTTCTCTTTTTTTTCTTCTTTTTCCAAGCTGTTTTCTCTATGATTTTCTTAAAAGAAGAAAGAGAGGGAAAGAGAGACATGGAGGAAAGGTGAAGGGGGAAGATGAGCCAGGTGAAGAAAAAAGAAGAATCAGAAAAAGAAAAAGGATCTCATTAATGTTCTTTGATAATGTGCTGACTCTTTAAAACAAATTTTTTAAATTGATTATTAAATTAATATTGAGGGTTTTCTGTCACAAGAACAGAATTTTGTTTTCACTTATTTGTGTCTTTTTAAATTCCTCAATATTTTTTAACATGAGACAAATATTTTGTAATAGCTCTAATCATAAATCTCTTTAGTAAGTCTATAATATGATGTAATTTTAAATGGCATAGTTATCTAATTTCAATATTTAATTGATTATAGGTAATATGTACAAGATATTTATCAATTTTTACATGCTTAAATTGCAGCTTTTTATTTAATTTTTTTAGCCTATTTCATCAATATTTATTCTGATCTTTATTTCGTTCTACTTTCCTTGAGTTTCATTTGTTCTCCGTATACTGTTTTAAATGGAAAGCTAATGTCATTGACTTGAAAACTATCTTCCCTTTCTGTATAAATTAAAAGTTATACATTTGTTTACGCAGATTTTATAGTAACTTATAAGTTTTGATGCCCAGCATTTTTCTTTTATTTAGTTTAAAATATATTTTACTTCTTTGATTTCTTCTTTGAACTGTTTAATGATTTTTACAAAATATTCCAAATATATTAGATTTTCCAGAAATATTTCAGTGATTTTTTACTAATTTAATGGTCAGACAGCACACATTGTGTAATTTGAACACTGTTAAATTTGTTTTGTGGTTACAAATATGGTTCATTTTGGTAAATATTCCATATGTTCTATACGAGTATGTGTTCTGCTATTGTTGAGTAAAGAATCTATAAATATCAATTAGTTCAAGTTGCTTTATCATGTTTTCAAGTCTTCGGTAGGGTTACTTATATTCTATCACACCTATTTATTTTGAAGAGGAATATTGAAATCTTTACTAAAATTATGTACTTGTCTGTTTTTCCTTGAAATTCTATTAATTTTTTGCCTCAAAATGTTTTGCCTCAAAATCAATAGATCAAAAGACTTGATTTTTTTAATCTTCTATTATCTTTTAATTTTAATTTTATTTTGAGGTAGCATCTCACTCAGACCCCCTGGGGCTGAGTGCCATGGCATAGCTCACAGGAACCTCAAACTCTTTGGCTCAAGCAATTCTCTTGCCTGAGCCTCCTGAGTAGCAGGGACTACAGCCACCTGCCACAAGGCCAGGCTATTTTTTTTTTTTTTTTTTTTGAGGCAGGTATCACTCTTCCTCAGGTTGGTTTAGAACTCCTGAGCTCAGGTAATCCACCCACTTGGGCCTCCCAGAGTACTGTGATTACAGGCATGAGCCACTGCTCCAGCTTATCTTCTACATACAAGACCATTGTGACCCCTTGAATTTATACCTTCATCACTGTGAAATGAGCCTTTAGTTTTTTGGAAATACTCTTTTCTCAGAAATCTAATATCTCTTACATTAGCATATCGCCACTCCAGCATTTTTGTAGTTACCATTGTTTAGCTTTTTTTGTTCTTTCATATTAATCCATTTTACTTTTTTATATTTAAAAGGAACATCTTGAAGACAGACCTTACTTTTAAGTTATTAAAAGTATTAATTACTTTTTCATCAAATCTGGCAATCTCATGATTTATTTATTCATTTTAAAATTTTAATTACTATGGGTACATCAGAGTAGTACATGTTTATGTGGCAATCTCTCCATTGAGATGTTTAGAATTTTTCTTTCTTATGCCTGATGGACTACTCTAACATTTATCGCTGTGTTCATATTTGGTGATAATTTTTTTCAGCCTTGTTTTTCAGAAAAATTCTTTATTGGGCTATCTCACCTACTCTATATCACAAGAGGGATCACTCACAACTCTCTTTGGAAGTGCTCTAAACTTTCTCTTTGTTCTTTCTCAGTAAAATTTCTCTTTTACATGGAAAAAAGTCTTTATTTAACCTTCTTTTAATTTTTTTAACCTTCTTTTTATTTTATTATTATTTTTTAACCTCTTTTAAAAATACATTTTTGCATAGTTTTTTTTTTAGTATAACATGTCCAACTTTATTATTTAGTCATTTTTCTCTAATATTCTCTTTGAGTTTTTCTATTTGTAGACCTTCATTTTTGGTACTCTTTTCTTTTGAAATGTCTACTGTGCTGTTGGTATCATCTACTGTACAACCAAACCGACATTATGTTTTCTTCTCTAGAAACTTCTCTAGAAGTTTATTTTATGTCTTTTAAAATATCTTCCATGTCCATACGTAAAATTATCATTCTTCCTTCTTTTGTACATATGCAGTACAGTTAAAATAATTATTTATCCTGGTCAACTACTTACACCATCTGTATTATTTCTCAATTTTTGTTATTTGATTTTTTCCTCATTATGAGTTGTATTTTTTTTTGCCTCTATGAAAACCGAATATTTTTTATTGGATGTCAAACATTTTAATTTTTTGTTAGTTGGATATTTTTATTACTATAGATATTTTTGAGATTTTCTTTGAGAGGATTTTAATAAGCTACTTGTAAATAATTTGGTTATTTTTTATCTTGTTTTCAGGTTTAACTAGATGGGACCAGAATAAGATTTGATTTAACTTTAATTTTGTCCTCATTACTAAGGAAAAAAAAACCTACTTTGGTGGTCCAGTAAATTACAGAGATTTCCACTCTTATGAGAACATGACTTCTTATAGGACTTAAGTGAACACCTGTGCCATTATGTCTAATCTTCTAGAGGGTTCCTTGGCCTCAAGTAGTTTCCCTCATGTACATATACTGATTGTTGCCTGTATGAAGACTCGGAGGCTCTTCTGCAAATATCTAGAATCTCACTTCATGCAGCTCTCTCCTTTCTGATACCCTGCCTGGAGAATTCTAGCCTTACTCTCCCCAGACCCTCAGTTCTGTATCTTCACCTCAGGGACTCTGTCAGGCTCTTCCAAGATTCCCCATCTTTGCACCCCAGCCTCATAACTTTCTCCTGCAGGGAGCTGTGACAAACATAGGGTTTGTTTATCTTTTCCTCATCTCTCAGACATCACTTGCATTTATTGGGATGGCCCACATCTGACATATTTTTTTGATAATTTTTTTGTTGCCTCAGGTGGAAAGATATATTTAGTTCCTGCTTTCTGTCTTTGACAAAAGCAGAAATTCTAATCTGAGTTTACCTTCATATTGAATAAGATGAATTTGAGGCTACGGAAAAAGTGTGAGTTTACCAGGGAGTTGAGGACTTCAGAAGAACTCATCTGGGCCTGGAGGCTGCATTAGTAACAAATGGGCAAAGGAAACTATTTAGACCCAGCAAGCACTGCCTAAGTCTTGAAACTGATAAAACACAGATTGTGTCTATCCTTATAAATCTTGTCCTAAAAATGCTTAAAACATACACTGACTGTGATATATTATTAAAAACAGATCACATAGGAAACATGGAAATGTAACAGAAAATAATATTTGGAAAACATGCTTTTTCTTTCCCCAAGAGTAAAAAGTGTATAGAAGATGCATAGTTGCTCTTGAAAAGTGGCTGAAAGAAATTCTGTAAAGGAAATTCTCTTTGAAAACTGTCTGCAGTGTTACCTGTTTTATTACTGACAATATGTATGCAATAGAGAAAAAAAAGAACAGAAGATTTTTTAAACTAAAAGGTATATTATTTTTTTCTCTTATGGATTAATCCAGTATGATCACAAATTGACTAATATTTGAAAGACAACAGAGTAAATAGATGGTCTCAACAACGTGACATTTCCCGTTATATCATGTTGTGTCGGCCATTTTTCTTTTTTCCAGAAAAAGACATGGAAAACTTTATTGTTGAAGAATGTCTTCTTCAGATTTTGTTCCTCAGTAGATTACTCACAGGGCCTCATAAAAAAGTTGACATTGGGCCCCTTTGGGCTGTGTAAAGAATTTGTAGTAGCCAGAGGTCATGAAGCCTTTGAGGTTCTGAAAACCCCTTGCGGTAGCAAACGATCTATATCCACCTGCTACATCTTTGCTCATCTAAAAACAACGAGATTTTCTGAGTCTAGTCTACAAGTATTACAGTTGTGTCGATGGCAGATATTTCTTTTATACTTTATATGCAGGTGGTTTAATAATAATTTGGTGGCATGTAAAGCCAAAGTAGGTTTTGATAATTTTCAATTGAATTATAAAATACTCTATGGGTTTCTATGATTTTCTGTTGCTAGCTTGAAGGGGACTTTTTTACCTTTAAATTATATCCTCCAAAAAATTTCACACACCAAATATCTTGATGTTATGCCAATATAAATGTGGGATAAATATATGCCTAGGTTAATATTATTTATGTTTTGTAAAAGTAAGTAGATGAATAGATGAATTTTTAAACTTTTGAAAAAGGTAGGAAAGAGGCTATTTAAAACAGCATTTGGGCTGTTTCTAGAGAAGTATTGTTTGACAAAATAATTTAAACGTTATGTTTTCTTTGCTCTAATTCTTTTATGTTCAGAAATATGGTAGAAATGTGTACTAAAACACAATTTACTACATAAAGAGAGTAAAAAAATCCCCAAAAGATAACCCACTCAGATAAACATCTTGCCCCGTCACACATGACTGCATTCCTTACAGTGGGAATAGCTGCATATCACTAAATTCTAATATTTGATCAATAATTTAACTCTGTAGGGTGTAAATGGTATTTGGCCATTAACCAAGTTATATTTGTTATAAAAACAAATCACATTTAGTAGCCAAACTCCAAATGATTTCTTCCATGTATGTTTATGCTAACATATTTGATAGTTCAATTCTAATACTACAGAATAGTTTACTTAAATAAAGCTACCAAACTCACTTTTCCCTTATTTTACTTTATGAAATTGTCCCCTTGTTTTTATATTTTAATTTTAAAACCCATCTTTGCTTATTCTTTTTTTACTTATTTATTTATTTATTTATTTATTTATTTTATTGTTAAATCAGAGCTGTGTACATTAGTGCCATCAAGGGGTACAATGTGCTGGTTTCATATACAATCTGAAATATTCTCATCAAACTGTTCAATGTACCCTTCATGGCATTTTCTTAGTTATTGTATGTAGACATTTGTATTCTGCCTTTAGTAAGTTTCGCCTGTACCCATTCTAAGATGCACCATAGGTGTGGCCCCACCCATTACCCTCCCTCCACCCAAACCTCCCCCCTCCCTTCCCCTTCCTTGGCCCTTTCCTCATAGTCTTGTGATATAGTTGGGTTATACCCTTCATGTGAAAGCTAAAATTTAGCTTCATAGTAGGGCTAAGTACATTGGATACTTTTTCTTCCATTCCTGAGATACTTTGCTAAGAAGAATATGTTCCAACTCCATCCATGTAAACATGAAAGAAGTAAAGTCTCTATCTTTCTTTAAGGCTGCAGAATATTCCATGGTATACATGTACCACAGTTTGCTAGTCCATTCGTGGGTCGATGGGCACTTGTGCTTCTCCATGACTTAGCAATTATGAATTGGGCTGCAATAAACATTCTGGTACAGATGTCTTTGTTATATTGTAATTTTTGGTCTTCTGGGTATAAATCTAGTAAAGGAATTATAGGATCAAATGGCAGTTCTATTTTTAGGTATTCTCCAAACATCCTTCCAGAAGGAACGTATTAGTGTGCATTCCCACTAGCAGTGTAGAAATGTGCCCTTTTTTCCACATCGACACCAACATCTCTGGTTTTGGGATTTTGTTATGCGGGCTACTCTTATTGGGGTTAGGTGATATCTCAAAGTAGTTTTGATGTGCATTTCTCTGATGATTAAGGATGATGAGCTTTTTTTCATGTGTTTGTAAATCGTGAGTCTGTCTTCTTTAGAGAAGTTTATTTTCAAGTCCCTTGCCCACCTTGAGATGGGATCACGTGTTCTTTTCCTGCAAATATGTTTGAGTTCTCTGTGTATTCTAGTTATTAGACCTTTATCGGAGGTATAACCTGCAAATATTTTCTCCCATTCTGAGGCCTGTCTGCTTGCTTTACTTACTATGCTCTTGGCTGTGCAGAAGCTTTTTAGTTTGATCAGGTCCAAGTGGTTTATTTTTGATACTGCTTCAATTGCCTGGGGACTCATCCTCATAAAATATTCACCCAGGCCGATTCCTTCAAGAGTTTTCCCTGCACTTTCTTCAAGTATTTTTATAGTTTCATGTCTTAAGTTTAAATCTTTTATCCAGTGAGAGTCTATCTTAGTTAATGGTGAAAGGTGTGGGTCCAGTTTCAATCTCCTACAGGTTGCCAGCCAGTTCACCTAGCACCGTTTGTTAAATAGGGAATCATTTCCCCACTGAATGTTTTTAATTGGCTTGTCAAAGATCAAATAACGGTAAGTAGCTGGATTCATCACTTGGTTCTCTATTCTGTTCCAGACATCTACTTCTCTGTTTTTGTGCCAATACCATGCTATTTTGATCACTATCAATTTATAGTACAGTCTCAGGTCTGGTAGCGTGATTCCTCCTGCTGTGTTTTTATTGCTGAGTAATGTTTTGGCTATTTGAGGTTTTTTCTGATTCCATATAAAAGTATTATTTTTTCAAGATCTTTAAAATATGGCAATGGAGCTTAATAGAAATTGCATTAAAATTATATATTGCTTTGCGTAGTGTACACATTTTAACAATGTTGATTCTTCCCAGCCATGAGCATGGTATGTTTTTCCATTTGTTAACATCTTTAGCTATTTCTTTTCTTAAAGTTTTGTAGTTCTCTTTGTAGAGATCTTTCATGTCCTTTGTTAGGTATACTCCCAAATATTTCATTTTCTTTGTCACTACTGTGAAAGGAATAGAATCCTTGACTGTTTTTTTGGCTTGGTTAGTGTTGGTATATATAAAGGCTACAGATTTATGGGTGTTTTTGTTTGTAGCCTGAGACATTGCTGTATTCCTTGATCACTTCTAGAAGTTTTGTAGTGTAATCCCTAGTGTTTTCAAATGTACAATCACATCATCTGCGGAGAGTGAAAGTTTGATCTCTTCTGACCCTATGTGGATACCCTTGATTGCCTTTTCTTCCCTAATTGCAGTGGCTAGAACTTCCATTACAATGTTACAGAGCAGTGGAGACAATGGGCAACCTTGCCTGGTTCCTGATCTAAATGGAAATGATTTCAATTTAACTCCATTCAATACGATATTGGCTGTGGGTTTGCTGTAGATGGCCTCTTTTAGTTTAAGAAATGTCCCTTCTATACCAATTTTCTTAAGTGTTCTGATCATGAAAGGATGCTGGATATAATCAAAAGCTTTTTCTGACTAATTGAAAGAATCATGTGGTCCTCATTTTTTAGTTTGTTTATGTGCTGAATTACATTTATAGATTTACAGATATTGAACCAACCTTGAGACCCTGGGATAAATCCCACTTGGTCATGGTGTATAATTTTTTTGATGTGTTGTTGGATTCTGTTTGTTAGGATCTTATTGAGTGTTTTAGCATCAATATTCATTAGTGATATTGGTCTATAGTTTCCTTTTCTTGTTGGGTCTTTCCCTGGTTTGGGGATCAAGGTGATGTTTGCTTCGTAGAATGTGTTGGGTAATATTCCTTTTTTTCCCCTATATTTTGGAAGGGGTTTAGTAATATAAGTACTAGTTCTTTAAAGGTTTGGTAGAATTCTGATGTAAAGTTGTCTGGTCCTGGGCTTTTCTTTTTAGGGAGATTTTGTATAGTTGATACTATTTCAGAACTTGATATAGGCCTGTTCAACATTCCCACTTCATTCTGGCTAAGTCTTGGTAGGTGGTGTACTTTCAGGTATTGGTCGATTTCTTTTAGATTTTCATATTTGTGAGAGTAGAGTTTTTTGTAGTATTTGTTAAGGATTTTTTTAATTTCGGAGGGGTCTGTCCTTATTTCATCATTACCATTTCTGATTGATGAAATTAGAGATTTTACTATTTTTTTCCTGGTTAGGTTGGCCAAAGGTTTATCTATTTTATTGATCTTTTCAAAAAACCAACTTGTGGATTTATTGACCCGTTGTATAATTCTTTTGTTTTCAATTTCCTTTAATTCTGGTCTGATTTTGGTTATTTCTTTTCTTCTGCTGGGTTTGGGGTTGGAGTGTTCTTCCTTTTCCAGTTGCTTGAGATGTCCCATTAAGTTATTAATTTCCTCTATTTCTGTTTTCTTGAGGAAGGCTTGCAGTGCTATAAATTTCACTTTTAGGATTGCCTTTGCAGTATCCCAGAGGTTCTGGTAATTCGTGTGTGCCTCGTTGTTTTGTTCCAAAAATTTTGTGATTTCCTTCTTAATCTTGTCTATAACCCATCCTTCCTTCAGCCTAAGGTTGTTTAGCTTCCATTTTTTTATGGATATGCAGATTCCTGTTGTTATTGAGTTCAACTTTTATTTCATGATGGTCTGAGAAGATGCAAGGAATAATTTCTATTATTTTAAATTTGCTGAGGTTAGATTTGTGGCCTAGGATGTGGTCGATTTTGGAGTATGTTCCGTGGGCTGATGAGAAGAATGTGTATTCAGTTTTGTTGGGATGAAATGTTCTGTAGATGTCTGTTAAGTACAGATGTTGAATGGTTAAGTTTAAATCTAAAATGTCTTTGCTTAGCTTCTTTTTGGAGGATCTATCCAGCACTATAAATGGATGTCAAAATCTCCAACTACTATGGAACTAGCGGGAATAAAGTTGCTCATGTCTGTTGGAGTTTCTCTTATAAATCGAGGTGCATTCTGGTTGGGTGCATAAATATTAATAATTGAAATCTCCTCATATTGAGTATTACCTTTAACAAATATGAAGTGTCCATCCTTATCCTTCCTTATTTCATTTGGTTTAAAACCTATTGCATATGTGAATAGGATTGCAATGCCTGCTTTTTTCTGCTTTCCGTTTGCCTGGAGTATAGATGACCACTCCTTGTCTTTTAATGTAAGATGCAATTCTTGTATGCAGCAGGTACCTGTCTTGAGTTTTTGTATCCACTCAACCAACCTGTGCCTCTTTAGAGGACAGTTTAAACCATTCACATTAATTGAGAATATTGATAAGCCTTTCTGGGGTCTGGTGGACATTTTTAATCCTTTTGCGACTGTGGAAGTTGGAATTTGATTAAAATTTTCTGGGTGGGTACTTTTGTGGTGGAGGATTATGCTGGTATTTATGGAGGATAGGTCTGAGACTATCCTGGAGAGCTGGTTTAGTTATGGCAAATTTCTTCAACATGTGAATGTCATTGAAGTATTTAATTTCTCCGTCATAAATGAAACTCAGTTTGGCTGGGTACAGGATCCTGGGTTGAAGGTTATTTTGTTTTAGGAGATTAAAAGTCGATGACTACCCTCTTTTAGCTTGAAAGATTTCATCAGACAGATCTGCAGTTATTCTAATATTCTTACCTTTGTAGGTGATGGTTTTCTTTCATCTGGCTGCTTTCAGAATTTTCTTCTACATATTAACTTTAGTGAAATTGATCATGATGTGTCTGGGGGATGTCTTATTTTGGTTGAGTCGTGCTAGAGTTGGGAAACTGTCTGCTATCTGAATTTCAGAATCTCTTGGCATGTTTGGAAAGTTCTCCTTCATAATCTCATGGAGAAGAGACTCTGTGCCGTGTGAAGTTACTTTGTCATTTTTGGGGATCCCTATAAGACAAATATTGCTTTTCTTCGAATTATCCCAGAGCACTCTGAGAGAGTGATCTGTTTTTGGCCTCCATGTGTCTTCCTCTTTGAGAGTTTGGGAGCATTTGAAAGCTTTGTCTTCAATGTCTGAAATCCTGTCTTCTTCTTGGTCCATTCTGTTATTGAGGGATTCTACTGTGTTTCTCAGATCTTTGAGGGCTGCAATTTCTTGTGTCAATGTATCAAAATCTTTGGTCATTTGGTCTTTGAATTCATTGAATTCTTGATATATCTTTTGGGTTACTGCTTGGAATTCTAATTCGATCTTATTTGCTATCCAGATTCTCAGTTCGATTTCTGACATCTCAGATATTTGTTTTTGCATGGGGTCTTGTGCTGTGTCTGCCCCATTGATCCTTGGGGGAGTTGATCTACTCTGATTATTCATATTGCCAGAGTTTTTCTGTTGATTTTGCCTCATGATTGTTTTTCACCATTGCCTCTGGCCGTCCTCAGAGTTGGGGAGGTGTCTCTCCAAGATTAGACCCCAGCAGGATCACTCTATTGTTGCTGGATCCTTGTAGGGAGTGACCCTGTGTAGTTCCTCTGGGGCTTCCCCAGCCAGGGAGTTCTGGTTGTGGAAGCAGCTCCAGAGTGTGACACACCCAGATCCAGCAACCTGGCAGGAAGTGGTGAGCAAGGTTCTGGGAGTGCCTCATGCCCAGTCACTTTGGCACAGAGAGCCCAAGGCTCGAGCAGTCTCTGGGCAGGACAAGGGCTCTGTGCAGAGGCAGGGAGGATTCTGGAGGGCATGCGGCTACCAGAGTCCCTGGCCATATGAGTGGGCCAGTGTGGAGGCTGGGAGGGTATAGGAGGGAGGAGACAGTGTTGCGCAGCTCCCACAGTTCCTGGTCAGGGCATTCGGATGCTCTGCTGGTGTGGTTTGCGGGTCGGGGGTCGTGGCACGGCTCTTATGGAGGTCCAAGTGGTGCCAAGCCCACGAGTTTGAGGTTGCTATGAGCTGTGATGCCACGGCACTCTACTCAGGGCAACAGCCCGAGGCTCCAGTGCTTCAAAACCAGTCTCACTCTGCCCCTGAGGGTTAAGGCAGCTCAGTCCCTGCCTTTAGGCTGCTCAGTTGATAGGTTATTAGCTCCCACCCTATCCTTGTTCTGCGACCCTGAGAGTGGATCTTGCCAAGGCAGTTTTCTCACAATAGCTCCCTGTGGCCCGCAGCTGAACACTATTAGCTCCTTCTGGCTCAGCAGCTCAGTCTGGGGCCATAGACAATGCCCAAAATTCTCCGCACTCCTGCTCAAGCTCTCCCCAAGGCAATTCAACTGAGTGCCAAGTCCAAAAACACCAAAATAGTTCACAGGTAAGGCCTTTCTGGTTTGCTGTCTCACTGCTGCTTGTACTTACAGTTGGCAGTGGGATTAGGTTGATCGAACACATGCAACCACTTGCCAGTTTTCCACTGTTTTTGTCCTCCTCTTTGGATCCAGAAGTCCCTTGCTGATTCCTTGTGTCCTCAAAGGGATGTTATAGGCAGATCACACCAGCCAGAGATGCCTGGAGTCTTATCTCCCCAGACTCACCGTGCCCTGTTGCAGGGAAGCTGTTACTCAGCCGCCATCTTGGATTGTTCTCCCTGCTTATCCTTACGCACTTGTCAGTTAATTATTTTTAACATCTTATGTACATTTTCTAAAATACATGCATCTTAATCCATAGCTCTTCTTTAGTCTGATTATAATAGCATCTATCAACCATATAACAGGAACAACAGATTCATTATTACCTCTCCTTCATTCTAAAGCAAATTGGCTCTGATCCATGCACACTGCATAATTTCCAGCTGTCCACACAGTTTGATTCATTGATTCACTCGCTACCCATTCATTCATCAAACATTTATATTTAGAACCTACTTATTCTCCTTGTTAGGAGACTTGATTGTTAAAATTGAAATCTAATAAAATAAGGTAAACATTACCTTTGCTTTCTCATCATTTTTTAATTTCCTGAAATAGGTCTGACATTTTTTAGAAATATGTGCTAAAGTAAAGTTTATTTTATCAGAGAAAAAAAGTTACTCATGATGAGAACATATGAAATACATTTTAATACTGTTAAAATTTATATTTCGAGAGCCATTGCCCAATCAAAATTTATGCAACCCAAACAGATAGAGAAGTGATATTCTTTACCACTATACCTCTATCCATTAAGAGTAATGCATACTGAGATTGACCAGAAGAGCGGCCTTCAAATAGGAGGAGGTACCTTAGTTGAATACACTATCCATACACGATTAAAAGTTGGTTATATTTGTTGACCAATAGCTATACAAAACTTAAAAACTTTTAAAAAGTTTCTTGAGCTAAGTACTATTCTTAACCATAATTTTTTAAATGAGCAGAGCAAGACTCAAAACAGTTAAGAAGCTTTCCCCTTCATGCACAGTAAGCAAGTGCTCAGATTTGAATCATTTCATACAAGAGCCTCTACTCTTAATCAATTTACTGTATTAACTCTTTAATCTTTTGAGGGTTCCCAGAATCTCAAAATATTGCTTTATAGCTTTGGTGGTAAGTTTTTGATGATATTTCCTTATGAATTTGAGCCAAATCTCTTAAGGTCTCACTGTTTTATGCTCATATGAACGTTGCAAATTCTTTCACTGACTTTTGTTACTAATGCCTCCTCTCTTTGCCTTTTAGGATTAGCAAACTAACCAGAAAGCTAGGATTTCAGCAGTTCAGGGATTCTTACCCAAACTCAGAGAACAAGTCAGTGTTGGTGACAGTATAGCAGAATTCTTTGTAAAAATAGATTCTTAAAGAAATACATTGAAAAGGTTTTCATTGTTATTTCAGAAAATAAAAGTCTGATCCTTAAAGAAGTAGGGCTTAGTAAATATTACAGATTTATTTTCACTAGTAGTAAGAGAGAACTCAAACAACTAATAATTTTTGGTTAATCTGTTCTTTTATTTCTTTAAAGAGCCCCTGTAAAATATTAGAATACAGAGCCTTCTTTTTCTTCATATTTAAGATTACAACAACTTATCCACATGGACCCTGGCAGAAGCCTACATGCTATTTCTTTACATTTCCGCATAAGGTAAGACACCGCTCTGTGTATCCGGGTTTGGAAAAGCCTTAGTTATCAATAATTTCCTGAAGTAATTTTAAAATCAAGACTCCCATTAACCTGACGTTATATAACTATTGATCTTCTTTAATATTTGTCTAGAAAATATTTTATTTTCAGTCTAGGGAATATATTATTTACCTCTATTCTATCAACCTCTTTGCCATGCCATTTTGATAGGCCTATTCCATTCTGTATCCTTAAGTATTTTCTCCACATAAAACTTTGTAATATAACAATCATGATATTATAAATATTTAAGAAAATTACATTATCTGATACAAAGATAATAAACATATTTGGTCAGATTACTCCTACTTCCCTTTATCCAGTAACAAATTCATTAACTGTCTTCATTTTGAGGGGACATCCTATTTTTCCATTTATTTTTTATTTGTAAATGTTCATGGAGTGCAAGTGCAGTTACGCTACATGAATATATTGCATTGTGGTGAAGTCAGGGCCTTCAGTGCAAAGGACACTGAAGCAACACACTTTGCACGTGTCAAGCAACCCCCCCATCCAGCTCCCTTCCACCACCCTACCCTTCTGAATCTCCATCATCCATCATTCCACATTCTGATGTATTTGTACATATTTTTATTGTAAATATGATGCCTATACATTAAAGCAAATTTTAGATAATTAAAAATAAATAATAAAATATCACTCAGCCACAACCACAAATAATATTTCAGAATATAAGTTTAAAATTTTCCAAGGCATATTTTAACACAGCTTAACTTTTATAATCCTGTAATTACATACACTCATAAATACATTTTAATCATAAAATTGCAAATTATTCCTGTGTCACCTTATAGAATAGGTGTATATGAATTTAAATGTTCTTGTATTTCAAATAACACTATTAACGTTTTAACAATATTTATTCTGCCAATCCATGAGCATGATAAATTTTTCCATTTGTTTATATCCTCTGCAATTATCTTCCTCAATAATCATAGTTCTCCTTGTAGAGGCCTTTTACTTCCTTTGTTAAATATATTCATAGGCATTTTATTTTCTTTGCTGCTATTGTGAAGGGTATAGAGTCTTTGATTCTCAGCTTGACTGTTGCTGGTATATAGGAATGTTATGGATTTGTGAATATTGATTTTGTAATTTGATACTTTGTTGAATTTATTTATCAATTCCAGGAGTCTCTTGACAGACTCTTTGAGGTTTTCTGGGTCATGATGGTCACCTTTGAAATATTCTTCTTGGGAAGCTGTGCACCAACACCAGTGTCTACTTCATCCTTCAAAGCAATTTTTCTAGGATGAGTAACAGACATAAATGTCTGGTCTTTTGAGATCAAATAGTCAGAAAAAAGGGATAGTTTGGTCTTTTTTTTCCCAATTTGAATACCCTTAATTTCCTTCCCTTGTGTGATTGTTCTGGCTAGAACTTCCAGCACTTGTGTTGAATAGAAGTGGTGACAGTAGGCAACCCTGTCTTGTTCCATGTCTAAGTGGGAGTGCCTTCCATTTCCTGTTGGCTGTGGGTTTGTCCAGAAGGGAAAAAATCCTTTTATCATAAGGACACTTGTACTAGACTGTTTATTGCAGCTCAATTTACAATCGCCAAAATGTGGAAACACCTTAAATGCCCACCAACCCAGGAATGCTTTAACAAGCTGTGGTATATGTGTACCATGGAATACTATTCAGCTATTAAAAAAAATGGAGACTTTACATCCTTCGTATTAACCTGGATGGAAGTGGAAGTTTAACTATTTTTTAAAAGCTCTTATCATAAAAGGGTGTTGTATTTTGTTAAATGCTTTCTCTTTGTCTACTGAGATGGTCTTATGATCTTTATTTTTGCTTCTATTTATCCAGTGAGTCACATTTATACATTTGTGTATGTTAAACCATCCTAGCATTCCAGGGATGAAACCCACTTGGTTATAGTGGATTACTTTTTAATGTGCTGTTGAATTCAGTTTTCTAGAATTTCATTGAGAATCTTTGCATCTATATTCATAAGGGATATTGTTGTGTAGTTTTCTTCTTTGGTTGTGTCCTTTTCTGGCTTTAGTTTCAAGGTGGTACTGGCTTCATGGAATGAATTGGGGAGGAATCTTTCCTTCCTGATATTATAAAAAATTTCTACAATATACTTACTGGTTCCCCTTTCCAGGTCTATTAAATTTTGGATGTAATACCATCTGGCCCAGGGCTTGTTTTTGTTGAAAGGTTTTTATTGCTAACTCAACTTTGTTACATGATATTGATCTGTTTAGGAGTTCTGCTTTTTCCTGATTGGGCTTAGGGAAGTCTTGTCCATTTCTTCAACATTTTCTAGCTTATGTGCATAGAGGTTTTTATAGTATTCAGAGATAATGTTTTACATTTCTGTTGCACCACTAGAATAAGGAGCCATGTGAACATCCACAATTTTATTAATTTATTTGCACCTTGTAGGTCCATTCCATACCTGAATATATGTTTCCAATATGGAATGTTTAGCTGCAGTGCCTTCCTGACTTTATCACTCAATGAATCTGATAATATAAATGTCATTAAGAACAGTTTTGTACTCTTTGTTTGGGTATTCAGTTACCATGAAGGCTCTGCAGAATCATAAGAATATTTTTTTAAACAAAAGGACGTGTTCTTGTTTTATTTTGTTTTGTTTGTGGCATTATGATCCTACTTAAATTCTTAGGAAACCATGCTGAGAACTTTCTACTGGGCTGTCATAGATTCCAACAACAGTAGGCTACAATTTCACATTTCTTCTATGAATGGTGACTTTTGGGACATACTGTAATTGTTTTATTGGTATTTCTTCACTTTCTTTACATATCATTACTACCTTGTAACCTAACTTTTACCTACCTGTATACAGATATATAATAAGATGTAAGGTATTATATATAATAAGATATAAGATATTATATATTACATACATAATAAGATATTATATATAATATCTTAACTTACCAGGTTCCATCCTTTGTAATTGTGAAGATATCATTAGTAAGATTATCTCCATCTGTAACATAGTTAGCAAAGGAGCAACCATTTTCATCTAATAGATGTGTTCTGTAGTCCTACAAGCCTATTGCAAGTGTCTGCATTTCTGCCATTCTCTTAGATACTTTTTTTTAGTCTAGGTTTTCCAGGAATTCAAGGCTAAAACAACAGCTTATTGAAGATAGTTTATTTGGCAGTAATCTTATATGCCCAAGTGAGCTACATAGGTAGCAAAACAGAAGAGGGAAAGCCAATGAAAGTATACTTCACTAAATTGTCTGCTGCTGCCCACTATTGGTGCTCAGTTACCTAGGATGTTTTCAAAGAGCCTTATGCAGTGGTTTTAAGAACTAGCTGCTGGGAAAACAAAAATAAATGTCCATCCATTTTCTCCCACCTGCATTTCTTTAGTCTGTCCAAATGCAGCATTAATTCACTGACTTCTGGATTGCTCTTGACTGAAGAAACAATATTCCCTCAGACATCCCATGACTCCAAGTCAGTCAACAAGAGCAATGAACGTCAGATTGCACTATGTGAATTGGGTCAAAGTCAACATAGAACGTAGAACAGGCCTAGATATAAGGTAACATTGATGCGGTATGTGAGAAGTGACAAAGTCATCTTGTTATCTTTATTTTCTCTTCACTCATGAAGGCCATAATAGATATACCAATTACAACTCTTCTTTCAAATTTTGTTTTCCTCCTCCTTTTTAAGTTCAAATGATTATAATTTTCACTGTTTAGCTTTTTTTCAGTTGTCATTTAAGAAAAACATCAGTATTTTCCATTAAATGTTTAATGGAATCCAACAATTCAAAGTGGCATGTACAAAAAAGTTTTAAATGATACATACATATTATAATATACGTGTATGTTTGACACTATGAAAATTGTGAGATACACAAAAATTAAGAAATGTAAAGGCATTTGATTACTATATTTTCTCAAAATAATAGCCATGCACTTTCTCTATGCACTTATTCTATGCACTTTTTCATTCTCGTAAATCACTTTTGAAAACGCTCTTTCCAGTCATTTTCTTCAAGCAGTGAAAGCTCACTTTCATAGGCATGAACAGCTTCTTCAGGCCTGGAAAACCTTTTGCACATGTAATTTTTTACTGTATGGAACAGGAAATAATCACATGGGGCCAACTCAGTACTACAGGGTGGATGAGTCTTTAAGTTTATCCTCCACGGACACTAGGAACTTAATGGTGATGTTGGCTGTGTGGATGGATGCATTGTCAAGCAGCAAGATGGGCCCATGCTCTTCTGTCCCTGGCAAGCACTGGTGAAGCTGCCCAGAACTTTTGATAGGCACACTCTTATGTGACACTGAGCAGTCGCAGTCCTTCATTTCCCCAGAGAAATGTTTACATGAATATGACCGATTTTGGAAACATTTTTGATTATTTGTCACAGTGTGAGGTACCCATGGGGATGAAACTTTATTGACTCAAAGATAATCATGCAGGATTTGGGACTCGCACACTGCCAGCAAATCAATCTGTGGAGCCGCTTCAATGTCTCTAAGTGTCACTCGATTGTTTGAGTGAACCATGTTTTCCATAACAGGGAGCTTTTCCTCAGTCACTGCGGTCACCGGAAGCCCATTTCTCTCCTTGTCTTTCAGTAAAGTTCAGCCTTTTGTAAATTCTTGAAATCACCCAAAAATTGTCTCATGGGAAGAAGTAAGGTTCCCAAAAGCCTACAGCAAATGATCCAGGCTGTGAGACCTGTTTAACACACTTTTAAAATCATAGAAAATCATGAAATCATGGTGTGAAAGTGTTACCTTCCCAGGACATAACCCATGCTGGCTTAGTGCTGCAGGAATGGAAACAAATGAACCTCCCGGCAACACCAATAAGCTAAGGGAGTTCAACTTGCCTGGGTGGATCAGAAAGGGTGGAGCTGTCGACTGTATTTCTTGGAAGTGAAATAATGGATCATAACATATCTGTTTAAAAATTTTTGTATATTTTCCATGTATTCAAATCCCTGCTGGTAGATCTTGCTAGCTAGTTATTGTTCTGCTAGCACATGTGGCTTATACACATTAATCAATACATTTTGAGCTAGTTGGAGCTCTTCTGTTCTTCTTTCTTTCATAAGAGCTGCAAGGACTCAATAATTCTCATTTCTATTTGCCTTCTGTCACTCCAGATGGTCATTCCTATGTCATAAGATTAAACATTTCCTATTGACAATCAATCCTCAGTCAGTCTTCATTACAACCCCCTCCAGTAGGTGGGACAGTTTTAATACTTTCATTTCATAAATAAGACAATTATTATTCAAAAGAGGTAAATAACATGTATGGTGTCGAATTATAAATTAGCTATGTAACCAAATGAAAAATATTATTTTTATTGGTTTTTAAAAAAGTCAAATATTGTCTTATTTTAAGGCAATTTTATATACGACTCTATAGCTAAAATTGAAATCCATTTTAAGTGTACAAAAAGGGAAATAAAATGAAGTTATTACTTCTGTGATTTAGTTTCCTCATTTGTGTGCAAAGTGGAGAAAATGAGACAGCTTCATTAGATGATCTCCTAGATTCATTTCAAATCTAATGTTCTATAATTCTAAATATACCCTGCCCTTGTTATTACAAAGACTCTGTTTTCTCTGATATCAACCCTGAGAGTGTAGTCCATGATATTTTTGATGAAAATATTAGGAATGAACTCTAATTATCCTAAGCAAGGGATGAGTGGCAGAAGATTTATTTTTAGCATATTAGTTTATCCTTATCAAACAAGATGGCAGGAATCAGAGCTAAGCCTCACCAGGAACAGGGATCAGGAACTTTGGAATCAGACAATGAGGCTGCCCTCTCTTAGTTCTGGGCCACACTTTCTCCTTCCCATGCATTTCTCCACACACGTACCTCATGTTTCTCCTTTGATACATTGATTATTTTGGAAATTAACATGCTTACAGCCAATTAGCCAACTCAGCTCAGTTTTGTCATACTTACCAGTTTAAGCGCATTATAGGGATGTACTTAATTTACTCTTTATTAATTCCCAATTTATGGAAAATAGCTTAGGATTGGTCTGACTTCAACCATATAGCTATAACCAATTTGACTGTAGAAGGGGCCAATCTTGTAAGCTTTCTATTAAAAGCTTGAAGAACATGGGCAGAGAAGACACTCCAAAACAAGTCTTGTAAAAACGAAAAAGATGAGATTATTTCAATAGCCAAATACAAGGATTGTTAAGATTTTTGTATCTTCCAGACAATAGAAACATCACAATGTCAGAGAAAACCCTTTATGATACTCTTTTTCTGTGGGTAGAAATCAATTCTTTTTGATGACATTTTCTCTATTTGAATGGTGAATTATGTGTCCATATTTGTTCTATTTATCTACAGAAGAAATACCTCTTATAAGAAATCATTCCAGATAATTATAAACATGTGCACTAGACAGTTTGAAAACCTCAATATCTTTAACTAATTAAATGTATTAAATGTCTCTTTGATATAGCCAAAGCCAGGGGCTCATGATGGTGCTGATGACCTGTGAAATCTAAGCAGCTTAGTTCTAAGAGCATGAATGGGAAGCATGAAAGCATAAAATAAACTCAGCTATTCTTTTTGACATGTAAGGTTTACTGTAGCAAAGTTGAAATATAATAGTTGCAAACAAAATTTCTGTATAGAATTTTTAAACTCAGAGTGATATGAAATTCCACTAAGTATATGTGCCATGAATTCCCTGAAACAAATGCAGAGAATGGAGATGGTAATAGACACTTAAGTGCATGCTATTAAAACAAAGAAAATGGAGAAAAGTAAGGAATTCTCAAAAAAGAGATATTATATCCAATTTACCATTGCAGTATTTCATATATATATCACCCATTTGGGTAATTGCATGAGATATTATTACCACAAAATATTGTAAGTGTAATAGTCTAGATTATGTTCAAGCAATTTTCCCTTTCTTTTCCTAACCTACTGACTATTGGCTTCTAATCTTTATTTCTCAGCAAATGGAAAAATCGATTTCTACAACATCTGTATAGAAGTGGCAAAAAGAATAACTGAAATTTTAAAATTAAGATTATGTTTGAGGGAGACAGAAAAGATCCATAAAATATTTTTTAAAGAAACTGAGCTAAATGATCATTTTTAGGTACTTTTTTAGTTTCTCATTCCAATGTTTTTTGGAAAAACTTGATACATTAGGAATAAAGAATACCTTATGGTGACAAAAATATGTAGAGTATATGATAACTCCAGAAGAAAATGAAACCTACTTGGGAAAACATGAAATTCTAAAAGAAATGTTGTGTCTCCCAATTTCAAATGTCAAATATAGCACACAGCCATGGCATTCTTCAATTTCTCAAGCATGGCTACATATGCAATTTGAATTCTCAGTTGTAGCAGCACCAAGAAGAAGTTAGGGTAGATAAGAAAACTGAGATCAGAGGAGCTGTGTCATTGTCACATTTTTAGGGTTCATGTCACTGTTACAGTATCCCAAGTTATTACTTCTTTTTTTTTTTTTGGTAGAGACAGAGTTTTACTTTATCGCCCTTGGTAGAGTGCCGTGGCGTCACACAGCTCACAGCAACCTCCAACTCCTGGGCTTAGGCGATTGTCCTGCCTCAGCCTCCCAAGTAGCTGGGACTACAGGTGCCCGCCACAACACCCAGCTATTTTTTTGTTGCAGTTTGGCCGGGGCTGGGTTTGAACCCGCCACCCTCTGTATATGGGGCCAGCGCCCTCCTCACTGAGCCATAGGTGCCGCCCAAGTTATTACTTCTTGAAGTGACAAATAAAATTAATATTTTGACACTTATCCTTCTTTCTTATTAAAATCAACAGCTTAATGTGAAGGGAGAATTGCAAATATTTTCATTAAGCATTGTTCAAAAAGAAGTGAATATTGTTGACTTTATTGATGTTTTTGGGGAGTAAATCAACTTATGGATATTAGTTGAGTTTTGATGCTATATTACTATTAATATTCTAAGTATTATCTAATGATTAATATTATATAAATGTTATGTGTATGGATATATATATATATATATATATATAGAGAGAGAGAGAGAGAGTGAGAGAAACTAGAGAAAACTATCTTTTGGATAAAGAGATATTAGTAGGCAAAGAGAGGTCATTGCTATCTCAAAAGCTGGTGGATGGTCATAAGCAGTCAGTTGGGGAATACATGGTGTGCTGGTTAGAAAGTCCAGTGCAATCTCCATGAATTTAATCTCTAAAGAAACCATGAGTATGCTCTTCAAAATTTCCAGCATGTGAAAGTGTCCTTGATTTATTCAAAAGATAAGTACCAAAAAAAAAAAAAAGACAAAAAACTAAATTGATAGCTCTTTTCTTTGTCCTGCGATGTCTGCACTCTGATCAATCTTGGAGGAACTAAAACCAACAGATAGAAGGTAGGTGGTGGAGGTGGGGAGGGGTGAGTGGAGGAAGACATTATGCTCTCTCTCAATGAGCCACAGATCAGATGTGGCTGATTGGGGTTGATGGTGGGAGGAAGGAGGAGAGTAGTACTTTGAATTTGAGGAGAGATTAAAATCGATCATGAGATTGGATGATGTACTTTAATATTTGAAAATAAGTCCACATTCTAATAGAGGAAAGTGATATAATGGTTTGTGTTATATACCCAGGATATCAAACAAGGGTAAGGACAAGAACGAAGACAGCATGTTTGAAAGTAATGATATAAATAAATACTAAATAGAAGTGTTGTTCTTAGCAATACTGCAGAGTTCAGTCCATGCAGTCAATTTGGACTCAACTTAAAAACACCTGAATAGGCATAATATTCACATTCTAAATGTTTTCTTTTCTGTTTGAAACTGAGACTTTGTGTCTTACTTAGCATTTATTATTAAGGGTAAAAAAAGAATCCTTTTAGAGATATTTACATTATTTCAAATATATATATTTTTAGATGCTCTGTGATTTGTGATAGGATTACATCCTAATGAACCTATGGTAAATTGAAAATATCAGTAGTCAAAAATGCTTTTAACACGGCTAACATACCCAACACCATAGCTTAGCCTAGCCTACCTTAAACGCGCTCTGAACATTTATATCATCTACAGTTGAGCAAAAGCATTTACCACAAAACCCTTTTTATAATAAAGTACTGAATATCTTATGTAATTTTTTTAAATACGGTACTGAATGTATGAAGCAAAATAGTTACGTAGGTACTCAAAATGCAATCTCTGCTGAATGCATGTTACTATTACACCATCATTATATCAAAACAACAAAACATCTTATGTCAAACCATCATGAGTAGGAATACAAATATGCATGCTACATTGGGGAAATATAATTATTAAATTAGCCTTAAACCAGAATGTGATGTGCATGTCCATCTAGTAAGAGATTTAAAGGACAGGAAAAAAAACTCTCCCTTTTTATATAACCAAGTAGGTACAACCAGTTCTATCTCAAGATAACAATCATTAGTCCTAAAGAAAGAGATCTAGAGAGCACTATTCACCACTGTATTACACTAAACTTTCAAAACATAAATCTTTTTCTGACGTTCTGCTACTTTGCAACAAATCCAATATTTCAAATAAAAGAGGTAATGTATCATGCCAGTTAAAAGTACCATTTGTAAGTCAGATAAATAAAGTGTAAATACCAGCTCCAGTGCTTAATTGATAAGTGATATTTGCAAGTGACAACTTATCTGTGACAGTTTTCTTGTTTATTATTGATGAATAAAGATAATAATCACGCACTATGTATGAGATTTAAATTTTACTGAAATATTATTTTGAAGGGCCAGGTGCAGTGGTTCACACCTGCAATCCCAGCACTCGGGAAGGCGGAGGTGGGTGAATTGCCTGAGGTCACAAGTTTGAGACTAGCCTGAGCAAAAGGGAGATCCCACCTCTAAAAATAGCCAGGTGTTGTAGCAAGCATCTGTGTCCCAGCTACTCATGGGGCTGAGACCAGAGATTTGCTTGAGCCCAAGAATTTGAGATTGCTGTGAGCTATGATGCCATAGCACTCTACTGAGGGCCCAAAGTGAGACTCTGTCTAAAAAAAGGAAAAAAAAAAAAAGAAAGAAAAATTATTTTGAGTTACACCATATTTAGATTTTGTTTTATGTCCTAAGAACATAGCAGTAGATAATACAGTCAATAAATCCATCCTCAGTGGAGTTTGTATTCTACTGTGGAGAGACAGGCAATAAACACCAATAGCCAGAAATTTTATTTTTCATATAGTTATAGGTAGTATGGAGAAATATAATGTAAATGTCAGTTATCCTGCTTCCAACTAATCTTATCATTGCCTAACTGGCTCAAGAATGAGGTGACCATGACAGCAATATAGATTAGGCATGGCAAGTGTATATGGCATATCCACTCACCAGGGCAGAACTGGGGATCGTCACTCATGAGCACCAACATGCTCAAAGCAGAAACCCAAACTTTGCCTCTTACATGACACAGTCCCCTGGGATGGGTAGCTGGCTCCACTGATGTAAGAAGCAACATGTTGACTCACTAGAGTCGACACTTATCCTGGATATGGGCAGAATTCTGGACTACCTTCCCTCTCTGCATTGCTTCTGCCAATATATCTATGAACTTCTAAAATAACATACTCATCATTTTAACATTAAACACAGCATCAATTTCAAACAAGCAAATAATTTTCTAGCAAATGAATTTTGGCAATGAGTCCAGGTCCCTGGGATTCAATGGCTATATGTATTCACCATTATCTTGAAGTTGCTATCTTGATAAAACAGTCAAATGATCTTGTGAATTCTTACTTATGGTTATATCTGGGTTGCAAATCCTTGCACAACTGAGGTAATATTCTCCAAACTGTGATATATGCTCTAAATAAGCAGTCTATATGAGGAGTCTGTGAATCAAAGGGTGAAAATGAGAATTACCTCTTTTCACCATTATCACAAGGGATCCATTAGAAAAAAAAAAATAGCTTTCTGTCCCCATAAGTTAAAGTTGTAATTATCTAGCAGTCTTAAATGTAAAGAAGGAATACTTACACAAGTGACAAAATAATAACTCTATTGACCTAGAAGTAGAGACTGTAACCTGATGACTTTTAGTTCCTCATGTGAATATGAATGGGCAATGAAGATGGTTACAGTACTGGCTGAGTAACTGATCCTGACAACCACGGGAACTACACAACAGGGTTAAGAATAAAGGTTATGGGGGGGGAAGCAGAAAGAGGGACGGAGGGAGGGGGGTGGGGCCTTGGTGTGTGTCACACTTTATGGGGGCAAGACATGATTGCAAGAGGGACTTTACCTAACAATTGCAATCAGTGTAACCTGGCTTATTGTACCCTCAATGAATGCCCAACAATAAAAAAAAAAAAAAGAATAATACATCTGGAACACAGGTGATCCCCTGAAAAAAAATCCTCTTAATACTTCAAAATCTGCAATTAGTCAATGGAAAATTTGTATCTTGTTAGGTGGAAGGATGTCTTTGTTTTATTGGAAATTATCAGGCTTAAAATGAGAAAATAGTTGGCTAAAGAGTGAAGAAGTTAAGCAATGATGGCTTTTCTTTGATGCTCCTATGTTGAGAATTAGGACCAACAGTAGTAAAGAAACAGGTCTTAAAGTTAAACCCAGTAGAATATTCAAATGATAATCCAAAATTCACAAATTCTATATTTGAAAAATTTCTGACTCACATAAATTTATTTGTAAGTCCAAAATCAATACTCTAAATGCCTTCAGGGTCACTCACAGATATGAACAGAATGGTAAAAATTAAATCACTTGACATTTACCTTCCTAGCTGAGTTTAAGAAAGGTGATGCTTTGTTTTTTGTTTTAGATGTCGTACTATGAGAAGGAGTTTTTTTCTTGGTCAATTTAAGGCCATTTTATACACATTTTTGTGATCTGTGTTGGTGATTTCACTGAATACAGTGGTCTCTGAGCACAGTGCTGTGATTCTATTTAATGTTCCTGATCACAGGAGGCTATGATCAGTCTTATTAAAAATGTACAAGGATTTCAAAAAAATTTTTTTATTTTTAATAGTCTATGTAAATAACAGTTGTATATATTTACAGGGTTCATGTGATATTTTGACACAGGAATACAATGTGTATTAATCAAATTAGGGTGTTTGGAGTATACCTCCCCTCTGGCATTTATGATTTCCTAGTTAGTAACATTCCATTTTCACTATTTTAGTTATTTTTAAGTATATCCTAACTTTGTTGTGCTATCAAATATTGTTCATTCTAACTATCTAACTATATTTTTACACCCATTAACCATCCCTAGTTTATAGCTTCCCTCCTTCACCCCTATCCTTCCAAATCTAGGGTAACCATCATTCTACTCTTAGTCTCCATGATCAATTGTTTTAATATTTAGCTCCCTTTGGGCAGTTCCTCTGGCTCAGTGGGTGAGGCTCTGGCCCCATATACTGAGAGTGGCAGGTTCGAATGCGTCCCCAGCCAAACTGTGACAAAAAAATAGCCGGGCGTGTGGCAGGCGCCTGTAGTCCCAGCTCCTCTGGAGGCTGAGGCAAGATAATTGCGTAAGCCCAGGAGTTGAAGGTTACTGTGAACTGTGACACTACAGCACTCTACTGTTCAGTGCTTGGCTGCACTTAATATATGAGTTTTTTATTTGTTTGTTTTCTTAATAGTGGTTTTTAAAATTTTTATGGATTTAGTGGAAACAAGTTGAATTCCACCACATGTATACAGAGGGTGCCCAAAATGTATACATTTTAAGAAAGGAAAAAAACTGTGTTAAATTTGTAATACTCAATATATATGATAACAAAAGACGAATACACGTCACGTTTGACTTCTGCAATTACAAGGGGTACTCAAAGCAGTTACCATCACTGTCCAGACACTTCTGATTATGATGAACTACTGCTTGAGCAACGCTGACCAAAGTGTCCACTTGTATCACTTCCCATGCAGTTTCTTCCCAAAGTACCAGCAAGGTAGCTGGCCTGTTTTCTACAGAACGGCACCATTCTACAGAACGGCACCAACATCTGTTGTTTTGTGACTTTTTGATAATGTCTATTCTTTCAGAGTAAGATGGTGTGTCATTGTGGTTTTCATCTGTAAGGAATTTTGGGCTTCTTTGTCTCTCCTCAGCTGAGTGCCACTCCAGCTACTTTAGCTCAAACTCAGCCCAAGGTTGGCCCACTGACCAGCTATAAACTCCTAAAGTGGAACCAAAAGTCTATGAACTAAGAGGCAAGACCCCTTCTAGGAATACAGTATGGGCAAGATGCTGGGGAGGATCTACCCACTTGTGTCTTGGAGTCACAGCAGTTCATAGCAGGGGAGTGGGAATTGCCCCAGTTACACATAGGACAGCATGGGCTCCCTTATCCCTTCTCAGCTAGATTGGGCTATAGTTACAGTCAGCCCTAATTCAGCTTGAGGGTACATTGCTGCTTGACTTTAAACTCCCAAAATGGTACCCTAGGCCCATGGACAAAGAAGGTGGGGTCCTTCTCAGTCTGCTTTCCCAGAAACTGTAGGAAGTCTATTTGCTCAAGACTTAGTCCATAGCAGAGGGCTGCAGAATGGTGGGCACCATTTCAGATACATGCTGAGAAGTTTGTCTTCCCTACTTTTCCCCTAGGCATGCAGGGGCTGCAGCCTAACCAACTCAAACACAACCTGAGGCAGGGCACAATCTAGCGTGACGCTTTCTAAATGACACGTTGGGCTTGAGACCTGAAAGTCTGGGACTCCACCCAGGCAGGTAGAGTGGACAAGAAACTGTGTAAAATGCTGTCTACTCCCATCTCAGTCTCAACACAGCCCATTGCTCCTAGGGCTGTGTGTGTGGAACACCTGGACTCCCTGTTCCTCCTTAGAGCTGCACAGTGGCCACAGCACTCCTGTGGTTCTCCAGTATCCAGACTCACAGAAAGGTACCTGGGGCTTTGAAGCTGCTCTAGGTCTGGATGTCTGAAAGTTCTTTTTCTGGGACAATTTCTCTGTGCAATCTCCAGCAGCTCCCTATGTTAGGCCTGAGACCTGTGTGCATCAGAAGGTTGTCTCATACTGAAGATTACAAATGCTTGTCTTGGCAAATGGAGACCTCAGGGAGTCTCTCTCACTGTTTCCCCAAACCCAGGCTCTTCTTTTTTTTTTTTTTTTAAGTGACAACATGAAATATTTATTTTCTCGATTTACTTCACTCGTATAATGCCCTCTAGTTATATTCAAGTTGCTGCAAAAGATGTTATTTCATTTGTTCTTATCACTGAGTAGTAAGTACTCCATGGTTTATATATACCATATTTTCTTAATCCACTCATTTGGTTGATGGGCACTTAGGGTGATTGCATATATCTTTGTGATTGTGATATGTGTTATGATTAACATATGAGTGCAGGTGTATTTTTGATATAACAATTCATTTTCCTCTGGGTAGATACCCAGTAGTGGGATTGTGGAATTGAATAGTAGATAGACTTTCATTTCTTTGAGATATCTCTATACTGATCTCCATAGAAGTTGTACTAATTTACATTCCTACCAACAACGTATAAGTGTTCCCTTTTTATCACATCAAGGCCAATATCTATTGTTTTTCTGACTTTTTAAAAGTGGCCATTCTAATTGGAGTAAGATGCTTTCTCATTGTGTGTGGCTGTAGTTTGCATTTTTCTGATGATTAATCATGTTCAACATTTTTTTCATATGTTTCTTGGCCATCTGTACATCTTCTTTTTTTTATTATTAAATCATAGCTGTGTACATTAATGTGATCACGGGGCACCATACACTGGTTTTATAAACAGTTTGACACATTTTCATCACACTCATTAACATAGCCTTCCTGGCATCTTCTTAGTTATTTCATTAAGACATCTATATTCCACATTTACTAAGTTTCACATGTAACCTTGTAAGATGCACCACATGTTCTTTTAGGTGTTAGCCAGTCCCCAGCCACAGTCGATTGACCTGAACACTCTTCCAGTCCATGTTGGTGCTTTCCGTCATTTCGCTGTTGAATCCAACATTCTCCCTCCCAGGTGATGTATTCAAAATGTGAGAATCTGTTTATTCTTTGGATTTCTCCTCCTGGAGAGACCCAAACCACTTAAGTCTAATCAGCCATCATGATCCTACTGAAAATAAAATTTAGATAAGCTTTATTCAGTCATGAGTTACATATGGTACTGTTGGCCAGGAGTTCAACGTTAATAAACCAATAATCTACATATCAAGGAAAAAAAAGAGAAAATTTGCTGGTTTTCATGAGAGGCTTCTCTAGAATAAGATAAAATAATATCTGTAGTGCCTGATGAAACTATAGGAAATATGGAAAGGTGGCTAAGTTTGTAAATTTATAAGATGATAACTCATTGAAATAAGCAGCATTGTTATGAGGTTAAAAGCCAAAGAAATTTATAGTTATATTACCAGGGTCATGAAAATGTTAAATTTTTCTCAGCTAGAGCTAGCTAGCTCTTGAATTTCAAAATGCAGTGCCATATGAAAAATCATAAATTTGCAGGAGAAGCAGGTCATGCAGATCAGGAGGCTATAGAAGAATTTTAAAAATATTTGCTAATTGTTTTACGGGAAGAGGATTATTGGGAAGTGGAGTTTTTCAGTGTTGATGAGACTAGCTTATTTTAAAAAGACATTTCAAATGAACTCAATACAAATAACATCCACAGCCTCACACTTTAAATAATTTGAAGTCCAAAGAATTAATAATTGTATGAAATATATATCAAAAAAAGCAAAGTTATATATTGGTTGATGAAAATGTAGTGGCCAGATCCTCTCAGGAACCTAACCCTTTTCTTCCCCTAAAGCGTTGGTTTTGCCTTCACTCATTCAGTATTTACATCAAGTTTATACTATAAAACTATTCTAAAAAATGAGACTCGCTATATGAATGTATAAGGTACTTACAGCTGATATGGCAAATGATATTCTATAATAAATATAAATAATAGCTATTTTTAAATTGGTAGACATTTTAAATAAGGTTCTCTCAAAATATAGTACTTTTATTAAGAAATGGTAGACTAGTTTTCCAAGGATCTTGGAGTTTGTGTGTAAACAGTGAATTCTCATTTTACTTAAACTCATTTAATCAAATACTGCCGCGGACCGCCAGTCGAATGAGTCTCAGTCCGAGGGCTTTCAGGGCGAGAACGGCTCAGGTTGATTGAAAGGGCGACGCAGGAAAATGACAAACTGCCACACACCAAGGATGATGAAGAAAGCAGTTGTACTTTACTGATTTTTAGGCATGGTATTTATACATTTTTGACAATGTCTTACAAACTACAAAAGATATTTTTATGACTTGCTGATGCTTACAAAGTTCTTATCGAGTTTTGTAGATGGGAGTAGTCAACTGTCTTTTCTTAGACAATGTTTCTGCCCGTAAGGGGGAACAAAGGACTGCTGCTTATCAGCAGTTACTCTTTTACTTCTCTTTATCTATGTTTAAACCTTCTTTCTTTGTAAAACTGCTTTGTTCACATTTTGTATTTTTATATTTTTATATTTGATTATGATTTTTATGTTGTTAGTGAATTGATAGTGAATTATGTATATGTTTTAAGTGTATAGTGACAAAATTATAGAGAAAGCAATTTCATAGAAAACTTATTTCAAAGAAACAGTTTCAAAGGGACATAAGGTAGAGATAAGAGACCGGAGGGAGCGGGTATCTGGTAGGAACATCTTAACTTATCATCCCTGCATTCTCTTGATACATTGTTTCAATTAACTGACCTTTATGGTGGGAACGTGTTCCCTTGGAGACATTTAGTCTCCATTGTATAGATGAAGTCATGGATTAGTAAGTCATTATGTTTATTCTTAGTTTCTGAGGACATTCAAGCAACAATTAACCATTCAACTCAACAAACAAGTTTCAAACAGGTTTCAGGGTAAAGGTTATTCAGGCCTTTATGCCGCACCTCATGAATTCTTACGTTCACTAAAAGGCATGCTAGGCAACTTATGCGCTGCTGTTGCAGGCCAGGGGGACCGGGGGCAACGCTCCGGGGAGCACTCACCGCCTTACCACAGTTTTTACAACGCGGACAGAGCCATCCCGCCACGGCTTGATGCCGGGGGTGCGGCATTTCCCCCTTTTTTGTTAATGAAACGTAGCTCAAAGAGGTCTTGGCGAACAGCCTTTAAGGAGGAAAAGACACAACGAAGGAGACAAGGTAACAGTAAAACAACACAGAATATCAAGCATCCAATAATGACAATAAACACAATGTACTGAATCCAGGATACAGGATTTAAAGATTTAAGATTGTCAGAGAGGGATTGAGCCAGTGAATCAAGAGAAGTGCTAGGTAAATGAGCTTCACTGATGGCAGTGATATCTTTTTGAAGAGTATGTAAATCATGTGTAATATCATTGTCCTTCCAGACACCCTGTAGATGAGCTTTAGTTTTGTCCCAGGAAGTGGACATATTATAAGGTAAAGGAGTTACACAAATAGCAGGAAAGGCAGAATGACATCTGGTTTGAAGTTTATGTTGTATAAACTTTATATTTTGTCCTAAGGCTAAAACTACTTCTTCTAGGATGTTAAGTTTTGCTTCAAGTTTATTATCTATGCTGGCTTGAGTCATTAAAGCTAGAGTTATGTTGCTGCTGAGAGAATTAACAAAGTGAGCTGTGTGAACTTCTTGAACCAAAGCAGTAGTGGCTACCGCAAATGTTGTGACTATAGAAATTAAAGCTAAAATACCGAGAATTAAAGCAGCTACAAACCTCTTAGGTCGAATTAACTGATTAACAGTATGTAAAACTTGTAAAGCAGAATTATCATACCAAGGATCATCTTGTAAATCAACAGGTAATAGTACATAAGAGGGTCTTTTAACAATTAAAACAGAATTAAACAAGCGTTCATTGAATAAATCAGTAGAAGTAAGACAATTTGTAACTTTACAAGCGGTACAAGAAATATGATAAGAGTTTTTAGATTGTGTAATAGTTAAATACTTATTTGGAGCTAAAAGTAGAGCATATGGATATCCAACACAAGTTCTTACTGACATTGCATTTGGTTTTGGCATATTAGGTTTCTTTTCTAAAATTAAGTTGGATGCAGCAACAAGTCTAAATAAATCATAGTGTATTTGAGTTTTATTTTTGTCTTGAGCTACTCATATGGGCTCAATTAGACCAGGTGTGAACCATCGTCGTATTGGTTGGGGAGTACCAGACCACTGATACTGATGAAATTTATCTAATTGGTTCGAGAAATATTTATTATGATCAAAACAAGAAGTAGGAGAATAATTCCAGATGACTGTGTTTGAATTTATAGGAGAATGCTTGTTGGCAGCATTTGGGAATCCACAGGAAAGCCAAGTAGGTGTTTTAGTTAATGATGATTCCCAGAATTGATTTTTATTTCTATATTTTTCTTTACAGTTAGGGAGAGGTAATGAGTTAACAGATAAACAGGTTTCATTATAATTAGGACTTCCAATAGTTTGTAACTCATATTCCCAAACATAACGTCTATTTGCATCATGAGGATCTGGAGCATCAGTTAAAAATACCCTGTAGCTAGTAGGTAAACAAAAAGGAGGTGTGTTGCCTCTTAAAGTAAAGCAAATAGGCAAGGAGTCGGCTTTGCCAGTGAAATTAATTAAAGCCGCAGCATGATGTCTGGATTCTGAGTCAGTTAAACCTCCTAAGCGGATAGAATCATTAGAAAGAATTTTTATGGGGTCTGGATCTAGCCAGCCCACAGGGTGTAGCAGAGGAGGATTAGGCACATAAGACCAATAAGCTGCAGTTTCTACCTTAGGAGTAGAGATTAGTGATAGAAACGCAAGAAAGTACATTGTAGGAGTTAGAGGGTTTCCTTGAGATATGAGAAGTTGTTTAGCTTGTTTCACCAGGGCACGGATCTGTGTCCACGTGGTCTTGGAGGGTTTCGGTGAAATTTCCACAGTCGTCCTCATTTGTGCAGATAGGATCTTCATCCGCCGCAGGCGTTGTCTTCTGCGCCGGGGTCTCCGGAGGAGCCGGTTTGATGAGCCGGTCTGGAATCCAGACGGGAGAGTCGGCATCCTGTGGAAATATGCAAGCATAGCCTCGTCCGGAGGTTAACAATACATCAGGGCCTTTCCATTGGCCCGATAATAAATCTTTCCAAAGAACTTTAGGAAGGGTGGCAGCCGATTGTGGCTGCCAATGGGAGAGAGCAGGGGTTAAATTATTGGAGTTTACATTAAGGTGATTTAGGACGAATAAAGCATGGGTTAAAATATGATGAGGAGAAAAATATTTATGAGCTTTTTGTAGGCGTTCAATTTGTAATTTTAATATTTGATTAGTTCTTTCAACAATCGCTTGACCCTGAGGATTATAAGGGATCCCCGTAGAATGAGCAATTTTCCACTGTATACAAAATTGTTCAAATGCTCGAGAGGTATAAGCTGGAGCATTGTCTGTTTTTAATTGATGAGGAACACCTAGCTGCTGAAAGCAGTAAAATAGGTGTTGTACAACATCTTTGTAGGCCTCGCCAGGTCTTGCAGAGGCACAGATAAAATGAGAAAAAGTATCAACAGTAACATGTACATATTGTAATTTTCCAAAACTAGACACATGTGTTACATCTATTTGCCATAATACATTGGGGCGTAAACCCCGAGGATTAACACCAAATTTTAAAGGATGATGAGTAACAGGACAGGATTTACACTTTAAGACTATTTGTCTTGCCTGTTCTCTAGTAATTTGAAACATTTTTCTTAATGCGTTAGCATTTTGGTGATGTAAGGCGTGGCTTTCTTCAGCGTCGGCCACTGATGCCACTATAGTACGTGTTAATAAATCTGCAGTGGCATTTCCTTGGGCCAAAGGGCCAGGTAAGTTAGTATGTCCTCTTATGTGACCAATATAAAATTGATTATTCCTTTGCTGAATTAAAGTTTGTAGTTTTTTTAATAAAGGTAAAATAGTTGAGGTTCCTGTTAAAAGAGCAGTTTCAAGAGCCGGAAAAAGAGAAGCAATATACTTTGAATCTGTATACAAGTTAAATTTTTGTTTGAAATTATTAAAGGCCGAGATTAGAGCCCATAATTCTGTTTGTTGGGCAGAGGCTTGTGTGACCTCTTTAATAAGAGGAGACAGGCCTGGGCTAAAAACTACGGCTCGACCTGTAGAGGAGCCATCTGTGAACAAGGTTATTGCGTCAGACAGAGGCTGTTTGGAACACATAAGAGGAAATATAAGAGAAATTGTTTTTGTAAATTCAATTAAAGGATGTTTAGGATAATGGTATAAGATTTGACCTGCATAGCCTTGTAAGGCCAATACCCAATCATCATTATTTTGAAATAGTTGTTCCACTTGAGTTTTATTATAAGCAGTTACAATTACATGAGGATCTTTACCAAATAATTTCCGTGATCTTTTTCTTCCTTTATCAATTAATAAAGACACCAGGTATGGATAATCAGCAACAATCTTTGTCTGAACATGTGGTAAATGAATCCATTCTAAAATACCTTCCTGCCATAGGCAAGCTGTAGGAGTATACTCAGTAGAAAAAATAAGTAGAGACCATGGATTTTGATAATTAATTTGTTTAACCCTAGCTTGGGTTAAAGCCTGTTCAACAACTTCTAAAGCCTGCAAGGCTTCTGGAGTTAAATGTCTAGGGGAACGGGGATTAGAGTCTCCCTGTAAGATAGTAAACAAAGGACTAAGAGTTCCTGTAGTAATTTTTAAAAAGGGCCGAATCCAATTTATTTCTCCCAGTAATTTTTGATAATCATTAAGAGTTTGTAATTTATCTCTCCTTATTTGCACCTTTTGAGGTGCAATATAGTCAGAGTGAATCCATTGTCCCAGATAACTTAATGGTTTATCTCTCTGAATTTTCTCTGGGGCAATGACTAAGCCAAATTTAGTTAATTGTTCTATAGCCTTTTCTAGCATTAGCTGTACTTTTGGCAGCTCAGGATGAGCTAGCAAGATATCATCCATATAATGAATTATGTAAGCACTAGGAAATTGTTTTCTCAGTGCTGCTAATGCAGCCGCCACAAATTTTTGGCATAAGGTAGGGCTGTTTTTCATGCCCTGTGGTAAAGTTTTCCACTGATATCTTTTAAACGGTTCCTGTAAGTTTAGAGAAGGAACACTGAAAGCAAAACGAGGACAGTCCTCAGGATGTAAATTAATAGTAAAAAAGCAGTCTTGCAGATCTATAATTATAAGTGACCATTGTTCTGGTACTGCTACAGGAGACGGAAGCCCAGGTTGAAGGGAGCCCATGTCTTCCATAATGGCATTTACTGCTCTTAAATCTTGTAAAAGTCTCCATTTGCCAGATTTTTTCTTAATGACAAACACAGGAGTGTTCCATGGACTAGTGGATTCCTCTAAATGACCTTTATCTAATTGTTCTTGTACTAAAATTTGTAATGCCTGTAACTTTTCTGTTGTTAGGGGCCACTGACTAACCCACACAGGAACATCTGTTAACCATTTTATCTTACAGGCATAGTTTTCTGCAGTGGCCCCTATGAAAAACACTGATCGTTCAGTTGATCCCCTGTGACTAGTTTCATGTCTAGGACATGTAAAAGATTTCGTCCCCATAAAGTATAGGGTAGAGAGGGTAACACATAAGGTTGAAAGTAAATTTTCTTGTCCTTATATTCACATAACAAATGAGATGTACTACGCATGACACCAGAAACAGAACTGAGACCAACTAAAGAAGACCCAGTTCGATGAACCGGCCAGGATCTCGGCCAGTCGGAGGCAGCAATGCAGGTTACATCAGCGCCTGTGTCCATCAGGCCCTTAATGGGCCTGCCTTCTATTTTCATTTTTAACATCGGTCTATCATATAAATCATGTATAAGAGCCACACAATCTTTATCAGTAAATCCAAACTGTCCCTCTCCCCTGGCATCATGTAAGTGATAAGTGGGGAGTGGTATATATGGCAACAATAGTAACTGAGCAATTCTTTGTCCCTTATGAATTTGTGTAGTTTCTACTAGAGACTTTACCATGACTTTAATTGTATTTTCAGTATCAGAATCGATTACTCCTGGAACAACTTCAAAATGTTTGGTGTAATTGGAACTTCGTCCCAATATAACACCAACAGTACCTGGTAATAACTTTCCTTTTATTCCTGTGGGAACTAACACAACACCATCATGTTTGGATATGATTATATCTTTAGAACTGGCAAGGTCTAAGCCTGCACTGCCAGGAGTCCCACGTGGGAGATCATGAATTGTCCATTCAGGTGGTATACAATTAATAGTAGATGTGGGCTCTAACTTAGGTCGTACTGCGGTAGGAGCAGGAGACTCTCCCTTGGAGTCGGGGCTAGGAGAACGCCCCTTATCTAGTTTTTTGTCTGGTTGGTATCAATAAAGTTAGCACCCTTGTCTGACAAGGGGGTTCCATCTTTATGAAATTTAGATTTACATTCATTTTTCCAGTGCCTGCCCTTCTTACAACGAGGGCATGGTCCCGGGGGTAATCCACGGGACTTATTATTATTATTATTAGCACCGGTGGATTTCTTACAATCCTTCTGTATATGACCTGGCTTCCCACAGTTATAACAAGTGGGCAAGTCATGTGGGGGATTACACCCAAAACATGTATTACTGGGGTCTCTATCAAAAGCACCTTTAACATATGAACTAAATTTTTGACCCCGCATAGCTGCAGCAAACGCCATTCCCTGGACAATTGCTGGTGAGGCATCCATGCATGCTTTAATATAATTTTGTAAGGTACCTGTTTTCCTGAGTGGACGTATTAAGTCCTGACACAGCGTATTTGCATTTTCCCAAGCTAATTGCTTGAGTAATAATTCTGTGCCTTCTGATGGTGGAAGCATTCTATTAATAGCTTCTTCCAGGCGAGAAATAAAGTCAGGATAGGACTCTTCCATACCCTGTTTTATGCCTGCTAAAGTTGTGCCCTTGGTTCCCGGAGGAGGTATTTTTCGCCAAGCGGAGACTGCATTATGGCTGACTATCTCTAAAAATTGTCGGGGTAGTTTAATTTGATTTTCAAAAGAAGCAAATTCATCTGTCCCTAGAAGCATGGACAGCGTGGGCTGTGCTTTTCTTCCTACATGTTGATTAATACTTTCTCTACATCTATCTTCATACTCTGTTCTCCATAAAATATAATCACCTGGGGAAAGCGTGGCTTTGGCCGTTTGCTGCCAATCATACGGGGTAAGCCATTGACTGCTAATTGATTCCACAATTTGTAAGGTATAAGGGGCAGAAGCTCCCGATGTACGGACAGCCTGTTGCAGTTCTTTAAGCGTCTTTAACGACAGAGGTTCCCAGGTGGGTGGTGCCCTATCCTCAGTGGGAAAGCGTACCGGGAAAGCAAATGTAAAATCTCCCTGCTGACGGGCTTCTCGCACCGCCGCTTGAAAGCCCGCGGGCGGCGGAGGGAGACAAGGAGGTACGCGGGGAAGCGGAGCTTGTGAGGTTGTCTTAGATGTGACTTTTGGGACACGAACAGCCGGGTAAGTTCGGCGGGGGTGAATAAAATCATTCATTCTGTCCCTCTCATCTGGTTTAGTAAATTCATCGACCACATCCCACTCGTCACTGTCTGAGGAATTATCGACCGGTGGGAGTGGTGGTAGAATGTCTTTGAGCGTTGGAGCCGAAGGGACAACGCTCTCAGTGTTTGGTACCGGTTCAGGATCTTTAAGAACCTCGGGGGGAACCTCATCAGGAATCGGTGCCCCTTTAGATTCAGGATCACCAACCTCCGAATCAGTTTCTCTTATAAATGCTTCTAAAAAGGTATTGTCAGCTAAAAGTTCTCTAACTTGTAACCATAAAGGAAAAGCCTGAGGGGGCAAGACCTTCTCTCCATGTTCTTGCATGTATTTCCGCATTTCGCGTCCCACTCTCTTCCAGTCGGAGAGAGAGAGAGAGCCTTCCTCCAGAAACCAAGGACTAACCAACTTTATGAAATGTATAAGCTCCTCCAACCGTTTGAGAGACACATGAAAACCATTTTTCTCTAATAAACGCTGTATCATGACACTGAGCATGTGTTCTTCCTTACCCAATGTATGCCCCATGTTGTCCTGCGGATTACTCACACTTAACCGGTCAGCCTTTACCGGCGGGACTGCAGCTCCCTGGTGAGAGTCGCCTTCAATCTGAAAAAGAGAGGAAAGAAAGAAAAAGAAAGATCACCTGTCCTTCAGGTCCCTGTTCGAGGCGCCAGCTGCCGCGGACCGCCAGTCGAATGAGTCTCAGTCCGAGGGCTTTCAGGGCGAGAACGGCTCAGGTTGATTGAAAGGGCGACGCAGGAAAATGACAAACTGCCACACACCAAGGATGATGAAGAAAGCAGTTGTACTTTACTGATTTTTAGGCATGGTATTTATACATTTTTGACAATGTCTTACAAACTACAAAAGATATTTTTATGACTTGCTGATGCTTACAAAGTTCTTATCGAGTTTTGTAGATGGGAGTAGTCAACTGTCTTTTCTTAGACAATGTTTCTGCCCGTAAGGGGGAACAAAGGACTGCTGCTTATCAGCAGTTACTCTTTTACTTCTCTTTATCTATGTTTAAACCTTCTTTCTTTGTAAAACTGCTTTGTTCACATTTTGTATTTTTATATTTTTATATTTGATTATGATTTTTATGTTGTTAGTGAATTGATAGTGAATTATGTATATGTTTTAAGTGTATAGTGACAAAATTATAGAGAAAGCAATTTCATAGAAAACTTATTTCAAAGAAACAGTTTCAAAGGGACATAAGGTAGAGATAAGAGACCGGAGGGAGCGGGTATCTGGTAGGAACATCTTAACTTATCATCCCTGCATTCTCTTGATACATTGTTTCAATTAACTGACCTTTATGGTGGGAACGTGTTCCCTTGGAGACATTTAGTCTCCATTGTATAGATGAAGTCATGGATTAGTAAGTCATTATGTTTATTCTTAGTTTCTGAGGACATTCAAGCAACAATTAACCATTCAACTCAACAAACAAGTTTCAAACAGGTTTCAGGGTAAAGGTTATTCAGGCCTTTATGCCGCACCTCATGAATTCTTACGTTCACTAAAAGGCATGCTAGGCAACTTATGCGCTGCTGTTGCAGGCCAGGGGGACCGGGGGCAACGCTCCGGGGAGCACTCACCGCCTTACCACAGTTTTTACAACGCGGACAGAGCCATCCCGCCACGGCTTGATGCCGGGGGTGCGGCAAAATACATTTAAAGTAACTTGTTTGATATATTTGCCTCCTCACAAATGTACCTGAAAATCTGGCAGTCATCAAAATTCCAAATTTATGAAATCATAAGTATTTTTCATTAAATCCCTGGATCAATAGACACAATTGAATTTTTATGTACCTCTAAGTAGAAAGCAGTATGGCATATAGAAAATGATTTGAGAACTTATTGCGAATATTATAGTCAAATAATAATGTAACAGCTCTACATTTTCCCAGACTGTTCATCACACAAATGCTGCGTGCTTTCTTAAGGAAATAAGAAACTAAAGCAATGATGAGCTGAAACCATCACAGAATTGCCAGACAGCCTCATCTTTGTGTATTGGAAGTTTAGGAAAGTTTCATATGGCCAAGATTATTCCATTTTTGAAGCTAATAATACAATCAGAAGTTTCTGCTATTTTATTTACGGGAGTCGTCATTGTGATTAGTAAAGTATGTGTTCTAAGTCTTTGTGAGGTGATGGGATCCTTAGCAAATCTCTTGCTTACTGCAGAGTTAGGTGATCATGTTAGGAAGGAAGTAGATGGCATTGCAATCATGAACAAATGAATCTCAAAGAGCCCATAAAATCATGTTTTATATCTGAGCTCAATAAATCTTCAGAAGAAAAGAATAAACTCAAACCAATTAACCTGCATTTATTATAAAGATTCTTCCCAGAATTCAGGCCACTGGGGCAAACATTAATATAATGAAGCACTTTCTTACTGAATAAGCCTTTATGGATCAATGTAATATTAAGAGACTGGTCTAGAACTATAAAAATCTTTTGAATCAGAGTCTTTCAATTGTGCTCCTTCATGAGAGGAACCCACTTTCTCTGAAAGTGCTCTAAACTTTCTCTTTGTTCTTCCTACATAAAATTTCTCTGTTACCTTGAAAAAATCTAATTATTTAATGATATAATGACATTGTCAACTATACCAAGTGATCTGATTCATTTTCCAATCAGACATTGGGCATTTAGTTATTGACATTGAATAAATATTAACAAAGTACTAATAAAACATTCTTTATTTTTTATTTTCCACTATTAGTAAACCTAATTTATGTATTATCCTGAATAGTTTTCACTAGGCAGTAATGGTTGTGTGGTCATAAGTTCACGAATGTCTATAATAATGGAATTCAAAATTATTTGATAAGAGAAAAAATACAAGATAATAAAAGAGAAAAAGGTGCCTTTCGGAAATATATTAAATTCTATAAGTGTAAAACAATGTAACTTGGAGAATTGAGACACACGGGGTTCGTTACACATGCATGTGAGAGTTGGCATTTCTGTTCCTTTTTTTTTTTTACATTTTGTGATGCCTGTTTTTTACCGCACAGGGCAGTTAGTAAAGTAAATAAATAATGTTAAAAGTGAAAATATATAGAATATATAGGGTGGTGCCTGTGGCTCAGTGGGTAGGGTGCCAGCCCCATATACTGAGGGTAGCAGATTCGAACACGGCCTGGCAAACTGCAACAAAAAATAGTCTGGCATTGTGGTGGGCACCTGTAGTCCCAGTTACTCAGGAGGCTGAGGCAAGAGAATCGCCTAAGCCCAAGAGTTGGAGGTTGCTGTGAGCTGTGAGACTACAACACTCTACTGGGGGTGATAGAGCAAGACTCTGTCTCTTAAAAAAAAAGAATGTATAGATGGTAGTGGTGGATTTTCAGAAGTAGGTTGCTGTTTTCTGTAGAAAAATGCATTTTTCCCCAAAATATGCAAACATCAGGGATTTATGTGGCTTGATATATAAAATTACAATATTTATGGTAAAAAATTAGTGGGTATAAATCTACTCATCAGATATAATCAAAGATATGACAAAAAAAATGTTTGTGCCCAGTTCCTATTTGTCTGGTGCTAAATTAGCTTTCCATTAATGAAGCACATAGCCCATTAAAATCAATCACATCAAAAGCATTTAAAATATAATGAATACTATTTGAAATTAGACACTACATTAACCAATATTACTTTTACCTATTCAAGTGTAATAATAACTTTTCTTCGAGCACTTTAAAATGTATGTGTTGTTTTATGAATCGGTTATATCTAGTTCGTAATATGTAAAAATTGCAATGCATTTAACCTAGGATTTGACTATTAGATATTAGCGTTCTGAAAACATCATCCTTCTGGAATCTAGAATGGGATTAATAAGCTATTCAGTCTTTTGGCTCAGTCGGTAGGGCGCCGGCCCCATATACCGAGGGTGGCAGGTTCAAACCCAGCCCCGGCCAAACTGCAACCAAAAAATAGCCGGGTGTTGTGGTGGGTGCCTGTAGTCCCAGCTGCTTGGGAGGCTAAGGCAAGAGAATCGCTTAAGCCCAGGAGTTGGAGGTTGCTGTGAGCTGTGTGAGGCCACGGCACTCTACCGAGGGCCATAAAGTGAAACTGTGTCTCTACAAAAAAAAAAATATATATATATATATGTATATATATTTATTGAGAAACTTTTACATGCCAGGCTATGAACTGGAACTTTTATCATGTTGTATGCACTCGTAATAGAGCAACAAATATATTTCTTGTTCTTAAGGAACATACAGTTTAATAGACAGAGATGAGAGACATGTAAACAAGGAAAAACCACAGTGTCAGACCTGCTTTGACAGGAGATATTGCAGTGTGTTATGATAGTGCTTATGGAAGAATGAACTAAAGTTTATAAACTCAGGGTATATTCCAAAAATTAATGTCTAAAAGAATCTTTTAAATGGCAGAATCCAATCTATATATTTGCAGTTAAAAACAGTTGCCAGAGGATTGGATGCCTAAAAATCTTCCTATTCCCTTTCTGCAAATAGGCGCAGGGCAAGCCTAAGTATATTGAATGACCAAGAATAATCGGTGCAATGGAGGTAGATTAGTGTATTAAACGGAAGCAAACAGTCAGGTGCACCTAATTTTCGTTAGCCACCTCCTTATAAGTGGTATTGGCAGTCTACAGACCTATTGACCTATTGACCTATTAACACCCATCTCAACATTAAGGGTCCCAGTAGAAGAGTTAAAGCTGCCTGGATAAAAGGAATTTTTCCAGATAATGCCTGCTTGGAGGCTAATATTTGCTTTTGAAGTTTTATATTTCTATACTTTTAACGTAGAACAACTCCTGACTCTGACACGTCAAAAGGTTAGAGAGGTAGTCGAGATGTTATTTTACAAACTTTACTAAGTACGTATTTTGTCATAGAATGACTATCAAATTGGGAGTTCCAATTCAGCCCATGCAATTTAAACTCTGTCACAGAATTTAGTCAGGTCCTTACTTCTTCTGTCCTTCAATTTCTTCATTGAAAAGTAAAGGTACATACTAGAAATTTCGTTTTTACAAAATTGGCTTTAATCATTCAAATCTATGACTACCATAAAAGGTTTGTGAAAATCAAGAATTGCTTCTGCAATCTCCAAATCTGCTATGAAATCCTAGCTATGAGACTGGAGTAAGTTTGAGATTGCTAACTCAAAGGCACATGGTTACACTATATACAAAATGAAGGAATTTGTCTATATTAAATACAAAATGTTGTAAGAATTGAATATATTGGAAAAAGTAATGAATGAATAAAGGAGATTTACACTTAAAGTAAGGACAGCAATAGTTTCCTTACTGTCTACCTCGAATGTGGTTTAATTATTTTCAACAAATATATAGTTTTATGAAGGCTGTAATTTTTATGATTTTATAAAACAGAAAACCATAAGTAATTATACATTGCAGCAAATCTTTGCATTGTAACCCTCTACTTCCAAATGTTAAAGTTGATGTAGCACTGGAGTTGACCACAAAGAACTTCTACATAAAGAATGCTAAATGTTTATTTTCCTTTCCTGAACACAGACAACTTTAAAAGTTCTTAATTTGCTTTGTAAAAGCTGCTAGTGATAGCGCCTACATGCCAGGCTGCAGTGATAGTGATAAATGATGTTGATGCCTTGGGGTGATACCTAACTAAATTAGCTGGTAAAGCTAAACCGTGCTCATTTTCAATTTTTAATACTGTGTAGTAGAGATGGCTGTTCAGCCACCATTCAATTGGCTTTGCTTACTTTGTGATCTAATTGCTTCTAAGATAGTAATAAAAATTTAGAAATGTATAAAAAAAGAGAGAAATGTACTTTTACTGTAGACGCTAAGAATAAGATATGCTAACAAGAGTCCAGGGAGCCTTAGGAATGTTAAAGTAATTCAGTTTTAAGGCATCGTCTTTTTAAAATTTTATTGTAATTGCTAAGAGAAACAACTTTTTGTCTAGAGAATATAGAAACTCATTCTCATCATAGAGTATTATGAAATTACAAAGCTTGTACAGGAAGATATGTAAAAATATACAGAAACATACTGGTAGTGATTTCATTAGTTTATCTTTCATTCTCTCTCCTTCCCTTTGTAACTTTTCATGATCCTGCAAGGTTAGAATTAAATTCACTTTATTATTACCATTATTATGGTATGACATTTGCCTTTGCCATTTTTTTTAAAGTAGCAGTAATTAAGAAAAATACATTATCCTTTTGGATATGCACTTATTTAATGTACACAAAAGCATAGAAAAGGGGGGAAAGGAACTGGAAGAAAATTTTAAAAGTATAACTGTCAGGTGGTGCAAATTACAAGCTATATGCTCTTTTCATTAAAAAAGTTGTTCAACTAAAGAGAACTCATGCCAATAAAGTATTATTATTTGTACAAAATTTACCAAGCCACAAAATGTTAGAAGAAAGAGAACTCTGAAGACCCACTGACCACTAAACAATATTTCAGATCCATGTGATCTTCTATAAAATCCTTTTAAAACACAAAGGTCCATTAGGAGGTGATCTCTATCTTCTTAAATCTGAATTTGTGTTTCTGCATATTGGTCAGTGTAAAAGGATTTTGTTTTTGTTTTCCTTTTTGTTTGCTTGCTTTGACACCTGAAGGGCAGATTTGCTCACAGATAGGAGAAATAAAGAGTTCACTTTTGTTTAATGAATTTTCAATTTACTGAAGTTACAAACTATAAAGCTTAGATGTACAAAACTTATTCTATGTTATTAGGACTAGTAAATTTAGCAATTATTTTTTTAGTTAGTAACCTTTAATAGATGCTCAAGGTCATTATAAAATTCACATACTTTCAAATATTTTTAACGGTCTTAAATATGTATCTTAAAAATTTAATTCCTTTTAATATGCAAAGGGTGTATATAAAACGTGACTTGAATATTACCAATTTAATACAGTTTTTCCTTTCTTAAAATGTGTATTTTCGGCACCCTCTGTATGTCAGCTCTTATCTTCACAAATACTTAATCCAGTAAGTTAAATGTGTAGATATTATGAATCTTAAGGTCTCTTAACCATGTCAGTATAGGATGTAAAATTATCAAGTTTCTATAAAAAGAACAAACTTATATTACTCTAAGACAGAAGTTTTCAACCTGTGGGTCATGACCCCTTTGAGGGTTGAACAATCTTTTCACAGGGGTCGCTTAAATACATCCTGCATATCAGATATTTACATTACTATTCATAACAGTAAAGAAATTACAGTTATGAAGTAGCAACAAAAATAATTTTATGGCCGGGATCACCACCACATGAGGAACTGTATTAAAGGCTGAGAACCACTGCTCCAAGATGTTGACTGTTCATTTTCCTTCCTACTTCTCTGAGTATCTTGTATGCTGTACCAAGTTTTAAATAGTCACAACAGAGTGTATTCTGTTAAATTTTAAAATTAAAATTATTAAAATCATAAGGGTTTCTTTATCCAATAATATTACCAAGGAGTTCTCACTCTCTTAAACGCATCTGTACTATACCTTCCCAGGCTGCAAGGACAAGATGTTAACAAACTAAGGTACTAATTACATCTTTCCAAATAATTTGAGATTAGTTGATATGGATCAAAGTATCTAAAACTCGGGGGGTGGAGACAAGATGGTGGACTGAAGCCAGCTTTCCACAGAGGCTCCTATCCTGATGGAGAGTTAAGGGACGAAAATTTAGCAAGTAACCTTATGGATTCAAGTAGCACCAAGCGAGAAAGTTGAAGAACACACATCAACCCCGCTGAGGAGAACTGTGACCACAAGGACACAAACAAAAGTTACAAAACCCACCACCAAGCGGATGGGAGTCCCCCCTCCCCCACCTGATCATCTTAAGAACCCCACAAACAAATGGGCAGAAATCAAAGGCCCTCCCACTACACTTCACGGGAGAGACCTACTAAAATCTGGACCTACCTCCCTTACCAGGGTGCCTAGGCATTCTCCTGCTAGGCATAAAACTGTATAAAACTGTAAATATCCTTTGCCGGCAACTCTGAGCTCCCAGCACTTCCCTCCACTCTCTCTGAAGTCTGAAAGCCTGTCCCCCAGGAGTTCAGATTCTTGGGTGACTTCTAGAGGGGAGAGGACAGTCCCCGAACTGCGGCTGGTCAGCGCTGATTCTGGGGCACGGGAGAGAGGTGAGGACAGTCAGCACAGGGCAACCCTCACAGGGCTGCGCTTCCCTGAGGCGTGGTGCAGCAGCCCTCCTTGGGCAACAATACAACCAGGCATAAAACTGAGTGGAACTGTGTGACCTCGCTACCGGCGATGCTGGGCTCCCTGCAGCTCTGGGCTCCCGGCGCTCCCCCCCACCCATCCTCACTCTGGAGACCTCAGTGCCTGCCATGTGGCTGGGCAAGGATCTGGGTGGAACTGAGTCTGTTCACTGCTGGCGGCTCTGGGCTCCAGCTGCTCCCCCTACCCCGCCCTCACTCTGAAGCCTGAAGGCTGAGCTGCAGCCGCGCAGCCAGGTGAGAGACTGGGAGGAACTGAGTGTGCTTGCTGCCAGTGGCTCTGGGGTCCCTGCAGCTCTGGGCTCCCGGTGGCTCTTGGCTCCCAGCACACCTCCACCCTCACTCTGTGATCTGGAGACCTGAGCACCTGCTGGGTGGCCAGGCAAGGAACTAAGTGGAACTGAGTGTGTTCGCTGCTGACGGCACTGGGCTCCCACCACTCCCCCAACCCTGCCCTCACTCTGAAACCTGGAGGCTTGACAGCCACGGTGCGGCTGAGCTAAAGATTGGGAGGAACTGAATGTGCTCGCTGCCGGTGGCTCTGGGCTCCTGGCACCCCACCCCACCCTCACTCTGGGATCTGTCCCCTGGGAGTCCAGATTCTTGGGGGGTTTGTCAGGGCATGGACAGTGCCCGATCTGCGGCTGGTTGGTCCTGACTCTGGGACACAGGAGTGAGGCTGGGGGAGACCCACATCAGAGCAGCAGTTCCCTGAGTTTGCTCAAGCCACACCCCCTGCCTCCCTGGGCAACCAGAGAAGGCCATCCCTGAGTATAGGATTTGCCTGAGGTGACTCACAGACCAGGGAAACTTACAGGGCAGGGCCGACTCTGAGAACTGAGACTCCAACTCAGAGCAAGTGCTTCACTGGGGTCAAACAGAAGCCAGCTGAAAATAAGTCAGAACCACTTAGCCCCACCACACCAGACAGGGCCCTAGTCTCTCAGGCCACAACACTAAATAGGCCCTCAACTAAACCCCAGGGGAAAAATCAAAGGGAGTAAAACAACCATGGGGCTTAATCAGCGGAAGAACTCTGGTAACATGAATAACCAGAATAGATCAACCCCCCCCCCAGGAAAGATATGGCAGATGTAATTGAAGATCCCATTCATAAACAACTGGCAGACATGTCAGAAATCGAATTCAGAATTTGGATTGCAGACAAGATTGATAAAATGGAATTAGGAATCCAAGGAGAAATTCAAAAGTTGTCTCAAGAATTTAACGAATTTGAAGACAAAACCACCAAAGACTTAGACACACTGAAGCAAGAATTTGCAGCCCTTAAAGATATGAAAAATACAGTAGAATCCCTCAGCAACAGAATGGAGCAAGCAGAAGAAAGGATTTCTGACATGGAAGATAAAGCCTTTGAATGCTCCCAAACTCTCAAAGAGGAAGAGAAATGGAGAACAAAAACGGATCATTCTTTTAGAGAGTTCTGGGATAATTCGAAGAAGGTCAATATACGAATAATTGGAGTTCCGGAAAATAATGACGTGGCATTGATGGGCACAGAGGCCCTTCTGCATGAAATTATGAAAGAGAATTTTCCAGACATGCCTAAAGATTCTGAAATTCAGATAGCAGACAGTTTCAGAACTCCAGCATGATTCAACCCCAATAAGTCATCCCCCAGACATATAATTAGCTTCACTAAAGTTAACATGAAGGAGAAAATTCTCAAGGTTATCAGGTGAAAGAAAGCCATTACCTACAAAGGTAAGAACATTAGAATGACTGCAGATCTCTCTGCTGAAACTTTTCAAGCCAGAAGAGGGTGGTCATCGACTTTTAATCTCCTAAAGCAAAATAAATTTCAACCCCGGAACTTGTACCCAGCTAAACTGAGTTTCATCTATGATGGAGAAATTAAATACTTTAATGACATTCATATGTTGAAGAAATTTGCCACAACCAAACCAGCTCTTCAGGATATTCTCAGACCTATTCTCTGTAATGACCAACTCAATCCTCTACTACAAATGTAAACTCACTCAGAAACTTCTGATCAAACTCCAACTTCTACAATGGTGAAAAGATTAAAAATGTCCACTGGACTTTTGAAAAACTCGATACGCCAAATTTCACCAAATTTATCAATAGTCTCCATTAATGTGAATGGCTTAAACAGCCCTCTAAAGAGACATAGGTTAGCTGACTGGATACAAAAACTCAGACCAGATATTTGTTGCATATAAGAGTCATATCTTAACTTAAAAGACAAATACAGACTCAGGGTGAAAGGATGGTCATCCATATTTCAGGCAAATGGTAACCAGAAAAAAGCAGGTGTTGCAATTTTATTTGTAGACACAATAGGCTTTAAACCAACAAAAGTAAGAAAGGACAGGAATGGTCACTTCATATTTGCTAAGGGTAATACTCAATATGATGAGATTTCAATTATTAATACCTACGCACCCAACCAGAATGCACCTCAATTTATAAGAGAAACTCTAACAGACATGAGCAACTTGATTTCCTCCAGCTCCATAATAGTCGGAGATTTTAACACTCCTTTGGCAGTGATGGATCGATCCTCCAACAAAAAGCTGAGTAAAGAAATTTTAGATTTAAATCTAACCATCCAGCATTTAGATTTAGCAGACATCTACAGAACATTTCATCCTAACAAAACTGAATACACATACTTCTCATCAGCCCATGGAACTTACTCCAAAATCGATCACATCTTAGGTCACAAGTCTAACCTCAGTAAATTTAAAGGAATAGAAGTTATTCCATGCATCTTCTGGGACCATCATGGAATAAAACTTGAGCTGAGTAACAACAGGAATCTGCATACTCATACAAAAACATGGAAGTTAAATAACCTCATGCTGAATGATAGCTGGGTCAGAGATGAGATGAAGAAGGAAATTGCCAAATTTTTGGAACAAAATGACAATGAAGACACAAATTAGCTGAACCTCTGGGACACCGCAAAGGCAGTTCTAAGAGGGAAATTTATAGCACTGCAAGCCTTACTCAGGAGAACAGAAAGAGAGGAAGTTAGCAACTTAATGGGACATCTCAAGCAACTGGAAAAGGAAGAACACTCCAACCCCAAACCCAGAAGAAAAGAAATAACCAAAATCCGAGCAGAACTAAGTGAAATTGAAAACAAAAGAATAATACAACAGATCAATAAATCAAAAAGCTGGTTTTTTGAAAAAGTCAACAAAATAGATAAACCATTGGCCAACCTAATCAGGAAAAAAAGGTAAAACGTCTAATCTCATAAATCAGAAATGACAAAGACAAAATAACAACAGACTCCTCAGAAATCCAAGAAATCCTTAATGAAATTACAAGAAACTTTATTCTCAGAAATATGAAAATCTGAAGGAAATGGACCAATATTTGGAAGCTCATCACCTTCCAAGACTTAACCAGAATCAAGTGGAAATGTTGAACTGGCCCATATCAAGTTCAGAAATAACATCAACCATACAAAACCTCCCCAAAAAGAAAAGCCCGGACCAGATGGTTTCACATCTGAATTCTACCAAACCTTTAAAGAGGAATTAGTACCTATACTACTCAACCAGTTCCAAAAGGTAGAAAAAGAAGGAAGACTACCCAACACATTCTATGAAGCAAACAGCACCCTGATCCCCAAACCAGGAAAAGACCCAACAAGAAAAGAAAATTATAGACCAATATCACTAATGAATATATATGCAAAAATATTCAACAAGATCCTAACAAACAGAATCCAGCAACACATCAAACAAATTATACATCATAACCAAGTCGGTTTTATCCCAGGGTCTCAAGGCTGGTTCAATATACGTAAATCTATAAATGTAATTCAGCACATAAAGAAAGTAAAAAACAAAGACCATATGATTCTCTCAATCGATGCAGAAAAAGCTTTTGATAACATCCAACATCCCCTCATGATCAGAACACTTAAGAAAATTGGTATAGAAGGGACATTTCTTAAACTGATAGAGACCATCTACAGCAAACCCACAGCCAATATCATATTGAATGGAGTTAAATTGGAATCATTTCCACTTAGATCAGGAACCAGACAAGGCTGCCCATTGTCTCCATTGCTTTTTAACATTGTAATGGAAGTTTTAGCCACCGCAATTAGGGAAGAAAAGGCGATCAAGGGTATCCATATAGGGTCAGAAGAGATCAAACTTTCGCTCTTCGCAGATGATATGATTGTATATCTAGAAAACACTAGGGACTCTACTACAAAACTCTTAGAAGTGATCAAGGAATACGGCAACGTCTCAGATTACAAAATCAACATTCATAAATCAGTAGCCTTTATATATACCAACAATAGTCAAGATGAAGAAACAATTAAGGACTCTATCCCATTCACAGTAATGCCAAAGAAGATGAAACATTTGGGAGTTTATCTAACAAAGGACGTGAAAGTTCTCTATAAAAAGAATTATGAAACTCTCAGAAAAGAGATAGCCGAGAATGTTAATAAATGGAAAAACATACCATGCTCATGGCTGGGAAGAATCAACGTTGTTAAAATGTCCATACTACCCAAAGCAATATATAACTTCAACGCAATCCCTATTAAAGTTCCACTGTCATACTTTAAAGATCTTGAAAAAAAAAATACTTTGTTTTATATGGAATCAGAAAAAACCTCAAATAGCCAAGACATTACTCAAAAATAAAAAAAAAAGCAGGAGGAATTACTCTACCAGACCTCAGACTATACTACAAATTGATAGTGATAAAACAGCATGGTATTGGCACAAAAACAGAGAAGTAGATGTTTGGAACAGAATAGAGAACCAAGAGATGAATCCAGCTACTTACCATTATTTAATCTTTGACAATGCAATTAAAAACATTCAGTGGGGAAAAGATTCCCTATTTAACAAATGCTGCTGGGTGAACTGTCTGGCAACCTGTAGAAGACTGAAACTGGACCTACACCTTTCACCATTAACCAAGATAGACTCTTACTGGATTAAAGATTTAAATTTAAGACATGAAACTATAAAAATACTAGAAGAGAGTGCAGGGAAAACCCTTGAAGAAATTGGGTTGGGTGAGTTTTTTACGAGAAAGACCCCCCCGGGCAATTGAAGTAGCTTCAAAAATGCACTACTGGGACTTGATCAAACTAAACAGCTTCTGCACAGCCAAGAACACAGTAAGTAAAGCAGGCAAATAGCCCACAGAATGGGAGAAGATATTTGCAGGTTATGTCTCCAACAAAGGTTTAATAACCAGAATCCACAGAGAACTCAAACGCATTAGCAAGAAAAAAACAAGGGATACCATCACAGGCTGGGCAAAGGATTTGAAGAGAAACTTCTCTGAAGAAGACAGGCGCACAGCCTACAGACATATGAAAAAATGCTCATCATCTTTAATCATCAGAGAATCATCATGTTTTTAATTGCATTGTCAAAACTACTTTGAGATATCACCTAACTCCAGTGAGACTAGCCTATATCACAAAATCTCAAGACCAGAGATGTTGGCGTGGATGTGGAGAAAAGGGAACACTTTTGCACTGCTGGTGGGAATGCAAATAAATACATTCCTTTTGGAAAGATATATGGATAACACTTAGAGATCTAAAAATAGATCTGCCATTCAATCCTGTAATCCCTCCATTGGGCGTATACCCAGAAGACCAAAAATCACATCATAACAAAGATATTTGTACCAGAATGTTTATTGCAGCCCTATTCATAATTGCTAAGTCATGGAAAAAACCCAAGTGCCCATCAATCCACGAATGGATTAATAAATTGTGGTATATGTACACCATGGAATACTATGGAGCCATGAAGAAAGATGGAGACCTTACCTCTTTCATGTTTACATGGATGGAGCTGGAACATATTCTTCTCAGTAAAGTGTCTCGAGAATGGAAGAAAAAGTATCCAATGTACTCACCCCTACTATGAAACTAATTTAGGGCCTTCACATGAAAGCTATAACCCAGTTACAACCTAAGAATAGGGGGAAGGGGGAAAGGGTGGGGAGGGAGGGGGGATGTGGGTAGAGGGAGGGGCATTGAAAGGATCACACCTGTGGTGCATCTTACAAGGGTATATGTGAGGCTTGGTAAATGTGGAATGTAAATGTCTTAGCAAAGTAAGTAAGAAAATGCCAGGAGGGCTATGTCAACTAATGCGATGAAAATGTGTCAAATGGTCTATGAACCAAGTGTATGGTGCCCCATGATCATATTGATGTACACAGCTATGATTTAATAATAAAAAAAAAAGTATCTAAAACTCTATGCCTCTACCTGGATCCTGGGTGTTTTGATATTTTATTCATTATCAATGATTTCATAACCCAAAGGAGATGGTTCTGCAGCTCTAAGTCTTTTTTTTTTTTTGTGTGTGTGTGTGTGTGTTTTGGCCAGGGGTGGGTTTGAACCCACCACCTCCGGCATATGGGACCGGCGCCCTACTCCTTGAGCCACAGGTGCTGCCCTGCAGCTCTAAGTCTTAAGTTATAACTTACCCAATTCTTCATTAACCGAGTGAAATCTGCAATAATAGTTATGTTTTCTTTAATACTTTCTTTAATACTTAATATGATTTTGAATTTATTTATAGTTTTGAACTTTTGTGTCTAATTCTACAGTCCTATAAATTTGAAAAAAACCCTGCAGTCCTTTCATGTTAAGCCCATTTTCTTAGGACAATGAGATTCTTATAAATAATTCTGTCATATGTGATGACTTGAATCTCTCTATATAGTTTCCACTGATCTTCCTGATACAATTCCCCAGGTCCATTTACATGTATTTGCAAGACAGGTTTTTCTAAACAAGCATAAAAATGATCCCCTAATATCTGAAACCAAAATATCTTAGTAAGTCTTAAAAAACATTTAATTTAGAAATAAGACTATGAAGATCTTGGGAAATATCTTTCTGAATAAGTATACATCAGTTATTGCAAACATAATCTTTGAATTTTCATTTTTAAGTAAAACACATATTATGATCTGTGATCCATAAAATATTGGAATCAAATTCTCAAATAACATATTTACATTACTTTTAAAATATTTATTTTAACAAATTTAAACAATATCTTTCTTATCATTAACACTAATCATTACCATGATAAAAGTTAAGGTATGCAATGCTGGTATCCGTGTTCTCAATTGAATTTCTTGGAATTTCTCTACCTAAATATCTTTTATCGGCCTATTAACAAATATCCATAGTATAGTGTGTTTTAAAAATGAAATAACATTACATCTATGAAGGTTTTACCACAGTGTTTTGCAAAATTTAGCTGCTTTTATTTAAATGGTTTTTTTCTTTGTAAGATTTATTATTATTATTTTATTTCAGTGGATTTAGGGAACAAAATTATATTTCTGACATTTTGAAGGGCAGATTCTTATTTACTTCCTAAGTTTTATTTTTTATTTTTGCATCCAAAATTATAGGCCAAATTTCCCAAGTGAACTCTTTTGTTAGGTGCAATTCCTTCTAGGAAAAAAGTTTATAAAAAGTGCTCAATTCTAATATGAGGCCAGTAGACCATCTAATACATACCCACATAAGAGAAAAAGTCAAAGCATTCAAGGTGGGGGTGGGGGAATGAGGGAGCCAGGGAGAGGGGAGGAAGGAAAGCGATGGGGGATTATGGTGTACGGCACACCTCTTGGGAGCAGAACACAATTATTAAAGGGACTTTACCTAACAAATGCAAACAGTGTAACCCAATTCTTTGTACCCTCAATGAAGCTGAATTAAAAAATTTTAAAAAAGACCTATTTTCTTCCTCTAGGTTTAGTTGACTCTTCCTTTCGGAGTTCTTGTTTTCATCAGGGGCAGGGAAAATAGAATCGAAAGTAATTCCACACAGAAAAAGAATCCATATTAAACACTAATACTCAATTAAAGACATTTACCTTCTGGTTATTTATGGGGACGAAAAATGCCTGAGGATGCTGAAAATTGGCAATAGCTTCTTATATGTGATTATCTATTATATAATTCAGGAAATGAATATAATAAAGGTTTTTAAATTAATAAATAACGTACATTGTGGGGCCAAAATGAGGCAAACTATAAATGATGAACTTGTAGACAACTTCTTATTCCTTGATAACTTCAAAATGAATATTATATTTATTTAGCTTTATCATTAATATGACCACATCATAGAATGATTTTATTAAAAAAGTTAAAGCTACAAATGAAAGGAATTATTTTACCCCCAAAAAGTTGTATTCTGAAAGTAACAGCAATGAAATAGAATATGTATAAATGACTCTTCACATTTCATGCAAGTGATTTGAGTACACATAAAGAGAATAATTAATAAATTATGAATACAAAACACAATAATGACTAATAATCGTGAGCATGTGCTTTTTATGTAATTTATGTGAATTTATATGCAGAAATTGAGGTGGAAAATTGTTGCTACTATTTAAAAATATATTCTTGTTCGTTAATTTTAAGTTAAAAATAATAAATAGTAGGGCAGCACCTGTGGCTCAAAGAGGAGTAGGGCACTGGCCCCATATGCTGGAGGTGGTGGGTTCAAACCCAGCCCTGGCCCAAACTGCAAAAATAAAAAATAATAATAACTAGTAATGGACAAAAGAATACTGACCAGCAAAGTATATAAAAATAGTAATCATGATCATTTGTTTATATGTTTATATATTTATGAGGATTTCAAACTGGATATAGACAATACACAGCTTTTTATCTTTGGGGACTTTTAATAAAAACATTGTGTAGGTCAAAGCATGTTACAAATGTATCTGTTTTGAGTTAATTTTTGTATATGGTGACTAATTACATTTTTGAATTCTAAATTATTATTTAAAATACTTTTTTTAAATCTTAATTTCAAGTAGCAAATATTCAACATGAAATTAACTTTATTGAACAGATGAAATTAACCTATTTTAATTTTTATCTCCTATTATTCTAGTAGTCAGGTCATCTGTTTGCATGTTTCTATTTTTTTTTAACTTTTATCTTAGTACAGTTTTTTATGCATTTTTAATAATTTGTATTAGAATTTAGATATATTATGGATTTTTAACTTTTGTTTTCTGACGGAGAAGTTAGATTTTATCCACTTTGCTGGAATCAGTTCATTGAAACTAATTGTTTCAATTTCTTCCTAAAGCTTTTCAATTACATCATGTTGGTAGCTTGAAATCAGCCATTATGGGAATATTTATACCACAGAAATCTGCAACACTGCAATCAGTCCCCCCCCAAAACACTGTTGTTTTTGGAGAAAGACTTTTAAAATATTTGATCTTTCTTATTCACCTTTTAATTTAAAAATGTTAATGATGTGAGGTGCAAATGTTTTTCTTACATGAATACATTGGATAATGCTGTAGTAAGGGCTTTCGGTGTGCCTGTCACCAGGACAGTGTCCATTGTCCCTGCATTTTACCTCTTATAAAGAGAGACTAGTACAAATTCACGTTAATATAAAGGAAACTGTTAATTTAAGTATTCTCTGCAGCAGTGTTTGCAAAATTCAATCTAGTTTTAATTTGTTCTGGGTCTTAAGGTGTAGGTACATTTTTCTTCTCCGCACTCTGGTAATGAAGAAATTGCATGCCTTACCTCAGAGTATTTCTTGCTATTCGTTGTTTGGTATCTTTCTGTTTTTTGTTCTATTTTTAAATATGGTTCACAAATTTACCAAAGTTTCAAGTAGAAAACTAGCAGAATTTTGCAACTGAATTTTTAACCTCCTCTATAATCTGACTTTCAGAGTCTCCCCCAAATTAATATTTTAAACCAACTGAAGGGTGGCGCCTGTGGCTCAAAGGAGTAGTGCGCTGGGCCCCATATGCCGGAGGTGGCGGGTTCAAACCCAGCCAAAAAAAAAAAAAGTGTATATATATGTGTGTATATATATACACATATATATCAGTAAGGTGACAATATTAGGAGACAGCGTTTTGGCTCTGCCCATGAATGGACTATTGCCCGTACTAACGAGGTCACCCACAGCTGCCCATGTCCCTCTCCACTATGTGAGTGCACAGCTAGAAGTTACCATCAGTGAGCCAGGAAAGGGGTCTTCACCTAACACCAAATTTGTACGTGCCTTGATCTTGGACCTCCCAGACCCTTCAGAGAAATAAATTCCTATTGTTTATAAGCCATTCAATCTGTAGCTTTTGGGATGCAACTCAAATGGACTGAGATACCACCTTTCTCACAAATTTCCAGCCACGCTTTAGGAAGTCAAAATAAACTTCATTCTAATTATTTGTCTCTCTTGACTTGCAGAATGTTGTTCACCTCTCGGCAGTTTCCTTCCTCTCAAAGATCTACCTTGGCCACTTGAGTCCTCTTCGTCTTGGTTATTTTCTTTATGTAAAAAATTTCATTTATATGGACTTTCCATTTGTTCTCTTTATTGTAATGTAATGCTCTTCCTCATAGACATACATATAGAAGTCCTCTGATCTGTAATTTTCAGGTGAATCTGTTTACACTAAATATCACCACAGTTAAAGAGAAATGCTATTAATTAAAGATGAACATGCTTTAACCATTTAAAACACATATTTTTAAATATCCTTGTTGCTAAATCTAATAGTCAATGCTTAGATTTCCTCATATTTTTCTTAATACCAGCTTAGTAAATTTTTTTGTTTTTAAACAGTCTCACCCTGTCGCCTTAAGTAGAGTGCAGTGGCATTATGCATAGTCACAGCAACCTCAAACTGTTAGGAGTGAGCAATCTTCTTGCCTCAGCCTCCTGAGTACCTGCGACTATATGCACGGACCATACATCTGGCTAGCTTTTCTGTTTTTAGTAGAGACAGGGTCTTATTCTTGCTCAGGCTGGATTTGACCCCCAAAGCTCAAGGAATCCACCTGCCTCAGGCTCTCAGAGTGCTAGGATTATAGGCATGAGCCATCACACCCAGCCCCAGCTGTGTAACTTTTCATTTCTTTGAAATATTTTCTTCACTTTTGTCCCAGGAGAGTTTTACTAATTTTTTCCATCTTATTTATCTTTCTAGCTCATGTGCTCTTCTATATTAAAATCACCTTCCAAATCTGTGACCATTTACAAGCTCAAGGTATGGCCCACAATTCTCCTCTCTTATCTATCTCCAGCAAGACCTCTCCTCTGGACTGGAGATTTGTATAATCCAATTCATCTCCTGTGTTTCTTTTACCTGGGGTGGGCTGATACTCAGCAGGGTTATCATTTCAATGGCTAACTAGCTTAGTTTTGAAAGTTCTTTTGATTTTAGTCCTAAGATTATGTATAAATATGTTCCGAATTATGTCATGATGTGTGCATGTGACAATATAAGAAATTTGCAGCAATCTTGCCCTGGATATGAACAAAATAAACGTGACTTTACGAAAATGCCCTAGCCCACCAATTTAGGAGATTGACATTTTCTGCAAATCAGTGTGTCGTTATTATATATAGTTTTTCTTTTTGATAACTCTTTTAAGAGAGAGAAAAATTTCTCAAATACCCATATTTACTGACATTCACTTCACAGGCAGGGAAATATTTCTATACCAGATTTTCACTTGGGATGCTATCTTGCATGGAAGCATGAGTTGTTTCATCAACACTCTTTATTTTTTAATCTTAAACTTATCTCTCAATGTTGGCAGGGTTTTCTAATTCTAGTCTGCTGAAATGAATAAGTCTCTGTTAATGATAACCACATATTATAAAACTTTATAATATATACAGTGTACAATAATTCCTTTATCAACTTTTGCCATTAAGATTTAATAATGTGGGTGGTGCCTGTGGCTCAAAGGGGTGGGACGCCGGCCCCATGTGCTGGAGGTGGTGGGTTCAAGCCCAGCCCTAGCCAAAAACTGCAAAAAAAAAAAAAGATTTAATAATGTATTGAAAAGATAGATAAATTCCCTCAGCTACACTTTTTTATAATTCATAGTTGAAGCCAATGGTAATTGGAGATGTGGAGAAGATAAAAGCAAATACAAATAATTTATGTTTTTTCCCAATTTTTGCCTAGAATATTGGTTAAATTTAATAAAATTTTCTGTTTTAAGTTCTTTTTGTGTTTTTCTTTAATCTTGAAAAATCACGAATGAATCTTATCTCCAATTATAAATATATAGCATTTTTATTCTTTAAACAATTCCCCTTGACTCTGTAACAATAAACTCAATTACCTAGTCTCTTTCTATTCCTAATTGTTAGGGAGGCTTATTGCAATCTGTTGGTTCATAATTTAAAAATTAATTTTGGTTCTACATGGATAAGAACAATTGGTTCCTTTTGTCAACATGATTACTTATCAAACAAAATATTCATGTCAAGGTTGTGGTTTGCTACTTCTCAGTTTTATTTTCTGGGCAATTTGTAAAAGTGTTGTATTGTTAACTAGTCCATCTGGTTCAAGTCCTTTTTTCCAGCTTTACATGTCCTTTTCACAGATCATTGAGACTGAATAGATTGCTTCTTGTTTGTGGGAATACTCAGGCTGAGTTATACTAATGGAAATATCCACAAGAGATCATTTTATTCAACTTCCTACTGCTACATAGAATTGTAAACTCTCATAGCAAAACTATTTTGAATATTTGAAATTGTTGAGTCACCACAGCAATATACTTTTTATTTTAAACTGCATTTTGTATTTAAATCACTTGGTTCCTATTGCTATTTATGTAACCTTCGACTTTGAATTGTTCTATGTTCCTGGAACATAGATCTGTATTTTTGGACTTGATGCATTTTTTCTACATGGATTTACCTTTGCTTTGCAGCTCCATAGGTATTCTCCTATGTTTCCTGACAGATATTGTCTTCTGGTTCAAAATAAGACATCTATTCCTGGCTAATGTGGCTAGGCAGTAAGTCGCCAGATCAGTCAGCCCACGCCTTCCAATGATTACACAGTTCATGGAATCGGGAAATTGTCTACTTAAATAGTTTCATAAACAATTACTTACTTTCCTATAAAAATAAAAGTTATGAAAAGTTCAGATATTGAACTGACTTACTCTTGCATATTAAAAATAAAGTAAAAAATAAAGACAAGCAAATTATCTTTATTATGTATAAAATTTATTGAAGTATGCAGCTTTCTGTTATGTTTATTTAAATCTTTAATTTCAAAGCTTAATCCTGACACACACTTTACAATCTTAATTTTGGTTTTTTATTTATATATTTTTTATTGTTTCAGGTTAATTGAGGATATAAAATTAAATTACACTGTTTGCATTTATTAGGTAGAGTCCCTCTTATAATTGTGTCCCATTCCCAAGAGGTGGGCTATACACCCTAACATTGTGCCCATGAAGTGGGGGCTCCCTATCCCCCTCCCTCCTGTCCTCTCCCCGTTCCCTTGTTCCCCTACCCCCACCTTGAATTGATTTGAGTTTTCCTGTTATGTGGGCATATATTACATCGTCTACTGACTTCATACTAGAATTGAGTGAATTGCATTCTTGCTTCTCCATTCTTGTGTTACTTTTCTAAGAAGAATGCATTCCAACTCCATCCAGGTTAATACAGAAGATGTAAAGTCCCCATCTTTTTATGGCTGAATAGCATTCCATGGTGTACATATACCACAGCTTGTTGATCTTTCCCTGGGTTGAAAGGCATTTAGGTTGTTTCCACATTACAATCTTAATTTTGGAGTTTTTTTTTTTTTCATTGAAAGAAGAGAGATTTATGCTGGGATTTTATTCATTTATTTATTTAATCATGGCACTTATTTTATTTAGCATGGTATTTTTTTTTTTCAGGTTAATGTGAGGGTATAAACAATTAGGTACAATATTTGCATTTGTTAGGTAGAGTCCCTCTTGCAGTTGTATCCTGTCCCCCCAAAGGTGTGACATATACATTTATTCTGTGTCCCTGAAGTGGGAGCACACTGATCCTCTTCCCACCTTCCTCCCTTCCCTGTCCCTTGTTCCTCCTCTCACCAACTAGAATAGAACTGAGTTTTTCTCTTATGTAGGCATGTATTATATCATGTACTGGCTTCATATTTGTATTAAATATATTGAGTATTTGATTTTCCATTCATGTGATACTTTACTAAGAAGAATGTGTTTTAACTACATCCAGGTTAAAACAAAAGATGTAAAATCTCCTTTTTATGGCTAAATAGTATTCTATGGCACAAACATACCACAGTTTGTTAATCCATTCCTGGGTTGATGGGCATTTAGGTTGTTTCCACATCTTGGTGATTGTAAATTTGAGCTGTGATAAAAAAATCTAGTGCAAATGTCCTTAACTGGCTAGATGCGGGATTGGGATTGCAGGATTAAATGGGAGGTCTGACTTGAATTTTTTGAGGATTCTCCATACTTCTTTCCAAAAAGGTTGTAGTAGTTTGAAGTCTCACCAACAGTGTAAAAGCGATCACCTCCCTCCTCATCTAGGCCAGCATCTGTAACTTTGGGTCTTTGCGATGTGTGCTCTTCTCACTGAAGTTAGGTGATGTCTCAGGGTGGTATTTATTTGCATTTCTCTGATGATTAGGGATGATGAGCATTTTTTCAAATGTTTGATAGCCATTCCTTTGTCTTCCTCAAAGGAGGTTCTGTTCATGTCTCTTGCTCATTAATAGATGGGATTGTTTACTCGTTTTTTTTTTTTGTTTTGTTTTGTTTTGTTGTTGTTGATTAATTTGAGTTCTCTATAGATCCTAGTTGTTAAGCCTTTGTCAGATTTGTAACATGAAAATATCTTTTCCCATTCTGAAGGTTGTCTGTTTGCTTTAATGGTTGTGTCCTTAGCTGTGTAGAGCTTTTCAGCTTAATTTACGTTCCATATATAATTTTTCTTGTTGCAATTGCCACTGAAGACTTCTCTATAAAATCTTTCCCCAGGCTGACATCCTCAAGAGTTTTTCCAACTCTTTCTTCTAGGATTTTTCTTGTTTCATGTCTTAGATTTAAATCTTTTATCCCTCTTGAGTCAATTTTTGTAAGTGGTAAAAGGCGGATTCAGTTTCAGTCTTTTACATGTCCTTATCCAGTTCTCCCAGGACCATTTGTTGAATAGGGATTCTTTTTTCCCCATTGTATGCTTCTTCTTTTTTTTTTTTTTTTGTTATAGCAACAATCGGATGGCTATAGACTAGTTTCATTTCTTAGTTTTCTATTTGGTTCCATATTTCTATACGTCTATTTTTGTGCCAGTGCCATGCTGTTGTGATCACTGTGGACTTGTAATAAAAATTCTTCCACCAATAACAAAAAAAGCCTTGGACCTGATGAGTTCATACTAGAATTCTATCAAACCTTCAAAGATGAGCATGTACCTATACTGCAGAACCTATTCCAAAACACTGAGAAGGAAGGAACCTTCTCCAACACGTTCTATGAAGCAAACATCACCCTGATACCAAAACTAGGAAAGTACTCAACTAAAAAAAAAGAACTACAGAACAGTTTCTCTAGTGAATATTGATGTAAAATACTCAATAAAATCTTAGCCAATAGATTACAGCTGCATATTAAAAAAATTATACATTATGATCATCCCAGAAATGCAAGGCTAGTTTAATATATGATGATCCATAAATGTAATTCACCATATCATTAGAAGCAAAAAGAAAGACCATATGATATTCTCAATAGATGCAGAAAAAGCACTGGATAAAATTCAACATCTTTTTCTAACAAGAACACTTAAGACTATAGGCATAAGTGTCATGTTTCTTAAACTGATCAAAGGCATCTATGACAAACCCACAGCTAAAGCATAAAAAATGGGGTAAAGCTGAAAGCTTTTCCACTTAGAATTGGAACCAGACAAGGATGTTCTTTATCTATCCCCACTACTATTCAACATAGTGCTGCAAGTTCTAGCCAATGCAATCAGGCAAGACAATGATATAAAGGGCATCAAAATCAGGGCAGATGTGGTCAAACTCTTCCTCTTTGCTGATGCTATCTTATACTTAACCCCCCAGAGACTCAACCATAAAACTCCTGGAAGTGATCAAAAAATACATTAATGTCTCAAGGTATAAAATCAATGTCCATGGGGCAGTGCCTGTGACTCCATGAGTAGGGCGCCAGCCCCATATACCGAGGGTGTTGGGTTCCAACTTGGCCCCGGCCAAACTGCAACAAAAAATAGCTGGGCATCGTGGTAGATGCCTGTGGTCCCAGCTACTCAGGAGGATGAGGCAAGAGAATCGCCTAAGCCCAGGCATTGGAGGTTGCTGTGAGCTGTGATGCCACAACATTCTACAGAGGGCAACAAAGTGAGAGTTTGTCTCCAATAAATAAATAAATAAATAAAAAGTGGAAGCTAATTTACATTCCCATGCAAAGTGTGTAAAGGTTACCCTTTATCCACACCCTTGCCAAAACTTATTGATTTTTTTTTCTATTTAATAGTCAAGACATGATTGCAAGAGGGACTTTACCTAACAATTGTAATCAGTGTAACTGGCTTATTGTACCCTCAATGAATCCCCAACAATAAAAAAAAAAAAAAAATAGTAGACATTCTGACTTGGGTGAGATGATACCGCATTGTGGTTTTTATTTTTCTCTAATAATTAATGATGCTGACCTTTTTTCATATACTTGCTGACCATTTGAATGCCTTCTTTTGAGAAATGTGTATTCTGGTCCATTGCCCACTTTTTAATGGGAATATGCTGTTGTTGAATTTTTTGACTTATTTGTATATTCTGGCTGTTAATCCCCTGTCAGATGAGTGGATTGCAAAAATGTTCTGCTATTCCAAAAGTTGTCTTTTTAATTTGCTAGTAATTTCTTTTGTGGTGCGGAAGATTAAGTCCTATTTGCCTATATATATACTTTGTACATTGATACATTTATGAGGTTCAGGGTACTGCTTCGATATACAATGTGAAATGTTTACATTGAACGAAGTAACACATCCATCACAATTATATGGAAATATTTCTTTAAAGTACTCAAAGAACACAGGAGAGCATGCATGTTCACGTACATATGTGTGCACTCATATACAAGTAGCTATCATCCTAGAATTTCATATCTAGGCCTTCAGAAATGAAGATAAGCTGATCTCAAAATATTGCATACTGTATAATGTTATTCTTGGAAGGAAAAAATTATAGATAGAAGGGGAAGATAGATTAATGGTTCCTAGGAGTTATGGATGAGTGTAGGGAGAAGAGAGATGGGTGTTACTAACAAAGGGAAATACAAGAGATCCTCATATATATATATATATTTTTGAGTTATAGCCATAAATTATTTGCCTAGACTAATATTCAGAAGAGATGTTTCTTTGTTTGAGATCTTACTTTTATGCCATTAATCAATCTTTAATTAATTTAGAGCTAGGGTTCAAATTTCATTCTTCTTTAGGTGAATATCAAGTTTTCTATCACCATTCATTGAAGAGAATGTCCTTTCCTATATATATTAATTTGATATATATATTCTTGTCTTGTTAGTTTTATCAAAGTTAAGGTTATTGTAAATATTTGGCTTTATTCCTAGGATCTTTATTCTGTTCCATTGATCTATGACTCTATTTTTACCAATATGGTTACTACGTATGTTCTTCTAATATGCTATAAAGCTAGATAATGTGATGCCTCCAGCTTTGCTCTTTTTTATCAAGATTGTTTTGGCTATTTAGGCTCCATAAGCATGCAATGTTTTTCCATTTATTTGTATTATAGCTGTTGTAAATGAGATTTCTTTCTTAATTTGGCACTCAGCATGGCTGTTATCGGTATGTAGAAATACTATTGAATTTTATACCTTGATTTTGTATGCTAAAACTTTACTGAAGTCAGTTTTCAAATCTAAGGTTTTTGGTAAGATTGTGTTATGAGCAAATGGGAATAATTTAACTTCTGATTTTCCAAGTTTGAATCTCTTATTTCCTTCCCTTGCCTAATTGCTCTGGTCAAGACTTACCACATTACAATGCATAGGAATGGTGAAAATGAGCATCCTGGTCTTGTTCCAGTCATTAAAGGAAATGTTTTCTACTTTTCCCCATGCAATGTAATGTTAGCTGTGGGTTTTTCCAATATAGCCTTCATAATTTTGAGGTTGCTCTTCTATGACTAATTTTTTGAGGACTTTTACCATGAATGGATGTTGATTTTTATCAAATGTCTTTTCTATGTATGTTGCTGTAACCACATAGGGTTTTTTTAAATTGATGCTGTTCCCATGAGGTATCACACTTATTGATTTGCATATGTTGAATCACCCTTGTATTCTACAATAAAACCCACTAATTGTTGCGTATTGTCTTTTGGATGTGCTGTTGATTTCAGTTTGCTCATACTTTTTTGAGTATTTTCTGTCTATGTGCATCAGGGTGATTGATCTGTAGTTTTCTTTTTCTTGTTCTGTCTTTGTGGATGAGGGTGATACTGGCCTTGTGGAATGACTTGGGAAGGATTGCCTCATTGATTTTTTCTGGAATAGTTTTAGGAAGATTGGTATTATTTCTTCATATGTTTGGTAGATTTTGGTGGTCAAACTATATGCTCCTAGGCCCTTCTTTCTCGATAAATATTTATTCTTTATTGTGTAATCGAGCTATTCATTATTCCCTTATTTATGTGTTCTCTTTCCTCCCAGATTTACCTCAGGACATTCTTTTTCCCCCCCAATTTATCAATTTCCTTTACCTCTTTTAGTATCTTAGCATATTATTTATAATAATCTCTGATAATTATTTATATTTCTGTGAAATCGGTTACCATATCTCCTTTTGCATTTCTGATTTTATTTATTTGGGTTTTCTTTTCATGGTTAGTCTATGTTGCTTGTCATTTTGAAGAACCAACTTTTTGATGTATTGACCTTTCACACATTTTTGGTCTTTTAAAATTTAATTCTCCTCTGATCTTAGTTATTTCTATTCTTATGCTAATTTTGAGTTTAGTTTGTTTTTTATTTTCTAACTTCTTGATGTGTGTCATTGGACTGTTAATTTATAATTTTTCTACTTTGGGATATAGGCATTTAATTCTGTAAAATTTCTTCTTGGCACAGAGTTTGTCATATCCCAAAGTTTGTTTGTTTCATCTGAATCTCTTCATTGAACCAGTGTTCACTTAGAAGCATGTTGCTTTAGTTTCATGTTTTGTTTAGTTTTCAAAAGTTCTTCTTGGTGTTGATTTCTAGTTTTATTCTGCTGTTGGTGTCAAAAGATGCTTTATGTGATTTCAATTAGAAAAGAATTCTTGAGACTTATTTTGTGATCTATTATATGGTTTATCCAAAATTTTATGTGCTGATTTTTAAAAAAGTACATTTTGAAGTCGTTTGGTAGAAAAATCTACAATTGTGACAATTGTAGGTCCATTTGGTCTAAAGTCCAGACTAAGTCCAATATTTATTTGTTGATTTCCTGCCCAGATACTTTATCTAATGCCGTGAGTAGAATGCTGAAATCCCCACCCTTTTTTCATTGCTGTCTTTCTCTAATATTTGTTTTATGAGTCTAATATTTGTTTTATGAACCTTGGTGCTCCAGTCTTTGGTGCATATAATAGAAGTGTGATATCCCTTTGCTGAAATTATCCCTTTATTGTTATGTAATCACTTCCTTTATCTTTTCTTAATTTTTTTCTGTTTTTGACTAAAAGTTTGTTTTATCTAAGTCTTGCCACTTGTTCTTAAACTTGTCTTCCATATATAATTTTTTAACCCTTTTATTTCAGTCTATATGTATCTTTATGGATAAAGGAGAGGTTTTTGTGCAACGTAAGTTGGATCGTGTTTTATTTATTCATTCATCAAATTTATATCTTTTAAATGAAAAATTTAATCCATTTATTTCAAGGTTATTATAAATAGAGGAAGTTTTGTTCCTGACATATTGCTGTTTTCTATTTTCATTTTTCTTTACTCTTTTCTTTAAAAATCATTTTGTCATTATGATTTGGAGGAATTCTGTAATGATGCCATTTTATTCCTCTCTCTTCCATCTCTGTGTGACTGATATACCATGATTTTTATGTATCCTGTGATTTTTATGAAAGTAAATTTAATCTTCTGCTTCCAAGTTTAAGATTTTATTGAACATTTCTTATAAAGATAGGCAGGTAGTGAAAAATACCTTAAATATTTTCTTGAATGTGAATGTCTTTATTTCTCCTGTATTTATGAAGGTTAATATCGCTGGATATAGACAGATTATATCCTGACAGATTATTTAATTTCTTGCTGTTCTTTAAATATATTATTACATTGTTATGTAGCCTGTAAGGTTTCTGGTGAGAAATCCCTGTTAGTATGATAAGATTTCCTTTATATTTGTCTAGATTCATTTCTCTAGATATCATTAAAATCCAAGTTTTTACTTTGGCTTTAGACAGTCTGATTTTAATGTGTCCTGGCAAAATAATTTTGGGTTGTATTTGCTTGTGACTTGCTGAGTCTTCTGTATCTGGATATTTACATATTAGAGAAGTTTTCATCTATTATTTTGTTAAATAGCTTACCTAAACCTTTTGTCCTTGGTTCACTCTTGGGAATACCAATAATTCATAAATTTAGTTAGTTTATGTAGTCCTAAATGTCTCAAAGGTTTTGCTCTTCTTTTAAATTATTTTTTCTGTATTTTGTCTAACTGGAAAATTTCAAAAGACTTATCTTCAAGTTCTACAACTCCTTTTGTTTTGTGCTAAGTCATGTCTATCATTGAAGGATTTGAATGTGCAACATTTTACATTTTCTTCAATGAATTCTTTAGTTCCAGAGTTTCTGTATTTATTTATTATTTCGGAATATTAACAGGGTAAAAATGTTTTGTTACATGGATACCTTGCATAATGCTTAACTCAGAGCTTTTGGTGTTCCCATTCACAAAACCTCTAACTCTCCAGCATAATAATCAAGGATCCAGGCTATTCTCACATGTGACTATACCATTTCACCTTGCAGGCTTCACCTTGCTTCCAAGAATAAAGAGAAATATAGAGAATACATATTTAGATCTTCCTGACTTAATTGTATATATGACACTTTGGCTCACATTTTGTTGAAATGAATAAGTAACATGGAGCCAAACTAATTACAAAGGTAGCTGCTGTTAATAAACCCATAGATAAATGATGGTCACTATCATTTTCTGTCACCAATGTTATTTATTATATTCTTATTATTATTAAATCTAGCTTTAAAAACAAAACAAAAACAGAAAACCCCACATACACTTGAGGCCCTCTATTCACATTTGGCTTTTCATTTATCTTTTCTACTAGGCAGGTCATGCGTAAGTATGCTTGCTAACTGTCAGTTCTACTTTTAGTTATCAAAAAAATAATAATAAGGCTTTTGGCATATAAGTCTATCTCTTGTGAGTTTGGTTACTCCAAATTATCTTTTGTTAATGATTATTTCTGCATACATTTTGGGTTAAATAAACAAAAGATCTTCAGATTTAAGAACTACAGCCTAGGGTTTAGTAAAACTGCCCTACAATATGAGTTTTCTAAATTGTTAACTCAAATATCTTTAAAATTATCTTTCATATTTCCCTATAGATTCAATAATAGTAGAACGTGCTATACTTAGATGGATGTTGCATAATCTTCACAATGTTGATAAATTATTCATATATTTATAAAATTTATCTTTGAACGCAATTTCAATCATCTAATCTTGAAGACATTATTCCACCTAAAAGTTGGCATTGTTTATCAGGATACAACCAATTGAGACTCAAACTTGATTATCTTTTTTTTTTTTTTTTTTTATAGACCATCCAAAAATGTAGGATAGTATCTATTTCTTTTTTTTTTTTTTTATTGTTGGGGATTCATTGAGGGTACAATAAGCCAGGTTACACTGATTGCAATTGTTAGGTAAAGTCCCTCTTGCAATCATGTCTTGCCCCCATAAAGTGTGACACACACCAAGGCCCACCCACCTTCCTCCTTCCCTCTTTCTGTGGAAGACGTTATTCTTAGTAAAGCATCTCAAACTTGATTATCTTTACAAATAAATGAATAAATGATTTTACATATTATATATTAGGGATATAAGTATTGAAAAGTAATTTTAATTATATGGCCATAGAAGTGTATTTTTATTACAACATCCTAGTGAAAATCCCCAGACTGACTTCTGGCCGTCTTTCTATGTTCAATATAGAGGTATGTGACTCTCCAAGAATGAATATAAAGTCAACAGAAAACATGTGAAATACATGTATATTATACATATATACATATTAGTGTGATTAATGCTTTGACAATGAGTGTAACCTGATATTCTTACCATTTTGTTGGGATTTAGTTTTGAAAGTAATAAATATAACAGAAATGATTTATTTTAAATACATTCCCTTTGCTGTTTTTATTTTGACTAATGTAAAATAAAAATATTACAAAATAGCTTTACCAGCTCAAAAATTCCTTTAAAATGTGTTCTTTTGTTAAAATATATAAACAAAACTTCTCAGGTCATGTGGACTCTGGCAATTTCCCTGCTCCTAGGCACAGGTTGCCCTGGAATTGAAGTTATTGGGAATGAGTGAAAGCTTAGCAGAGACTAAGGTGGTTGTTGTTGGGGAGGTGTTTTAGAAGCTTGACTTAGGAGGTAAGGGACCTCAAGTAGGTACAATTCACTGGAGAAAATTGGAGGGTACTATCTCTGGCAAACTGAGGAAGCACCCATCTGCCCCACAGGAAAGCCACCTGTTGGGTTAGGGCAGGTCCCATGTTGGGGGAAGATCCCAGCCTGTGGCATTATGGCAACCAAACGCAGCATGTTCAGGGTCCATGGTTAGGGGCAATGCAAGAGGAGCAGAACTCACTCTTATAGCCTGTCTGAGACAGTCTCTTTTCAACTTGGAAAGCCAGACTCGACTCTCTTTTCAAGGATTCCTTCTAGGGACTGGGAAGGTGACCTCTGAGCCATGCAGAAGCTTTGTGAATCCTTTCAGACTCACACAACCTAACAGTGTCTAGTCTAGGCTCTCCCATAACTCTGCAGTTGGCTCTCTTCTGTAAGCATTAACCACTGATAGGGAGAACCCTCTGTAGCTCATTACTGCATCTGCTAACTTAATCAAATAGGGTTGATTTTTACTGATTCTTACTTATAAGCATCATCCACCATCTCAGAGATTAACCTGAGGATACTGATACAATTCACGCTGCTTTAAAGAGGGAAAACACTATTATGAATGCCACCTGATGGGACACTGCTTTTCAACACAGAAGAAGAAGTCATAAGCAGCTCAATCTATGAGGGATCTCAGTCCTCCACTACACACCTCTGGAATGATGAAGGAGCTGCCCCATATTTGTGCAGAAGCATTCTACTAGAGAGAAGGTGCAGCTGAAAGCCTGACAATCCTAAGTTTTGGCAATTGACACCGTCTTGATTATTCTGGTGCATGAAGCCAGGTGTGCTTGGAACCCAGCTTTCCAGCAGTAGCCTGTGCATCACCCCCCCACCCCAGCCAGGTGGGGAAGATACATACCCTGGGCTGTGCCCTGTGATGGAAGAGCAAGCATTTCTCTTCCCCAGCACAGGAGCCAAACACAATAGGAATCTCATACTTCACAGGCACCACTTAGGAAGTCTTGGGAGACTGCATGAATGGGCTCCAGGCATTGGGCCTTGGCAATTCTATTAATGCAAGACTGAGATAGTACAGGCTTACCTAGGTGGACCCAAGGCCATTGAGATTTTTTGACAGGGCATCAGATGACACCCATGTTGGTGGAACAGCCCCAAATAAGGATGGCTATATATGTCCCTGAAATTCCCAGAACCAGATGTGGGAATTTCACTAATGTCTCTGCCACATTTCACTATGTCTGAGTCCAAAGCTCTATAACTCAGTAGCTTTAGGGCCCTCACTGGGCTTGCAACTCCACCCTTGAGACTCCAGAATAGTACCTATCTTCCAAGACTCCACTACTGAATACCAACAACTATCACTGGGCCAGCAGAAACATCTAGTGGTTCAGCACTTCACTCAGGACTCCCCATTCTTGGGAAGTTATAACTCCTTTATTTTAACAGAGTCTCTGACAAAAGAGAACAGGTACCCTGAAATTCTGAACAGGTACCCAGAGCTTAGAGAAGAGAGCCAGATGAGAATATACTGGGAAAATAAACTTGGCAACATGAAGAAACAAAATAGTTTGACAACCCCAAGAGAAAAAAAATAGAGTTACACTAGTTTGCTCCACCCACAAAGAAATGGCTGAAATTACAGAATAAGGCTGGAAAATAAGATAAATGGAATGGAGGAGAAAGACAAAAATCAGCAAAAAGATGCCAACAAATATTTCAGGAAATCAATGAAATGCAATGATGAAAAACGGAAAAGTCTTCCGAAAGCTAGACAACATAACAATACAATAGAACTTAAAGAAATTAAGGCGTCATTTATAGAATTTCAAAACACAGCAGAAAGCTTTAACTATAGTTTGAACCAAAGAAAAAAAAAGAATACAAGCCTTGAAGACAAGGCTAAGAAGATAACATAGTCATTCAAGGAGGCAGATAAATGTGTAAAAAATGAGAGCAATCAGTAATAGACCTGTGGGACTATGTGAAGTGAACTAACATTAGAACTATATGTATCACTGAGGGAGAAAAAGAGCTAAAAGCACAGAAAACCTATTGAAGGAAATTATTGAGGAAAACTTCCCTGGTATCACCAGAAATTTTCAGACATACAGATAGAAGATGTATATCAAATACCAACCAGGAATATTCACAGAAAATAACTCTTCTCCAAGACACATGGTGATCAAATTGTCCAAAGTTAAAATGAAGGAGAAAATTCAGTTAGTGACAAGATAAAAGGATAAAATAATCTACAAAGGAAAACTCATTAGAGTAACTGCAGATTTCTCTTTGGAAATGTTATAAGCGACAAGCCATTGGGGCCTCATCTTCAATTGACTTACACAGAACAATTGCAAACCTAGAATTCTGTGTCCTTGCAAAACTAAGTTTCACAATCAAAGGATAATTAAGTCTTTTTCAGACAAGGAAACACTGAGGAAATTTGCCATGACCAGACTTGCCTTGTAAAAATTATTCAGAAAAGCATGGTATATCAATCAGCAAAACAGATGCCCACCAGTATACATTCACTTAAAAAAATAAAGAAAACCAAACTGACAACTCCTATAAAACAATAGAACAAGAACAAGATGAAGAAGAAGGAGAGAAAGCAATAGGGTACCACACATAGGATGAACAGACCAACATACCATACATTAGTGCTATCAATGTTAATATAATCAGTGCACCTCTCAAAAAACATGGGTTGGCTGAATGGATGAAAAACACAACCCAAATATCTGTGGTCTTCAGGAAGCACATCTAACTCACAAGAATGCAAACAGTCTTGACGTGAAAGGATAGAAAAAAATATTTCACACAAATGGAAATCAAAAGAGAGCTGGAAGAGCTACTCTTATATCAGCTAGAATTGACTTTAAGCCAGTAAAGGTAAAGAAAGACAAAGAGGGTCAGTATACAATGGTAAAGGAGGTATCCAACAAGAAGATAAAACAAGAAGATATATGTGCCCTAAACAGGAGCTCCCAGTGACATTAAAACATTTTCACTAGAACTAAGCAAAGAAATAAATGGTACCATCATAATTTCTGGGACCTCAACACCACACTATCAGAGATTAACAAATCTTCAAATCAAAATATAATAAAGAAATAATGTACATAAACCAACCACTATATCAAATGGACCCAATAGAAATTTGCACAACCTTCCATGCAAAAAACTACAGTATATATACACTTCTTAGCAGAACATGGGACATTTTATGAGGCCACAAAACAGGTGGCCTCAAAATTTCAACAAATTAATAAAAATTAAATCATACCATTTACCTTCTCAAATTATAGTGGAATAAACTCGGAATCAATTATAAGAGACACACCCAACTCTACACAAGATCATGGGGGAGAAGTCTGCTGTTGAATGATTACTAAGTCAAAAATAGAATTTAGATGAAATAAAAAAAAATATTTGAACTAAATGGTGAAAGGGACACAAGTTATCAAAATTTGGGGGACATGGCAAAACGATTTTGAGGGAAAAATGTATTGTCTTAAACACCTACATAAGAAAAACAAATTATCAGAAATTAACAACTTACTGTCATACCTTAAGAAGTAAGAAAGAAGAATGGACCAAACCCAAAGAGAGCAGAAGAAAAGAAACAATAAATGTCAAAGAAGAAACAAATGAACTGTAAAATTAAACAAGCAAACAAATAAGAAATTATACAAAAGATTAATAAAAATAAAAATTAAAAGTCTGTTCTTTGAAGATAAACAAAATTGACATATCTTTTGGTAGACTAACCAAGAACAGACAAGACCAAAGTAAGTTCAATCAGAAAGAAAATGGTGACATTACAACTAATGCAGCAGAAAGACAAACCATGATTCAAAAATACTATGTAAATATTTATGTGTATAAACTTAGAGGAAATGTACAAGTTCCTGGATATACACAACTTCTCAAGACTCAACAGAAGAAAGAAGAATACAACTACTGAACAGACCAATAATAAACAGTGAAATTGAAATAGTAATAAAAGAATCTCCAATGAGAAAATACCGTATAACAGAAAGTTTCACTGATGAATCTTATCAGACCTACAAAGAAGACCTGGTACTCATAATATAGAAATTATTCTTTAATACTGATAAATAGGGAATCCTTCCCAAGTCATTCTACAAAGCAAATATCACCTTGACACCAAAGCCAGAAAGAACAAAACAGAAAGAAGGAAAGGGGAAGGGAAGAAGGGAAAGGAAGGGAAGGGGAGGGGAGGGGAGGGGAGGGGAGGAAAGGGGGACAACTACATACCACTATTCCTTACAAATACAGATGCACAAATCCTCAACAAATACCAGAAAACTGAATTCAACAACACATTAAACATATAATCCACCAAGACCAAGTGGGCTCTTTTCCTGCAAGAATGTTTCAATATATGTAAATCAGTAAGTATGATTCACCACATAAACAAAAGCAACAGCAACAACCATATGATCCTCTCAACAGTTGCAGGAAAAGCATGACACAAAATCTAAATACCTTTCATAATAAAAGCCCTCAAAAAACTAGGCATAGAAGTAACATATCTCAAATAATAAAAGCCATACATGAGAAACTCACAGTCAACATGATCCTGAATGGGGGATAATTGAAAGCACTCCTCCTATGAACTGGAAGAAGATACAGATGCCTATTGTCACCACTTTTGTTCAACATAGTTCTGAAAGTCCTAGACAAAATAGGCAAGGGAAAGAAATAAAAGGTATCTAAATTGGGAAAGAGGAGGTCAAAGTTTAGCTCTTTGATGATGATATGATCTTGTACCTAGAAAACACCAAAGATTGCGCTAAGAATAAAGGTACATAAATCAGTAGCATTTCTGTATAACAGTAACAGTCAAGCCAAATCAAAGACTCACTACCATTCATAGTAGCTTAAAATAAAATAAAATATCTAAGAATATACTTAACCAGACAGGTAAAAGATTTCTGCAAGGAAAACTGTAAAACTTTGAGGGAAGAAATTATAGAGAACATAAACAAATAGAAAAATATAGTATTCTCAAGGATAGGTAAAAAAGAACATTGTTAAAATGTCCATGTCACCCCATGTGATTTACAAATCCATGCAAATCCTACCAAATTACCAACATCATGATTTAAACTTCTAGAAATAATAATTCTACACTTTGTTAGGAACCAGAAAATAGCCCAAATAGTTAAAGCAATCTTAAATAAAAAGAGCAAATCTGGAGGCATCACATTGCCAGCCTTCAAACTATACTACAAGGCTGTCATAACCCAAACAGCTTATTGGTACAAAGATAGAAATATACATTCATGGAACTGAAAAGAGGATGCAGACAGTAATGGAAAAGAAGCCCTAGTCAAAAAATGGTGCTGGGGAAACTGGACAGTCACAAGCATAAGAATGAAGCAGGAACTTTATATCTCACCACTCAAAAATTTAATTCAAGATCAATAAAAAACTTACATCTAAAAAATGAAGCCATAAGAATTCTAGATGAAAACATAGATATTGGCGTAGGCAAAGAATTTATGAAAATGACAACAGCTGCAATTATGGCAACAAACAAAATTAATAAATGGGATTAGATTAAACCAAAGAGATTCCATGCAGCTCAGGAAACAGTCAAAAGAGCAAGTGGACAACCTATAGAATGGGAGAGAATATTCACACACAATATTCACACACACAAGTCTACACATTTGACAAAAGGCTAATAAACAGAATTTACAAGGAACTCAAGCAAATTAGCAAGAAAAAAAAATAAACAGTCCTTTTGAAAAGTAGGCAAAAGATACAAACAGAATCTTCTGAAGAGAGGATGGACAAAAATGTCTTAAGAACATAGCTAAAAAAAGATTGTAAACCCATGTTTAAATAACATAATACAATATCTGCTTTTTCCAAAATTCATTCTCCTTGTGGCCTGATACCCGGTGTCTTTAATTTAAGACATTACATCCAAAATAGATTAGATAATGTAAAAATGTTACGAGAAATAAATTGACCATCATATTATCAAAAGATTGTTCAAAATGTTTCAGTTAAGATTTTAAGTCTATTATTTTAATAATATTTTCACACATGCATGAACATATTTGCTTTTCCATTTCAATGACACCCTAACCTTGACTAACCCCAAGATGTAGGGGGCCTTTCAGAAAGCTTCCAGCCATGTAATATGAAAGATAATATTAATGATGGCTGGACAATTTCTGGAAAGCCCTCATATATGCTTTAGACGTGTAATCCCTTAGCAGTCAGGGACAAATAGAGACATATTTAAATATTAGAATAGTTGGTAAATTTATGATCACATTTTCAAATTATTACTCAACAGTGACCAGTGATACTGCTACATTATTTACTCAGTTTAGTCTCCTAGTCTGCATAGCACTGCTTTACAAAGTGAGTGTTGCATGGACCAGCAATGATTTCACCAACTTGAAACGTGGAACGTGTTAAATTCACATGACTGGCCTCACCCAGACATACTAAATCACAAATTCTGGGTCTTGAGCCCAACAAACTGTATTTTAATCCTTTCTTGTTTGCTTTCATGTTCATCCTTGTCTTCTCTGAAGAATACTCTTAAATATATTTTTCTCTATTAGTCAGTCTTTCCACTGCAATTGCATATTTGCTATTGGCTTTTGGACATTTTCTCTTTTCTTTTATTAAGAAAGTACAAGTACTCTCTGTAACAAGCAGACTTTAATACTTACGTCTCCGGTTTTTCATCACCTATTAATTATTCACCAAAATAAAGTCTGTCTCCATTCTCATCAGGCTCTAAAATTGTTCCTAAACCTCACTAATAAGGCTTGCATCAGTGTTGAGGGTAATTTTTAGTTCTCTTAATTTCCTGTCAATAGTTGCTTGTTCTTTTCTGAAAACATCTTGTCTTTTGTTTCTAAAGTTATAAGTGACTTTGAGACAGAATTGTAAAGAGACAATTGGACATATCTGGGTCTTATAGAGATAGCAATCTCAAAATTAACTATACCCTGTGAGTCATTTGCATGTCTGTGGTAACTGAGGCCATGTCTGTGTAAGATTGCCTAAGGAGGTAATGCAGAGTAAAATGAGAAAACTATTAACTTGAACTATAAATTTGTGAGTCATCTGCATGTTTGTGGTAATTGCAGCTATGTGTATATGAAATTGCACAGAAATTACAGGATGAGATGGAAAGAATCCTAAGAACTAAGAAATGAAGAACTCCAAAATTGAGTGGCTGAGAGGAGGAAAAGAAACCTGTAATTTTCTTCAGTGGCCTCTTTGTCTTGAACCCAGCTGCTCAATTTTAGAACCTGGGCAGTGCAAATTTGTAATCTTTCCTTGCAAACACAGTACTTGACTAGTTTTATTTTTTAAAAATAGAAAAGGCACTATTTGCTCTTTTCCAGAAACCAGAGACTTAGTTGTCATCACATCACCTGGCTGTCTAACACTTCTCATAGAAGATTCATTGCTAACATATGGGTTGTTTGATCGAAATAATTCTCAAACCAATACTCTCTCTCCATGTCTATCACTCATGTAGTGACAGCAAAGTCATTCTGTCTGCTTCCCTTATAAAATCCCTGGTGGATTACTTCTCTAGAAGTAATAAATGATGTCTTCTGAGTGCAAGTCTCACCATACTATTCTCTGACATAAAGTATTTTAATAGCATCTTAACACTTCAAATAAAGACTAAAGTCAATTAACATGACAAAGGCTTACATGGTCTGGTCCCTACTTTTCTTCCCTTCTTATTCTCTGTTTTTCCATTCTCTTAATTTCAACCATACTTTCTTTAGCCTCATAAACTCACCATTCCATGCCATTCATAAGGTCTTTTTTTGGAGTCATCTCTGGAGCATATGAACACCCCCACTTCTTAGCTGATCTCCTGTTCCCTTTAGGTCTCCATTCAATCTGAAAATAATAACATGTGACTTGACAAGTAGTGTTTATGAAGTGATGATTCCTTCTGCTTCCAGTCATTTGAATAAATTTCAGATACTAATAATTAAATTAAGCTTGTATTAAACATTTTTGTTTACAAATTACCAATTATGAGGATAGATTGCACTTTCACTCCATCTGATTTACAAATTATATAAACATTTACACATACAAGATTTCATTGATGTCACTTTTATACATTTATTCACTCTTAAGGCGAACTCCTGGGGTGTATTTTCGTTTCATGTATTTCTAGCTATAACTTTTATCTTATAAATCAACTACTATGAAATTTTGTTCCCTACATGTCATCTGTCTTAGAGGAAAACTATAACATTTTGTAGCCGATATATTTGAAAATGGTCCAGAAAACATAGTGAGTTAAATATTTGGCATTTTAACTTTTTTTTTAACCACAGAATATCCTGTGATGACTAAAACAGTATTTGAGAAAAAGTGTGTTTTAAAAATATTTATGGAACATTATCATGCAATGGAATAATTATCGCATAAGGATTAAACTCATATCACTTGAAGAAAAGCCATTTACTGAACAACTCTTTATAACAGGAGAACAAGGGATAAGCAACATTCAAGCACATAAAATAGATGTCACATGGTACTTGAACTCGTAGACATACTATCTCTTCTTTTAAAGATGGCATGGATTAGTTTTAGTAACGTTGCCATATACTTTGTTTTTGTCTACAAAAATCAAGAGGCCTGGAAAAGACACAATTTTTAGAATCCAGCACACTGACTATGGTTAGTCTTCCGTGTCTAGTGACAGGAGGGAAGATTGAAAAAAAAAAAAAAGATATGGCTGTAATAATCTGCCCAATGGGTTTTTTCCATCCATGCCATATATTTTCTCCAGATGTTCTTCCACATCTTCGGTCATGACTGTTTTGGCAACAGCTCTTGATCTCACATTTCCTGTGCTTCAGATGAATATTTCTGTTTATTAAAGGTGACCTTGAGGATATCTCATTAATACCCTCAAACATGTACATCAGAAACATTCTTCCTCTGAATATCTTACTTAATTCACTCTTATTGGTATTAACTAATGCTGTCCTAGTGTAATCTGGGTATCATTATATCATTCTTAACACTTTTCCATTTCAATGTTTCATTTTCCGTAAGTCCTACCATTAGGATTCCCTAAAAACCTCTGCTCTTCTGCAATACTGGTACCACATCATTAGCTGGTTTTTTTTTAAACATGGTGTTCTTAATGTTAGCCTAGGCTGTTTTATATGTATCAGTTAGAGTTTTTTTTTTTTTTAAATCCATTACAATACTATTTGCATTAAGCCTCTCCTGGCTTCTCATTTGTCAAATTCAAACCCATAGTTTGTCAAAGAACAAAAAAGCATGAAGGGTCTCATCTAGTCTTTTGTAAACCATAACACCTTGACCTAAGACGTTACTCTGGAACCTATTTCTGGTGCTTTTTATGCTATTTGATGCTGTAAATCTAAGACAGTCTCACTAATTTAACACGTGGGTAGATGTTTTCCTTCGTTCTTGGTAAAGAAATTAGTCCTTTTCCTATCCAATCCTCTGCTTACTTTTTTCCCCCTAAAATCAAAAACAAACAAACCAAAAACCCCAATGATTTTGTTCAGCTATTCCTTCCTGGCCCTCTGGGGAAGGTGACTGTCACCAAGATTCCACGTGTCTCCTCTGATGGGTCTTAGTCAGTGAGGTTCCATTTTTCCCCGCAGTACTGAGTTTACCAAAGCCCTGTGACTCAATTCTGACCAAAGGATTGGGAAGGCTTTTAGGAAATCCTTTATCAAGATTCTCTAATGCTAAGAAAGATACTAAGGCAGAGAAAAATCTCTTCTATTTCTGGATATAATGATTGTGTTTTCATTTCTACTTCTTTACATATAGTATTACATAAAGGGATTTTGTACATGTGTGTTCAAAATACCTATATACGAGTACATATGTATATATATGCAATAATTTTTAATTTTCTTATAATTCTAGGTGTATTTTTTGACATTTAAATACTTAACATAAAAATCCATATGCTGTGTCTGGAAGTGATACCCAAAACTGCCTGAGAATGACCCTGAGGCTGAAGGCATGTACAACTCTCACTACTGAAACTGAAATCCTTCTGTGTAACACATAAATTTACTATTTTGAACTCAACTTTGAATTGGGGGTTTCTATTTTATAAAGCCAAGTGTATTTCAGTACATTCTCTCAGTAAACAAAATCTGATTCAACTGGATGTCCTGGTTTCCCTTTTCCCACCGGCTATCTTCTTGAACAGCAGGGTTTCTCGATGGTCTTTGCTTTAGTCGTCTTTGATGAATCGCATATTAACCCCAGCCCTGGTTATTTTTCTCTTCATATACTTCATGACTCCTGCTAGTTTTGTAAGATGCATTCCAGATATCTCTCTTTATACCCCTGTGTAGTTTTACCCACTCCTTTTATTGCAACTCAGCAGCAAACGTTTTATGTTACTTTATTTATGGTCAGGATGTCCTATTTTTATTTCATGTATTTTAAGGACATTTATTTTAATATATGTCTGCAAGGCCAGCACTCTGAGATGTAGTAGACATTCAGTCAATATTGGGTGATTATTAATTATAAGGGAAGCAAACACTCAGAAAATTGTAAAATATCTACAAATTTGAGTCTTACGTGCAATTATTCTAAGAACTATTTCTGTTCTATTTTAACAAACTAAATATTCAAAAAGAATGAATATGGCTTTAAAAAATGTCTCCACTAAACCACAAAAACTTTTAATAAGAAATGCCTTCACAATTGCTGACTTTTTGAAAGAGGACAAGCACTGTTATTTGAGAATAGAGCTATAAAGGGACGAGTTAATGTTCCAATGAAAATTCCTGGGAGGCTGATACAGTCCATTAAAATGAGAGGTATTTGGTCACTTCACTGAATTACTTTAGAAAAAAACCTCAGGTCTTGAGGAGTTCTTTCTGAAGACTAGATAATTTCAAAGACCACACAATGCTATTTAAGAATGATTTTAAACCTTTTTCTATAAAGCTAATATGTAATTTTAATATCGTCCAAGAGATTGTTGATATTCACATATTCATTCCTTTGACCCCAAAATTCGAAATACAAAGAAAAATCTTCTATGATAGCAAGCCATTCATAAAAGAAAAGCATGATGACATGCTATAAAATGCTTGGTTTTTAGGGTACCCATTTATATTCAATTTATTATATAGTCAAATAATCATTACCATTAAATTAATATTTTATAGTTAAAAATTGAACTTCCTGAATTTCAATAGCTAAAATATTGTGCAGTTTTAAATCCTAAAATGTAGCCAGTTTATTTACTTCATTGCTAAAAATAAATGATGAAAATATATTATTTCTAAAAAAGGTATTATGCAGTGTGCTATTGCAAATATCTATGAAATGTAGTCTTTACTACTGGACAACACCTGGCTGGGAATAATAAATACATATATGTATATACACTAATAATTATAAACACTATATAATGAATGTAAAGCAGCATAGATGGAGTCAGAGGGAGGCCTTCATTTACCCACAGCTTAGTGATTTTTTTCTACAATCTTCTTGGCCTTTCTTCCTCGGAAAATATGACTACACAAATGACACAATGCCCTTTTATTATTCCAGATAGCACTTGAGCTCATTTATTTTTTTTTATTTAGTGATCGACATAAAAGTGATGACACATCTCATGTACCAACTTAATTATATAATTTGCGTCTTAATTTCATTTCCAAGTATATGAGTATTCATTAAACTATATTACAAGTTTTTTTGTTTTGCTTTGTTCTATCTTTCATTTCCTTTGTTTCTTTTACATAGCAATCCACTCCATAATTTATTAATATGGAGCAAGATTGCTGCAGAGTTGAAAGCACACATATGTGTTCATATGTCATGATATGAAATGTTTATATACGGAATGTGTTAAGGTAATGGTTGTATTACATAGCACGTATTGCATTATCTCCTGCAATCTATGTAATGTGTATAATAATGAATATATGTGTGTGTATATATGCATATATATGCTATCCCCTCAACACAAGAAGATACGTGTATGTTCCAAGACGCCCATAGATGCCTGAACCCAAGAACATTGTCAAATCCTGTATATATTATGCTTTACCTATACATACTATATGTAATAAAGTTTAATGTATCAATTAGGCACAATAAGAGATTAACAACAATAACTAGTTATACATAAAACAATGATAACAATATACTGTAATAAAACTTATGTTAATGTGAGTCTCTCTCTTTCAAATATCTTATTGCACTGACTTAGGCTCCTCTTGAGATAATCAAGACGATGTAATACCTGAAACAACTACTAAGTGACTGTTGGGTCAGTGGCAAGTTAGAAGGGGATTTCAGCATGCCACTCAGAGCAGGGGACAATTTAAAACTTAGGGAATATTTTTCTCTGGAATACACCTTTTATTTTATTTTTTGTAATGATTGACCACAGATTAACTGAAACCACCGAAAGTGAAACTCTTAACACTTTGTTGATTGGCCACCAGGGAATTTGTGTTTTCATGCCCAAATGTTATTGACCATTCACAAGTAACTCGTGTTTGCACCTGCATTAGCTCTTGCAATATTTAAAACACAAGATAATGTAGGACCTTATAAAAGCTTACTTGATCCTGTCTCAGAATTAATGCCAATGCCATGGGAGAGCTTCTTTGTATAATCACTGGTCGACAATGTATTAATAAAAGGGAACTACTGTACATCTATATACATATACATTCTTTATATATAGAATGGTTGTTCTTTATTGGTTCAAATTATCTTTCCAAATACCATGTATGATCCTTGAGGACATAATCTATGGGTTTTATTGTTTACATACATCTTAAGGCTGAATGCATAACAGATACTCAGCAAATATTAGTTTAATTTGAATGAGAGATTATTGCTACAGTTTCTTGTTATAACACTGAGCAATCGATTCAACTATAGTCTCACATATAGCCTTGGTCTATCCCAAACAGAATTTAGCTTTACTTTTCACTGTTATAAGAATTTTTAAGAAGACTTTTATGATCAAAAATCATATTTTCTTGTTCCCAATAGCGCATCAAGTCAAATGACTAGGTCTACTCAAGGCTTTAAGTACAAAATATAGACACATGCACAGATCTGTTTGAAACAACTTTTATTTTTTTACTGAAATCATTATGATAGTAAGAATGATTTAGAAAATATGTAGAAAATCTGAAAGATTGAAAGATAATGATTTAAAATATCCACAAGCAGAGGGATACAAGATGGCGGACTGAAGCCAGCTTTCAACAGAGGCTCCCGTCCAGAAGGAGAGTTAAGGGACAGGAATTTAGTAAGTATCCTGGTGGACTTGAGCCACACCAAGAGAGAAGGTTGAAGAACGCACATCAACACCGCTGAGGCAAGCTGTGATCACAAGGACCCAAACAAAAGGTACAAAATCCACCACCAAGCGGACGGGAGTCCCCCTCCCCCATGAGACCAGCTCAAGAGCCCCACAATTAAACAAATGGGCAGAAATTAAAGGCCCTCCCACTACACTCCACGGGAGAGACCTTCTAAAAACGGGACCTACCTCCCCTACTGGGGTGCCGTGGCGTTCTCCTGCTGGGCATAAAACTGAATAAAACTTTAAAAATCCTTTGCCGGCAACCCTGAATCCCCAACACTCCCCTCCCACCCACTGAGGTCTGGAGGCCTGTCCCCCAGGAGTTCAGATTCTTGAGTGATTTCTCAAGGGGAGTGGACAGTCCCCGAGTTGCGACTGGTCAGCATTGACTCTGAGGCACCCGAGTGAGGAGAGGGCACCGGGCTGAGGGGGAGTCACGCCTCGGGGGCACTTCCCTGTGGTGCGGTGCATCAATACGGCCAGGCATAAAACTGAATGAAACTCTAGCTTCCCCCCCACTCTCACTTGGGGTCTGGGGGCCTGACCCCCAGGAGTTTGGATCCTTGGGTGATTTCTCGAGGGGAGCACACAGTGCCCGAGCTGCGACTGGTCAGCGCAGACTCTGAGACACGCGAGAGAGGAGAGGGCACCAGGCTGAGGGGGAGTCACGCCTCGGCGGCACTTCCCTGCGGTGTGGTGCAGCAGCCCTCCCCGGACAACATTACTACACAAAACTGAATAAAACTCTAGCTTCCCCGCTGAGCGCCCCTACTCTCACTCGGGGTCTGGAGGCCTATCCCCCAGGAGTTTGGATCCTTGGGTGATTTCTTGAGGGAAATGCACAGTGCCTGAGCTGCGTCAGGTCAGCGCTGACTCTGAGACACGTGAGCGAGGAGAGGGCACTCTGCTGAGGGGAAATCAAGCCTTGGTGGCACTTCCCTGAAGTGCGGTGCAGCAGCCCTCCCCGGGCGGGCAACAGTACAGCCAGGCATAAAACTGAATGAAACTCTAGCTTCCCCCCCACTCCCACCCGGGGTCTGGGGGCCTGTCCCCCAAGAGTTCGGATTCTTGGGGGATCTCTCGAGGGGTGTGGACTCAGCATAAACTGCGGCTGCTCAGTGCTGACTCGGCTGAGTGCCCACACCAGAGCCACAGTTCCCTGGAGGCAGAGCAACAGCCATTTTTTCTTTAACGGCAGAATGGCTCACTCCTGGATATTCTGAGGCCACACCCCCTGTCTCCCTGGGCAACCAGAGGAGGCCACCGGTGAGCGGGGGATTTCCTGACACTGCTCACAAACCCGGGAAGCTTCCAGGGCAGGGCCGACCCAGAGAGGTGATCGGACGCAAGCCTTCAGCAGCAAAGAGGACACAAACCTCCAGCAGCAAAGACGTTTGAACTCAGAACAGCCCGTCTTCTGTAGGCGATTTTGGCAGGAACAGAGACAGAACCCCGCAAAGTTGTCTGTTCTGTTCTGTTAACAGCACCCATCAGGGATGGGGCTAAGCCTGAGTGAACACCTCCTTCCCATCACCTGCATCAAGCACTCAAAGATGTCAGGCCCTATCTCCTCCTGCTAAATAGCGGCAGTCTGTGGGGGCCTGGCAAACTTCCTTGCGATTCAGGCAGGTGCAAACCCCTGGAGTGTCTGTTCACTGCAGGCAACTGGGTTAGCCATCTGCAGAGATACCAGTGACTGGGTCTGATGGAGGGGCAAAGTGGGGAAGGAGACGTCAACCTTCCCAGACTGCTCTGCTTGCTGGGTGGCTCCTCCTGACTCCACGCTGCACTGGGATGAGCCATGTCAGAGGAGTCACCAGGCCCCTGTAATCCAGTTCCCAGAGACCTCTTGAACTCTCCCACCTGAGACAGGTGCCGATTGAGACAGTTGATTTGGACCTTTTGAACTGGGCTAATAGACTGAGGACTTTTCAGGCAGTGCCCTGGGTGTGCGGTTGTAGGAAGGTTTGATTCTCCTTTTCTAACTGGGGCCTGAGGTGGGCAGGCGGGGTGACTTAATTGCTGATTTTTCCACACAGCTGAGACTTAAAGCCAGAGTAGAAGTTGCAATAGGATCGAACAGAAACCAGCTGAAAACAAGACAGAACCACTTAACTCCACACAAGACAGGGCCCCAGTTTCTCAGGCCACAACATGTACGGGCCCTTGATAAAGCCCCAGGGGAAAAATAAAAGGGAGTAAAATAACCATGGGGCGGAATCAGCAGAAAAACTCTGGTAACATGAATAACAAGAATAGATCAACCCCCCCAAGAAAAGATACGGCAGATGTGATTGAAGATCCCATTCATAAATAACTGGCTGAGATGTCAGCAATCGAATTCAGAATTTGGATTGCAGACAAGATTAATAAAATGGAATTAGGAATTCAAGGAGAAATTCAAAAGTTGTCTCAAGAATTTAACGAATTTAAAGACAAAACCACCAAAGACTTAGACACACTGAAGCAAGAATTTACAGCCCTCAAAGATATGAAAAATACAGTAGAATCCCTCAGCAACAGAATGGAGCAAGCAGAAGAAAGGATTTCTGACATTGAAGATAAAGTCTTTGAACGCTCCCAATCTCTCAAAGAGGAAGAGAAATGGATAGCAAAAATGGATCACTCACTCAGAGAGCTCTCAGATAATTTGAAAAAAAGCAATTTACGAATTATTGGGATTTCTGAGAATGATGAAGTGGCCTCGAAGGGCACAGAGGCCCTTCTGCATGAAATTATGAAAGAAAATTTTCCAGACATGCCTAGAGAATCTGAAATTCAGATAGCAGACAGCTTCAGGACCCCAGCACAATTCAACCCCAATAAGTCATCCCCCAGACATATCATAATTAGCTTCACTAAAGTTAACATGAAAGAGAAGATTCTCAAAGCAGCCCGGCGAAAGAAAACTATTACGTACAAAGGTAAGAATATTGGAATAACTGCAGATCTCTCTGCTGAAACTTTTCAAGCCAGAAGAGAGTGGTCATCAACTTCTAATCTCCTAAAGCAAAATAACTTTCAACCCAGGATCTTGTATCCAGCTAAACTGAGTTTCATCTATGATGGAGAAATTAAATAATTTAATGACATTCATATGTTGAAAAAAATTGGCATAAGTAAACCAGCTCTTCAGGATATTCTCAGACCTATCCTCCACAATGACCAATCCAATCCTATACCACGAAAGTAAACTCACTCAGAAACTTCGGATCAAACTCCAACATCCACACTGGTGAAAGGATTAAAAATGTCCACTGGACCTTTGAAAAACTCGATATCCAAAATTCCACCAGACTTATCAATACTCTCCATCAATGTGAATGGCTTAAACTGTCCTCTAAAGAGGCATAGGTTAGCTGACTGGATACAAAAACTCAAGCCAGATATTTGTTGCATACAAGAGTCACATCTTAACTTAAAAGACAAAATCAGACTCAGGGTGAAAGGATGGTCATCCATATTTCAGGCAAATTGTAATCAGAAAAAAGCAGGTGTAGCAATTTTATTTGCAGATACAGTAGGCTTTAAACCATCAAAAGTAAGGAAGGACAAGAATGGTCACTTCATATTTGTTAAGGGTAATACTCAACATGATGAGATCTCAATTATTAATATCTATGCACCCAACCAGAATGCACCTCAATTTAGAAGAGAAACTCTAACAGACATGACTAACTTGATTTCCTCCAGCTCCATAATTGTCGGAGATTTCAACACTCCTTTGGCAGTGTTGGATCGATCCTCCAGCAAGAAGCTGAGCAAAGAAATCTTAGATGTTAACCTAACCATCCAATATTTAGATTTAGCAGACATCTACAGAACATTTCATCCCAACAAAACTGAATACACATGCTTCTCATCAGCCTACGGAACTTACTCCAAAATTGACCACATTTTTAGGTCACAAGTCTAACCTCAGTAAATTTAAAGGAATAGAAATTATTCCATGCATCTTCTCGGACTATCATGGAATAAAACTTGAATTGAGTAACAACAGGAATCTGCATACTCATACAAAAACATGGAAGTTAAATAACCTTATGCTGAATGATAGCTGGGTCAGAGATGAGATTAAGAAAGAAATCACCAATTTTTTGGAACAAAATGACAATGAAGACACAAACTATCAGAACCTCTGGGACACCGCAAAGGCAGTTCTAAGAGGGAAATTTATAGCACTGCAAGCCTTCCTCAAGAGAACGGAAAGAGAGGAAGTTAACAACTTAATGGGACATCTCACGCAACTGGAAAAGGAAGAACATTCCAACCCCAAACCCAGTAGAAGAAAAGAAATAACCAAAATTAGAGCAGAATTAAATGAAATTGAAAACAAAAGAATAATACAGCAGATCAATAAATCAAAAAGCTGATTTTTTGAAAAGGTCAATAAAATAGATAATCCTCTGGCCAACCTAATCAGGAAAAAAAGAGTAAAATCTCTAATATCATCAATCAGAAATAACAAAGATGAAATAACAACAGACTCATAAGAAATCCAAAAAATCCTTAATGAATATTACAAGAAACATTATTCTCAGAAATATGAAAATCTGAATGAAATTGACCGATACTTGGAAGCACGCCACCTTCCAAGACTTAACCAGAATCAAGTGGAAATGTTGAACAGACCCATATCAAGTTCAGAAATAGCATCAACTATACAAAACCTCCCTAAAAAGAAAAGCCTGGGACCAGATGGTTTCACATCAGAATTCTACCAAACCTTTAAAGAGGAATTAGTACCTATATTACTCAACCTGTTCCAAAATGTACAAAAAGAAGGAAGACTACCCAACACGTTCTATGAAGCAAACATCACACTGATCCTCAAACCAGGAAAAGACCCAACAAGAAAAGAAAATTATAGACCGATATCACTAATGAATATAGATGCAAAAATATTCAACAAGATCCTAACAAACAGAATCCAGCAACACATCAAACAAATTATACATCATGACCAAGTTGGTTTTATCCCAGGGTGTCAAGGCTGGCTCAATATACGTAAATCTATAAATGTAATTAAGCACATAAACAAATTAAAATACAAAGACCATATGATTCTCTCAATTGATGCAGAAAAAGCTTTTGATAATATCCAGCATCCCTTCATGATCAGAATACTCAAGAAAATTGGTCTAGAAGGGACTTTTCTTAAACTGATAGAGGCCATCTACAGCAAACCCACAGCCAATATCATATTGAATGGAGTTAAATTGGAATCATTTCCACTCAGATCAGGAACCAGACAAGGCTGCCCATTGTCTCCATTGCTTTTCAACATTGTAATGGAAGTTTTAGCCACCACAATTAGGGAAGAAAAGGCAATCAAGGGTATCCATATAGGGTCAGAAGAGATCAAACTTTCGCTCTTCGCAGATGATATGATTGTGTATCTGGAAAACACTAGGGACTCTACTACAAAACTCCTAGAAGTGATCAAGGAATACAGCAGCATCTCAGGTTACAAAATCAACATTCATAAATCGGTAGCCTTTATATACACCAACAACAGTCAAGTTGAAAAAGCAGTTAAGGACTCTATCCCATTCACAGTAATGCCAAAGAAGATGAAATATTTGGGAATTTACCTAACAAAAGACGTGAAAGATCTCTATAAAGAGAACTATGAAACTCTAAGAAAAGAAATAGCTGAAAATGTTAACAAATGGAAAAACATACCATGCTCATGGCTGGGAAGAATCAACATTGTCAAAATGTCCATACTACCCAAAGCAATATATAATTTCAACGCGCTCCACTGTCATATTTTAAAGATCTTGAAAAAACAATACTTCGTTTTATATGGAATCAGAAAAAACCTCGAATAGCCAAGACATTACTCAGAAATAAAAACAAAACAGGAGGAATCACACTACCAGACCTCAGACTTTACTACAAATCGATAGTGATCAAAACAGCATGGTATTGGCACAAAAACAGAGAAGTAGATATCTGGAACAGGATAGAGAACCAAGAGATGAATCTAGCTACTTACCACTATTTGATTTTTGACAAGCCAATTAAAAACATTCAGTGGGGAAAAGATTCCCTATTTAACAAATGGTGCTGGGTGAACTGGCTGGCAACCTGCAGAAGACTGAAATTGGACCCGCACCTTTCACCATTAACTAAGATAGACTCTCATTGGATTAAAGATTTAAACTTAAGACATGAAACTATAAAAATACTAGAGGAGAATGCAGGGAAAACCCTTGAAGAAATTGGTCTGGGTGAGTATTTCATGAGGAGAACCCCCCGGGCAATTGAAGCAGCTTCAAAAATACACTACTGGGACTTGATCAAACTAAAAAGCTTCTGCACAGCTAAGAACACTGTAAGTAAAGCAAGCAAACAGCCCTCAGAATGGGAGAAGATATTTGCAGGATATATCTCTGACAAAGGTTTAGTAACCAGAATCCACAAAGAACTCAAACGCATCAGCAAGAAAAAAACAAGGGATCCCATCGCAGGCTGGGCAAGGGATTTGAAGAGAAACTTCTCTGAAGAAGACAGGCGCACGGCCTTCAGACATATGAAAAAATGCTCATCATCTTTAATCATCAAAGAAATGCAAATCAAAACTACTTTGAGATATCATCTAACTCCACTGAGACTAGCCTATATCACAAAATCTCAAGACCAGAGATGTTGGCGTGGATGCGGAGAAAAGGGAACACTTCTGCACTGCTGTTGGGAATGCAAATTAATACATTCCTTTTGGAAAGATATATGGAGAACACTCAGAGATCTAAAAATAGATCTGCCATTCAATCCTGTAATCCCTCTGCTGGGCATATACCCAGAAGACCAAAAATCACAACATAACAAAGATATTTGTACCAGAATGTTTATTGCAGCCCAATTCATAATTGCTAAGTCATGGAAAAAGCCCAAGTGCCCTCGATCAATGAATGGATTAATAAATTGTGGTATTTGTACACCATGGAATACTATGCAGCCTTAAAGAAAGATGGAGACTTTACCTCTTTCATGTTTACATGGATGGAGCTGGAACCTATTCTTCTTAGTAAAGTATCTCAAGAATGGAAGAAAAAGTACCCAATGTACTCAGCCCTACTATGAAACTAATTTGGGGCTCTCACATGAAAGCTATAACCCAGTTACAACCTAACGTAGGGGGAAGTGGGAAAGGGGAGGTGGGGTGGGTAGAGGTAGGGAGATCGGTGGGATCACACCTGTGGTGCATCTTACAGGGGTATTTGCGAAACTTGGTAAATGTAGAATGTAAATGTTTTGGTACAGTAACTGAGATAACACCGGAAAGGCTATGTTAACCATTGTGATGAAAATGTTTCAAATGGTCTATGAAGCGAGTGTATGATGCCCCAGGATCATATCAATGTATACAGTTATGATTTAATAAAAATAAAATAAAATAAAATAAAATATCCACAAGCAATATTACCTGAGGTTATATAATGTGTGTATACACTTTTTACACTAGTTGGCCATTCATCTATTTTGTTCTATTGATAGAATGATTAGTTGGCCAATGAAAAAGACATGCTTTTCCATGTACATTATCCTCCCATATAGAGTGTATACCCATGCTGGGTTCAAACTTTCAGGAAAAAAAAAATCTTTCATTTTAATTTTTTGAAGGAGCACGTAACTGACCAGTAAGTGGTAATTCTTTGTCTCAGGAGAGGCACCAGGCACAAAGTCAGCCTCTGCGGAGAAGCTGGGAGGGAACCATGCAGTTAGGGGAAACTGCCCCAAACTGTCCTCTCCAGACCCTCCCCATCCCACATTCTCTCATTTCCTATTCCCACCCGTGTCCGTTGATGAGGATGTGGTTACAGTCACTCCACTGAGAACCCTGGTGGGCTTATCTTCCAGGAACCTGGTGTGTGGGGCCAGGACTGGCCCTCCTGGTTTGGGCCGCTGATGGTGGATCCCTGCCCTTTCTGGGTTGCCTCCTCCCTGGTGCAGCTGGCACCATTCTGAGGTCCCCCAGGGCACTGCAGTGAGAAGGAAGCCTTCCCTGATGACACTCCAGTGAGTATTCTGCATTTATATTTGTTTATTATCTAGAGCTTGACTTCTTTGAGCCATCCAGACCTTGGGCACTCCATAATGTCAGAATGAACAACATCAGCCTTTCCCAAACTTGTAAATACTACAAATCACCCATGTGACTAAAAGGAGACTCCTGAACTGTACCCAGATACACTTGGTCAACCTTCCAGGAAGAGACCAAAATATGTATTCTATTAACAAGTCTCCTAGATGGCAAGTTTGGGACCTTATACCAACTGAACACTGTGAGGGTTCAGACAAGTCATAAGCTCAAAATTATAATCTGTGAGCTCAGGTACTACTGGACTTTCATGCTTCATGGCCAGGTACCCTCAAGGACAGAAATTTCCTGGGTACTGAGGTCCAAGGTCACAGCAGCAAGCTACCAGTAGAACCGGGTCTCAGAATGCAGGTTACCCAGACCCCAGCACAGGAATCGTTCTTCCCAGTATGGTGGTCCTGGGGCCTCAGAAAGGGGCCTGCTGTGCAAGAACTGGGTGGCCCAGAAGGGCCAGGGATCTACGGTCAGGAGCCTAGGGCAGGCAGATTCAATCCTGGTCCCTCATATCAGCTTCCCAGAAAATAAGCCAACTGGGGTTCTCAGTGAAGTGGACCTGGCCTGTTCCCAGTGAAGGACATGGGTGAGAATAGGAAATAAGAGGACATGGAAGCAAGGGACACCAGGAGAGGACAGTTGTGGAAGCTGGGCACCCAGGTCATCTGAGTCCTTCTCACCTGCCACCTATTCCTTCCTACTTCTCCACAAGGAGAAGCCTCATGACTCTTGGGAGAGAAGGAGGTACCACTGCCTGCCCCTTCCCCTCTCCTTCCACCCAGCTTCCAACTTGAACCATCACTACTGGCGGCATGCCTGCTTCTAGCACGACAGCGGCAGTGGTGTCTGGTACGACTGGCCGGGCTCTCTGGAGGCTCAGGTAGCTGCCCAGCGAGGGCTGGTGATGGGGATGCAGCATGGAGGGGGTGAGATTGCCACATCTCGGGGGATTATTTGACATACAGATATTGTTACTGCTTTCTAGAGTTACACTTTTATGGTTTACTCACTCCCTTACCTTCTATCTCCTATAGGCCGGCATATTTGTCAGTTAAACAAGTGATATTTACTTTTCATTAAAAGAACATATGTTACAAGATAACTAATGGATAAAGCAAAGATAAGGTACTGGGGGCTTGATAGATTACTAGGGTCTCCTGAGCAATACACTCTTATCTCATGTATCAAGGGTTTGGTGTCTAGCCTTGAAGTGTGGCCATGGGGCAACTCAGACGCTGGTTATTTGCTAGTGAAATTTTTAGTGTGTGTGTGTGTGTCTGTGTGAGACAGAATATAGATATATATTCTCAAATTAGATCTATATAATTTGAGAGAAAGAGAGAGAGTAACACTGACCCCCAAACATCAATAGATTCATACATATATATATTTTTTAGTTCTTGAGGAGTTTGAAATATACCACTCAAAATGATTCCTTAATTTTTTTTTCAGACAAAACAGAAGAAATGGTGACTGATAAACACTATCAAGTCTCTTTTCGACTTGAATCGCAGGAAACAAGTCAAATGTAGTTTTAGTGGTGTTCTTTTTAACACTGAGTCACAACAGAAAAAATAAATTGTGGAAATTGAATGTGATATCCCGAAAAAACAGAGGATCTTGAAGACATTAACTTTCTTATCCTCTACAGTTTACTGAGCAGTCTCTCTTCAGCATCTTTAGGATGACCTGAAGAGCCTTTTTTCTTGCCTTAGGTAGGAGTCACTTGTTAGTTGAAATCCTACTTGGACACATTCTACCAAGGATATGAGATGGCAAATGGTAATTTGCGAGTGTATGGAATTATACTAGCAAATTTGGAATTTGTGAGTGTATGTGTGTGAAAACTATTGAAACAGAGGGTTTGAAATAATAAAATACACCTATAATATGCTTGCTATAAAGCAATAACCTTCAAAATTGGGTATGTGCAACCCGGTTACATGAAGACTTTCTGAGGGAACATAGGAATAGATGGTATTTAAAATGATTACTGCTAGCTAGACCATCAATTTCCATAAGTATGCTTTCCGAAAATTAATCTTTGTAAGAACAAAGCAGTCTTTCTCCATTCCCTTCTCCGTCAGCCACTTTTCAAAAGAAAGATTAACCTTTCCTCCATTCTCAGTATCAAATTATGCATTGCTATATTGTCACCCAGGGTACTAATAAAAAGAAATGCTTCAAAATTTTGCTTTGGTCTCCAAAAATGAATGACATTAATGAATGGTAATGAGTACTTTTATGTGTCATGTATTTGCCAGATTCTTTGATTTCATAATAATTGAAAGAGCACCTGATACATTTTTTAGTTGAAAGATTATTCAAAATAATTTCCTGAATGTGTCATGATTCAATTTTTTTTTTTTTTGGTATGTAATTCAGAAGATGTCCAAAGAACATAGTGACATCATTTATTTTTTAAATATCTCAAAATGTGATGGGGTACAAATGTGGTTGCATCCATGAGTTGTATAATGCTGGAGTCAGAGCTTTCAGTGTGCCATCAACAGAATAGTTCACATTGTACCCTGAAGTTTAGTTTCAACCCTCACATCACTTCCACACCTCCTTCTTACTTTCCAGTAACTATATCCACTTTATGGCCAAGTGGAACAATCATTTAGACTCCAATTATTAGTGAGAACATTTCATGTTAGTATTACCATTCCTGAGATACTTTAATGCATAATGTTCTTCCATTCCAACCAAGTTGCTACGAATGACATCATTTCATTCCTTTTCAGGGGTGAGTAATATTCCATAGTGTGTGGTATACATGCACATATGCCATATTTTCTTTCTATAGCTAAATTAATGGGCACTTAGGTTAATTACACACATTTACAATTTTTAAATGTAATAAGCATTCAGGAACAGGGTTTTTGGGTTTTTTTAATAAAATGACTTCTTTCCCTTTGGATAGATACTTGGTAGTGGGATTGCTGAATTGAATGATAGGTCTACTCTGTGTTCTTTGAGGAATCGCCATACATTTTTTCACAGAGGTTTTACACATTTACAGTCCTACCAACAGTGCGTAAATGTTCTTTTCTCCATTGCGTCCACACCAATATTATTGTATTATAATTTTTTAATGGTGGTTATGCTGATAGGGGTCGGGAGGTATCTCATTGGAATTTTAATTTTCCTGATGATGAGTGATGTTGAGTATTTTGCCACATCTGTTGGCTGCTTGCATATCTTTTTATAAAACCACCACTGTTTATATCTTTTGTGCACTTTTTAATGAGGTTACATTTTTTTCTTATTGATTTGAATTCTTTGGATGTTACATACCTTTCTGGTATTTATAGTTTGAGAAATATGTTCTCCATCACTACTGGCGGCATGCCTGCTTCTAGCACGACAGCGGCAGTGGTGTCTGGTACGACTGGCCGGGCTCTCTGGAGGCTCAGGTAGCTGCCCAGCGAGGGCTGGTGATGGGGATGCAGCATGGAGGGGGTGAGATTGCCACATCTCGGGGGATTATTTGACATACAGATATTGTTACTGCTTTCTAGAGTTACACTTTTATGGTTTACTCACTCCCTTACCTTCTATCTCCTATAGGCCGGCATATTTGTCAGTTAAACAAGTGATATTTACTTTTCATTAAAAGAACATATGTTACAAGATAACTAATGGATAAAGCAAAGATAAGGTACTGGGGGCTTGATAGATTACTAGGGTCTCCTGAGCAATACACTCTTATCTCATGTATCAAGGGTTTGGTGTCTAGCCTTGAAGTGTGGCCATGGGGCAACTCAGACGCTGGTTATTTGCTAGTGAAATTTTTAGTGTGTGTGTGTGTGTCTGTGTGAGACAGAATATAGATATATATTCTCAAATTAGATCTATATAATTTGAGAGAAAGGGAGAGAGTAACACTGACCCCCAAACATCAATAGATTCATACATATATATATTTTTAGTTCTTGAGGAGTTTGAAATATACCACTCAAAATGATTCCTTAATTTTTTTTTCAGACAAAACAGAAGAAATGGTGACTGATAAACACTATCAAGTCTCTTTTCGACTTGAATCGCAGGAAACAAGTCAAATGTAGTTTTAGTGGTGTTCTTTTTAACACTGAGTCACAACAGAAAAAATAAATTGTGGAAATTGAATGTGATATCCCGAAAAAACAGAGGATCTTGAAGACATTAACTTTCTTATCCTCTACAGTTTACTGAGCAGTCTCTCTTCAGCAAATTTATGGTGTAATTTTCCATGTAAATGTAGAAATGTGAATAAGGTACATTTTTGTTGCCCGTTCTCATTTTGAGATTTGACACGAAATTATTTAGGATCCCTAATATAAAACTTTCTGTAACAGACAGTACTAACTGTCTGCCATTTTACATTCTTCACTTCTTTTTTCTTTCTTTCTTTTTTTTTCGCCCTAATATAACTTCTGATGTTATCAAGATCAACCATCCAGCTGGCGATGCACCTAACTGCAACTGTGCAGCCTATAGAATGTGAGATCAAGTGGGTTTTATAACTTCTGCTTGATTACCTTGGAGGAAATTACTTGCCTTCCAATTCACCAAAGTCCCCTTTCAAACTCTGGGAGATGGCAATGGCAGAACAGGTATCTTGGACCTCATAATAAAAACCATATATGAAGAAGATTAAAACCATCTCCTTTAAGCCCCAGATAACTCATCTCTGATTTGTGAAATTATAGCAAAAGAAATTACTGTGTTATTTAAATCATTATTTGGAGTATTTCTTGTTTACAACATCAAATTCTATATTCTAAATAAAGTAAATGTACATGTTACATAGCAAAATATATAGAAATAAAATAGCTATATTATTTGCAGTGAAGTGACTGAAGACTGCTAGACCATGCTGGGAATAACGAACTTGGACTCCAGTCCTAGCTTTGGCATGGAGTGGCTATTTTTCCTTGGACAAGTAACTGTACTTCTCAAAAACTATTTCCTCAATAAGAGAAAAGGTATTACATATTTTTCAGGTCTTATTAGTTAATTTATGGTGTGCTTTTTTCCCCCCTTGTGAAGACCATGGAAGTTTCAAGAAAAGTTATTATTTAATTGAGCCTTAAAAGGTAATTTAATGAATGCCTATGTTAGTTCTGAATTACAGAGCAAAAGTACATATGTTCTCATGTCCTCTAAGAAGCTACATAGGGTAGAATAAATTGAGTTCATAGGACAATCGTAATGTGAGAACAAAATATATTTATTGAACATAGCGGTTAAGATAGAAACGCAAAAGTTGGTTGATAGATTGCTAACCATATCCAGCACTTTCTTATATTTAAATGACCTGATAATTGCAATTCTTAGCAGACTCTATAAGATAAATAATACAGGCTGACACTAATCATGACAGTGATCAAAGTAACCAAGTACATTTCATTTTATTAGAAATAAAGTCTTGGCAGTTGAATGTGAGAAATTAGGAGTGAGACGACTAAAAAACAAGAGGAATGACTGGCAAATTAATTTAAATGGATAAAATGTTAGTGGGGTTTATAATGAGAGTGCATTAGCTCTTTTACATGTTAGGTCATTTAAATTATGTAAAATCATAAATTATTAAGTAAATTGAATTCTAAAAATAATTTACAATTTGTGTTACCCATCCAGTAAAAGAAATGTTTAAAAAAATCGCAGTACCTAGGGGCATATCTCCTTTGTTATGCATTTTAGCATGTGTTATTTAAATTTTTCAACAATGCTGTAAAATTGTTTTTCCATGCTTTTAGAGATGATTAACCTGAAAATCAATGATACATATCTTGTCTAAAGCTTCAAACAGTTAAGTTCTGGTAACAAGATTGTAGGCAGGACGGCACCTGTGGCTCAAAGGAGTAGGGAGGGTGCTGGCCCCATATCCTGGGAGGTGGCAGGTAAAAACCTGGCCCCGGGCAAAAACTGCAAAAAAAAAAAAAAGAAAAAAAAAAGAGAAAGAAAGAAAAGATTTTTAGGCAACATATCAGACTCCAAACTTTGTGTTTTTTCCATACAACATGCTGTTTTGTCTTGAGTTAACTTTTTTACACCTGAGTCCATTCTCTCTTTCCACATTGAGAAAATAAATAAACTGCATCTATTTTAAATATACAATTTGAAGAGTCCTTACAACCACATGCCATCAAGATGCAGACAATTCCATCTCTTGAAAAGGTTCTCCACGTTCCTTTATCATCCATCCTCCACATCGTGCTTCAGAAGTTTGAGATAGTCACCTGTTTCTGTCACTATAGGTGAGTTATTTTATGCAGATGGAATCCTACAGTATATAGTTTATGCTTCTGGGTCACCTTTCAGTCTGCCTGATTTTGAGATTTATCCCTTTTGCATTCCATAGCTTTTCCCTTTTTATTGTTAAGAGGTGCATAGTTATATAGAAATATCATATTTTATTCATCCATTAAATTGGTAGACATTTGCATTGTTATCTTTTTCATTTATTATGAATGAAGCTTCTGTCCATTTTTGTGTCTACCTGCTTGTGTGGCTGTATCCTTTCATTTCTCTTATAGAAGTCTCTAGGACTAGGGACTATGGTAAATGTATGGTTAACTTTTCAAGTAACTGACAAAGAGATTTTTAGTTTGGTTTGAACATCTTGCATTTTTATCATAAGTGCATTAGAGTCCAGCTGTACTGTATCTTATCAACATTTGGCAGATATAATACAGATTTTATTACACTATATTGTACAGTATAAATTTTAGCCAATCTAAAAGAAGTACCATGGTTTCTCATTATGGTTTTAATATTCAATTCCTTGAAAGCTAAATGAGGTCGAATACATTTTCTTAGGATTATTGATCTTTTTGTATGTCTTTCCATCAATATTTTACAAAATTTAATTGTTATTTTATATCATTGTTTATCTTTTATATATTTTGTCAGACATATATTGTAAATATTTTCTCTGGATCTTACACTTAAATACATACTTTTGATTTCTTAATGATGACTATGGAAGAGCAAATGTCTCTCATTTCGTTAAATCTATTTGCCGTTTCTATGCTTCTTGTTCTGTTCTGTGGTTTGGTTTAGATTTGTCTATCTAAACACGTAGAGATTTTCCTTATGCTTTCCTCTAAGTGTTTTTGTGTTTTTTGATTATGTATTTAGTGGTCTGATACATTTCAAGTTAACTTTGTGTATACAGTTGTATCAATTTTCTTCATTGTCCTAATGAACTGTTACATAGTGGCTTGCACAATACAAACTATTATCTAAACATTTTGAAGGTAATCAATTTGACATGGGTCTCCATAGGTGGAAACCAAGATTTTGGCAGAGGCTGCATTCTTTTCTAGAGGCTGTAGGGAGATTCTGTTACCTTAATCTGCATAATTGTTGGCAGAATTCATTTTTTTGCAGTAGCAGAATTAATGATCCTATATCTTTGCTGGCTAACAGCAGAGGACTCTTGCCAATTTCTAAAGCTGTCCATATGCCTTGGCTTGTGGCCCTTTTCTTCTGCCTTCAATGCCAGCAATATGATTGGAGTCTCTTACATGCCACATCACTTTCTGAGTAGTGGGGGAAATTCTTCAATCATAAAGATTCATATGATAAGACTTGGCCACACTGATAATTTCCCTTTAAAGGATTATTTCCCCTTTTCAAGGTCCCCAATCTTGACCACACCTAAGAAGACCCTTTTGCCACCCTGGGCAGCATATTCACAGGCACCTTACTGGATCCTTACCCAGACCTGGTGGAGAATGTAACATCTGCATCGAGGCTATGGATTTCGAGTGTTAGAGTACTATTCTTTCCCATTACTTTCCGATCTTAAAAAGATCAGCTGCAGGAAGAGGCGACCTTCACACTCTTAGCTGTACATGAGTTCAGGAACAACGAAATGAATAATGACTAATTTCCCACAGGTATCTTAGGGGAGCATATTTTTTAGTTTACTTTGAAAGCAGCACTGAGAGGAGTTTAAAAAAGAGACATCAAGAGTCACTGTAGTTGCTGGATGGAATTACAATGGATGGAATTCTGGAAGAAAGGACGTTAGGGGAAACATTTAAAAATATGAGCAAAGTACAGGTGTGCATTAACAATGGAAATACATTGCAAGAAATGCTCATTAGGTGATTTCCTTGCTGTGTGAACCTTGGAGGGGACCTGGATGGAGCCTGGTACAGACCCAGGCTATGTGACGTGGCTGTTGCTCCTAGGTGCAAACCTGTGCATCATGCTACTGCACTGAGCACTATAGATAATTGTGACATAGTGTAAGGATTTGTGTATTTAAACACAGCTAAACATAGAAAAGACAGTAAAATGCAGTATAAAAGATAAAAATGGTGCTCCTGTCTAGGGCACTTACCATGAATGGAGCTTGTAGGATTAGAAGTTCCTCTGAGTAAGTCAGTGAGTGAGTTAGTGATAAGTGAGAGTGATGGCCTAAGACTTCACTGTACACTACTATAAATTTTATAAACACTGTACTGTTTAGGCTATTGTTATTTAAAAAATGTCTTTCATAACAATAAGTAAATCATAATTTATTACAACTTTTCTACTTTACCAACATTTAATTTTTTCAACTTTTATCACTTTTTAATAACACCTTAAAACAAAAAACACATTGTGCATCTGTACAAAATTTTTTTTATATTCTTATTATGTAAAAGCTTCTTTTTTTTTAATATTTTTTAATTTTACTATTTAAACCTCTTTGTTAAAAACTCAGACACATTAGCCTAGATCCACACAGGGTCAGGATCATTATCACCACTGTCTTCACCTCCATGTCTTGTCTCCCTGGGGGTCTTCAGGAACAGCAACATGCTGTCATCCGCCATGAAAGCAATGCCTTCTGGAATCTCTCCTGAAATACCTGTTTGAGGCTGTTTGACAGTTGACTTGTTTTTTTAAGTAGAAGGAATATAATCTAAAATAACAATTAAAAGTACAGTACAGTAAATACATCAACCAGTAACATAGTCGTTTACGGTAAATATTATGTATTGTACACAAGTATGTGTTATTTATTTATTTATTTTTGAGGCAGAGTTTCACTTTGTGGACCTCAGTAGAGTGCTGTGGTGTCACAGCTCACAGCAACCTCCAGTTCCTGGGCTTAGGTGATTCTCTTGCCTCAGCCTCCCGAGTAGCTGGGACTACAGGTGCCCACCATAATGCCCAGCTATTTTTTTGCAGTTTGGCTGGGGTCAGGTTCAAACCTGCCACCCTCATTATATGGGGCCGGCACCCTACCCACTGAGCCACAGGTGCCACCCAAGTATGTGCTATAATTTAACATATCAGGCACAGCAATAGGTTTGTTTATACCAAATTACCACACACACGTCAGTAACACATTGCACTATGACATTACATGGCTATGGTGTCATTAAGTGGCATGAAATTTTCAGGTCCATTATCATCTTATAGGATCACTGCTGTATGTGTGATGACTGAAATATCATTTTATAGCACATGACTATATCAAATTCACTATGTACTTATGTACCAATGTTAATCTACCATTGCACCACATGAATGTAAGATATTAACAATAGAAGAATTTGGGGTAAGGTATATTAGAACTGTATACTATCTTAATTTTTTTAATCAATCTGAAACTTAAGGTCTTATAACAAAGAAAACATAGATCTGTACAGAACCAGGGTTGAACTTAAGATGTCACAAATTGTGCCTTTAGCTCCTCTGTCTCCAGGGAGCATAGCTTGCAGTAGGTCACAATTGCTGCACCCTGAAATCCACTGATTCTTTTCCTCCAGCCAGTACGTGAGAATGGCAACCACATTAAGCAAGCTTGTCCCTAAGGAACATGGGGATCTTCTAAGGGATACATCTGATTTTAGAATTCCTGGAGGCCTAACAACTGTCTTCAGGGTTCACTGCACCACATTCTAGGGCATTTTTTCTCAATCTTTCATCCATCTCTTCTACAATGTAGAACTTTTGATGGCTTATGTCTTCCTTGACTCTTGTCTCCAACTATTTTTCTATTTTCTTCCCCTGTGGGTATGCTAATAAAATCTTTGCATGATTTATCTTATAATTAGTATCTGCTTTGTGGAGGGCCTTGCCTAACACACAGAATAGGGGACAAAAGTTATGTAATCATCTCAAACAAACAAATATATGGACAAAATTCAATACACATTAATGAGAAAATCTCACACAAATGAGGAACAGAAACTACTTTAACCTGATAATGGATAGTAGAAAAATTTCACAACTAGTATCTTATTTTATAGTGAAATATTTAATGTTTTTTTCTCTTTTGCTTGGAAATAAGGCATGGATCCTTCTCACTACTTCTACTTAACATTGTTTAGTAATAGAAATCCTATCCATTGTAATAAGGCAAGATGAAAATATTAAAATCAAAAGAGAAGAACTATCCTATTTCTTCTTGCAGATAATACGATTGATTTCAGAGAATATTCTCAGACATGAACAAAACTAGTACTAGAACTAACATTTGAATTTATCAAGCCAAGAGTACAAGGTCAATATTAAAGATAACGATTGCATTTTTATATGCAATTTTGGATTTTTTTCTGGAATGAGCTCAGAGCTGTAATTGCACAAGGTCTGACAATTAAGTTCACAAACGCATTATAGAAAAAGTGCTTTGCAGGGTGGACTAGGCACGACTTCTGTACGTAGCATCCCAATAGGAGCACTTTGAGGGTGACAATAGTGATATTTGGTAATGAGATATGTAGCACTATTTCTACAACAAGTTTGTGAACTTAATTTTCCAACTTCCTATGTTAAAATTTAGTTTCCTTAATCACACAAAATACCATTAATTATTTTTATGTGAAATGAACAAAGTAGAATTATTACCCTTTCCCAATGCACATTACCAAAAAAGAAAAGTTAATCTTTCTTAGAAACCATGAGCTCACACTCCCAAATTCAAACTATTGAAAAATACTTAAAAATAGAAATTGGACAACACAGATCATCTGTAGAGAATTACTGAAGCAGTGAACAATGATTTAAAATATGCACAAGGATTTTTAAAGAGAAAAAGAAGATATTAGCAATTTGAACAAATATGTGGTATAAAAAAGAAGAACTACAAATAGAAACATATCTATATCTATATATGTACATGAAATCAAGAACACAATAAAAGAGATGTCATGTTATACAGATGACTGAAGAATAAATTTGTGAGTGGAATGATCATATGAAGTAACTCTCATAGAGGACATTGGGGGAAAAGACAGGTAGCAAACAAGGAAAATTAAAAAAATAGAGAAAAAGGACAGATACATAAATAATTCAAATAACCTTAGAAATAGAAATGAAGAAACATTACCATAATGATAAAATGAAATTTTCCCTGATTACGATTCAGATTAATTCATAGACTCCTGCTCAGAGAGAGAAAGAAAAACTTAACCAGAAAATATTGTAAAGTTTTAATACATTGATCATAATAAAAACAATAAGCATTTTAATAAGAACTAATTAAAGAATGGATGAGAACATTTATCAAATATAAATATACTATCCACAGAACTCCTGCAAATCACATGAATAAAACAGCAAATAAGATTGACTATTGAGTGAAAGATATGAATGAGGTATAGGAAATCCAAAAGGAGGTTTGTGAAAATATGAGACTGTGCTTCTAATTATAAGAATTATAAAAAGAATAACCAAAACACAACTAAGAAATGTCTTTACATTTCATAGATCCATGAAAATTAAAAAGCTAGAAAGTGTTATTTATTGGAAAGAAGTGCATATTGGCACTGGCACAGATTGCAGGTGGAAATGTGCAGAGCTGGTCCTCTTCACGTCCTCTATTGCCTCTTTGTAAAATATCCTGTGACTCTTTAACTTAGGCATTTGGGTATATACCCTTAATGGAAACACATTCAGAAATATTCAATGCAGAACCACTTGTAGTATTGAAGGATCAGAAAAAAAATCTCCTTGTTCACCAACGAGAAGCAGAAAGGTAATATACAATGAGTAAATTCCATGGAGTTTCATGAGTAGTTAGGAGCAATGGATTAGATTTTTGCTTAGCAATATAGACAGATAAAATTTTTGAACCTGATATTGAGAGGCAAAAAAGGATTAAAAAAAGAGATTTAAACCATGGTACCACTTACTAGAATAAATACACATGAACAGGATATGATATACAATTTATAAGAATTCCCACAAACTAAAGTCAGACATCGCATATGTTAGAATTATAGCCTAAAGAAATAAAAGAAAAATAGAATATGAAATAGAGACAAAAAGGCATAATGAAATAAGAGCATGATTTTATTGAAACCAATGTTCATAACATTCCATGATTTGAAAAGTAGTATTAACTTGATTTATGCTCTAGAGCTCTAAGAAAAAAAAGAAAAAAGAAAGAATTAAAGAGGAAAGGCAAAGATAGTCATTACCTTAACTAAGCAGTTAATCCACAATTTTATTTTAAGCAAATAGAATGAAAATAAATACTTCAAATTTTATACTATTATGTGGCATTTAACAATTTATTTTATAATTTCTTAGGCATAGCATGGTTAGGAGTAAAATGACTTCTTTGCATAAGATTTTGGAATGCTGTGAAGATTTAATAAAGGAGTGCACATACAACACGCAGAGATATTCTATAATGAAAAACATTCAAAAGTATTGAATACAAATGGATTAAGAAAAGGACATTAAAGCAGAGTTAAAATAGTAAAAAGCAATTTAAAACTTTTTAGAATGTTTTTATTAATTTCATGGACAATATAAACTCTTCATCCCTCACTTCCAATCTAATTGTCCAACTTCTTTCAAGAGACAAACTGCTGTAAACAAGAATGTATTTGTAGTTATTTTTTTTAAAAAATGAAACTTTCGATTCACAAAGATCATCAGTGTTCATTATTTCCCATGTAGTGGGAATTTCATTCCTATTCTGTGAGTCTTACTATGCTACACGAAAATCAATTGCTTAAACAGCTCATCGAGAGGAGGTTTTAAACAGTGGTACAATATGATGAATACTTGTTTCCATCCATTACCCTATAATTCTTTGAAACAGGTATTTATATTTTCAAATGGTTGGAATTAATCTAAAGGAAAGCATAGTATGCAAATAATAATTCAAGATTATATATATGTGTGTATATATATCTGTTATATATATATATATGTGCATTGTGAAATGATCGCCACGATCAATTAACATATCTACCACCTCACATAATCACCTTTTTTTGTGTAAATGTTAAAAGATCTACTTCTTCAGCAAATGTCAAATATTCCATAACAATATTATTAATCACAGCCCTCATGCTATGTATTTCATTCTCAGAACCTATTCATATTATAACTGAATTATGTTTTGACCAGCTCCCCATTTCTTCCACTCCTATCCCCTGATAATCACTATTTTTTGCTGTTTTCATTAATTTCTTTTTCTTTTACTTTTTTTTTTTTTTTTTTGGTATTTGGCTTATTTCACTTAGCATAAAGCCCCTCAGTTTGATCCATGTCTCACAATGCCAGGATCTACTTCTTTTTTAAGACTAAATAATAGAGGCAGCCACATACCACATTTTCTTTACCTGCTTATCCAATGACACAGATACTTAGATTGTGTATCTTGAATGTTGTGAGCAATGCCGCAATGAACATTGGATTGCAGAAATCTTGGAGACCCTGATTCCATTTGCCTTATATATCTACTCAGAGGTAGAATTGCTCAATTGAGTGGCAGTTCTATTTTCAATCTTTTAAGGAACTTCCATAATGTTTTACATAATAGAAATATTGATTTACATTCCCACCAATGGTGTACAAAATACTCCCTTTCTCTAATTCTTCTACATACTGTTGTTTGATAGTAATGTAGTGACTATATAGTTAAACTCTTTTAATTTACTCTGAAAAAACATCTGTCCCTGTTGGCCCTTTCTGCCTACTTTATTAAATCTTCACAGCATTCCAATATCTTTGCTCTAGAGCTCTAAGAAAAAAAAAAGAAAGAATTAAAAAGGAAAGGCAAAGATAGTCATTACCTTGACTAAGCAGCTAACCCACAACTAGAATGAAAATAAATAACAATTTATTTTATAATTTATTAGGCATAGCATGGTCAGGAGTAAAACGACTTCTTTGCATAACATTAGATTATACTGGTGAGTAACAAATATGAGAAAAGGTGAATATTCCTGAACATCACAGTTAAGAAGATAATGAGCTTTAAGTAAAAGTCTAGAAAAGCATTCAAAGATTGCATCGAAGTTACTACCTCCAGTAGGTAAACCCAACTGACACCCTTGAGACACCCTTGAGAAATCTCCAGTTTTGATAAGAATGATCACTAGCTTTCTTTATTTCTCACATAGAGTTCAACATCTTTGATCTTTGTAAGATTGCTACAAGCAAATATTATTTAGAAATAAACACTAATTGATTGTTCTTAGTAACTTCCCAGAAATCAAACATGGTCTACTACCAATTGTTTCAGGAACTCAAGATTCAAGCTGATATCAAATGTTCTTAAGAAAAAATTGTGCTAGAGAAAGGTATTTCCTCAATATTCCTCACACTCACTTTGAAAATCCCCTTCCATCACTGCACTTCTACACCTCTACACATATCTCCTTTCATAGCCAGCCTTAACTCGACATCATACTTTTCCCCAAAGTTCACAGGGCACAATCCTAGGACAACTCGTAGGAGAATTACCTCTGTTTTTGTTGAAAATGTATATCTTGGGCTTCATAATGTGCCCTGTAATAAATTATAATCCCATTCTATAAGATCTGAATTATTTTTAAGAAAAGTGTTCTATCAATGAATATTATAAAGATTATGTTGAGACTCCAAACATTTAGGGTTTGTAACTGTGAAGTCCATGGAAATCCTAGGCAGAAAGGGCCAACTTGGACAGATGTCAGGGGATAGGAGTGGAAGAAATGGGGAACTGATCAAAACGTAATTCAGTTATAATATGAATAGGTTCTGAGAATGAAATACATAGCATGAGGGCTGTGATTAATAATATTGTATGGTATATTTGACATTTGCTGAAGAAGTAGATCTTTTAACATTTACACACAAAAAGGTGATTATGTGATGTAGTAGATAGGTTAATTGATCGTGGTGATCATTTCACAACGCATATATATATAACACATAGATATATACACACACACATATGTATAATCTTGAATTATCCCCTTTTGTGCTTTATGTAAATATAATGTGAAGTATGATAGCTCAATAAAGCTGAGGAAAAAATAGAACAAAGCTAAGACTGTTAACCAAAGAGTAAAACATGAAAAGTCAAGTGATTTAAGACATTGCCAGGGTACTAAGTTTATACTTGTTCACCTGGAAATAAACTTGATTGAGCAGTTAATAAGTTTACTCTGCCTAGGATAGAAAAGGAACCTTCCACACAGAAAGCATAAAATGACTCTGTACAGAATTCACATGCAAACAGAATCCCTATCTCAAAATGAAATCTATCTTCTCACAAGCAGACCAGGTAGATAAGTACTCATAGAATATGGAGTTGTTTTTGTGGACTTTACTATAACCGAGCTGAAAGTGGGATTCCTTGGACCCTCTTTATCTTCATTGACAGAGAAACTGAAGCTGCCTCTGGCTTTACAAAGATTCGAAGTTTCACCTTTTCATGGATATTAACAACTTTAAAGTTTTAATAATCTATTGTAATTTAATTTTATGTCAG